>NC_138914.1:21196001-21868599 GCF_965231255.1 Vanellus vanellus | reverse complement strand
GCACTGTTTTTTCTTTTTGTTAGTCCTTCCTGGTAAAAGACAACAAATTCACACTCTTATAAAAAGAGGTATGAGTGGTTGTTTCCAGGTGAATGGCAAATAACTGATAAGAGTCTAATTAGCCAAATCTCACAGGCACAGGTACATTACAGAAACAACAAAGAAAAAAAAAAAAGAAAGAAGAAAAAATTGGTTTTGATTTGGATTTGGTTTTATCGATACCTTGATTGCAGCTTTCCGTCCCTTCCCTATTTCCAGGGAAAGCAAATACCCGTGTTTTCTTCTGCAGGGTCCAGCTTGCAGCCCCCGTCCCTCCGTTAACCACCGTGGAGCGTGCAGCGAGGGTTTGGAAGACTGAAGGCCCCGCTCTGCTCTGCCCCACCACCGAAACCTCCTGCCCTCGGGTGAAATGAGGTCAGCAGGAAAGTGCTACCGAAGGGGAATAAAATCCCGTATCTCATTTCTCGCCTTGAAACAGCAACCAAATCAGAGGCATTATTTTCCGTCTTCCATCCTCTACGGTTGCGGTAATTCGGATTTTCTTCTAGTTAGCTGAGCAAGCGTGGGGGAGGAGAAGGAGGAGGAGGAGGAGGAGGGGGAAAAGGTACTAATCTCTTCAGAAAGCAGCACTTGACACCAAGCGTGTAGGTGCTAATGACTACTTCTAGGGAACTGACACAATACTGAGCACTTACAGTATAGTCAAACTTTGCTGTAAGGGGAGTGAAGGTCCACTGAAGCGATTAATTCATGATTTTTGTTCCATCATACTGGAAGAAAGCCACAATATGATTAACTCTAACGTGATTCTACAGTTGTTCAAACATCCAGAGTGAGAAACGACAGTAGTGTAACATCCCACTTGGGTGACCAGAGAGCAGAAAAGGAGGTAGAGTTCAGCTTTTTTCAACTCTTCAGAAAGATCGCAAACGTCAGCTATGAAATTAAAAACAGAAAGAAAGAATGCACGTTCTTCCATGCAGGCAGGGGAAAAAAAAAAAAAAAAGGCCAAAACCATCCAAACCTCAATTAAGTGTGGCAAGTAGCAAACACACAGGAAGCAAATTTCAAATGAATCACAAGCTGAACGTTCCCCAGCTCCCCACACATCTCTCTTCTACATAATTAAGCTAAAACTGTCCTTACAGTGGGAGAGCGAGCTGCAGTAGCTTTATTTACACACAAACGCTTATTCAACCGTAAACATAACTCACACACATAGGAGTTAATGGAGAAAGCATCAAACACAGCTACCGACTACACTTTAGCTCTCCTCTTCAGCCGCCAAGAGGCAATTACAGTCTCTTCACCTTGGGAATTCTGAAATATTCCCCTCTTTATCTGGACTCACTCGTGCCATTCCTATTTCAAATACACCAAAACCTGTCTCAGGTGTTTGGGGTTTTTTTTTAGCCTGGACTAAGGCATATTTGCACAAAGGGTGTCTGAGCAATAGTACAAAACTAAAAATTAACTAGGAACACGCAACTTTATACAGCCTACCATAAAACGCCACTAATGGTACAGCAATACCTCCTGAACCATGTCCTCTTTTGAAATCTACAAATGTTTGCTGGAGACTTGTACACGTTTCCCCACAGCAGGACTTGTTTTGAGGTAGAATCTCCCTCTGACCCTGCCTGTTTTACTGTTCAAACACTGCTTTTGCCCAGGATATTGGCCTCCATTCCTTACTCCCAACTTGCATGTCTAAGTTTTTATTGTACTATTGTGTTATTTGGCACATGAAGAATGAGGTTAAGCGGTAAATTATTACCTTATCTTTGCAAGATGAATTAGGCCTTGACACAAAGGTGCCAAAAGTAATTATCGGATTAGATGAGGCACGGTAATGTCACAAAGTTAACCTCTGCACAACTCTCGCGCATACAGCTGCATATTTGCTCACGCTCCTCGAGTTTCCGTACACTCAGATTTCCCATTCAGAAGTGACAAATAAACCTCGTCACCCACATTAACGTCTCTGTGAGAGCCCCACTGCTCCATTATCCAAGAACAATCTCACAATAGAAAAGTGCATGGATTTTTGTTACGTTTAATTTTTCTGCTTGGATACAGGTTCTACAGGTTCCTCACAATGCCACATCCTCCTCCTCAGCTGCAGGCTCTCCCCGATTCCCACGTGTGACCACTGGAGCTTGGTTTGACCTCAGGAAGAGACATTTCAGAGAGCAACATCTACGGAAAAATTATTTTGGTCTTCCCTAAGCTCCATTAAAAAAATGTTTCTGCTCTTTTTTCCTTCCCTAACCAGCTCACTGCAGGGTTAAATGCAAGGAAGAAGAGAGAATCAGGGACAGGGAAATGGGATTTCTTTTTCTACTTTTCTATTCTACAAATATTCCTATATGGATCTTAATTTCAACTACAAGACATGTTCCCTGCCCAACCGAACGCATGCTGATAGCCAGTCAGGCACAGGCAGTAAGAAAATCGTGAATGGAAGCTAACTGATGCCGTACCTCAAATGCAAATTTCAGGTCACAAAGACGCAGAAGTTTTGATTTTGCTTTCTGCAATAATGACTTCTATCAGGGAAAAAAAAAAAAAACAAACAGATGAGAGGAATTCTGAAGAACTGAAGCTTTTCCTTTTAATGCAAATGTAGTTGAAAGTGCATTAATAGCGAAACATTCAGAGGGTATTGAACCGAATGCTAAATTTACACACAATCTTATAGTAAGTTTGCTGTCCTGGGAAAGCATGGAGCACAACTGTATGAGTAGTTCTTTTTAAAAAACAGGATCAGTAGCTTATTTTGCTAAGTTTGGACAGGCAGCTCTTGAGGAATGAACCTTCACGCACCCCCTGTTATCTGTGTGCTTTTCCTTCAACCTCACTGGCAGCTTTATGTGCTTCACAGGTTCTTTCACCCTTGAGCTGTGGCTTCCTCCCAGCTTAAACCGGCCTGGGATCAGCTCAAAGATGAGCATGAGAGCCAGTGCAAGGCAGGGCTGGGACCGTGACTGCCAGAGAAGTTGAAACCAGAAAGGCCAATATACAGTTTTTGTATCAGCTGAAGCTGCGATGGAGCAGCCCATGTCAACCCCAGCAAACCTTACTAACATGACGTTGCTCAAGGTAAATAATCCCCTTCCACATGAATTTAATTATTCCATCAACAATGATTCCTCACTGGCCACAGAGTTTCTCTAATTTCAAGCTATTAAACTCAACTGGAATCACAGAATCACAGAGTTTTCAGAGTTGGAAGGGACCTCTAGAGATCATCTAGTCCAACTCCCCTGCCAAAGCAGGATTGCCCAGAGCACATTACTCAGGACTGCATCCAGGCGGGTCTTGAAAATCTCCAGGGAAGGGGACTCCACAACCTCCCTGGGCAGCCTGTGCCAATGCTCTGGCACCTGAACCGTAAAGAATTTTTTCCGTGTATTTGAACGGAACTTCCATGTTCTAACTTGTGCACATTACCCCTCGTCCTGTCACTGGGAACTTTTGAAAAGAGCCTGGCTCCATCAATGTCCCAGTGGAGAACATCTATATGTAGCGCATATTTGCTGTGCAAAATCAAACATAAATCACTGCTGCTCAGGAGACTATATGGTTTGCACAGGTGACAAAAAACGATTTTTTCATATCCTCAGAAGGTATAGCCTCTTTTTCTAGTTCTCACAGCTTTGTACTTATTTTTCCAACAACAGCAAATAAAACATATATTGGGATCATCTCAACTATGAATGAAGTTATGTGCTCCCAGCTGTTAATATGTTCCTCTCCGCACCTTTTGTACCATGTATTTATAAGCACTGTTGGATCAGGTTAAAAAAAAAAAAAACCCAAACAACAAAATACCCAGGTCAGTTGCAAAATCCACAATGGTTTTCAACAGGGCTGCAAAACTGTTAAAAAGGTTCCCTAAATCCTATTTCAAAAATCCTATTTTAAAATTGCTACACTAACACCAGTGTAGCGAAACAGTCTCCCAAAAGCCAAAGAAACGTCACACTGCTGTTTAAAAATCTAAGCAGTTGAGCAATTGAGCCATTACATACATTTTTGGGCAGAGAAGCCAGGGGGACTGGAGGTGCTGTGGCTGCTTTTCTAAGAGGAGCTACTGAATGAATTCGATGCAGAATCTCCCCGGCCCGTAACGGGGCTCTTTGTATCGGGCAGCTCCTCCCTGCCAGGTTAAAGCAAGAAGCTGTTATCGGGACACTGTCATTTAGTGTTACGACTGACTCATTGTGGCTACTAAGATTTAGGACAGATTTTGGGTGTATCTCACAGCCAGGCACCGTAATCTTGCTGTGAATTCTGCCTTGCTCTGCCACTGAAGGGATTCGAGGCAAAAGTATTCTCAGATGACAGGAGGAACGTAAGAGCTACTCGAAGCAGAAAGCAGGAAAAAGACGGCGGAGCTTTTAAAGCTTCTCCTGCATTTGAGTTTGGGTTGTTCAAAGTTAAACGAGACCGACCGAGTAGCAGCCTGCACAAATTCTGAAACACTGAAAATGATCTGCCATCTTGCAAGGTCACTGTCAGCAGAGAGCAGCTCTGGGAAAATAATAGGTGACAGAAAGACAGAATAAGTAAATAAATCAACAGCTAAATATCACTTTCTAGGAAATTATATTTTTGTTTAGATGATACTCTGCTATGGAAGATATCTTTTCAGTAGGAACAAGGTCATGGATGTACTAACCAACTAACGGCAAATAAAACACGGAGATTTGGCATAGTAGATAGAAAGAAATTTGCTAGATTTTTTTTCTACATCACTTATAAAATAATGAAACTATACAAATATGTCCTCATACCACACTCCTCTGAGTGCGTATCCTTTCTGATACGTATCTTCCATTAGAACATATTCTCCGTTCTACCCTTTGGCCATCAGCTGAAATGAATACCCCCTAATCCTTTCCAGGTATAAAATTAAAATCAAAAGTGAAATGCAATTTCTACAGAGTCCCAACAGCCCTTCTGAAATGCACTGTGTTGACACACAGATTTCAGAAACACATTAGGAGATTTTAACCTTTTGCTCTTTCCAATCAGTTGCAGTAAAGATATAGGTCATTTTGCAATAGGAGTTCTCCCTGTAAGACAGGTTGCATAAAATATTAAGAATGTCTTCCAGGAGAATTTCCTTTTCTTTCTGAATACGAGTTAAAGGACTACTTTAAAATGAAATTTTAAAGATTTAGAAAGAGCTGTTAAATCCTGGATTGCAGAATTACTCAAAATCTACAAACGGTATTGTGATCAATGATGACTTGTCTATCAAAATCCACACAACGCAAATCCTGCAATAAACAATTTACAGTCTAATTTACAACAGAATCTCGTAAGTTCATTTAACAAACAATTAGAGGTAGAAAAATAGCAGAATAATCCCAATAAATATACTGAACATGTGGAAAGAATCGTTGCGATCTCCTGGCAGAGTCCTTGTTCTTCCCATGAAGTGGTTTTGGTTAGCTCTCCTCAGTTGGATGGGGAATTAACAGGTGTGAGGTTTAATGAAATTCTATAAATACTGTGAATTACAACATTGACTGAGAACTTTATGGGACTGGCATTGTAAAATTACTGGTAAGACTTCCTCGAATTCATGCAAGCACTATTAGAAGAAAAATCTCTATCTTGCAGCAATATATTAGGTAAGTACGGGCAACTCATTTTATTGCAGGTGATAACCACCAGCCGCAGCTGTGCTATAATGCATAAGAACAAAGTTGATCCTCCTTGAGACCAGTTCCTACTTTCCGTATAGCAAACCTCAATACTTGTCCACCCTAAATTTTACAGGCTAACCTTAGCAAATCAGGCTACTCTCTCTCACCCTTCACCAGTGTCTCCAGTCCTACCTGCACTATAAGAAGTCCCAGCATGTGACTTCAAATTTGGTTGAGGTGTCTTTCTAGCTTCCTTTTACATACTGCTCCACTAGTAAACAGAGGATTTACTTTTTATTTTTAGATAATCTATCAATCAGGCATTTTTTAAGTGGTAATTTAAATTAAGAAATCGAATATACCAATATTGTAAGAAGAAAAAGTGCAGGGAAGACACGGGAACTTACTTTCTCTAAATCCAAACTTGCTTCCATCCATTTATGCTGCATGTATATATCGTCATTCAAAACACAGGAGCACACCACGTATATCAGTCATTTGCACAGCATGAAGAAGAAAAAAGTTATTCCTTTCTCTGAGCACCCTCTCTCTTTGTTCACCTTTAAATATTTTGTCAGAACACATATTTCCTACAGCAAACACGTCCTGAATGGAAGGAGAGCTGTGAAAAGAACTAGAACATACGAAGTACGAAAGGAAATACTTATGACAATATTTCTACACAGACTTGGAACTACCATCTGCTCACAAAAAAGCGAATATTCATAACTGACTGGTCAAACTGTGCAAGAGTACCACCTCGTTTACGCCATCGGGACTTTTGCCTGGATTGAGTTATATCTGCAGCCTATAAACAAACAAGAGAAATAGCATTATAGAGAGATTAAACTAAGCCTTTAAAACTTCATTATTCACAGTTTGAGTTAAAATATAAACTGATTATTAAAATTGTATTTTTATATAGAACTTCCTTCTGCGTTGAGAAATTTGGATTATTTCTCAGTAATCAATGAGGAACCAAATCCAGTGTAGCAGAAGTTTCATTAAATTCAGTGTTCATTCAAAGCTGTGGTAAACCTTTTTCAATATACTTTATTTTTATTATGTATGAGGAAAAGTGCATTGTAGTTTTAGGATTTTGTTTCTGTACTTTAAAAATAGCTGTCATATTATTATCATAGTATTTTCTTTTCCTCATATTGTTGAATTTTACACACCACGTAACAGACTAGCAGCAACTTCAAGTACCCCCACGGCAATAAAAATAACACAACTGTTAACCAATGCAAGAGATCTACATTTTTTCAAAAATCACATTTTACAAAAAGTCTAACTTCTCCGATTGGAAAGTTAACTTCTCTGACTATCTTTTTCCTGGAAACCTCACCCCATCCAGCCCTCTTCCAAAAACACTACTGAAAGACCTGTCCCCTCCCTTTCTTCTCCATCCTTCCTTCCAAACTAGTGGAAAAAAAAGAAACCAAACCGCTTTTGAGAGCAGTTGCTTCTGCTTCAACGTGTGAGAACATATGCAGATCTTATCTTTTGCCTTGCTGCAGTTCTAATTTTATTTTAGCTGGTTTGGATCATTTTATCTTCAGGCACTGCAAACATCTGTGGCTTAAAGCCAAGGGTGAGTTTTGATGCTGCCCACAGAATTTGCTCCATTTCACAGTTAGCTGATCACCATTCACCACTCCTGAGCTCCTTCCTTGTTTTTCCCTGCTATATTTTTAAAGTATGTTCTTTCCAAACAAATCCAAATGACGGTCTCCTGCTCAAGTTTTATAGATTTTCATTTAAATAGATAGGTGGAGGAGGTATATAAACTAGCATTTTCCCATCCATTTTATGTAAAGTCGTATCTAAGATGATGCGTGCACCACCAAAATAGCTGTTCAAAATGAATCATTCATACCAGTTTCCAACTTCTTGTAACACATAAGGATTGAACCGCCATTGCAAAAAACTTTGAAAATGTCTTATAATAAGAGAGATCATTTTGTAAGCCCAATGCAATGTGAGAATGCAAAGTAAGAAAAAAAAACCTAAATGATGCTTTTTAAATTTATAGTATGAAAATTACCCCCACTTCACTCAAATTTGACTACAGAACTAACAAAAGCCTTGTTACACACAAAGTTTATGAAAGAAATGAAACATCATCACAAGGGCCAAGACTCCTACAGCAAAATCAAAGGATTAAAATGAGACTCCAGATGGAAAACAACTGAAGCTTTTCATAAGTTTTAAATCTTACTATACCCTGGCTGGCGATGAACTGTAATAACGTACGTACGAACAGGCACACAAGCACCCATGTGTATTCATACGCATGCATATGCAAAAAACCCCGTGCTTTAAAGTTCATTTTATGTTCTCAATATTCAAAATGCTTATGATGATTTCGGGGGATTTTCTGTTTCTGCCATTTTTCTTTCACATACAGATTGCAATAAAATTATTTTTTCAGGTTTGCAGGCCGTCCCTTTCTCCTCCTTTTTCCTCTTCTTTAATTCTTCTTTTTTACCAGTGCATATTCTATCAAAATTCATTCAGATTCCATGAAGGCAAGACAGAAAATTCTCTGATCCTCAATAATCTCATGTCTTAACTATTGCAATTTCCTCCACTTTAGCCTTTGCAAATCCCAATTTGCTATCCCTTAATTCTATTCTAAAATACGAAAACAATTGTGCTGGCTCTTTACTTTGATTGCATCAGGGTTTGCTTCCCCCCCCCCCCCCCCCCTTGTTCTTTCTTTTCTTTCTTTCACAATCCCATCAAGGGACACCTCACTGCTAAAGCCTTGCGGGAGCTGTAAATCTGGAGCTAGACATCCCTTCGCTCTGCACCCACCTCCTTCACTGCCCGTTTACCAGATTTTCCAACAACTATGAGCTAGTCTTATCTGCGTACCAAAAGCAATCCCACTAACCTGCCAACTCCCCCAACCAACCTCTAGCAAATCGCTTTTCAAAATTCTCTTACGAGTACAAATGATCCACCTCTGATTATTATAAACTCTATTTCAGATGCAACTTCTGACCCAGAAAGTTTCCCACAAACAGGTTACAGAAACAAGAAGTTACCTTGATATAAAATTCTTTCCATAAAGAAAGGATCTACTAGCCCTTGTCAGCAACTGTATGGAACTATTTGCCTTTGTGAATTTTCAGGAATGATGCTTCATGGGATTTGAAAAAAAGCTTATGAGAAAACTAAGATTCAGGCACCACCTTAACCTCACCACCTTGCAAAGGATGTGCTCTATCTTCATTTCGCCTTACCCATAGAGCACGCTGACAAGTAGAAATGCAGGAGCTCTCAAAAGAAAAGGGAGGAAAAAGAAGAGTTTAGTTTTTGAAAGTTCTGCCTATGCCCATTGGGTACAGAGTTCATTTCCATTTCGGTGCAGTTTCTCAAGCAAGACTGACAGAGACATTTACAGCAGTGAATCAGGCTACTCGCCTGGAAAGAGGAAGAATTCCTCAGCGCTGAGGTTTGGAAAAAAAAAACAACAAAAAAACAACCACCACACCAAAAAACCCCAAAACGAACAAAAACCAAAACAAAAGCACCACCAAAGTAACCACAAACTAAGCAAACAAAACAAACAAGGAACCCAGCCCCAGCTGATGAGAGTGAGGTGAGCATCCTAGAAGGTGCCAAAAGTAACTTTCTCAGTAGTGCCACGGACTGTCTAATAAATAGGCTTCTCCTGCCTAATGCAAGCAGTTTATAAAGACTAACGCGGATTCGTCTCCCTTCAAGTTGTAATTTATACCCCAGGGGCTAGGTTTGATTCGAGAGAGTAAAGATAAAAATATCATAAAGAATATAGGAAATAATTCTTTACTCTTTGGTTTGGTTTTTTGTTTGGTTTGTGTTTTTTTGTTTGTTTGTTTTTTTCGTTTGTTTTTTTTTTTTTTATTAGGCATTTCTCCTCAGCAGTCATTTGTGCATAGCCTCGCTGGCAGGCGTCAGCTGAATTACCGTGCGCCAGCAGTTTTACCTACGATACCACTTCATCTCTGGTCCGTAGCTCACACCAGCTGCTCCAACAGAACTCGGCACAGAGAAACAAAACTATTTCTTCTCTTTCCTCCTACAGTTTTTAAGCTATACATCTGCAGTTGCCAAGTCCCTTTTCTGATGCCCGAAATCCAGTGCCATTTATATTCGCCTTCATATACACGCGTGCTTCTTCTTAGCACGCTCAAACATCTCTATGCTTTTTTTACCCTTGTTCCAGATGATGTGGATGGAGAGAAGAAACGACCTATTACAGATGAGCTGTTGGACAGCTGTTCCTGTGATGAAAAGTTTGTTTGGGGTTGTTTGTTGGTTTTTTGTTTTTTTTTTTTTCTCAAATTGAGTAAGGAAAAGTCCATTTAATGTACAACAGCAAGATACGTATTTGTGTTTATAAAGCCAGTAGTAGGTGTAATTTATAGTTCTCTTCTGATCTGGGCAGGAGGATTCACAGTACATCACTTCCCTTTAGATTTAATAGGGAGTGGTAAACCTCTGCTTACGTTCTCATTTTTAAGGAGGTCCTTAAAAACGTAATAGCTGCTAAAATAAAGATGTAACATTGCTGCAAATGACATTAAGAAAACATTTGCCCAATTCAGAATAAAAAGTTGTGATCTCTTCTCTATTCCAACCCAACTCAGACAAGTAACTCTGAACTGAGCCTTGGTATTTTCAGTGCTCCTTCAACTTTAGGGAAGGGGGAAAAAAAATAAAATCCCACCACAAACCCAACCCAAACCCAACCCTACAAAACCCAGTCTTCCACCACATTCTCTTGCGCAAACCTTAGTACCAGTTCAGTACTGGTACCAGGAACTGGCACTAAGTGATTTGGGCCAATATAAACTAGAAGCAGCAAATTTCATATCTATCAGATGATAAAGTTTTGCAGGACAAGCGAATGATATGTAAAAATTCCATAGCAGCGGATCAAAAATAAAAATTGAGGAAGCAGCAAAAAGCCCATAATGAAGAAATATATTCCACCACAGGTGGCAGGAAATTGTAGCTACTGATAGAACAAGTGTTATGGGGCTCAGGCAAAGAAAGAAAATTAGCATAAGCACGAAGGGAAAGTAGTGATAGCACACAAAAAAAAAAAGCCTCGGAGCACTCTCCAGAAATCTATCATGAGAATCAAATGAAAAGTAATAAGTAATAAATTTGCATTTTCTTTAAGACGTCGCATTTAAACATATTCCTAAATATTTAGTGAGTTTAAGTAGCTGGCTGCAGACCATGTGTTGCTTGCATACATAAAGAGCAAAGCATCACTTCACTCAGTGTTGAAGCACCGACATCTGCAGAGAGAGATTACTGAGAAATCTAAAACGAGACCTAAGAATAAGTCACTCAGTCCATCCAAACAGACAGTGCCAACGATTGGGAATCCAAAAAAAAAAAAAAAAAAAAAAAAAAAAAAAATCAAACATGGTATTTCAGAATACTACACAGACAAGTGAGAACAAAGACATGAGGAGCTCAAAGCCAGGGCCAAGCGTGGCCAAGATGACCAGGGGAGGGTGGCGAGAGAGGTCTCAGCTTGGGTCGGTCACAAACTCTCCTCCAGTTTCATCTGCTTTTCGGAAAGACTCTGTGGCTCAGGGAAAGGGATGGAGGCAGGGCGAGGGGTTACACAACTCCGCAAAAGCCACAAAGTACCAAATACCTGTTCAAGAAAGGTATTAATATTACTGGCTTAGAGGAGCTCTCCAGGGGAAAAAACGGATAGGATTGCCATAGATGATTGGATCAAACGGAAAGCAAATGGAGAATTTGCCTACTTTGTTGGTAGGAGAGTACACAATTCAGTGAAGTCAATGGAACGCTAACAGCCATGGGCAACAGCAGGCAAAACACAGACTTAAAATTTAAAGCAGCTAAACAATCATCCACAAGCAAAATATACATAATAATAACAACGAGGTAAAAAAAGGAACTAGTATGCTGTCTAAAAAGAGCTGAGCCTGATCTCGGCACGCAGCTACACTTGCAGGGCAGACTGCAAAGGGGAGAAGAGCACCAAAGTAACTTTCCAGTACCCAGAAAAGGGGTAAGACAAAATCACCTGGGGAAAAAAACAAACACAATCCAGTCTCTGCTGGATAGATTCAGTTCACAGTTTGTCTCTGAAAAAGGGAAATTTAACACAGGAATTGGGGAGAACGTGGAGAAACCAGCAAAGCAGGCTCAGGTGGGGTCAGGAAGGGAAACCTTCGCTTTTCCATAGGATCAAAAGACTTACTCTATGCAAAAAGGAAACGCTTCTGTCTGCCTTTAACAGGGAAGTTTGTACAAGGTAGTACGCTCTACGTGTCAAGCGAGATTTGGCACACGGCCTTTGAAATATAGTGAATAAAGACAAATGTTAACACAACTCCTTTGTGAGATTTAGTTTCTACGTATTAGCATTTGAATTGTACTCAGCCCTCGGTGGTGTCACATTAAGAAAATACACACTTGTATGCTTTGTATTAGGAGAAACCAGCAGAAAAGCATTAATCTGGGCTCCAAGAACTCTAGGAAGAGACAGAAGCCAGTAAAAAGCCAGTAAAATACCTACAAAATCTATACCATATCGAGTCTGCCAAGAAAAAAACCCTGAAACAACAAATGGCAGACATGAATTTCACATTCATGGAGAGTGTCTGTTAATTGATTGCATGAAATTTATTGGTATTATCAAGGATTGTTTCAAAGTGAACAGAATTTTGTCATTTGTAGCTGCTCTCCGGAGCATGTTATCTTTCCTCAGAGAAGGAAAGTGCGCTAACCGGCGCCTGTGAGAAGCTCCTGTTATGCCATACAGCGGCAGCCAGCGCAGAAGCGCTGAACAAACGCTGCTTCTCAGGGAGATTACTGAGCAATGCACTACACAACGGCCCCTCAGAACATACAATTAACCATTTACCTTTGGTCAAACGCCAACCCTCAAAGCAGTATTTTGGTGACAGTGAAGCAAATACAAATATAAAGAGGAAAGACAAAATTGAAATCGTCCCTGACATGCAAAATTAAAATATATTATCTACAAAACAATTATAAAATAAATTTGACAAAAAATAATTACAATTATTGCTATAAAGTCTTTATCTTTTTAATAATATTCAACATTTGAAAAATATTTTTAAATCAGAAAAACGTGTATCAAAAGTAATAAGGAAGAACAAAATAATTACATCAGTAATACAGTAGTAAAATGTGATTTAAAAAAAAATAATCTTTCATTTGTGTCCTAATCCACAAAAAATTCCATGGAAACTGAATTTCCCTGACATGCCAGGAACTACGGTTCCTAGCTCGCACAGCCACGCAGAAGTCAAATCATTCGATTAGGGCCAGGCTGTTGTCTATATTCAAAGTCAGTAATAACAGCTACTGACTAATCAGCCCCATTTTCTCCAGTCACTTGAGCATTTACTGAAGTCTCACCCGATTAGTCACTCTTCCTAACCTTACCCAATTTCTTAAAGCCATCTGGAGCACAAACGCCACTGCACTCTTTAGCAGACAAAAGTGGCACATGTACAGTATAGAAGGGAAAAGCAGCTACTTGCACTGACGGCATTTGTGACTTTTCAGCAGCTAGTTCCCTCCGAGCCAGATGAGAAAGATTTTACCCCAGGGTAACAGTCAATAGTAAGAAAATAAACTGACATCATATATTAACTTCAGTTTTAATATCTTCAAATCCAATGAATGATTCGAACAGCACATACAACATGTTGAATTCAGCAGCAATACATTCAATTTTTTTCTGTTTAAAAAAAAAATCCTGAATTTTATTCCATTAAAATACCATTAACTTTTTTGGCTTTTTTGTTTCCATATTGTATTTTAATATATTGCTCAGGAGAGTCATTATACTGTGGTGTTTAATCAACAGAATACATGAAAACAGGTTTGCACAGATATGATGGATAACCTCTCAGGGCCACAGTTTCCATCACCTATAAAATAGGCAGAGCAATCCATACTTTTTGTAATGCGAGATTAATGTCAAGATTTAGTGAGGAGAAGTCCCATGCAACGGCTAGATATCATCTACTGTTACCCTCTCACCGAATATACTTATGTTGTAATATTACCATTACTGAGCTCTTAAAGTAACATCCAATTCAAACTAAGTAGTAACAGTACGATTATAAAATGCAACTAACTTCAGATAGTAAGAAAATTATTTAATTAAAGGAAGTTTGATTTGCAAAGGGGGGAAGAGTTCAGCTATATTCACAGATATTTGTATTTTTATTTTAGTTGTGCAAAAAAAGATTACTGTACAGGTAATCGTAGGCAAGATGTGCTCTACTTCTGCACAACTTTTCCAAACGAATAAAACCATATTCACATCTAACAAGTGAAAGAAAATGAAACATGTTCCTCTTTCCCTTCAAAACACAGGGGACAATCCCAGGAAAAATAACACAGAAATAGATGGACGGGACTGTCTCTGACATCAAACCTATAAAACAAATGTTGTTGACATCGATGCAATCATTTGGGATGAGCTGATGTATAATTTGTGCCCACCATAGCTGTGCTGAGAACTGTAACAAAGCGAGACTGGTAATCCCGCACTTGGCCATTACAGCTGTTGTCCTCCACCGTAGATGGAAGAAGTTCGAAAAGCTTAGTTTGCCAAAGGTCATTGTCATTATTTGGAAAGCCAAAAGTTTGAGTGGCTTCACCAGTGCCCTGCATTTACAGGCCAGAGAGTGAAAGGCAGGCATAGCTGCAGCTGAAGATGAAGCCATTTCTTCAGCTTCTTCACCCTCTGTTACAACTGACAGTTAATTTTTAAGCAGTACAGAAACAACACAGCAGCCCAAAGTATCCCCCTTAATAACTTGGATCACAAGAATGACAAAACAAGAGGGGGCAGGATTTCATAGGGGAGGATCTTTATGAGAGGACAACACAACAGTTGCAGTACCGTTGTGGAAAACATAAGCCTTCCATGCCCCCGGCCTCACCAGACAAAATCCCACCGACAAAGCAGCGTTGCCTGCCACCAGTGTCATCGAAAGCATGCGTTAAGGTCTAAGCAGAACGGATGCCTCGTTATCAGCAGTGGGGACAAGCAAAATCTACGTCAACACAAGCTCGGTTTCAGTTGGGAGGCAAGTGAAACAGCACTGCACCCCAGGTGTAGTCAGCCCATTACATCTTCCCAGAACGGCATTTGAGAGGCTGAAGACAGAGAGTTCTTTAGGAACGTTTGTTTGGGGGTTTTACAATTTTTTAGTTTTATAAGCATAATAAATTGTGTGATTGTGCCTGGCAGCTTGCCTTCCACAACAGAAATGAGAACTATTGTGTATTATACTAAGAAATAGGGAAAGTGATGGTATTTCAAACTCTTCTTATTTCTTTGGGGAAAAAAAAAAAGAAGTACTAAAACCTTGGGGAGGCTTTTTTTCTTTTTAATAGCTGAATGAGTAAGAAAGTTCCCTCTCTACTAAGTCTGTCTCAGCTTTTCAGTCTCTTACAGACATTTAAATGTCTGACAAATAGATTATAGACTACTTGCTTTAAGAGTTGTGTGTTTGTTTGTTTGTTTTTTTAATGAAGCTCGAATCCCTAGTATTTGGAACGACAAGCACAATATTTGTTCTGCACAGCTTACAGCATCCATTAAAACCTTCATTAAAGCAACAGTGCCAAACTACTGCAAAGGCTGATGTCAGTAAGAAGTATTGCTTAACACACTGCGCTAGGTTGATGTTATGGTTCCCACCGTAGTTATTATGACCATTATTTGAAAAAAAATATAGGCACTAAGTAGATTATTTTGATAAGTTACATTAGTTTTGGTTAAAAGAGCCTATCAAACCTATACATGTAGGTCAGAACTATAAGTACACTTACCACCCCAGTGGAAATTAATCTGGAAATTATTAGACAAAAAAGAGCAAATCCCTGAATAACTTCTATCCTAATAAACATTACATAACATTTTGAATACATTAAAGTTGTGGAAGTGCCATTTTTGTATAACATAATGCTTTTTATAAACTTCAAAATATGACAGTTACTTTCAGTTTTTTTTAACATACAGTATAAAACTAGTTTGTATAGTCTTCTTCATAGTGGCTATATAGAACTTTAACTAAGAAGGGATAATGAGGTATAATGTTAACGAACCTTCAGTAACAAGAGAAGCAATAAATGAAAATATAGATTGTACATTTATTTTATGACCACATACAAATCACTGGAACCGCTTCTTATTCGACAGAAAATCCAGAATAAATACCAGCTTTTTCCTTCCACTTAAAAAATAATAAAATTTACACACATTCAGAGCAAGCTGGGCAACTTCATTGTCACATGGTTGCAAAGTTCAGCCCATCCAAGCTGCCTGACTTCTACTGCAGTTATCACTAAAGAAATGCTTGAAATAATCTGGTGCTGCCCTGTACCTTGATAGAGTTGCATAGATTCCTGCTAGCCTAAGTGTAACATGCAAATTTATTGCTTCCAAAGTTAAACAATTGAAAAAAACAACCGACCACCTAATTACAGAAATGAAAAAGTCTCATCCCTGGGAAGGTGGAACATTTTCACAGAGCTGGAAAAGGAAAAGATAAGATGCGTACCACATATAGCATGATGACATACGTATCAGCACTTTGCCTGTATCTAATAGTCTAATTTTATTAAGTTTTAGCTTATACAACACAGCTCATGATACACAAAAAAAAGAGTGAAGCCATTTAACGTTACTGCTGGAACTTTCATTTATGCATTGCCATGCTTGGGTTCCAGACTACAAGGCTGATACTTTATCTGTGCAATTTTAGTTTGCAATTAAAATTGAGGGTATATCTTATAAAGAACAAATTTGTAATTGTGGAAAAATATTGCCTAAATCAAGTACAGAGGAAGCATTATTTAGTCCAAAATCTTGGGGTCTGGGGGCGGAGAATCTCGAGTTCTGCTAGAGCCACCTGTTTGTGCAGGTGTCAGTAAGGGGCAGCGCAACCTCCTCCTGGCATCAAGTCTACAGGCTCTGCCCTGGCTTTGAGCATTGGCCCTGCCATAAACCATTATCAATGCAGTCTAAGACACATATTCGTCACATTCACTAATCCCACCCTTCACGCAACCCAACGTAAAGAGAAAGCAGGTTGATCTTTCAAACTAAGGGAAGCTCTCCTTAAATGCTGGGAAACCATAAGCAGCGTTGTTACGGGGAAGAAATCTCTGATTAGTAGTATGGTAAAGCAAATAGAGCACTTCTATTTCCTTGGCTCGTGTCACTAAGCCAAAAATCAAGATCTCATTTATCCGTAAGAGTTGAATTCCTCAGGAATTTTCTGTTTTCCAGGATTTCTATTAAGTTACAAGAGTTGATTTTTAATTTGGGGGAGAAAAAGAAAAAACAACATACCGTGCTGTCGTCTTGTAAAAATGTATGAGTGTTTCATAAACAGGGTTCCAAGTCACATAACCAGCTGGGTCTTTTCGTGTCGATTAATCAATCTTGATTTCAAAACTGGAAGAAAGAAAAGAGATAATTAGACTTGACAAACCCCAGAGAATTAAACAAATTAATAGAACAAATGAGGATTGATCTAAAGGATACCCCACAGGAGAAACAGATCCAAGAGCAAACATCCATTGTCACAAATAGTTACAAACATTTTGCAGTAAAATAATGGGATTTAAAAGTTCTAACTCTGTGACCAAAGCTCTATATTAACAACTCGGAACTATGCGTCTCATTCCCAACGGTCTCTCTCTCTCTTGCCCATTTATCAGCACAGTAGCCCTCTGGCCTCTCGTATGTGTAAATAAAAGGCGGCTTTGATGCCCACAGTCCTTCGGAGACTTTCAATTGGTTGTAATTCCCATCGTCTTTAAAACTAGCTAGCACCCCGAAGAAGATAAGGCTCAACCTTCAGCACTTCCAGCTGCGCAGCTGCTCCAGAACAGCTACTCAAAGTTATTAATATTCAGTAGTAATGGGGCAAATACAGAACGTTAACCGGGAGGGGGAGGACGAAGGGCTGAAAGTGCGAAGGGGAAGTCTGAGGCCAAGAAACAGATAAGAAAGAGAAGGCAGAGGGCAAAGGAAACGGACAGTGCTCATCGTGTTGGCGTTGAGTGTCTGCCGCTCTGCCTGGATTCAGGGAGGGCAGGAGCAGGAAAAATGCAGAACAATGTTCTGTTTGTGCTGTGTGGGATCACACGGGAGAGCCACCGCCGAGGACGACAGGCTGTCTGCAGGCTACTGGAGCTGGGGCGTCCCAACCCAAGGGAGAGCTGGCTGGGCTTTGCCACGGGTCTGCGTGAGGTTGTGTGCGTGAGGGGGACAAACAGACAGAGAGGGAGGGTGGCAGAGGGGAGAGAGATCCCCCTGGTTTTCCTTACATGACAAAAACCTGGAAGTGAATACTTGAGAGGTCTTAAAGTCAACATAACGGTGTCATCATCAAAAAACGACATTCCGACTTGTGTCATAAGAGACACTCAAGAAGGTGTAGCGAAATCGCAGGCAGCAGCAGTTCTGCAAGGAAGAGAAGTCCTGCGGGATGCAAGTATTCCATGCACAAACAAATCAACACTACACCATAAAGACAGATGGAAAGAAATAAAATGTTCACAGTTCTGTATTAAAAGGGAACCATTGTGCTACAGTATGATGCCAGTTTTGACCCAAGTCACAGAATTTTACTCAGTTACTCTTGTGTCAAACAACAGCATATGGCACAGCCGGAGGTGATCTTGGAAGAGAAAACATCCATTTCTGACTTAAAAAGTTCCAGTTAATGATCAGTTCATCATACCCCTCAGAAAATCATGTTTGGATTCGGCTTGCAAAAACTGGATTGTTTAATGCTCTTTGAACACTACATGAAAACATCTTTTATTATAAATGAGGGTTCCCCACATAGACACCAGTAAGACCACATCTGCTTCAGCTCGGAGTAGCGAGCTTCCCCGATGCTCCTGCCACCAAGTTTGAAAGATGGCAGGTCTCGCTCCTCATTGACTTTAGTCAGTCTCCGCCTTATGCCCAAATGAAAGTTTAAATTATTCAAATACATTTAAGTTCCATATTGCTTGGATTTGTAGGACTTGTTTTAGAGATAACAACTTCCCTTAAATATTCTGACCATAACTTAGGTGAATTCAGTTTGCATAATTTTATCTGGGAATTTCAGACCACGGACACCGTTCCTTTTTAAATTTGTTTTGAAGATCTCAAATTTATTTTGAAGATCAACGTGCCACAACTCAGCATTCCAGGACCACACAATATTTCTAGACTTTCTCTTCCCTCACATCTGTAGAAATCAGAGTGAGGAGCAAACCAGATATATTTAATGCAAAGACATGCACAACCTTATACTGCACCTAATGGGGGACAACTGACACAGCGAAGGAAGAACACACGGAACTTGCACACTAAAACCCAAGAACCTACTTATAATCCAGTCTTAAATTCTACTCTTAAGATCTTGCCTATCAAAAGAAATATGACTCTTAGAACAGGTTTCTAAGCAAACTTTTATTGCCAGACCATACCACCAGGTGGCAAGATTGTGAAATAAAGATATAAAAAGCAGCGTTCCTGTAATGCCCCAGCCAGTGCTGTTTCCAGGACCCCTTGCTGGGACATGACAACTGTTTTGCGAGGACTTGTAAGCACCTAAAATGTCCCCGCGTGGGTCTGTAAAATAAGAATTAACATTTCCTCATCACTTTTCATGTAGTCAATTTACTCACAATTAGAATAGTTAAGTGCTCACAATTACAATAGTTAAGTGCAACACAAAATTTCCAGTAGATGAAACGAACAGAAGTTGTGAACACCAGCTGTACCTCTCTCTAAAGACGGTGGTTTTCCCACCATTTCCCTGCTGCTTCCTTTCTCTGATACCCATTTTTACCTTTTTTGAAAGGGCCTACATGACTGTAGGGAAGCACATATTCACATGGAATACAACTCCAGCAAGATGGCTAATAAAGTTATTTTGCAAATGGAGAGAAAAGACTTTACACAAAGTATACTTACAAACAATTAAGTAAGTTTTTCCCATGATATTTTAATTTCTCATGTTATACCCCAATTATCTATAAACCAAGACACAGGACAGCTGCTTCTAAGATCTACCGTACCAGGAGTAAATAAGTGCTATGGATAGATGAGCTCCGTTTAATGGACTGGATTTCATACAGAATATGTTCTTTTACATTGTCATTTTAATGCAAACTTTAGGAAAAATACAAGCCCTCAGTAACTACTCAGAAATCTATCACTGTGATGCCTCACCCCTAGATCACAAAGGACACAATGTAAGCACACAGTCCAGCATTATGTATTTTGTATACATTTATATAGACACAGACACATATATAGGTAAATAAAAGGACATTAAATATTAGTAAGGCTTTATCTTCCTGGCAACAAAACAGATAACCAGGTTGCACAGCTGAACAAGCTGATGAACAACTCTAGTTGACCCCGAGATACACAACAAAAACAATTGTTCTAGAAATAGTTTAGCCGTTTTTTTCCTTCCATTTGTAGTGTGGCACCTGCTTAATAACATACAGCTACACTTCACAACTCTTTAAAATATTGTCATTATCCCTTGAGCTAGAAGAAATTAGGTAGGTGTAAAATAATCAGAATGTCAAGCACATTAAATGTCAAGCATAAATAAGAACCAAAATTGGAATCTCTCAAAGATGCTAGTACTCCTACAGTTGGGCAAAAATTGTTAACTTCAATAACTACTACCATTTGTGACTTGTATTATTATACAAAACACAAAATTCTTTGCCTTAATGGCATCAAATAGCTTGAAAGCTGATTTGGCATTAGAAAGTAAAATTAGATGTTATCCAAGTCATCAAGAAAACTTACTGCCCTAAATGAGATTTTTATTTGGGACTCTCCAATTGAAACACTTCAGGTTATAGTTATAAAAAAAAAAAAAAAAAACCAAAAAAAACCATACCACTTTGCAGGAGACAAAGGGAGGGATGAGTAATACATGAGCCTGTATTACATGGGAGGGCACCAAAAATATAAACTGTAAAAGAAACTGCCAAGTCAGAAAGTGTTTTTTCACCCATTAAAACAAAATAGCTTGTTCAATCAATTTTTAATTCCAGAATTCAATAACCATCAAAATTAACATCCAGCAGTCTTTTCACAGTGAATATATATTAACTAAATATTTTTAAGTGAAGCTATCTAAAATCTAAATTAGATTGGAAACTCTTTCAAAAAGGGATTTTCTTTTAACTACGTTCATACCATAGTAGCAAAGCATAGTCCCAACCACAGTTTAGGCTTCTGGACTTAACCACAATTGAAGGTTGAAGAAACATAAAAGAACACAATGCACGTTATGCTATGATCAGGTAGTAACACCCATTACTAGATGTTTGATAAAAATCACAAAAATTTAATTTTTTTTGTCTGTAAGGAGCTTCTCCTTTACTACTCACGCTTCCTTCCACATTACCTATTTAATTTTCTATTTGAATGGCACGGCAAAAGTAGCCTTACAGGGCATTCAGCACGTAGAAATGGCTCTACTTGGAAGGCTTCAACTGAGAAATTCCCTGAAAAGAGTCTGTGGCATTGGACAAGCCCTGACCCCATCACAGAAAGATTTACATGTCAAGAACGCATCACAAAATATTGAGGTATTTAGATACTCATGTGGAAGAGATTCATACTCTTGGAGAAAGGCAGAATGGAAACATTTTTAATCTCTGCTCATCCCAGCCCTACTTATCCCCTTTCCTTTCAACCACGGGGCGCTCTTCTGAGAAGAGCAATAACAGAATCAATTGATTGACAAATAGATCAAGAGAAATTGGACTGAGGTGACTCCATCACTTTGCCTCAGCCATCTGAAACTGTCAGCCAGCAGCAATAATGAAATTGATTTGATTTGAAGTAATCAAGCATCAAGGTTAAAATACCTCCGTGTAACCGTCTCCTAGGTGCGTGCTCAGTAGGAGAAGGAAAAAACATTCAGTAGAGTTGAAACGAGTTTTCCTTTGAAGCTACGGGAAAACATCTCACCTGTCATACCTCTACCAGCATGTATTTTCCCATGGTTCAGAATTTTTACGTTATAAGAAGACTCAAACTCACAAACCCATATAATTGTACAACCAACTTATGGAATTTGGACAAGTATTTACTACCCTGGATTAACAAATAAAGGCTCTATCGACTGTTCAGCGCTTGCTAACATGCCATTTCCTTTCATTCAATAGCGCTATGATTACCATACCAACCGAAATCTATACTTCCAATAACAAACTAACAAGAAAGTACTAAGTATAAAAGTATTAATAACCAGAGTCAAAACAACATTAAGGGATTTGTTGGCTTTCTTCTTTGCCTAATGAAATAGTAAGAAAATATATAAACCCCAAAATTATCTATGTAAAATGAGCCAATGACATAGACCTGAGCACTTATTCTTGAGATCTTCATCAAAATAACATTTTTTTTCTTCCTACAGAGTACTGTGAACCAGTCCCAGTCTCAGACAATTTAAGTATGTGTTCATATTAAAAAAAATTAAATAAAATCCTCTTCAATGTTCAAGAACACTCTCTAAAGCACTTACTCTATAAAAAGAAATCTTACTGAGAGAGTATATACACCTGATTTATTTCAGGAAACAAAACGAAAATAACAAGAGTGCCACCTATCCTTCATTATGAATAACAGAACTTCCCATGGACTGACCTTGCTGTTCAAAATCCCGTACAGCAAAACCTGACAGTTAAGGACATACAAAACTCTCCATCTGGGGAGAAACTTGGTTAAGAAATAAAACAGAAAGGAGTGCTGCACGTAAAAGCGGGATGAAAAAGAAATAGAGGAGGAGGATTCAGGAAAAAAAAAAAAGTCTGCTAGGTATCAAGAGCATAAAATCCAAAAGATCAAAACCCAGCAAAACTAAAGATATTTTAAAGCTTGCAGCCACATTTTGGGCTTCAGTAATGATTTTATAAAAGCAGGTTTGCATGTAACATGCAACTAGCAAGCCTGGTCTAAACCAAGCTGCTGTACACAAGCAGCAACTGCCAATTAATAGGCGAAAGGAAAGATGCTTCCAGTGCAGACAGACTGGAGGGGTGCAGCAGAGCAGGGGCCGGGGCAGTTGTGGGGTGTTCATTTTCTTTTTGTTTTTTTTTTTCTAACACTAGAGTGGATATCTGAGTAACGTAGGCTAATAATACTGGCACCGCTACCAGGAAAATAAGTAGAAATTATTAAAAGCTAGAAATAAACACATAGACAAACACCTTTTATTAGGGAGGAAAGTCCGTTCCCCTTTTCTGTAGAGGGAAGTCACGCTCCACAAACCTGCTGCTGGCACCGGCATGAGGGAGAGCCAGTTGGAGCCACGTACCCGCAGATATTAAGATCCAATAGATATTCATCGGCTTTCAAAAATGCCTTCCATGAAGAGAGTCATATGAAAATGAAGCCACAAAGAGATAATACAGAAGGCCTTTGCTTTTAGGAAAAATCTGGTTAAGGCAGGAACCAGAGCGGGAGGGAGTGTTCCCTTCTGCCACCCGCGGCAGGTCCCACAGAGCTCTGCAGGGAGCTGCGCTCGACCTGGAGGCTCTGCGTATTCCCACATCTGCCAGGAAAGGGAGCGGGCAGCAACATGGCAAAGCCAAGTTACTCATGCTAAAGTGATGGGGACTAACCACGAAGAAGTGTGAAAAGACCTCTCAAGACTCTGTAACTGGATACTGAAGTGTCAGGTGAATCTCAACCCAGGTACCCATGACACTGCACATATGAAAAACAATTATTATTATTTCCACATAGAAGCGAGGGTTTGGGATGACTCTGGATAGTTGACCTTACCTGGGACAACATCCCTTACATTTTCATGTGCAGTATCTCGGGACACAACCTCACAGAGCAGAAAATAGTCATATATGTACCCTTACACAGCAGTCACCATTGCCCGTTAGTTGGATGGAAATCTCTTGATGGTGAAACGCTATTTTTTTAAATCAAGTGGACAGCCAATGCTGACAGCTAGACAATCATCCGTGCTAAATTTCCAAAAAGATAGAGGTGTGAGACACCAAGCACCAGCAAGCATTGCTCGCCAAGCAGATCCTCTCTATGGAGAGATGATTTACAGGATAAACAGAATGCAGCGTCATGTTGGAAGGTAATGGGGATTACTTTAAACCTGTCAGAATACACAATTTTAACCCCCCCCCAAAAGTACTACCCTTCTGATGCAACTGTTTTACCATAGGAAGAAGGTGGGAAGCAGTTCAAATGAGTATTGCAACCTCTGCAAAGAACAGGATGGGAACTCAAAAAAAGATTAGTAGATATCAAGTTTGTCAAAAGAAGCTCCAAAGGGAAGAGTTCCTACGGATTGATTGATAGAAAAAGAGACCGATAATTTATCTACCAATGGAGTTTTGCTCTAGTGGTTTATATAACATCAGCAAAGTTCCTGAGTGTAATTACAGCTATCTACTCAATCAGGGACTACATATTATTTCACTCTTGTTCAGCTCTGTTTGGAATCACATCCAAGACGTTTAAAGTTGTACTCCAGTATGGCATTAAAAAAATCTGCTGTATATTCGCTCAGCAAAGAAGTTTCATAAGGATGCTATTAATAAGTACGGAAACAAATAAAAAAAATGGCAGAAAAGCAGAAGTGTGACAAATATTTCCCATTAACATGTGCATATGGTTTCACTCAAAACAAATTTCCTTTCAAGAAACATGTTTATATAATACTACTAAGTTGTTATATTACCAAACTGACTGTAAGTTTATAATGGGACCAGTTTGATTTAGGCACTGTAAAAATTTAAGCTGGAAGAAGTGAAATTCAAATGTACATGGAAATAATGGAGAAGAAATCCTGGAGGGCAACTCCCTTAATATATTTAAGAGCAAAAAGAGAAAATAAAAAAAAGTAAAGATAAAACCCCCAGAGCTTTGTTTCTGAGCTCCTAATGAATGCCAAAAGCCCAAGTTGAGAGCAGGAAGGCTGGGACGCAGCCTCCACCTCGCACAAAGGTGTGCAAGGCAGATTCATAATTTGCTGCATTGTACAAAGTTATTAAATCTTCTGTGATGAATAGGAGGGTCACTTGTTGGCCTTCACTTAGCGTATCACATGCATTTATAAGGGAATACCTTGGCCTTTTTCCTAGCCCATCACATACAGACATGGCCACCTGCACTCGCATGACATACTTAACACAGGATATAAAAACCTCACCACACCAAAAATTCCATCTGCTGTTAGAGGTAAGAATCAGAACTTCACCAGCTTACAGGTGCATAAATTGTTAATCACTTAGTAGAACTGGTCCCTGGGTGGGATTGCTATTAGTCAGTACCTTCTTCTCAGAAATATCTGCATTATAACAGCAAAATAAGTTACACCCAGTTCACACTTTTCTTAAATTCTTTATGCAAACTTGCAATTTTAGGTGATTTGAAGAAGCCCATCACACAGCAGGGGCCACGTGGCCAAAAGGCATGGTTTGATCAGCTACAGTGTCATCGATATTACCAAAGCGCTATTTGAGTAGCCAGCTGCAACAGTATTTTTAAGCAATTTTGAATCCAACTTCATGCCTGGCTGAAATAAACAATTTGAGTAAAGAATTCTGTTGCAAATGGCATTCTTTTTCTTGGCATTTACTTGCTTTTGGAACCTGGATTAGCCTTCATCCTTGGTGCGACTGAAGTGGAACTCATATGTGATAACACCATAAACGCTGCAGGAGTTTAATGCATTAACACGAAATACATACAGAAAGAAACGACCCAAACTACGTGAGGTTAGCATTGCTCTCTGCCCCCCAAGGACAGAGAGAGAAAGGGTATCAAATCACACTTCTCATTCCCAAATAGAAGGCTGTAACACATCTCTAAGCTCCTGATGTAGTGAAAGCTGGGAGCTGCTTCCCACGGAGGGACAAAACCATGACTCATAGAACCATAGAATGGTTTAGGTTGGAAGTGATCTTGAAGATTGTCTAGTTCCAACCCCCTGCCATAGGTAGGGACACCTCCCGCTAGACCAGAATACCACCATACAAGGCCAGTCGGCTCTCGCCTCTGAGAGTGGCCGCAGCTTATCACTCCTGAATCCTCAGCTGCCCCCAAGTGTGGCACTTGAAAGATGCAGTCACTTGGGGGAAAACATCTTAAAAGCTCACAGGACTTCAAAGACACTTCCTTGCAGAGACAGGTAAATGTCGGAACTCTGTGCATATGGTGCTGTTTAGTGACCTGCCCTGGGTCGCTAACCCTACCTTGTACATTGGAATTCTGGAATTTATGGCAATCAAGGAAAGAGCAGGTGGGAAAATAAGACAACAGCTCATTAGACAAATATGTTCTTGCAGCTGGGAATCAGAGAAAACACAATGGCACACCTACGCTCTTCAGGTTAGAGTGACACTAGTCTTGTCAAGCGAGGATCCTGCATATTTAAAGAAAAGGAAAAGAGAGAGAACACTTGAGGAAAAGCAGATGGATGAACCCTCACAGCAAGCGTTCAATGGTGGAAGACAGACAAGCCTTCTACCACAGGTAAATATGGCTGCAAGAATATTTTTCCTTATTTTCAGAGATCAAAAGCAAAAATATGGAACTAACATAACAACTTGTTACGTTGGGAAACAAACGGGGTAAGTTAGTCAGCAGCTATACATAACAATCATTTCAAAACAATACCACGACCCATCAAAACATGTAACACTATGTTGGGAGGGGCAGCGCATTTCTGCAGCGCCATCACTACTGCAGCCTTCCATGATAAGGGTGTGTTGCTAACTGCAGTCCTATAATAGTAAGAAAAAAAAATATTTTTTTAGTGTTAATACTTATTTAGAACATTAAGCATCCACTGTTTGCTTTCTGATTTGAAAATGACAAATGCAACACTTTCTGCGTCTTATCTATCCCCCAATTAATAGCACTGGAGCAGCTAAAGAAAAACGCTGCACTTCCCCAATATATATCAGAACACGCAGACACCGAGTTTAAAACTGCTGGTGTTCCTCCAATTTCAGTCAAGAGAATTGAAAAGGACACTTGCAGGAGGGAGTCCCACTTGATTTGTTCTGTGGATTGCAGGAAGCGTTTGGGACGGTTTTGCCAGAGAAGCACAGCACTCCCAGCACTGCCGCAGCCTGGGGAGCACGCTCCCAAGGAGCCAACTCAGCCGCTCCCTCGTTCTCCCAACATGAGTCAAGAGAGCAATCACAGTCACGGTGCCTTCTACAGCCTTTTTTTTTTTCCCCCACATGAACATTTAAAGCTGCACGTTCTGGACACCACTGCAGAAGTAGTCTGTTAATAAATACAATCCGTAAGTATTTTAAAAGGTACTCTGCGAAGCTTCATTCTGAGCGAGACAGCTTTCTTTGTCTCCTGCTTCTTTACAGCCATTACCATCTGCTCTGCAAGAGAGAACTTTGCAATCCTTCCCCCCCCCCCCAGTACTGCCCAAAGACACCAATAAAACAAAAACCACTCAGTAAGCTGCTGCAAATTGCTAAATGATGGCCTTACACAAAGCTCATCAGCTTGACTTGGATATTGTAATCACTAATAATAATTTAGATATTTCATGCAAAATGCCATCCCATTCCCCACTCGGAATTATCAATCTTCAAAATAGCCTTCCTAAGCCAAAACGAATCCGTCAGAAATAACGGGTTCATTTCTTTCCAATTAATTCAACCTGGCTTACAGCAAAAAGGCACATTTTATTTGCCTCTGAAACACAAAGACTGTTCCAGATTTCTAGGACTTGGAAGAGTCTCTATACAAGTAATAATACCTGCCCAAATGTCTCTTCCTTTAAAATTAGCACCTAAAATTAAACAAGTAACTTCCATATCCTGCAGGATTTCCTTATCTGCTTAAGTCCTCAAGGGTTTGCTATAAATGGGGCAAAGAAATCTAATACTGGAACAAATGAAAAAATAACCCTCTTGACCTTGTTCCAGGAGGAAAAGATTAAAACCAGAAACATCCGAACACTGCCCATAAACCATAAAGCTTTGTTTGGTGACCACTGTAGCTTACGGCTCCGATACCCCAAACGCAGCCACTCGGTGCAGAATTAGGCCAAGCATATCTCACGGCCCTTACTCTTTTTCCAACAATAGCGTGAAAGACCCTCATGTTGGCAAACACTTCACAGAGGCTGAAAACCCATAACCCAGCTCCACCCAGCTCCTGGCCCCCGCATGTTCAGGCATTAACAGCATCGGTATGGGGCTTCTTAATTCCCTAACGCAAGATGCAGACAAGTGCGATGCACAGCAGCAGCTGTATTTGCAGGGAGCAGACATGAAGATCCCCAAACCTAACTATCAGATGAAGTTTACTTCAAGCTGGCACATGAAACATCCACTTGCTATGGTCACAAACAGTTTGCAATTTCCCTCTCCCCCTTTTGCTTCCAGCTTCCCGGGAAATTGCAGGTACTTGGCTAGCTTCCTGGGCACTGCGATTACCGTGTTTAGCATTTCGGTCTAGCTGAAGTACAGGCTGAAGATGATGCACTGGCTCAAGATGGTACAAACGGCGGGTACCTGCTTTCTTTAAGGTTTACATGGCTGTGACAGAGCAGGTGTAGAGCAAGTCTCTCACAGGCAATTCCAAAAGCAGTTCAAGGTCTCACTCCTAATTCTTTAAGCAACCCCATTTCTTTAGGGACTAAGTTTTGACTGTGAGATGTCAGACCTACATTTCCCTGGAAAGGATATATACCCGGGGAAAAAAAAAAAAACACAGGAAGGTCATGAATAAAGGCTTCTCTGGTGCAGGTGCCCAGAGACGAAGCAGCCACTTGGATACCAGACAATGAAAGCCATCTCTGGGAAACTCCCTTTCTGAGCAAGAGCATCTCAATGCCAAAAGGGGCCCCAGAAACCAAAATTTTCTGTTCACTTGCAACCTCCTCCCATCCTCTTTTATTGACACTAATTCCATACTGGTATCAAAGTTTTGACCCAGAAAAGATTGATTTCACATAAGAGAGAAAGGTAGCAATGGAAATAGCTCTTTGTAAACGATAGATACGCATTACACTCCACCAATCCTTCTCCGGAAATGACAGACAGCTATAGCTGCAGTCCGAGGCACTGCAGGTATGGTGTGAACACCACCGAAGTGGAGATAACTCAAAAAAGAGGACAAACATCTAAAAGGAACATTAGACAATCACATGCTACTCCCCAATTTTCAACAACATGAGAATTTCTAAAGTACATATTATGTATTACTCAAGCCTAACTTAAAGAGTTCACAAATGCTTCAAGAAAACAGGTCTAGTAAAAACACTTTGCTCTTCAGTCCACTAAAGCAATGAAACTCTCTTGCCCTGCTGTCCCCAAGCAACCAAGGACTACGTTTGGTTGGCAGAGCTGCGTGGCAAAGCTTACAGACTCCCTGCTTCTATCCCGCTCAGCCAAATGCATTGCTCATAGCCTTGCGCTGCCAATTCGCACCATCTATAACCACCAGTCAGCCTCTGTCCTACCCTAATACTCACTAGAATAACATCTTAAAACATTCATATCATTATTCAGAAGAGTGTCTTAAGATCATTGTTAAACTAATGTAATGCAAGAATTTTTTTTAAAACGCTCTTAATTTTTCATCATCAAGGTCCCAGAGCATGATTTTAAACAACCCTACAAATGTAAGTGTGGCTTAGTTAAAAACAGAACAAAATTGACGTTCCTATCTAATTGCACAATGACAGGAATAACCTTTATGGAAAAAAGCAATGCTTAGTTTGCTTATCAGAAAATTCAGCAATTCACCAAACATCTGAAAATGCAAAAAAATGTGTTGGGAATGATATGAAAAAACTGATCTTAATTGAAAAATTACGGCTTGCCTGAATTTTGTTTTCTTTACATCCTTTAAAAGAAAATGTAGACAGCTCTGCACTCATATTGAATCTAAATATAATTGCAGTACATCATGCTAGATCATTCTCATAGGAGAGATGACATATCAGTAGCAACCAGACCCCGATGCGGATTAGGATAATGGGGAGGACAGAGGAGGGAGAACATAGAGCTCTCTCCTGCATAGCATTTTTCATGCACACTGTACATCAACACAATCAAATACCACAGTCACCTTGTTGAATAATGAATAACAAAATGAAAAGAAAATTAAGGAGCGGCAAGCAAGGGAGAAAAGATTCAAGCTGACATTTCCAACGAGAGGAAGTCACCAAGAGGTTCATAGGGACTGTTCCAGATGGCAGGAGCTATTTTGGCCAGACTACCTGGCTAGGATGGGAGCTGCAGTTCGGTAAGCAGAAGGGGGCAGGAAGAAGGAAAGGAACAAAGGAAAAAAAAAAAAATCACAGAAAATGGGATTTTTAGCCTGCAGGCCTCCTAATTCAGAACCTTGTAAGTAAGAGAAAGTTACAAAATAAAATAGTAACTCACTACGATCATTTAGGAAAAGGAACCCAATTACCACTCAAGATTATGGACACAGAAATTCCTTTTGACCACTGTATGGATTAATTCTCTCTCCCATACCTGGCTTTCTCTAAACATAATTAAATTGACTATTGTTCTAATCAGTAAATCTTACATAGGCTTTAGGCAACATAAAGCATCCTGCCATCTAATTGTATTCTTCATCTGTACTTTCCCCCATCAACCTCCCTTACAGTACTGGGAAGAAAGGAAAAGCCCTTCTACATATATTCCTTTTTTGTTTGTTTGTTTGTTTGCCTTAAGGTTCAATGCATATTCTAGCTGTCAAAAGTGATTTCCCTGCTCACTGAGCAAATACTCTCAACAATGATTTTCTTTGTTATTTACTACTATTAGACAATGATTATACAGACACAGATAATAGAAATGCAGGCAGGTCAGAGTGCGTCAGAGATTTATCTCTGGGTAGGAAGTCCGGTTTCATTAAATATAAAAATGGAGTTTATGTAAGTGGAATACAGGGTCGCTGTGAGTTGGCTTTGGGACGCAGGTGACAAAGGTGCAACTAAATTATGAAGAACATAATAAAGGACAGCAAGAACCTCACATGACCCCAAGCCTACATGTCAGGTGAACACACCACTTTCAGAAGAGGACTGTTTTAAACAGTGTATCAAAATATATCTTAAGGACCTGAAATTGGATTATTTCTTATGCCCTGATGCCTGCTAAAACCAAATAATTTGCACTGTATTGCACTGGGCTTAATACGAGAAATAAAAGGCAAAGGAAGACAATATGAGACAAGTGCAGCATTGATCTAAAGTAGCTTTTATACATAGAGCCATCATCCCAAAGGAACGTGTGAACAATATGCAATTACAAAAAGAAACCCATGGCCAAGTTGACCATCAGAAAGAGGTATGCGTTTCCAGAGGAGTCAATCCCATTTTAGCACGGCTCACGGATTTTCCCACAGCTTGTATTTGAAGGCCTGAATTGAAATGATCCCCAGGGTCTCACAAACAGCCCGCTCCTTTTCCCTCGCTTGCTGTAACCCAAACACGCAGCGGCACAGACACCCATTAAAGAAAGGGTAAAGCCTTGGGTAGCTCCTGTCAGAACGGCTGACGTACTGCTAAGAAGGTCTTCTGGTTAGCAGCCCGACTGGGGTCTCAACATTTATAGAGCTGAAAGACCCAGTTCATCAGAGTTTTAAATTACCTAATCGGATAAGAAGGAAAGGATTGCTGCAGAAGTGAAACTGAATCAGAGTACTTTTAAAAGTACCCAAGTGAGGCATAGTCACCTTTTCACTTAGGAATTTAAACACCACTGGCTTTCAGTTGGACTTTGGAACCTAACTGCTGGACACCTGAAGGTATTTAGGCCCAAATAAACACCAATTACAATTTCAAAGAATTCCTACATTTCTTATTCTAACCACCAGGTATCAGCAAAGGGGTTTAACATCTCAACTGAACTACATTACTCTTCTTGCCACATTGCAGGGTCTCCACTGCACAAAAACCCTAAACCCTGATGTATTTTACAAATGCTTAAGTGTATATGAAAGTTAATCAAGAGAGGTACTTACAAAATGTCTAAAGCTTCTTTGAAATAACCACAATATCTTAGCAGTTGTTATAAGTGAACAGCTAAATAGAATTAAAATTAAAACAGAATTAAAAAAAAACCACTAACAATATCTTAGCAGTTGTTATAAGTGAACTGCTAAACAGAATTAAAATTCAATCAAGATCAGATTCCAAAAAGGAGTATATTCACTCAAAAGGCTGAATACAAAACTCAAATATTTCAGGCAAACCTTTACATTTTCATTAAGCACTACGACAAAAACAATAAACTGGAACACGGAAAACAAAGTATCAGGACAGTTTAAGAAAGTGAAGATGGAACAACATGAAAGACAAACATCAGCCTGTCAAGTGACAGACATGGCACATTTGAATACAGCAGCTAACTTACAAAATCCATTACACCGTGCAATTTGGAAAATGTATGGGATGTCAAAAGATACCAACATGCAGAAAATTGGGGGGTTGTTTAACAGATATGAAAGAAATGCAGGCAATACCATTCTGTCACTAGAAAATAATGGTGTAAACCAAGAAAAAGAAAAGCACGCACCAAGTATATAAAAATGATTTGAACCATGGACAATACATAGTTATTGCCAGTGCATCAGGAATATGAATATAAAAACATAGCTTTCTGTTTCTTTGAGTAAATAAAAAATTAGTCCATAAAGAAAAGCTTTTTTTCCATTATGCCATGTAATGATGTTAAACAATTTTAAATACAAAATGAGGTTTTTTAAAAGAATTATTGAATATCTGTGTTAAAGTAATGAAAAATAACAAGGCTTCACATTTTTTTAATTATTATTGAAAAGCATAAGCAGACATTACAAAAGTAGGAAAAGATGTTCCCTGATAGACAATAGTAGTGTTAGGATTATTTAAAAAAATACTAATCAAAATTTATATGGAAAACAAGTTTTTGCAATTAAAGGCCAGCGTGTACTCTAGAGACCACATACGAAATAACAGGAAACTTGGAATAAGAAAAGATATATGTGATTACAAGAAGCTTTCAATGCAAAAATAAGTAAAATTCTGATTTCAGATATTGTCAAGATTATCATATAATGGCTAGGGAAGCTATAGACCTTTCATGGCTCTCGCTCCTTAGGGAACACTCCATACTACTGCAACAGCAACAATAGTTCAAATAAATTAAATAAAAGTTAATAGTTCAGCCAGAGAAGAATGCCAGTAATGACAAGCAATTGAGAAGAAACTATTCCTAAGGAAATATAAATTATGAATGTAGAATGTAGTTATACAACTAAGAGCAGGAAGAAATCAAGAAAACACCTCAGTGACTAGCTGAGCTAATGAAGCCTTGCTCGCTTCTCTGCTGTCTAATGATATGCAAGATTAAAATGTAGCTTTCTTCACAAATTAGTGACATTTCATAAGATCTTATTCCCAAGCAGCTTCTCGGTATTCAACAGGGATCATCAGCCGCCTTCTTAAGGCTTTTTTTCCCCTCAACCCGGTCATCCGTTTTCACTGCTGGCAGGAACTCAATGTCTTTCTGCCTCTACCTGCCTGCCAAATCGGCCCAAGGATTCAGGAATTATTCAAGTGTGGGGAGAGAGAGGATGCACGCGAAGACGCACCAACAGATTTGATCTGAGTGTTTCTGAGGGCAACAGAGGGCTCCTCCTCAGTCATTTCATCTTCTCCCTCTGCATTTTGCCCTCCCCTACCCCCACTCCTAAGCACAGACTAAGTCGGGAAAGGAATCTAGGTTTCGGGAATGAATCACCTCTTCATGAGATTCTTTTCTCTTTGGAAACTCAGCAAGAAATCATGCATATGCAACAGAAATCTCAACAAACTAGATTTATTATAAGCCCAGAAAAGGGAATGAAAATAATTTATTCTTTCTAGCCAAGTTAAAAACAAGCCATTTTCTGATTATTAACAATGAGGGCAAAGAAGGGAAATGGTCCCAATGAACTCGTCAAGCCTTCACAGCACCTCATCGCGAGGGAAGCTACCCTACTTTCCAAAGCAGTTTTCTTCAGACTCATCACTTTCTGCTAACAGATGGGAAGCTGAAGATAGAAAGAAGGATAGTTTACGCCTAGCACCAAGGGGAGAGGGAAAAAAAAAAAATAAATCTCAGCAGTGAGATCCCACAAATCTCTGCAAGAGATAACCAGCAACTGTCCTTCTCCTCAGGGCGGGGGGGGGGCAAAATCAAAGACTTTCCCTGGTGCTGCCCATGTTCCAAATGCCTGAGCTGAGCTCTACCAGCCTCTTCTGTCCTGTTCTCTTCTGCTATAATTGGTTCTACTTGCTCATTTTCCTAATTACCTATCAGTTCTGACATAAAAGTAGTAGTAAGAAATAACTTCTTCAGAAATCTATCAAAGAGTTACATCATCAAAAAAGCTTCCTTGTACCCTAAAAATTGAAAAATATGTTTTTTCTGTAAGACCCAAAACATTTAGACTAATCCTTAATCCTAAATTCCTTTCTGGATTAGTTGCTTCACTAAGTGGTCAGGATTTTACTAACTCAGAGAGGCACTGATGGCAAAATAGTATACAATTATGCAGCAGCAAAGCAAACGTAGCCCTGTTGTGCATACTAAAGTAGGCTCTCTGATGCAGGTGACAGCTTACATTTTGCCACTGAGAGCCATTGTTTTCATGAAGTTGTGATGATACAGTAAAAATATCACTCACCTTCAGACATGTAACTTTTTTCTTTTCTTTCCACCACAAAACAAATCATGAGTGCTATTGGCACAGAAGAATATTTACCAGCAGTGGTATTAAAAACAAACCAAACCCCAACAACGTCCCTCCCCAACAAACCAAGTTGAACTAAACGTCTTTGAAGTGCAATACTTGCAATACTCAAGGAAAAAAAGAAAGAAAAAAAAGAACAAATTCAACAAGCTTACCTAGAGCCAGCAAGGAAAATACGCTAAAATTCTGTTAGCATCATTTCTCATCATTTTCTAGATGACAAAGCACACTGCATTTTTATTTGTATGTGTTTGTGTACACGTGTGTGCTCTTTTTTACATGGTTACATAGAAATGTATAAAGGTTTTGGACTAGAACACTGGAAGCATTCACACCACCTTATCTACAACCAACTTTATATTCAGATTGAAATGGAAACCAAGAAATTGGGGAGTGATTCTTTGGTTTTACTGCCAGTGATTTATTGAATAAATTAAGCAAGGAGAAGGGGCTGGTCTGCTCCCTCAGCGCTAATGTTCACGCTGTGGTTATCACCACCAGTCTTGCCCAAACTGTCAGCACCTCAGGTAAGAGGGGATGCTATTGCACAATACTTTCTAGATTCTCTAAACTGAGTGGTTCCACTGATCCTATAGCAGATATGTGACATCTAAAAATTAAGTAATTCACCTTTTGTTGGTTTAGTAAAAAACGCTTTGAGGTTAGTGGATGCATATTCTTCAATCTTCATGTGGTTATCACCTTCCCAGTCACAACCAGACTGGGAAGTTTGCAATAAAGAGAAAAATCATAGGCATGTTTTACTATAAACATTAAACTCCGCTTCTTCATCAAGAATCTGACATTAATGATGTTTGAGATCTGATGATAATGTTATGGATATCCAGACTTCCAACTCATGCAAATGAGATTACACCGGAGTTCTGTCACAAGAGATGGAACAGGATAGAGTCATTTCTTTCCCTTTAGTTCAAATTTCAAGAACCAGGTGAGAAAATGTCGAGATTAAAAAATTATTGTATGCTTAGTCCTTGAAGTAAAAAGCTTCCATTTCTCTTCTCTCTAAAAGAAAAGAGGTCATCATGAACAGAGTAGGATGGGAATCAGGGTGAGAACGTTTCTAAGGAGGTTTGCCTTTCAGAGGGTAGGCATAGAATTGCAAGACTGATTCTTAAACAGAAGTGTGAATGTAACCAAGCTCTTTAGGCTCAGAATTCTCAGGACATATACACATACATATATATATATAAAAACCTGAAATAATTAAAGATAAAGGTTTAATGAAAGTATTAATGCTTCTATACATTATTTCTGGACCAATACTAGGTGCTTAACAGGAAATTGAATACAAATACGCACACTCAACATATACCCAGAGTCACGCAGAACAAAACCCAGAACACCATAACTGTTTGTATATTATAGAAGTCAGAATATTGCCAAACAATTAAGTGCATTTTCTTCCTTTCACGAAGCTAACTTCAACCTCTGTAGACTTGAGAAATCTACAGGGATCTTGATGAAATATGGAAAATAGAACACGAGCTGCCTCCTTAAATGCCAAGTGATCAGAGGAGGAGATTTGACTTTTTGTTGCCCCATAATGCGAACATAAAAGAAACTGCACTTCACCAAGATCTCTGCACCATTTTCTCTTGGAATCATTGCATTAGATCATAGAATCGCTGAGGTGGGAAGGGACTGTTAAGATCATCAAGTCCAACCATTAACCTTCCCTGACAAAGCCACTTCTAAACCATGTCCCCAAGTACCACATCTACCCCTTTTTTTAAACACCTCCAGGGATGGCGAATCCACCCCCTCCCTGGGCAGCCTGTTCCAATGTTTAATAACCCTTTCAGGGAAAAAGTTTCCTAATATCTAATCTCAACCTCGTCTGACAGAACTTGAACCCATTTCCTCTCATCCTATCACTTGTCACCAGGGAGAAGAGGTCAGCCCCCACCTCTCTACAACCTCCTTTCAGGTAGTTGTAGAGAGCAATAAGGTCTCCCCTCAGCCTCCTCTTCTCCAGGCTAAACAACCCCAGTTCCCTCAGTCGTTCCTCATAAGGTTTGTCCTCCAGACCCCTCACCAGCTTTGTAGCCCTTCTCTGGACACGCTCCAACACCTCAATGTCCTTCTTGTAGTGAGAGGCCCAAAACTGAACGCAGTACTCGAGGTGGGGCCTCACCAGTGCCAAGTACAGGGGGATGACCACTTCCCTAGTCCTGATGCAGGCCAGTATGCTGTTGGCCTTCTTGCCACCTGGGCACACTGCCGGCTCATATTCAGTTGGCCGTCCACCAACACCCCCAGGGCCTTTTCTGCCAGGCAGCTTTCCAGCCACTCCGCCCCAAGCCTGTAGCACTGCATGGGGTTGTTGTGACCCATATCAGATCATCAATTGGAGACAGGCACTGACTGACCAAATTAAAAAAAAAAAAAAAAAAAAAAGGAGACCTTTAGCTACAGTGTAATGGATTAAATCTTAAATTAGAGATATAAAATTAAGCAAAGACTAGCCTATAATTTGGTTTTGTGACAATCTGTTTTGTTGAGAGTTAAATTTGGTAACATCCTTATGAAGTGATCTGTGGTATTGCCATAAAGAAATTTTAAACCAGTTTATCTTATTTCCCTAATTTTTTTTAATACCGTTATAAATGCCTTGATGTATAAAGTATGTGGTTAGAGATTTGTCCTCCATCTTTCTGAAATTTAATTTTCCTTGAACGCTCTTTTCCTGGCTGAAGTCTAAAAGAAAGTAATATAAAGACAACTTCCAAGGTTAACCTTGACTAGGAAATAGATAGGGGAGCCTTCAGTTCAAGAGGATCCTCATTCAGACACTACAGAGTGATAAAACAGTAAAAAAATTTTCTGGACTGGTCTTAAACAAACTGATAAAAGATGAGACTCAGAATGAGCACTCCTCATAGTGAAGACTGTCCTCTCATCACAAATTTCCCATAATTCCTTCAAAAGTCTCAGCTTTCTAATTGCAACTATCACACAAGTTGATTACAATGATTTTGTGAGTGGCTGGAATTTTCCCAGAAATGTTTCCAAATACAGTCAAGTTCACTTGGCACACAACGAGCTGATTACAAAAGAGATTATTAATGGAGTACTCAGTGGATTTCTCCGCTGAATTATCAGGAGAAACTTCTGCAGACACAAAAACTACTTCACCTCCCTGCTTCCATAACCTTCCGTGCCCAGGTCACACCAGCAGGATGGCAGAGCTTGGGGAGTGTCAGTAAAGAGCCCAGTCATCAACACTGCCCTCCATTCAGTTAAAAGGAAGGGTAAACAGTTTTGACGAAAACTAGGCAACTTCCCAGCAAAGACTTCCCTTTTTACTTAATGGAAATTTTGAAGTAAATTCACTCATTGTTGGCCGTTAAAAACAAGTCCTAAAATTGAAGATGTTCCATGCTCAATTGTTAAACAGAGGAATGGTGACGTACACATATTTTTCCTCCTTCAAAAATACCTTCAATTCCAGGTAACTTGGAGCTGTTTGTGTTGTAGTACCGTGACAGCTACCGATGATCAAGTTCCAGCAGCAACACGATTAAGTTTTCTCGTTTCTTGATATGAAATAATTATGTCAAGCCAGAAGTCTTTTCATTTGATCCAAAAAGGATGCTTGATATGCAGAGTTTGTTTCATTTACGATTAAATGAAAAGTGAATACCATTAAGAACTCAAGGTGGGAGTTGGAAGTTAAAGTTAACCTGAGTTACCAGCACAGTATACGCCACCATAAGATGACTTCACAAAAAACTTGAGGAAGTTCTATCAAAAGATATGAAAGGAAAATTTAAGTAAAGAAAACTAGTCTGCTTTCCCCTATGTTACAGTGGTTATTTTAAATGTTATCAAAATAGAGGTAATTAGGTTGGCATTAAATTGCAGTAGATAGAAGGTGCTGAAATTTTCATTTGCCTAGATGCTTAACCATCACTTTCTCAGCAGCTGATCTTCACGCTTTGAAAGTGAATATAGAAAGTCTGCTTAATTTCCTATTATGTAACATGTACCAAATGCAACAGAAAGTAATATGGAATAAAACATACCTAGAAATTTTCAATTTTACTTGACATTTCATACATAACAAAATTAATTTGACAAGAAAAAAAAGTAACAAGAATAGAAGTCATCAACTTAAAATTGTATTCTTTGGTCCTAAACCTTGAAGGTGTGAAAGTCAGTCAAAAGTTTCCACAGAAAACGTTCGATGAACAAAAATGCAGGAAAAAATAAATCCTGTGGAACAGGTTTTTCAGCCACTAGTAGATGAAAAAATATTGCTGTGAAGTGACTAAAATAGGAATTAAATTTTGTAATAGTCTGAAATATAGTAAATTTCACTACAATATTTCATGTACCCGAGTGCATTTTGATACACGGCACCAAGGACATCTACAATCACATTCGGAAGATGTTTCAATTTATATTTACAGTAATAAAGCTTCTTTTTCATGTACTTTATACAGAAGTTAGATATACGGAACTGCTTTTCTCTTATACAGCTTGGCAAAAGCCATTCCTGAGAGTGGGAAACATAGAGTAACAGAGGATATTAGGAAAACTTTCTTCTCTTAAATAAATGAGAATAATCAATAGTGTGGTATAACAACAACGCTTTTTCCATTCTTGACCTTTTATGTCCAGTTATGGCAATTACAGTACAAACCATAAAAATATTCATCAGATTTGGCTGCTTTTCCTAGACTTTGAAATTTGCTTTTCTGCCAGGAAGGGTAAGTATTTCACCTGGCAATAGCATACCAGATTCACAATTCAAAATCATAGAAAGGTTTGGGTTGGAAGGGACCTTGAAGATCATCTAGTTCCCACCCCCCTGCCCTGGGCAGGGACACCTCCCCCCAGCCCAGGTTGCTCCAAGCCCCGTCCAACCTGGCCTTGAACAGCTCCAGGGATGGGGCAGCCACAGCTTCTCAGGGCAACCTGCGCCAGGGGCTCACCGCCCTCAGAGCGAAAAATTTCTTCCTGATATCTAATCTGAATCTACCCTCTTCCAGTTTGAAAAATTCCTTTATATTGGTTGCAGCACATAAATGGAGGAGATAATTTCCAGTGTCAACATAGCCAGAGTGTAAGTCATGGTTTCTTTAAAACGGAGAGCAGGTTTTCCATTAACCAATATCTTGTTCTTTACTCTGAAAAATAATAAAAGCTGCAAACAGTTTTCTTATTGTTTTTCTTTCTTCTTTTCTTTCTTGGCTATGGATAGTCAAGAATCGCAATGAAGAAAAGCAAAAAGAAGAAATGAAACAAAAAAACCCCATACTCATTATTTTTAAAATGTCATTTTAAATCCAATTTAAAGATAGTTTCAATCATATTTGCAATATGCATTTTCCATATCAGAGCTACCAGCACTTGGATCTTAATAATACTACTAGTACATGCAGGCACTCGCACAGAATATTTTCAAAACAACATATCCTTGGTTTTGTCTGTTGCCTAAGGAGTGAGAACAGGAGATAGCACTGACAATTCCATTAGAAAAAACAAACTTCTTCCTGTGAAAATCTACTTTTGTTCTCTAAATAACCCGAATGCTTAAAAACACAAGTAGAAACATCCATTAATTACTGTTGCTCCCCTCAAAGCCTGCTATATACAAGCTCATTTGCCAACCCCCATTCAGGGAGATGGAAATGCAATTCAAGATTGAAGTGACAAAACACATTTCCTTACACTCATGAGAGCGGTGGCCAATCCATTTGGGCCAGCTTACTTCCATTTGTGACTGGCAAGGACCTTTTCTGCCTATAATTACTATTGGCAGCTGAAAGCTGTCTCCTTCCATCCACCGCCCTTTGCATAACCAAGTCATTCTTTTCAAAACATTCAGATCATAAAACTGAATTCCAAGTATCCCACATACTATTTTATGTTCATTGTTCACATGCATGGATGTTGTTCCAGAACAAAACACTGACTTTTTGTTAAGTATCTATGGTTGACTCATAAGGCACTTTAAAAAAGGAGCTTTATGGGAACCACTTTGTCCTTAGACCATCTTTTCTGTCAAGTATTTATGCCAAAACAACGCTGCTATCCTTTTAGTGTAAAAGGAAGACATTTAATGTGGGATGTTAACATAGTCACTGTTATATGCTATGCTTTAGACATTTAAGCAGAACCCTTTCCTGTGGGTACGTTTATAGGAGCATTTTTTGGGCAGGTATTTCCTTGAACTATTAGATACATAAAACACGAAGACAATATCGACACCATAAACATTATTATAGATTTAGAAAAAGAGCTTAATCAGTGGTCCATTTAATTCTCCATCCCAGCTTGAACAGCAGCAGTACCAAAGGCTTTGGAGAAAAAATGCTGCAAGTACGAGAAGTCTGAGAAGTCTGCAATCTGGTAAAACCCATCAACGTGGAAGGGTTCCTGGAACTGATTTCTAGCTCTTCCTATAGAATATAAACAAGTCAAATATTAATTACAGTAAGCTTCCACATACAAATGGAGTATAAAAAAAAGTTTTAAAAAAATTTGGAAAGCAGCAATTTACTTTGGAGTAATGTAATTTTATTTAATTGCTTCTAATTAAAATAATTCTACAAATGTAAAACAAAAGTGTCTATTAATTCTCTGCATAAACTAAATTTAGATATCAACTGAGTAGCTTATTCACAGTATTTACTATAATTACTGCAATACTTTTGTAACTTCGATGATTTAAAAGTTTTAGGACTTGATAGCAAATAATAGTTTCTGCTGCATAAAGCAAAATAATCTTTCAAACTCCCAGTGCCTTTGTACTTTGAATGTGACTCACTAAATTTACACTTTGTGAAAGTACATGTAGGAGTAAAAGCACTTATGTATTATCAAGAAATATGACATTATAATCCCATGAAGTTACTACTTATAGAAAAAAATAAAACTGTTCCCATTCTCTTCCATACCTCAGTGTAAAGTGAACACCTTCCATTAACTTTATCAACAAAAAGGACACTTAATATTTTTGCATATATTTTTAACTTCACTTTTAACACAAAGTTTTAAAATCAGCCATGAAAGAGAAAAATTGGAAATATTTTTCAATAAAAGTTAACTCATCTGAAAATAATTTTTGTATTTAAAAGCATTCATTGATTTGTGTCAAACCTGACAAAAAGACGTGGCCAAATTCAGGGTGGAAAATAAAAAAAAAAAAAGGAGCGCATTCTGCAAACATCTGTATTTTATAAATAGACCTATGTAAGGCCAAAGAGGTAACTTCTTTAATTTCTTCTCTTTATTTATCCTCCTTATTCTCTCTACACTTTTTTACTACCTGGTTTCTCATGTGGTTCTTCAAACACCAACAGACCAACAAAGCAAACGCAATATGGATTCAGTGTGCCATTTTAGGTGAAACTTCCTAACTGAAAATTAAAGTTATTACTAAATTCTACTTCTACGATATTTTTCTTCGTGCAAATAAGCCGTTTTATTCTCCAAATTCTTTAAGAGTCAAAAGGTACAGTCTATCACAGGAGAGAGTTATGCTTGATTTCTTTCACAAGGAGATTGCATTACCATATGGTTCAGCCACCCTATGTAGTTCACCCCACTAACACTTGAGCACATACCTCTAACAATAAACAAACACAGAATCCAGGGGAAAAAATGCAGAGACATCAACTGCAGGTGGGTGTAAACTTAGCTGTGAATCCCTCAACCACCAGCGTTCACAGCTGAACCGTGTAGGAGCGGCCACAAGAGTAAAGAGGTTACTTTGGGCTTTAACGAGGGGTTTTATCTTTTTTTCCCCTCACCTGCCTATGAAGAGAGACTAGAGCAGTGCCCCGGAGGAGCGGTGGAAATCAGGAAAGCAACTGTAATAAAAAGAATCGAGTTGCAAAAGTGAAAAATGGCCTTAAAAAAAACAAACAATGCACAAAATGTGACATACGGCCACTGGCTAAAAGCTTGGAAGGTTTTTGAAAAGCTCCTGTGGAGGAGGTCCTTCTGGAAATCGGGAGACAGACCTGAAAACAACTCCTGTCCCTGTTTGAAGGCACTTGCTTCTAGGACTTGACAAAGCCATAGAGCGTGGAAACTAAGATACTATTTTTACTAGGTTTATTTTTAAACTTTGGGTGGGGGAAGGAAGCACATTTCCGATAGTTAACAGTTTTGACAGCGTATTACCATTGGTTTCTTTGAAGAAATCAGTTCAAAGAGCCCACTGAAGGCCACAAACTCCTGCCTTTGGGCACAGATGTGTTGAAGAAACATTGGTGCAGCGCACAGTCAAAGGCTTCACTATTTCAGCAACGGGGAATCTCCCTCTCAGTGAAACAGCTTTATCTCTGCCTCATGAAACTCTAAACAACACCAAAGACCAGAATTAGATAACTTATGCTATGGCAAAGCCATAATGAAAAAAAAAAAAAAAAAAGCTATTGTAGTGTTAGTAATAGAGAGTAAACCACTTTTCTCACAGCAATTTACTTCTTTGCATCACTGTATGCCGCTGAATACACTCCTTCACTGAATGGATCCCCATGTGAAGCAGCCTATTACAGGGTTCTTTTTACCCAAAATTCACTAAGTCTAAAACCAGGCTGTTAATTAAGAAAAGGTGATGGAAAATACACTTTAATAAACAAATGGGTTACATGAATACAAAATGCAGAGGGGATATTTAAAAACTGGCCACAATTAAAAGCAGGAATAATGAGTTAAATTAGGAAACACATATTAAAGTGTCTGTTTTGAATATCTGAACACTAAAACCTTGAAAATGTACTGTTTCAGGGAAAATTCTGCAGTGCCAGAAAGATACTCCCAATGAAATTTAAAGTTTTTTTCTTAACTTCAGCAATTCACTAACAAATCATCATTAAAGTCTTGATCCCTGGGGCATCTTAGAAGCACTTTTGCAGCATTCATAATAGGCCATTTAATTCCCCCAGTTGATTTCTAATTTCTAATTAGGTTTTAATTCATGATATAGCTTAACCTTTCATTCTGACAGCCTGTATTCTTAAGGAAATAGGAATTTATCTTCCTAAACTAAAAGTTTTTACAGTCAAGATTGATGGGTTATGGTGTTCTTCCTGCTTGTTTATCATCTCCCTCAAACTCTTCTAAAATAAATCAAAGTGTTTATTATTGAAACATTCTGGTTTGCCCGTATCTGCTTATCCTTCTCAGCTGGCAATAGCTCGATTTTGGAAATGTTTCATCTCTAAGGCGAGAATTGGTAACGTTCCATGAATTACTATCTCAAGGCACATCAAAAGATCCTCTATACCAAGAACCTTGTCTTAAACGAGTCTTTAAGAGTTTCAACATGGAACACCACTGAATGAACTCCTCGTTCTGCTGTATATCACCGGAGAGACAAGGTATAGTTCACAGGGCCTTATTAGCCTTATTTGACTTCTCCCAGCTACGGATCGCTGCAGTACTTGACTCTCTAAAGGTTTCTAGCGGACAGCTTCCACCAAGTATAAGGTTACTAGCCAGCTCTCTCCAAGATCTCTTGTCATCTTAAGCAGAATAGAAGAAGAACTGGGGCTAAACAAGAACTAGAATTAAGGTAGAAGAAGAACTGGAGTAGAACAGACTAAGGGAAGAATTAGGCTAAAATTGGAGTTGGAATAGAACAGAACTGGAGTAGAACAGACTTCCTCCCAGTGTGCCTCCCCCTGCAATGCAGCACACTCCTAGCTCTCCTCTCCCATTGTGACCCTGGCAGCAGCAGCGATCTGCCGAGCAGGGATCAGCTACACCCTGGGAGACTTACTCCTGCTCCAAGCCATGTTGGCACTGGGGAAACGTGCCAGGATCCTTCCGATTGCCTATGGTGGGGAGAAGAGCGAGACATTGTGAAATGGTATTCTTTTGTGGTGCTTCATCAAATGGGAGTCTGAGTTTATGCCTTATGCCCAGGAGATTTTCCTGTCGTGTTTCAGTTTAATTTGTTTGTTCTAAATGTCAGCAAAAGATAGAGTCAAGCAAGAAAAAATTACAAGAATTTTTCTCCATGACTTATAGCACTGCCTGGATGGGATTGACAGGTGATACAACACTCAGCTATTCGTTCTGACCCATGGAGGTTAAAAAGCATTGTTTCATTGCAGCATTAGCGTTTTCAATTCTACCAAACCTTCACATCAATGCAAGTAAAAGAAATCAATTGCAATTTTTTCAGTTCATATTTTTGAAAGAGCACACACGTTGCTCATGCTAAAAGACATGCTGATTTTCTTCAGTTTACTGATCTCGTTATAAGCAAATATGATGGCAATCTAATTTTGTCTGCCACAAAACAAACAGCACATTCAGTTTTCAACACCTAGCCAAAAACTTCTCTGGTTATAGTTTGAGTTTAAATATACAGCATCATCATTACCATAAACTGCAAAGTGTCCAGAAAGCAAACTCCCCTCCTGTAATCTACCACTAGAAAACCCCAAAGAAATAAACACCGTCATTTCAATTTTCTTTTACTTCGCTTTCAAGGATTTTGAAAGGCCAGTTGAAAAGTATTTCTTCCAAATAAACTAAAGATTTTAAGCCAAAGAATGCTTCCAGGAAACCTTCTTGCAAGCATGCCTTATTAAACCCCTCTGAATAAAGAAAACTTAAAGGCAGATAGATAGTATATTTGAGGATAAAGAATTAGGGAAGGGCTCTAAGCATTACAAAATTATAGTCATGTTTCATTTCAATTGATTTTGTCTACCTAATTGTTAAAAAAAAAAAAAAAGCTTGACTTTCTTCTTCAGGAAAGAGAACAAAATATTATTTTAAAATACAATATAAAAATTTCAGTTTAATAATACATATGTAAATACTAAACGTGCAGATAATGGGATCTGTATGAAGAATTTAGAAAGCATTGCTCTTCATTAAATTCAAGACAATCAGCATATTCTACTGAAGATTCAATTAAAAAGCAATATTCTAAATTTATTACTCAGTTGTAAATATCAATTCAGTTTGTGTGCAAAACAATATAAATCTGCAGTAAACAGCTAAATCATTCTGGAAGAGAAATTTCACCTATACACCAACCCCAATAGCAACAGACAAAAGAAACAACAGAAGAGCCACAACGTGCTGATAGTTCTCCGAAACCAAGAATATGTGGTGCAACATATCATGCCTTAACAAATCAATTTAACCAATAAAAATTTATGATAACCAAGAGGCACAATGAAAAAATATGTAGCTATTTGGTTATCAAATGTTGTAAGTTATTGCTTAAAAATTATGTTAATTTTTTTATGCCATATGGGAGATGGGAAGGGTCTGTCAGATCGCAATACTGATGAAAATTTCCTAATCAAGCGTGACAGATAACCAAACAGATTGACAGATAAGCAGAAATTGCATATGCCTCATTTCCTTTAAAAAAAAACAGACTAAAAATAAAGTCTTACTAATAATTATCACTACATCTATTATAGTGACTACTATAGCACTCACAAACTTCAACATGACGTGCGTTCGACAGAAGAACAATGAAAACAGTGAGCGCATCACCCTAGAGGGCACGGGAAAACCAAAAGGAGATGAATCAAACCAGAGCATCTGTCTCTCCTACTTTTATTACGGTATTAACGTCTTACAGGTGTCCTGACTGCGCTGGAGAGGACAGTTTCGACAGCATAAAGAAGCTTGTGGGGGCGAGTTGCCTCACCCAGAGGAAGTGAATAAAGGAAGAAAGTCCGAAGATGGGGACAGCAGGGCAAGGAATGAAGAAAGGCTTTTAAAACCTGATAAACTTAGCTCTGGCTTTTCAAACCCAAGCCTAGCAGCTGCTCCAAAACTCCAGCCATGGGGGAAGAGCCAGCTTTGGCAAGGCTGGGGAAAGTTGCCCATGGTGTCCCAGGAAGGCTCCGCACTGCAGCAAGCAGTGAACAACGACTGGGAACACCGACTCCACAGCCGGCAGGACAGGACCATCACTTCCACGTTCAAGTAGCGCTCTAAGCGGGAACAGACTTGATTTTAATGTTTTCCTCTCCTCTCCCATAAGTTCCCGTTCATTATTTTCGTATTTTCTATTTGGCGTATAGGAACAGTATAATACCAAGTTTGAACTAAATTTCTCCACGACTATAAAAATACTTTTGATTAAACAGATGTCAGCAAAATTTTATGGAGTGAAAATTGAGTAACAGATGGTGAGGTCTGTGGAGTTCAAAGAGGCTGTATTTTATTAAAAAGGAAATTTGAGGAAAAGAAGTATTTTGCTGGAAATATTGATGCAGTGTTTAAGCAAATGTAAAAATACTCTTACTTGATAGAAAACTGAGGGATTTTTTTTAAAGAAAAAAAAAAAGTAGTCATGCCATAAACCTCAAACCATTAAAAAGGGGATTTTATTCTGCTTTCTTTTTACTGAATACAGCTTTTCATCCATGACATCAAGGTTCTCAAAGAAAAATAATATACCTCACAGAGGAGAAAAAACCCCAACTACCAAACCAAAAATAACAATGACCTCGATTAAGGATCCTGGACAAAATACATCTTTTATGTGTCACACAAGCTATTGGGAAAGGAAGTTTAGGAATACTTAACCATGGGATAACAAATAGTTATCCCAAACTTATAATATTATAAGTATTAAACAAAATCGCAAATAATGGCATATGCCCTATAGGAAATGAAACTGAGAAGGATTATAACTGCTGACTACCATTAATGTATGACCTCTTTTCCAGCTTTACCACTTATAATTGTAGAAAAACATTGCCACCCATGGAATATAGAGAGAGTCAATGAAATGAAAAGAATGGCACAAATATAATTATTATAGAGTAATACGATTTCTCTCCCTATTCCTGTGGCTCTCAAACCCTTTTTTTCAAGGTGATATTTTTAACATTTTATTACATCATTGGGGAAAAAAAAAATTAAAAAGGCAAGTAGTTTCAAATTCATGACCACGCTCATTCTGCATCAAAGAGAAAGCTCCAGTACCCTACGGAACAGCAATCAGTGAGCTACTTTAGATGTCCATGGGGAAAGACTTTGAGAAATCTAATAGTTTCAAAGCACTTAACCATGTGGAAAAGAGTTACCTGGTCTCCAGAGGAGTCTTGTGCACACAGGTTGGTTCACAGCTAAGAGACAGCCTACGATACCCACACGGCATTGGTATTTTCACTGGAGGCACAGCAGCAGGGAGGGTCATGGCCAAGGTCCTTGCACAGAGAAGAGCTGACAGAGCCACGCTCCCACTGGCAAGCTGAACCAGCCAGCGCAGCCAAGCCCACATCAACGCAGTGCTCAGCTTCAACCAACTCTGTGCACTTCTTATCTCCCCTACCAAAAGCTGGCTAGGGGCTAATCCTGACTCTGATCTGCTCCTGATACAGCACAGCTCAGAATTTTGGTACTTTCTTGGACTAGCTTTAAGTACACACTGATGCCACCAGTAGTAAAATCATAGAACAGTTAGAGTTGGAAGGGACCTTTAAAGATCATCTAGTTTCAACACCACCCCCCCCCCCCCCGGCCCTGGGCAGGGCCACCTCCCCCCAGCCCAGGTTGCTCCAAGCCCCGTCCAACCTGGCCTTGAACACCTCCAGGGATGGGGCAGCCACAGCTTCTCGGGGCAGCCTGCGCCAGTGCCTCACCACCCTCGCAGGAAATAATTCCTTCCTAATATCGAATCTAATATCTAAAATGATCACGGACCCATTATTAGACAGATATTTTTGATCTTGCATCTTAATTCCTCAGTGACATCTTCTATCGGATACTTAAACTGTACTGTCTGTTTTCCCGATCTGTACAGTCTTACAGAGACATAGAAGCTGCAGTATCCTCACTCTTTAGAAATGCCACTTATTTTTCAGAAAGCAGTGCAATAAACTGAAAACTCCCAAGACTGTGAATCCAGAACCAATGCTTCCAATTCATCAGCAGTAATATTTATGGTCTATGAATTAAGATCATGTCTTATTAGTGGTTTTAGACCTTGACACCAACACCACAAGAAATACACGCTTGGCTACAAACATTATATTTTCCCAGTGAAATATAGTACACACATTGAGCTTGTATTTGACAGAGTGATAAAAGAATCAACTAATTAAAGTCTATACAAAGCAAAATGTCCTGCTCGAGTTCTGTACTTCGGGGTTTTGTACAGGTACAAGCTATACAGGGGCAATGTTTAGCTTTACAAGTCATCCAACATTCCTTCCCCTGTAGCGATTCATTTATCGGTCACATCCAGGTATCTTACACTTGTTCGGAGAGACCAAGTAAAAACATGAAAAAGTTCTTGGATTTATGTTACTGCCAAAGTAATTTAGGTCATGTTTAGTATAGCCCTCCAGCCTTCCCAAGGAAAAGCAGCACTTGGATAACTGGTCAGATTCAAGCATTTTGAAAGCACATACATGTTATCTAAAATATTTTCACAGTGCTTTTAGACCTAACAATTCTGTGTTTAAAAAAGCACAAAAAAGAAACATTGGCGGGGCGAGGGGGGTGGTGTTAACTACTCCTATGTAAAGGCTCCTTTTAGCATTTTTCCATATCAGTTAAAATTTGAAGTTGTATCATATTTTCGGTGATTCAAAAATCAAGGTAAGTGACCGAAATTCAGATAACTGAGACACCATCTTTCCAGAGATACGAAAGAAAATGCAGCTTACACATCTCAGGTATCATCTTTTAGAGCTGTTCTTTATCTTCTGAAGGCAAACACGATGATCAATCTATAAAAATCTTAAATTAATTACCCAAATACCTCCTCTATCGTCAGCTGTTCAAGGATTCCGTAGTTTTCAAAAGAACTCTTAAACACAGGACATTTTGAGTTTTTAAGTATTCAGTGTCAATGGCATGACAATATCACTCCAAATTTTAAGAAGGGATTTTGAAAGCTTGACCCAAGCTGATAACCTTGCTTAAGATTTTCATTTCTGGATATTTAAGAGGATATATAAAGAGGAGAAACCAGTTTTACAGCGGGGAGAAGGATAGTATTTTACGTTGTGACAAAATTCTCAAATATAAATGCCCCAAATTAATGTGCCAGGGTGTTCATTGTGTATTTTTTAAAGGAACGCCCATAGTGTACAATATTAAAGTTGGCTGATGGCGCAAGGAATGATCATCAGTTCAAAATTTACGTGAAATCTATGTTTAAGGTCTACACAAGAGGCAGTTCAGTATTTCGAAAGGAAAGCCTCATCTAAGGAAAGTCTCATTCTCATCAGTGCTGATGCTGAAGGAAGCATTCATAATTCTCTCTCCTGCATATGAATCTGACAGCTGTGCATCTGTATTAACCTATTCACCCCTGCGTTTTGGGTATTAACAGCCAAGAAAATACTTCACCTAGTGCAAATAACAGTCCTCTGGCACTGCGCTAAGGTATACTCAAAGCAGACTGGAGTACAACAGTGAGTGGACCCGGGTAAGTACACAAGGGCAGGGGACTCCTAATGGAAAAAAAAATATTTGTAATTAGCTTTTATCTCATGGGGAGAAAGCTGCTATACGGCAGAAAGAAAAGAACAACAATCACTTTAAAGATCGGCATACTGTAGCACTTCTCTAAATTTTGAAAGTAGAAAACACACATTGCCACATTTGGGTAAGTCGTCTTTTTTTCAGCTTTGGAGTAAGAAGTGTTAACTCTCATTCTTCCTTGTTTTCTGACATGCTTTAGGATTCACGGTGAATGTGGGAAAGGAAATGATTTGACCTCTTGAACAGTGGGAAAAGGTAACTGTGAAGGTCATGTCTGCACACAATATAGATCACTTCTCCATATTCCTGTCCAATTTGTCAGGGCCAAACCTGACAATCACCAGTGCAGTTTATTGTGAAATGACAAGGAAAAAGTACACTTTGTACAATCTTATGGAACCTTCTTTTTTCCTGCAGTAAAAGGCAGAAGTCCATTTAAAAATATGAGATCATTTGCAAATGGATTAAGAAAGAAGAAAACTCGTATCAATATGCATAACACTCCCCAAATTGAATAAACTTACTTAGAAATAAAAAGAACTTGTTAAAAGCATCATTTTAAGGACACCTCAATGGCTAATTGTTATCACATTGCAAGCAGAAGTTGCTCAAGAGCTGCCTATGGAACACTTTCACTAAGAAGTTATTGTTTAGATAAAATACCATGTCCACCCTGCAGAAATTTAGGGCAGATCCCAGGTATTTTCCAGGAGTATGCTGTACACCTTTTTTTTTTTTTAAACTTACAAGTCATTGTATAGCAGGACTCTGCTCTGTGCATTGGGAATGTCAATATATTTCTGAAAGAGGTCCAGTGTTTGTGATACTGCTCATTACCATCGCTGACATTCTCCAAGACACCCATAGCACAAGGGGGCAACAAGGAAACTGTCTCACCAAATGCAGCTTCGCATTAAATGCCTTCTTTAAAGGAAGCTGAAAAACACTGCACACTGTTCACGATGATGATTAAAAAAAGAAACAAAACAGTTAAGGTCTGTCTGATTAATTGCTCTACTTAGCTAATTTGATAAGCTCTCAGTCAGCTTTCCGTGCCTCCTTCATTGGCTTGATCTACTTTGTAAATTAATCTAATTATGAACACCTGCAATCAAAAGCCCCATCTCTGCAAAAGTTATAGGACTCTTATTTATACATAGTATCTTTAAAAAGGTCAATTTAAAAAATCATCTTGCCACAAGAAGCATTTCTGGCATACAACGAAGGCATATAATAAGGGTCGTATTACTAAATACGGGAACCACTCCCTGCACTCTCCAATGTTTAATTCCTGCTCTATTCAGTACTATAAACTGCATTCTTCAAGAGAATTCTAATAAAAATTACATTACAGCAGATAAAAGATGACAAATGATTCAAAGTAATTGCAATCCCCAAAACACATTAATCAGATAAGCCATACATCAGAAAGTGAATAATAATGCCAGGTTCCATTTAGAGTACCACGGGTATCTGCAGATAAACTGGGGACTTTACAAAGAAAGATCAGTATTTTGGTCCCACATTAGAAGCATGTAAACTGATAAAACTATCTTGGAAAAGAGAAGTTCAGCTTCACTTATAGTGGGCTTGTTTTAGATAATAAAAGATTAACTGTGTAGCTACGAGTCTCAGTGTATGACTTACCCCTGATTCACAACTGATAAGCAATCCATTTGTATCTGCACCAGTTCTTCACGCAGGACAGAATTCTTTGCAAATATAGTACAAATACAAAAGTTGCACTGTGGTAATTTTGAAAGGACGAACTGTAAATTGATTTTCTTTTTTAAAAACTAACTGTACTGATAGCTTTAATTGATCTCTCCAATTGCTATTTCGTCCTATTTTTTCTTGTGAATATAAATTAGAAAAAGAAAAGGATGCACTGAACAATTTTATCCGACTATGCAGATTTTTTGACACTGGGTTTGTAATTCACAAAGTATTTTGTGTGCAGAATTTTCAATACTCTGTTTTAATCATCATTTTCTCCCCCTGAAAACCATTAAGGAAAGACTGGACAGCATAAAATGAATTTTTCCATCAAGATCAGAAAAGTTACAGTTCAGTTTACCTGGGGGGTTCTACTAGCCTTGATAAAATGTGTTTAAAAAATTAGACTGACAATAATACTGTCAAACTTGCCTAACTGATAAAAACAATTTGCGTTAGTAAAATGTAACTATAAGCCCTTGAGATTACAATGGTTTCTTGTATTTGTTGCAAAAACATTTTAGCTAAGCAATGCCAAGCTCAGGGCCTCAATCAGTAATTGTGTAAAGAAAAATTATGAACCCCTACTTTGGAGAACATCTACGAAGCTTGCAGTGCATTACTGCTAGATGGACTCTAAAATGAAAGACACTTATCATACCTTAAAGCACAAAATATTGGTCCAGTATTTTAAAACTGAGACTATAAGAAAGTGAAATCAGTAACAGAGCAAATAACGGTCTTTCTGGGGTTCCCAGATTAATTAAATCGGCAGACGCACTGCTAAGATCCTTGCAGACTTTCCAAACCTCCAGCACACACCAGCAAAATAGTAGAACTGCTCCAAATATCACTATGTTGTACAGGAGACTATGGAAAAACGCATGCACTACATGAAAAAGTTGCTAGAATGAGGGAAAAAGGGTATAAAACAAACAAAAAACTGGAAATATAGAAACTTTGGCATTAAAAGACCTGGCAGATGTTAAGCTTTTGTTCTTGAATTAACTCTTATTCCAGAGTGATGAGTAATTAAAAGTACTATGAAACTGAGCAAGGGTTTGTTGGTGGTCAGGATCTGCGAAGATGCACATAAACCTTTACCATTGGCTCTTCAAGACTCTGCAAGCCAAACTATTCCCACGGTACGTGTGCTTATTACGAAGCCAATAAACATGCTAGGATTAAAATATTTTTATTCAGGAAGTAGCAGTACATTTATAAATGTGACTGGACTCCCAGACACACCAAGCAGCAGCTTAACTGAACGTGTCTATTGATTACCTTCACAGTTTAATAAGGCAGATTTTCAATGACTGACTGAACTTAAGTGAACTAGGGAAGAAGATTAAAAGACTGTGTCCCTTAAAGCCTTGGCCACTCCTCTGACATCTCTAATCCCGTCAGCTAGGGAAAGCTGTTTATTAACTTCTGGTCTCACAGGTAGAGGTCACTGAGTAGCACAGACATCCTTTGGCAGGTAAGGGAGAACTTTTGAGATAGGAGGAAAAAAGAAAGAAAGAAAAAAAAAAAAAAAAGAAAGAAGAGGGCTGGAAACACATGAGGATTCAAGCTACTTCGAGTAAAATGCAAGAGGAAAAATAATTAAACATATGTATCAGTAAACCCAGAAATACAGAAGGTTTTTTCTACTTAACAGCTCAAAAAAAGAACAGACCATAGTTGGGAACCATTTGATAAACGTGAGGCTTAATTCCAAAAGCTGGTTTATTTTCATGTCATATCCATAACAGAAGTGGTAATTTGCTAATATTTGGAGAAGAAGGAACAGAAGAGACATGTGCTGCTTTGGAGGAGCACAGGGGCTTATTTTGCCTATACAAAATGAGTTTATGGATTATATTTAACTGAGTTATTTTAAGAAGTGCCATCAAGTTGGCAACCATGGAGAATTACTTCGCATAGATAAAGAGCCTGAAGACATGGAGCCTGGACAAAATGGGATTCGCTGGACCCCAAGCCGGGCCTTTTGTGTTACTCTTCCCATCATCTTGTCATTTAGGGACCAGTCATGAATTAGGATGCCACTGCATTACCTAAACTACAAAAATGTCCCTGTCCTGCACTGCCTGCAATTTTTAACATAACCATTGGAAATTTGAGGGCATTATCAGATTCTTCACTGATTTTTAAAACTAGTTTTTGCACTGGATGTTGTACAAAACTGGAAATTCGTCACTAATTCAATAGAAAAAATAAAGTCTACAGTCGTGTGAGTGTGTTTATGATCATTTCAAATGACAGACTAACAAAATAACATCGTATCCCTTGGAACAATAATGTGTATAACTTAACAAGATGAAATAAGGCTTACCATGAACATAGTGCACAGTGTGATGCAATCTTTGTGCCACAGCATGCAAGCCCTAATAAAAATAAGGAATAAATAGTTTCAATTTTGGAAATATAAATTATGACTAGATACATTGAATGTAAAATCAGGAAAAAAAAGCATTCCAACCATTTAGGAGTATCTGGTTTCAATTAGATCAAAATGGTTTTATTGCACAATTAATAAAATACCTCATCTCTTCTGTATTACTCCATAATTGCAAACTTAAAAGTGAATCTTAAAAAAAAAAATAAATCCACACCCCCTCCAATGTAACTGAGGCATTAAAAATTGTCTAATTAAAAAAAATCAAAATAATAATACACCTAAAACCTATTACACTTGGTGCCATTTATAATTATTCTGTACTAGCACTGAGGTATATAAGTCTCAAATAGAACTGATAACCTCCATTTTTCTTAGAGTCCAATATCTTGAAGGGAAAAAGGTCTAGTAAATAAATATATGCATGAATCAGGGTATACGAAAGTTTGACTCAGTTACTGTTGGAGGAGATGAAAACAAATATGTCTTCCAAGAATTATATCAAGACAAACATCTAGATATCTCTATGGTTCACAAATCTAACTACAGGATTACTAAATCTTCAACAAAGATTCTATTTAAAAACCTTCTGGAGATGATTTTAAGCAGAGACATAATACTGTGTGTGTATCATATTTGTCAAGACACAATTTGCTAAGCATGCAGTCTTGTTAAACACACCGTCTTACCACTAGTCAGGTATTTGCTGCACTAAGCTGTGAGATTTACGCACTTACATGGCGATGACAGCCTTCTCAGAGTTCCAGAAGAGATACATTCAATATCAATTTCTCTTTCAATCTTTCAAAGCACTACTGGAACGTAACAAAACGATACACAAACTGAACGTACATTATGCTACTAACAGCCATAAAGCAACTCTCTGAATCCGAGTCTCACTGTGAACACCGCATACCTGTCCAGCTCAGAAATTAAAAGGACGATACAACTTATTTGAGAGTCAAGGCTAAGTTAGGTAGCTGACACATCATAAATGAAATTGAAATCTGGACAAGATAAAAGCTAACCCACTTGATGGAAGTGCCATGGAATCTAATTACTACAAGCAATCAAAATATCTTCCATCCTACACCAACAGAAGTACTTGCAGCAGTTCCAAGTCAAACACCTTGCTCCACTACCCAGGCTACCAACATCACTTTTCCACATTTATTCCAGAGATTTCCCATTATGGAAATACATGGAAATGGCCGAAAACTAGAGCTGTGTCATTCTGAACTGCATGCACAATTCTGGAGCTAAGCAAAAGCAGTCCATCGTCTCCATAAACTGGCAATGCAATCCATGCATCCAGCAGATGCCATTCCAGGCAGTCTGCAGGTAACTCCAAGAATCGAACTAACTGCAAACAGGGAGACATATTAGGAGAAAATATCTAACTGCGATAGCTTTAAAGTAGAGCAAGTCAAAACAACTTCAACAGCAGATATGATAACGCCACAAAGTAAATGAAATGAGTAAGAAGGGGACTCCCAGCACAGGACTTGGAGCAGTCAGAGCGATGGGAATACTTAGCTCTGGTTTGTCTTACCCTCCAGTTCCCAACGTTTACTATTTGAGGCTTAGGTTGCAAAAAGTGTCCTTCTGCCTAACAGTACAGGACTGTCATTAATCCTCCTGCCGCCATTTGCCTCATCAGTAAAGTACTGCCACTTCTACAAGGCTGACTTTGACTATAAATTCAGCACATAAAAGTGCTCAAATATTAGGGTGATGAATTCAAATAAATGTCTAATCAGTGTTCTCAACATCGTTTCTCTGACTCTATAATAAAGACTCAACATTTTCAGATTGGGAAAGATAACAAACCCACAGACCAGGATTATAAAACTGTCCCCGAGTAGCCAATGCTAGTTTTAATAGGCATTGTTGCTTTGATCAGAGATTACTTAAGGCTCCATCAGTTCAATATTTCTTTCTGCTTTCATCTGGCATTCCAAGAGTTTTGGAAAATTGTAGTTGTTAAAGGCACTACACACTGCTGTAAAATTCCCTGTAAAGGAGCTGGATCAGAGAAAGCCAGTCACTCGTGAAAAAAATTAGGTTCATATAAAATTCATTGTTAAATACAAACCTTTGTGCTTCATTTGTTTCCCTAAATAGCTTAAACCCTTGCTGGAGCAGAAATTCAGTATGCCTGCAATCATTCATTTGCTACAGTTGGCTGAAAATATGAATAACCGTAAAAAAAACTGATAATCAAAGAATTTGCTAGAAAGAGAACTTTATTCATTTTTAAGACTATTTTTGATGAGGGAAAGGTTTCATCTTCCCAAGTCAAAATGAAGATTGAACTATAAAGAAATTGATGTGAGTTCCCATTTATTCAATATCCTAAAAATGTGGAAGAGTCACAGAGGTGGCAACGGCAGACTCTTAATCAACAAACCAGTGTCTTATGAGAAAGAAAATAGGTTCTGTACAAGGGTACATGAGAAATTTGGTTAAGTATTAAAGGATATTTTGACAAGGGGAGGGAAGGGAAAGACACGGTTCTTTTGTCCCTCTTTCAAGCAGCTCTGGGATGCTCACCTGTTGCCAAATGTCTTGAGAACTTTTAAATTATTATTATTTAAAAAAAACCCACAGATACTTCTCAAAGGTTTATTTTTAGTAAGTGTACCTCATTCACACATTCTGTAGTGCTGCATGGGGATCACTGATCTATATGCATGACTGCAGTGATAAGATCTGGCAACATTCTTTAATAACTGTTTAAACTGTTCCAGTCGTGTGCTTCAAGCAACGTACAATTATTCCAACACCTAAAAAGAGCTTTTCCACTTGCAGTATTTTCCACTACTCAATATGTGCACCCTTGCCATCTGATAGTTAAGATTTTCCATGGTTTCTTTTATTTGATTTACTCCTTTACAGCCAATGGACAAGCGTGTACATGTAGTTCACAAAAGAGAGCTTAAATGTGATTTGCAAAGGCTATAAGAAGAGATTCTTTCTTTGATGAACAAATCCATGAGGATCAGGCTGAAAAATATGTTGTCCATCATTACGTATTTATATAAATACAGAGAATGATCTTTGTAAAGACAAAAAACTTTTAACAAAATTAGAAGGATGACATCAGTATTTGGCATGATACCGAACAAAGCCAAAATTTATACTGCAGCTTAGACAGATCAAAGTTGCTTTGTGTTCTTCAATTTACAACAAATTGCAGTAAGATCTGTTCACTGCGGCATCACTGAACTTCTACTTTATGTCTAAACATCCTAGAACGCTGCTGCTACACAGTAACGTCTATTAAGATAAACAAAATAAATTGAATTTGTTAATGTTATCCTGGACGTAGATTTGGAATCAAGCATAATGCTTTTGTTAATATAAAAGGCAGGAGAGCTTTGGGTGAAGCTGGGATAAACAAAACAGCCAGCTGTATTAGGACTGCTGCTGGGAGGAAAGGCAGCCCGCAGGCCAGTGTGGTCATCCTGTGCAGTGGAAGAGACCTCAAAGCCCAACTCCATTTGGCTCTTGCATCCCAGGTCAAAGTTAACTGATGTTTGAGTATTGAATGAATGAAACTCTATACACAGTATGAGGGCTGTGGAATTAGCAAAAACTCCATAGTGAGCTGCGTGCCTGCAATTCAAGCTGGTAGAGAAAGGAAATCACAACATTTGCAAGTCAGGGAAGACAACAGGAAAGGCAAACGCCACTGACACTTGGAAAATACGTTACCATGGAAGGAGGAAAAATTACTTCTTTTTTTAATAAAATGGTTAATGCAAGGCATTTTGTCATTCACTGCCACCCCCCTACAACAGTGGTACAGACCTCTACTATACTTTCAATTGTTTCCACCTTCCATAAATGTAGTATTATTCCAAGTTTAGCTTACAATGTGAAATGCATCTCATCCTTCTTATAATTCCCCGGGATTTCAGTATAAGTAATTATAGCATTACAAAACAAAACTGACAGCCTATGTGTTAACTCAATATGTCAAAAAGACAGGCAGTAAAGCCTCTCAGTGGCTGTGGTACATCTACTGTCATCTCTCATCAGATGACGAACTGAAAAAGCAGCAAGTGACGGGTTTCCTTGTTCTACTATGTGAGTCCAGGGCATTCTCCTAAAGAGGTTATTCTCTCTCTCAGACAAGACCTAGCTAGAAATGTGAGCTGGAAACATTGCCCCATACCACTCACATATTTTCAAACATGCAAACCTGGTGCTTCCTTTATCAAAGTGACTGACATTAAAATCAAGGTGAAATTCCAGGCACCTTGAGTCACCCCTGAAGCTAGAAGAGAGTTGTAGGCACCAAACACTGCTTCCCTTCTTGGTCACGAAAGTTAGAGATGCATTAATTACAATAATCCCACTCATTTTACTTGGAGATCTGCGATCACCAATGCCCTCACAGATGCTTTATTTCATTAGTGACCTAAGCTGTTAGGAATGAGAAGACAGCAGAGCTGATCATAAAAGTGTTACTGTACAATGTCAAAACCACTTCTGGAAGTGACTATGCCTCAAGTGTTACAGAAGAGTCTTGTCTGAGACCTCACGATATACCAAGTACTTCTTTGGGGGTGTTTTGACAATGGAAATGTTGCTATGGTGGATGGAAGGGGGGAGAAGGGTTTGGGGTTGGGTTGTGGTTTTTGGTTTGGTTGTTTGGGTTTTTTTTTTCCTTTTTTCTTTATTTCTTTACCTTGGCTTTATTTTAAAGATGCCGAGTTACAGTGATAAAAAAAGGCATTCAACACCTAAGAAACAAATACCGACTTCAATCCACAATATATTTATATACACAAGTATTTCATACAATGACTATTCTATATGTTAATTTAAGATAACAAATCTGAATGGACAACTTCAGCTGAATCATACGATAGGTCTAGAAGAATTTGATGTTAAAGTTTCATTAGGTACAGTTGTGCATTTAGGTGGTGACCTATATTGTACTTGGCTTGGTATGGTTAGTGGTTTAAGACCTTAATCTGTATTACCATTTTATTCAAAGGCCATCTATTGTAGATTTAAAACGGGGTGGGGGGTTGGGGGGTGGGGAGGAATCAGGTAAGGGTCTTTTAAGTGGTATGTTTCTTTTTTCCCCTGAGGTATTCAGTTTTAAAATAAATAATGAAACAGGTATTTAAGATTTTAAGTACTGGAATCAAAACCATGTATTTCAAAAGATTCAAGGTGATGTCCATCCTTCCTTTGTCTCAACATTCTTCATATCCCAGGAGGTCAAACTTTTGATCTTCTGAAATGGTTTTCTTTGTATGAACATTTAAGCAGCTCAAAAGGCATGGTACCATCTTTACCAGAGACATATTAGACATGTATTTTCTAAACATTCCATTTTATTAGTAACAAATAGGGCTAGATTTGTAGCAGAAGTAAAACAATTAAAAAAAAAAAAAAAACAACAACTGTGATCCAGCTTATGTGCAAACACCTTCACTGTTTGTATTTACCAGCACTTCATAAATTGGTGGTATTACCAATTCCTTTAATAATTTTTCTGTCTGATTCTAGAAGATTATCTGGGCTAGAAGAATCCTCAGATGATAACTATATGGTATTATAGAGCTTTATGGCTGTATTCAACATAGATACTAGATTGCTTTCTGCCAGAGATCCGTTCAGCAATCCAATAACATTTCTAGACCATTTAAGGCTGTATGATAAACACCTTATAAAAACTAGTTCAAAAAGGAATGAGATTCACCTCTTAAAGTCTCAAAAAACATAATTCATGTTTGAAAAATATTTTTTTTTATTAGAAAAAAACATATTTTCCTATTTCTGAAAGCACAAGCTGAGGTCTAACAAAATGCTGCTTTTCAGGCATTCCCAGCTAGAAATCACACATTTCTTAGGCATGTAAGGCTTCTTGGCTACTTACAGTGCTGCCCATGTGTCGAGCGGGCGTCCAGCCAGCAAACAGCACGGTAGCCAGCTTCCGCATGGCTAACTGTGTGCAAAAAGGGAATCAGATAGAGCACCCGCATGTTGCTAGCTACTGCCATCTACCTCTGCTGTAAGGCGTCCTTACCCTGGGACAGCACAGACACATTCACACCACATGTCTCATTATGCTAAATCAAACCTGCTACCAACTGTGTGCCAAAAGGAGAAAAGAAAATGGAATTTGGAAACATTTTGGTGAAAGAAATGACATGACCATAGGCTACAATGGCTACAAGTAAGACAGACATACTTGCAGCAGACACAAAAAAAAAAAACCCACCACAATGAAATAAAATATATCTACACAAAGAACAAGAAAATATGTTTGCTGTGCACTGGGTTACCCAAGAGCAATGCCTCCAAGCTTTCTGCACGACAGCAGAAGGTGTCAACAGGGGACAAGCAAAACCACAAAGGAAGCAACCTGATTTAGCAAAAAAAAAAAAAAAAAAAAGTTGCTCACTTATTTCAACAAATGACAGGTTTAATGAACACAGCCGTCAATAGATATTTTCTTTTAGCAAGCATTTTGAAAGAAAACCGGATGTGGAAAAGAGGAGCCCACCATTCTCCTCCAGTAGTCAAACTCATCACTGGGAACGGTTCTATTATCTCACCCCAGTGGATAAGCCACTCCTTTGCTTCATCTCACTTATAATTCTTCAACATCTTTCCACAAAACAGAAGTATCGTGCCGAAGTCCAAACACTATTTCCACTGTAGCCATTATTAAATTATACATTCCTCCCAACTTACTTTTTGTACAACTTGCCATCGGTACTTTTGAGCTTTACTTCCCTCACTGTAAAATGAACAGTTCTCCTTCGACATGGCCCCTTTCTCGCCTTTCTACTTTCTTAATATACGTAAATGTACAACGAGAATTTTCAAAGCCATCTAACAAAACTGGACATCAATTTCTCATTAGAAATCTCTGCAGCAGCTCTGGAAACCTCAGCCTACCCTCTGTGATTTTGTTAAAAGAAAAAAATCCACGTAAGTGGTCAAGGAATCATTGAAATTTTTATTATAGGGATGTATTTTTTAATTTATTCATGAAGAAATATTTTTAAAAGACTCTGTTCAGTTACAGAGGATTTAACACAGTGTTATTACATAACTGGTTCAACAGCTTCCCCCACCATGTACTTTTCTCTGCATGTAAATTTTTTTGAAGTTATTTCTAAGGCAATAACTCGATATCAAAAGTTTAATTTCAGAGTGTGACAGATGACAAATACCTTCTTCCTATTTAAGTGCTCCCCCCACAGTGCTATTCTAGTCTGTGCAGAATATAAATGACCAACTGAAGAAGAAGAAAAAAAAAGGGAGAATTATGAAGTATTTTGATAATAATCTAGTCAAAAGCATTTTTTCCAAGGTTTTTCATTAAAATCCATATTTAAGAGAGAATTAGAACAAGGGGGAAAGAAGCTACCCTCCCCAAATGATGCTGACTGAAGTACATTTCAAGAGCTTCAAAGATTTGCTTCGCAATACATCATTCTTGTTCACCTCTCAAGGAAAAAAATATGCATTTAGAATTTATCCTAGCTACATTTATTGTAAATACATTTATGACGCTGCAACAAAAGAATGCTGCCAGACTGCTCCATATATACAGAAAGGACTAATTTCTGCAACCTTCTTTTAGTATAAAGGACCGCAATAAGTTCAACACAGCAGTTCAGTGCATGCTCTAACGCTGAACTCAGACATATCTCAGAAGCTCATAGTGCTGCAAGCCTCCGTGTAAGAAAGATGAATCAACATTACTATTAAACCCACCAAACTATCTAGCAAGACTGTTAACCTTTTCAGTAATACAAAGAAAATAGGTTTAATCTACTGCTCTGCTTGCTGTTTTACCAGATGTTCGCAAGGACATCTGTGATTCTGACTGCGTCACAGGATGGGCTTATGCTATTAGGGAATTTTTATCACACTATTACTTTTTCAAATATTAACGGATAACAAGATTTTTCTTTTTTGTGCTTCTTTCTGCTTCTTTTTTACCTGAATATCACTGGGAAGATTCTCAGCTGATGGGCACAGGAAAATAACTTCATTCCATTTCAGAGAATCAGCCACTAGAGAAAACTGTACAAACGCTTTAAGACAACCCTCAAAAGAAAAAGGGCTATAATTCTGTTCTCATTTAGTTTTGCTGGCTAGTGGAGCATGCATCCTGCTGCCTAAAGGTCATCTCCATAGGCAAGGCCTGCCAAGGGATAACCTGCAGCTTAGCTGAAGATCTTCTCGTGGGAAAGAGCTATAAAACACTGAAATCACAGAGTTTGCCAGGCAAGCATACCCTAACCGTAAGCACCTTGCTGTGAATTTAGAAAACTAGAAGCATCCCCACCGTCTCACACGATGCTTTAACACACCTTTTCATTTTATTCATATAGATGGTTTGAGGGCAGGGTACAGGTGCCTGCCTGCTGGCCCAGCGCAGCACTATCGGAAGACCTGAGCTCAAGTCACAGGAAAAGCACAGACACGCTTCTGTAGGGCTGTTCCAGAGTCGATTCCTCTCAATAACAAAACGGTATTGTTGCTGGTTCTGGAGGCAGCTCAGCTGCCTCTGCTCAGCATCCCACTGGCACGGTAGACATAATGGGAGGGCTTCATAGTAGGCTTATTCAGTCAATTAAGATGCCCGCCTGGACCGAAAGTTTCGGGTGGCTGAAGGAGTGATTAAAAGGGTTCCTAGCAAGTAATGTGAGCATCCAGTAGGTGCATCCACACATTCTGGATTTGAGAGAGGATTTACACCTCCCTGTTCATACAACTGTGGCTAAACTGTTTTTCTGACAAAGTTTTACCTGCAAATCATTTTTTTTTCTCTGTTAAAGTCTTCCAAAGCACCAGGAAAGTGTGGTGACATTTCCAAGACAGATTTATGCAAAGATGCCTTGCAGCATTTTGTGAAACTAAGTTCAATGGCGCTGTCATAGCTGGTTTTCCCATCACTTATAGTAACCACACACATAATTATTTATTACAAAGCGTTACTAATTACATGTGCTACAATTTGAACTATTGCAAGTTATCTTGCCACTGTAGTCCTATACCACTCTTAACAGAAGTAAAAAGTAAAGCTGAAAGAAATATAGGCTGCCAGAGGATTTGCACCAACTAAATTGCTGTCCAGAGACATCATAGAATTGTCTAGGTTGGAAGGGACCTTTAAGATCATAGAGTCCAACCATCAACCTAACACTTGTTAGCAAGTTACCACTAACCCATGTCCCTCAGCACCATGTCTACACGTCTTTTAAATACTTCCAGAGATGGTGACTCCACCCCTCTCCTGGGCAGCCTGTTCCAACGCTTGATAACCCTTTCAGCAAATAATTTTTTCCTAACATCCATCCTAAACCTCTCCTGGCGTAACTTCAGGCCATTTCATCTTGTCCTATCGCTTATACTTGGGCAAAGAGACTGACTCCCACCTGGCTACAGTCTCCTTTCAGGCAGCTGTAGAGAGCAAGAAGGTCACCCCTCAGCCTCCTTTTCTCCAGGCAGAATACCCCCAGTTCCCTCAGCCGCTCCTTATAATGAAACACTGAACATTAAAGACTGCCGATATATTCCTTCAGAAATAAGAGATGGAGAAACGAAACACACAGATATATCCCAATCTCATCAGTGATCTGTAGATAATGCATTCTGCTGGCTAAAGGAGCAGTATCATTCTGTTCCATGCTATAAATATAGTAACTGTCACACACAAATGTAGCTGCAATATAGCTTTCAATTGTGTGTTGGCTGATTTTGACCCCTCTACTTCAAGCAGAAGAAATAATTTCCCCTCTTCGAAGGGAACAAGCATTGCTTTTGCAGAATATTCCGTCAATTATTAACAAGAATTCTGGCATGACGCTTATAAGCAGATATATACTTATCAGGAAAATAAACAAACATTACAGGTAAAGCCTATGAGGAAGGGGAAAAGGTTGTCAAACTATCTGTCTTTAACAAGAATCTCAATCAGAGATCCCGGAGTTACTAGAATTTAACCACCTCCCTTGATACTTGTTGTTTTCTCTATTTCTAAAGAAAGAGCTCCAGTGTTTTCTTGATACAGATCAGAAAAACAGGGCCGATAAAAGCAAATAAGCCTGGTGAATCATCTCTGTCCCCAACTAGAAGCATAATGCTTAGACGTCATCATCTTTCTTTTTCCTTTCCTTCCCTTCTTTTTTCTACCTTGATGTCACCAACAAAAAAATTCTAGTCAGGGCAGACTGAAAACTGCCTAATGAAGTTCCAAAGTAGCATAGGCACAATTATTCTCAGTTGATTTCTGGTCTAATTTAAAGCAACAATTCTTACAAGGAACAGGATTATAATCCTGATAAAGTGGTATTTGCTATTGAAGAAAGATACAAAGACTCACAGAAGATGAGATATTCCCGAATACTTCCCTCTGATCTTGCAACTTTTACAGTTTCTTTACAGCAGCAGTTTTCTCAATAATAACAACAATAAAAAAACGAAGGTAGTTTTGGAGCATGTGAATAATGATGGGACCATAACAATAATTTGCAAACATTTTGTACATCCTCATACTAAGACATTATGTATGGCAAGAAGCATCTGACACAGACTTTTCTGTAAATTAATCTGTTGGCTTTTTATGCAAGACATATTATGCTTTGCCTGTTTATTAATGCCTGTGACTCAAAAGCAGCAATCAATTAAATTTTCTTTGATTAACTAAAATACAGAAATTATTTTCATGACACATATCGAAGTGGTTTAAGATGAATTCTTCTGATTACAAAGCAGACAACAGGCCATTTTATCAATTAAAATGTAACAATGAGATGGCAGTGAAAATTTTTCTTGTGGTTGACAGCTGACTCTGTTAACTATTCCTTTTACCGTCTGTGGCTGGACTTTTGAAAGAATGCTTACAAGAAATATTTGGAGAAATATTGTTTTGTTGCCGGTACTTTAACGTGCCTAGGACGATTCCCTGCAAGCTCTTCATAAAATAATTCAGTGGAGCACACCACCAAATACTCTTTTGAAAATCCAACTGATTATCTCTCCTCTATTAAAGGCAAAAGAGCGGTCTTTCAGCGAAGCATTAAAGAAAAGCAGGAAGTATTTTGAAACATTTCTTAGCTCTTCAAGACTTCTCCTGCATAGCTTTCCCCCACACTATTGTCACAAAAAGGCAACGCTGACAGCTCTTCAGGCTCCAGCAGGAAGCCACCCACACACAGATCCAGAAAAATTCTGCCTTGATAAATTGGCTTCTCCTGGCCAGGCCTCGACGTGACGTCGCACCTCTTCCTACAGCAACACGGCGCTGGCAGGATCTCCCTCTGGGGACTCATCATCTGCCACCGAAAGCACTTTGCAACCAACAGCATTGCTTCCAACCCACTTATCTGTAGGATCCAGGAGCAGAGGAGGCTACAGTGCCTGTTGTGAAGTCTCCCGTTCCATCTCCTGCCTACCCTGCCCTCAAAACACATTATGGTCTCAGGAGGTGTGTTCCCCACGTGTCCCGAGAGGCCCAAACTAGGCCGACTGTACTGCTTCCCCTCAGCTGTAGGAAGTTTCACAGGCAGGATGAAGGAGCACGTGCAATCAGAAAAGGCAGGCTGCTAGGACTTGCAAAAGGACAGCCAAACACAGGCAAAGGCAAGTTTATTCCCCAGGGGAGTAGCATAAATGATGATCATAATGGCTTCGTTTCCTCATAATTACCTACCTGAAGATACCCATTAGTCGCCGGTATTTGCACAACTATTAGAATATGTTCTAGCTGAAATCTTCTGTGACAAGGGGTTTTGCTAACCTCCATAAATTTTCTAAGTTAAAAAAAAAAATAGAGATTTTTAGTTTCACTGGCTGTGTTTCTGCACATGGGAAACAACACAGACTAAAGAATACATAGTTAGAATAAATTGATTTTTCAAGATCATTTCTAAGCATGTGAACAAATACAAACATAAGACTGTTTTAAAGGTTATAATACAGTACTATATTTATCTCCTTTCTCTGATAAAGCGTGCCTTTAGGCTAGAGAAAATGGAAGGGATTAAAACCACTGCCATCAACTAAAGGAAATATAATGTGACTTCAGTTGTACCAGAGATTAGACATATTAAATGCAAATACATGCAAAAAATACTATTCATAAAGTGTTTCGGAGGTCTTTAATGTTTTTGTAAAACGTGTCATTCACAGAATAAATGCAGAGGTATTAAATTGTGTGAGATTTGATGTAATTAATTTTGAGTGATGTATTCAATTTTTGTGAGATTTCTGACCCTCACTTGAGATCTTCAACACCTAGATCCTCAGTGGCTTCAGCATGCACAAATATGGCCGAGCCAAGTGCATGAGAATCTTACAAAGTCTTGCCCAGTATGCTCAGAAATGTTTACCAAACCGGTGATGACTGTATGATGAAAATGCATCAAGATTATGTAAATTCCAATTGATGCCAAATATTTGACTTTACACAACGAGCACCCACATGCCAAACTAATGAAGCTGGAAAGCAATATAAATCATGATTACTATTCCTTTCAACAAGGAGAAGTGAGCCAACAAATAAAAGTTGGCAAAACATTAGCGCTACTTTTCAGTAACTGTTTGTAAAGGTAGAAATATATCAGACTTTCAGCAAGTAAAAAACCTGTACCCAATCACTGTCCACAAAACAGACTGGAACCAATACAAACATTGCTTACGTGTTGGTATTTCTAGGTATTGCCTATTACTTATAGATCCTGGCATCATTATTATTGTAGGTTTCCCCATGTGGATGCATCCGGATAACAAGTCAAAGTTTTTACTCATTGCTGTCACCAGTTCTTCAGCTAACAAGCCATGAAAAAAACTCCATTCACAGGTACTACTAGTACATGTAATGTGCAACATAAGCAATGTCTTGATTTCCAATCTGGCTTTATTTACTGCTTGAACTGAAGACGACTCTTCAGACACCTACAACAGTACCACAAAAGCCATTTCTCCAGCGTCTAATAGCTACAAAAAAAATCTGAATAGCTGCCTTTTCAAGCAGCAAATACTTCTAACAACACTAGAAACTCCAACTGAAAAGCACAGCAAAGCTTTTCTTGGCTTCCACCAAAAGTCACTTACTTTTCTGTAACTCCATTATAATTTAAGTCTGGTAACTGGGAAACATCTCTATTCACGATGCTTAGCTATGACCAGTTTCGCAGAATAAAACCTGCCCAAGAGCAACACGCTGCTGGTGAATTTTACTCCCACAGACAGGCCAAACAAAGCCCACATTAGAGAGCCCTGATTTGTCATCAGCCAAAAGAGGGGGGCCGGGATGGGAAATCAAGGTTCGGCAGCTGGGTCATGTGCCACGTGTTTTGCCCTCCAGCAGCTGAGCTGCAAGCACCACTGAAACAGCTTTTACCTCTTTTGGGTTTTATTTTTTTTTCCCCACTTCTCTCCCATTGCTGTCCATTTTTTCTTCTTGGGAAGAGAATAGACTTCAATAGTTGAGCTTAGGCAAAAGTTTGTCTTAAAAAATAAAAAGCATTTTCAAACAAAAAAGAAGGAGAAAGTTAAAATAAACAGCTTGGTTTACCTGTGTTTGGTTTTGTGGTAAAACTTTTTCTTTTTTAAAAACAGAAAAGCACAAAACTGCTCAAGTTGTTTAAAAGAAAACAGTAAGTAAAATGACCATGACAAAATGCAACAAAATTTGTAATATTTTCAATCTTAGCAGACATTTATAATTACATTTTCTCAACAGTAAAAGCTTACCTCCAAACAGTACCCCCCATATTGTGTTAAGTTCCAAAGACTCAAAGAAATACATTCCCCGCAAATATTCTCATATAAATCATAGAATGGTTTGGGTTGGAAGGGACCTTAAAGACCATCCAGTTCCACCCCCCTGCCCTGGGCAGGACCACCTCCCACCAGCCCAGGTTGCTCCAAGCCCCGTCCAACCTGGCCCTGAATGCCTCCAGGGATGGGGCAGCCACAGCTTCTCTGGGCAGCCTGCGCCAGTGCCTCACCACCCTCAGAGTGAAAAAAATTTTCCTAATGTCCATTGTCTTTCCTGTATCTATAGAATAGTACATTATATTTACTATATGATACATTTACAGTGCTACCAGTGGCACACTAAATATATATACTTATAAAGCTGGATTTATTTCCAGCGAATAAAAAAGCCATAAAGTTTTCCATCCATAGGGGACCAAGCTAAGCATGGTCCATTCAAACATCATACTCAAACCACTAAAGACAGTTCAATTATTTTCCTACTGAGGACAGATGGCTCTTGTTTCCAGATAAATCTCCAACAGGAGTTTATGGAGTCAAAGGGTTAACAAGGACCCAGGCATTCTGCCATAAAAAGGCATACTTCAACAGTCTTATTTCCACAGGCCAAAAGAGCATACAAAATTTCCCACCAGAGCCACACGCAACAAAGTATTCCACATTTCAAAGCAAGGATGCATTAATTTCACGTAAAGTTTCTCTATTCCCATTGTATTTAATTACATATTTAGGCAAATAATTAACAGTTTCTCTTATTACACTCCCTACTCTCACTACTTGAGACTCCAGCTGTCCACTTCAGTCAGCACAAAAAGGCCAATTTTTGGAGGACTGGGGAAGAAGAGAGTTGTTTTGGTTTTTTAAGTAAATCCATTTTCAACTGTCTCAGATTGACCATCTCAAATCAGTAACAAGCTTTACAGTAGCCTTGGTCTTCATCTTTACATTTACTTGCATTTATTCCCCATAAACTTACAGAATGAAAAGCTTTCAGGGATTTTCAGTGACCCATACCTATTGATGCCAAATGGAAAAGTCATATTTTATTGTGATATTCTATAATTGGGATCCTGTTGCAAAGCAATACTCTGTATAACACAGACATTTTCCCTTATAAGTGAAAAAAGGATTCCTCCTTTTTAAAAAAAAATAATAAAAATAGAAATTGCTCCATTACACTCCACGTGTCTAAATTTATGCAACGTAATAATAAAGGTTTCCTTCTTGGAGAGCTTTCCTGTAGCATCTGAAGGTGCATTTTATCTTCCATTACTATATGTTGCATTTTTTAAAATCATTGCAAGCATAAGATAGCAAAACCAAATCAAACAGGTTTTTTACTCTCAGTGTAACATGTAAGATATGACAGGTGAACAGAATGTGAAAGAGCAGCACATCACATCTGTGTGAAGCATTTTCCTCAACACCTGGTATTCCCGACAGGAACTCTTCCACTAATGAAGAGTATAAAAATGAATAGTCTGACTTTTCTAGACATAGAGGTTTGGGCTAAGAAACTAACAGAAGTACCGGCATTTACCATCTTAAGGCATCAAAACTCTAACATTGTATGTGAAGACAGAGCAGGTGATTCATGGAGCAGCAAAACTGTTCTCAAAGCCAATAATTTATTATTCTATAGGACACAGATCAATACCCTTCAGCTTTATGAACTGTTTCATTGAAGTTATTGTTCCGGCCGCACCTTTACTTCACAGAACAGAGGTTTAAATCAAACCCACAGGATAAAGAAGAGAATGTGCCAGCGGGGAAGCCCAGATCAGATGCAAGTTCTCCTGTGTGCCTTGCGACCCCCTGTGAGCCAGATGCTCGGAAGTGCTCAGCACCACAATGAAGCAATCAAATTTTCAAGTCCCATTGCCAATGACAGGAGCTGCCAGATAATCAGCACATTTACAAATCTTGTCACTAAGCGCAAGAACTGTGTAAGAGAAATTCATTAGGTAGTGGAGGGGAAGGCTAAGGGAAGAGACCATTGGAAATCTGAGAGTCACGTCTGAGGGTAGAATTCCTATTGGAATAGTAACGTTTACACGTATCACTGGACAGCCAGCTTTCAAAAAAATAAGCAAAGCAAATCAACAACAAACCCACCCTATCGCTTCCCTAATGCTCAGGTACTCCCTGCCCTCGCACACAGCGAAACACAGGCAAAGACTATGTGGTTTGCACACACCCAAAAGAGAAAGTAGTGGCACAAGCTTAGAGGGAACAGTGAAAGGGAAATGGGAAAATTGACCGCTATCCTAAATAATCCAAACCAAATATTGTTAAAATCTCCTTTAGGCTTTACAATCATTTGCATGTTTTTGTTCATTTAATGGCAGCTTGCAAATCTCACTGAAGCTTAATAAAATTTATAGTGGTTTATGAACATAAACTATTTTAAAAGCTGCCAGTTATTACTACAATGAAACAAGAAATGGCAAGGCTAATAGATCCCGTCTGTCTAAATGGTAACGAGCCCATGCAAAACTCATTGCAGGGTCAGACCCCAATTATTTTCCTTTGGATCGTTCAGTGTAAACAAAGTTCATGGCAGCTCAGGTTCCAACAGCAGTTCCCAAAATTTTATTCTGCCAATCAGGTATTTCTCAGGTTCTGAAACCTTTTCAGTGTTCACTTTGAATCAATTTTACACAATCAGAATTTGAACTGAATTTATTTGTACATAGCAAGACGTGTTTAGTGCTGCTAACCTCTTTGGCGACCTGCTCCCAAGACACACGCGCTGGACTCACTCTGCAGTGTGAGATTTGTGGCAGTCAGGGCCTGTGTAGACTTCAAAAAAAAAAACCAACATCAAAGCATGTAGTTTTTGTAAAGCATTTTCTCTTCTGTCTTTATAAAGCTTTTTTAAACCTAAACATACATTTAAACATTAGCCCCTAATGCTAGTTGGAAAGCTGGGCCGCTTCAAAACACGTCTACTTGCACTGAAGAAACAACCCTCACATCAGACTGCCTCCCGTATCATCCATCCCTTTTGCTAGAGGTAGAAGCTCAGTGTGAAAGTAGTGAAACATTTTTTTTGTTACTTTTGTCAGATAAGAAACCACTGATTATGGATATGATCATTGCTACTTCCACTGAGGTTTGCCATAATTACAAGATAAAATTGTCAAAATTTGCATGCCTTCAAAATACTAAAGCCACCAAAAATAATGAAAAGAAAAGCACACCCCTAGACAAAACTTTACCAAGAAATAAATAAATGTGTAAAATAACAAGGAAGAAGATGAATAGCTGCAAGACAAAATTTGAATCAGTAGGTCAAAAATTATCTTATGTTATTCTATTGTACAGAAAAAAAGAACCCAGTCTCAGGCAGGGACGAGAGCTTATAAAGCAGCAATTCTCTTTTTCAGGTAACGCCTTCGCGCTGCAGCGACCGACTCAACGAGTGAGACCTCTTTAAGAATCTGAACTGCACTTGTGTGGGACTACTCATAACAACCTTTCAATGACAGAACAGTATTCTCAAAGTGTTGTTTTTTTTTAAATCAGAACAGTAATTTTTAAGCTATGAAGATTTGATTGTCCAGAGGGATACCATTAAAAACTGAACGATCAGGGCAAGGGATGAGGTTGAGGATGAATGTATCCAAGTTACTTTGAGCTTGTAAGAATGGGATCAAAGCCTGGACCAGGACCCCAAGTTTACAGCAGACTCTAGTCTTTGCATTAGATCAAACCAAAATATGTGCTCCACATGCAGTCTGCATTATGAGATCCTTCTGCAACTCACACCCATCTCTATTAAAAGGAAATACTTGTTTTAAGGTATTTATTATGTACTAGCTTTGGTAAACTATTGAGCACAGTAACTACTTTCAGAGGCTTATCTTAACACACTTGGCAGAGCTCAAACCAGCTCACCAAAAATACAAAGAAATAAGAAAGAAACCCAAGCAGACAATACACAACATCTTAGATAATAATAATAAAAAAAAAAACCACAACACCAAAACCAACACCACCCAAAAAAAAAAAAAAACAAAACCACAAACTAAAAAACCCCAACAACCTCCCTTCACTTATTCTCCTATACAACTTGACTATAAAATGGTTTTGAAATTGGTCTACTACAAACAGGTTTACAGCCCCTGAAAGCAAACTGAGTATTATTTGTTTTCCTTTGCAGTGCTGCAGGACCGGCATCTCAAGCAGCGCTCATGTTGCCTTGGTCCTGGAAAACCAGGTTCTGCCAAAACGTTCTAAGAGCCCTGCAGGCTTAAGGCTAAAAAGCAAGTGAGACTCCTACATATTCCCCAGAGTTAAAGGGGTATTTCTCTGGTAGCCTCCAAGCAGACCTTCCACAGATGCTGTCATGGCCTGCACATCTTGCAATGCAACCACCCACACTGTGGACTCGTACAATAAGCATCAGCACATCAATGTATGATCCATTAATTGATGAGTATTTAATATTCAAAAGGAAAGGACATCCAATTCCCACGCTGAGATTAAGAGATTTTTTATCATTAATGGCAGCTACAGGTACGTCTGTGGTCCTGCAACTCAAATATAACATTTTAAGCCCACAGGCAGGGACAGATCTACTAGAGCTGTTCACAGAAGGATGATTTCTTTTCATACTCACTTCCCACTAATTTTGTTACTGCCATACTAGTAATTACTCTTTCTAAAGGCCTTCCCTACTTTCTTCAATTTTAATTATACTGTGTCAACACCTAAAAACGTACAAACCACGCAGAAGACAAAGATGATGCATTTCCTATAGCGGCTATAGAGTTTTCAAAAAAAGGAATACAAGAGCAAGGCCCCCTTAGGCACAAGACATCAGCTTTACTTTGCATAGCGAGTCCCAGATAGGGGTAAAAATAAACATGAAATTTTGAAGGGCTGGGACAGAGAGCCATAAGGCAAAGAACAACTGCAAAAGCCAATAGAGGCAAAAGATTTTTCCCAACTCCTACCCTTACTTGCCATTCTCCCCAGACTCATTTCTCCCTAAAAAATGATGACAAAGAATATGTTTGCTTGTCACTCACACTAAGTAATACAAAAACAAGGCTCACAATCAGCTTTTAAAAGCTTTTTCTGTTTTTAAAAGCTTTTTCTGTCCTTTCCCCTCCAGCTTTTCTACCATATCTGTATTACCTCCCAGGGCAAGTATGATAGCCCACTCCAATGACAACATACATCAAAACATTTACCAAGGTGGTAACTTTTCTTTGCAGATGCTTTCCTGAGGAGAAGCACAGCAGTAAGTACCTCTCCCCCCAGCTAGCGCCTGCAAGCGTCCCTTCAACTGGCTTCTCCATTGCTGAGCAGGTTGGATGTGTACAGATTCATGTCCTCCACAACTGTTTATAAATCAATGCAAAATACCTACTTGTGAGAAGCTCCTTATTAGAAGTACATAAAATAATTTCTACAAAGCTTTCTGATGGCTCAAAGACGATTTGTCTTTAAAATTAAGTAAAGGTCAGAGAACTGGAGCCACAAGTAAGATGAATTGACATGGTTCAACTTTCTCAGATGCAGTTAAGTTCATAAAAGGCTTCTCAATCAGACTCAAACCTGCTTCCCATCTCCAGAAAACACAGCCTGACAAGCCCAAGGAGTCTGTGACAGGGCCTTTTCAGGAGACCATTTTCCCTCTGCCCGTTAAATAAGGTTGCCTTCCAAATCTCAGCTATTAAGAATTCATTCCTTTTCTAGTGTGAGAGGGAATTACCTAATTCATCACACTTCAGCCTTACTCTCATAATAGCACCTACAATTAGGGCATGTGTCTGTAATATTTCCTCAGAAAGTTAACCCTTCTCCTTCTAACCCTCAAAGTTTTTATACATCCAAGGGAAAAGCCACTAAAGCTATGAAACGAAAGAGCTGGAGAATGGATATAAAAAGGAAGGAACTAAAGCCCCACTGTGCTAAGCAAACAACCTGAGCAATGTTTTATTTCATTTGTAGGTCTCTGACCCCCATAGCAGTAGCCAAAGTCCTGTTTTAGGGACACAGACACCCTATGGGCATGAATCAGGATACATCTAGGAACAGGATCCACCAGAAAACATACAAGTGTGTACCTGGAGTTCCTTCTCAGGTCTTAGGAACTCCCTATTAGGAGGTACTTCTTTTTACAAGGGATTTGTTAAATCTTTCACATCTGAGGGAATGCTCCTGACATTAATTTATCACACAAGAGGAGCAAGGCATCATTATTGCCTTCGTCCCCTCCTACTGCAGCCACCACAGCTTTGTATCATGCCACTCTGGAAGATAAACCATAGAATCATAGAATGGTTTAGGTTGGAAGGGACCCTGCCATGGGCAGGGACATCTCCAACTAGACCAGGTTGCTCATAAGAAATTATATTCTTCTTATTGAAGCAAGGCTAATACAGAAAAGACAATGCAGAGAACTGTTGCAATGATGTTTACATGCCACCCACCTGATGGAGGGTATGAGCCAACGCGCCCATATTTCACCAACAGAAAGTGCAACTGTTTCTTCTACTGTCGCCCATTTTACCTTCTTTCATGTCTCACTAAGTAACTTTTTTTACCAACGAGATCTCTGAAGGACCCTAGCAGACGACAAAGCAACATTTTATAGGCAAAGTAAAACTTACTGCTTTGCCCATCAGTGACATACATTTAGGACTTACATTGTTTAATATTTATTTTATAAAATATTCCAGAGGAAAGAGGGATAAATATTTTGGTCTAATGGTAAGATAGCCATCTAAGAGCGTCTTTAATTTCTGCTGGCATTGCAATTGGATGGCTGTGTTACTTATGCACTAATAGAAGAACACAGGAATTAGGAGATTATACCAAAAGTGTTCTTGGTGGGAGACACTTCTTGACATCTAATGAAGATATTGCTATATAAATTATTTTTTTTAAATCACCAGATATCATCTTATAAAAATATAAAACACTTCGCTGCCTCTTTAGAACTATACTATACAATGGCTACTTAAAAGCTAGCAGCCAGTTTCCCACCTTAGGTCTTACAACAGACAAAGGAAATTTAAGTACTTCTCAAAGCCTTTAGATAATTCAGGAAGTGTTTTAGACCAGCATCACTTCTTTAAGGACTTTAGCAGCTAAGATTTTAATACAGTACCAATTAAATTTTCTTCCAGAAGGCTTAATCATATGTAGCACCTAGCTCCTTTTGTTTGACTTCACAAACATAGGAGCAGTACAGGCTCTAAAGATACAGCTTTCGCTAGTGTAGAAAACGTACATTTTTCCTGCAGGGTTTCAACACTGATACACATGGAAGTCAAAGGCTTTTGCTAGAGACTTTTGCTCCACAACATATCAAAGCAAACATGCAGGATCCAGTTCTAATCTCACTTAGCACACTGTAAATGCAACTGCATTAACATTCAACAGATCTGAGCTCAAAAAAGAATTTAATATAAGTATTAATTATGCAAATTAAGTAAGTATATGCTTTGAAATATATTTAACTTATGGAAATGACCCAAAAATCTAACTTCATTAGAATTATTGTTTAAGTACCACAGTTTAGTTTCTTTCAATGTAGGACTAATTGGGAATTGGTGTCATTTGTTTCCAAAAATACTTCCAGCCTCCTACCTGAGCTACGTTGTTGCTGTAGAGTAACATGTAGCAGAAACAGCCTGTTGGGTAGGCAACATCTTCATTTTGGTCAAAATTTTCAATGAAGTGAGAAGGGGGGAGGTGTGAAGAGAAGAGGAGCAAGAACAACATTTTTCCAGATAATTCTTTGCCAGGCTGGCATCAAGCCTGAGATAAACCAAGCTGAAATCTATGCATTATTGATCGATATTTGCATGAGTAGCAGTAACATATACAGGTGGATTTAAAATACTGGAACCTATTCAGTATTGTTATTCCTTCTTTTGAGCCATTTTCTCTTCTGGGTTCTTTGTTGGTGACAACTATATGTATTCACCCTAAACAACATATTAAATCTTCACTTAAACTGCTTCTATCATAATCAATAGTTAACCATGGTTTGGGAGTTTTTCATCATGCTACTGCTAGTATTTCCTCTAGTTTTTCCACTCAACTCGACACGTAACTTAGCTCTCATCTTCTTCCCTTTAAAATGCATACAAAGGAAGAAACAATTATTAGAGGATAAGAAACATCGGGAATTAAGAACTATCTATCAGATTCATTTACTCTCTAATCATGCAAAATCCATTCTGGAGAGTTTTTCCCCTTTCCACCTTCCTCCAGTTACTAGTCATAGCACCATCTTGGGGCAGAGAGGAAGTTGGGGTTAGATGAAACAATGGATGAAACAATTTCCCGAAACAAGACCGTATCCCCACTGGTGTTCCTGGTGAGAAAAGACAACAAACCTGTACTACAGGGTAGAAGACAACTAGCAAGGAGACAGTCCAATGGCTAGAGAACAACACCAAATGATCCTCCACTCACAAAATGCCTCTCTTGGACTTGTCATGTCTTCCTGGGATACTCTAGGCATCACCCTGGAGCACATTATGCCTTCTTTTAAGTACCCAGTTCATACACTTGACCTGTAACCTCAACCCCAGCAAGCTGAATCTTCGGGAGCTCTTGACAATGCTCTGGCAAAATCCTACTAATAAGAAGAAAGGAGAGAAGAAGAAAGGGGGTGGTGTAAGGGGGAAAGGAAAGGATTGAAAAGTTGCACACTCAAAAGGAGGAGGAAGAGGAGATTCAAGTCATAAACACCTATACTGTAGAGAATTTCACTAAAGGCACTGGAAGTGGCTTTATTATCCAATGACTGGTATTATCCAGTCTCTAACCAGACCCAGGCAGAACAAAATCCATAACGAGAGAACAGAGACACAATGACTGATCTCAAGAAATATGTGGTTGATTAAATAATCGGTGGTTTTGCCTTAAACCCATTAGTGGCCCTGAAAGAAGTAATCTCAGCTAAAGCAAATTTAAAAAGAAAACCAAAAAACAAGCAAACAAAAAAAAACCCAACAAAAACCACCCAAACTTTTAGTGACTCTAATGAGAAACCCCACCTTCCAGAACACATGAATTCATACTATAACCATACTGCCAACAAAAAATTGTAATAGGAATACCAAAAAAATCAAGTTTAAAAGTTTATTTTTAACTTACCAATGGGATGACTACTTTTATTTACCTCTAACTTTAATGAATGGGTTAATTAAAACAAAAATGCGAGCATATACACACAAACATCTGCTTTGGATGACTTTGTTACTACCACCCTGTAATGGCTTTATAAGGCTATGTCGCAAGTGTCATGTTATTGGCAGTCCTTCACATGACAACACCAATAGTTCCAGCAGGATTACATGAACATTTTGTTGCCACGCTGACAAACTCTGTGCTACCATGATGCAACACTTGGTGGGTGGAAAGAAAATTTTTTCCTTCACACTCTTCCTGGTGATAAAGGCCAAAACGAAATTTTTGAAAGTTAGCCTTATGTTACTCCAGGACCATCATTCCTGAACTGTATGGTACTGCTACTGACAGAATCTTTTCTCTTCCAAGTTTGACAGAAGCTTCCTTTCTGCGAGCACTATACATCTAACTACAGCAACTGTCACGCAGCTGTAGTCTCAGGGAGGTTTGATCAGCTACGCTCAAGCCAAAATAATTTGACAGCAAGAAGAAATACCTCACTTGTTGGATGAAGATATGCTGTGCTGAACACTACAAAGGCCTTACATGATTTTCTACATAGATAGGAGTGATCTCTGTGGAAGAACAACTTCTCATCCATGAATAAGATAACTGTCATTGCTGTAACCTATTTCATTTTTTTCAAACAGTGCCTCCCACTGAGAAACCAAGTACAGCACTGCTTCTCAAACATTGATGTTTCTTCTCTTCCAAAAATCATGGAAAATGTAGTGAAGAAAAAAAAAAAAAAAAACCAAAAACCAACACACCTCACTTCACTCAGGGGGAACCAAACAAAAAATGCCCCAGTGCCCTAAAGCATATCTGAATTCTTGTTGAATTCTTATAAATATCAGAAGAATACCTTGTCTGCCATGTTGCACAACTGCTAGGAAAATTAAATGGAAATGCTATGGGATTACTAGCACAGAACAACCAATCCCCTACTACTTGCGGGGAAAATATTAAATCTAGTTCTAGGCTAAACAGAAATTGCAGTATTTTGAGGAAACAGTGCATTGATATAACAGCAGGAGCGAAGAGACACTGTTAGAGGAGGGTATTTTTCTGGATTTCACTCTTTGGTTCAGATTTGCTTATATATCGATGAGGCTTTTCTCTTATCAGATTCCAGTCTGAGACAGCTAGTTTGTAAGGGAACAATTTGCCTTCAAACTACTTTCATTGTGTTCTAACAGTAGTAGTGCAGACTTACTAAAAGTAAGTATTCTTATTTTTACCTTTTTCCATTGCTTCTTTTCTGTATCTCTGCAAAGCACAGAGGAATCACTAACCAAACCCGCCCTAGTGCCTATCTGATAGGAAGCCAAGCAAACCTCTAGTTCTGCTAAAATAATAACTAAATTATTTTTTAAGTCAGTCTTTCATTCGCTGTTAGCATAGAATTGATCTGACCGAGAAATAAACAGGAGCAGACATTGCTAACAAAATTTTATCTTATTAGTGTGATTTTAGTAATTTCCATTGTTTAGATCTAGCTGACAGTACTTATCAACTTACCTGGCTAGACTTCATCTGGGTAGGCTTACTAAAGATAATCCTTCAAAAAGAGCCACATGGTTTAAGAAGATAATGGCACAAAGTTTTTCGTACCTAGGTAGCTAGTTAAAACACGTCCTAAATAAATACTATGATTTGATGGATGACATAAAACAAATCTAACAGTCTGAGCCCAGACTCCAGGAAAAAGTTACCTGCAGATTGGTGGTAATTTACACTTTAGCAGTAAATTACAAAATCCGTACGTCACATGGACTATGCAAACAGAACACCCGCTTTCTTGAATGGAAACCTGCCCCACACTAAATCGGATACAGAAGGGAGAAAACCAATTGCATAAGTGCAGGACCTCGCCTTACAGGAATTCCTGTTACATACAAAGATGAATTTCCTTAAAAGATCCCACCCCCCAAAAAAGCAACATACCTAATATAGCTTATAGGGTACAGACAGTAAATCTAAATTAAGATCTTTTACTTGCAAATCACATAAAACATTAATTAACGTATAAGACCTTCAGCATTGTGCATAACTGAATTCCCCTTTACTTGCTTGTGTCATTTATGTGTAAAAGGAAGCAACACAAGATGATACCAGTGTAATTGTAGCAATATAACTGCACGGTAATCCAGCACCAAGAGATAACCATACTCTGTTTCACAAACAGTATAATAGCACTGTAATCTTTTTTGAAGCTTTTAATATATGGAAACAGTTTTCTTCCTGCAAAACAGAAGACAGTAAGTAATAAAAAGTTATCCCCTTTCAATAAACTAACTTAGAAAAAAATAAATGGTTTCAATAATAATTAACAAGCTGTGTAATCCTAGTGAGCCCTACAGATTTTTACCTTTAAAAAATATCTACAGTGCAATTTGAATTTACTTGGTCCTGCATAACGGAAATGACATTTTTCGGAGACATCTTCACAAGGAGCAAATTACAAGGGCTGTAAACCCCTTCAGTTAAATGACAGTGGGAAATACTCCTATATCCTTCAGAGTATTTCTGATTCTGCTGAGTTTGGCAATCTGTATGCATTTGTAATAAATACTACTGCAAAAATTAAACACCTAAAACATCACCAGACTGAGTTGAGAAGTTCAAACCCAAGTTATGAAGAAGTGTCTCTAGCCACTGGCAAGCAAAGGAATAGAGAGGCTGAAAACACAGAAAAGTCGTATGTCCACAAAAACACATTCCTGCTGTTTTAGAGAGACAGAAACTGTCAAAGGGCAAAACATTCTGTGTTTCCATATTAGCAATACTATGACGTCTTTTCCTTCCTACCTCTATAATAATTACATCCAAATGGGTTCATAAAATAGGCGACCTTTGCCATCCACATGGACTGTCATGACAACAGCTAGCAGAAAGAATGCCCGGCAATGAATGGCTGTAGCAAAGAAACCTTCAGAGCAGGATAGCCACAGCGAAGAGGTACAGGGAAAGTAAATTTGCAGTCTTTCAGTTTTCATATTTTTCCCAGTGCCTGGGAAAAGCACTTGTCTTCCTCTCCGATATGGATTACTAGATCATTGCATCCTCCACGCAAAATAAAACCAGCATTCCCCATCTTCTCCAAGCCACGGACTTTAAGGTTTACCTGAGCTAAATGACTTATTTCCTGCAGAGCTGATTGCAAGTGGTCCCTGGCCCCTCTATAGCTGTGTGACAATTTAAATAATTGACTTCAAAAGTAGAATGAAACAGCAATAGTAAAGTAAGCCAAATCTCTTCTGTAGTCAAAATCTCAGCTGCTAAACTGCTGTCAACATATAGTGATAACCATCTCAGCTGTTCACAGACACCAAGCAATTAGGCTGCCTGAACAGATTTCAGTTTGAATTTTGCCATGGTGATTAACGTATTGAACAACAAACAGGAGATGGGCCCTCCTGACATCACCAACTTTTTAGTTTCAACGAGGCAAGTTGAGAAGTTACACCATGCTTTTCACACACCCACAGCCCCCCGCTTCTTCCAAATGAGCTTCTCTCCGCTGAGAAGGTTTGCAAAGGACCTGCAGAAGCAAGAGCTGCGACCGGTGCTCCAGCAGGCAGAGGAGGTGGTGAAGCATGAGACAACCTGCAAGCTACTGCACAACCTGGAAAACTCCTCAGAGCAGGGCAAACCCCATCGGTTGTCTCCAATTTATGCACAGGGAGCCAACATGGCGGTAAATGTTTAGTACTGCCACAGAAAAAGCGGTGCAGGACAGTACAGAAGTACTGTGGGAACAAAATTTGGCTTTTAGCTTTCATCCTTAAGGGTCTGATAGAAGCCTCCTTCAGAAGAACAGAAGCTGCATCCACCCTCCTCAGCAATAACAACAAATTCCTGTTTGGACTTCTGCTGAAGGTTATTTTACCATAAAAAGCAGTGGGTTTGCTTTGTTGGTGTTTTAAGTCAATATGCTATGCAAACAGTAAAGCAGAAAAGTTAAGTAGTTCTAAAGAAAAGGGAAGGGCTTATTATACTATTAAAAAAAAGCCAATAGCATTCAACACCTTTACTTCATCTCAAGGTTCCTTAAGATGTACTTAAAGTAATAGGGCATAAGGGCTGAGGTTGACTTTACAGATCAGCTATACCTTGAAGCAGTATTAAACTCCAAAGAGCTAGCTCAACAAAAAGCCATTTTTCTAAATGAGCATAACTGCTCCACTGATGTAGGGTACCAGATCATGTAGACAATATAATAAAATTCAAAGGAAAAAGCCCTAAATGTTTCCACTTATTATATACTTATTGCTTTTCTTGTAAGACATTTGGAAACTCCAAGTATCTGTGAAATTGCAGACCTACCTGCTAAGTTCTATACTGTATAGGTAAAAGCGGTTCTAAGGGAGACTATAAAACAGGTAGTTCCTCTAGGGACTTTTGGTATATGAGCACTCTTCATAGATTTATAATCTCTGATTTTTCTTTCCTGGGTTAAAACCTCTGTGTTACATCTGTAGCACAGATGTGTGACACTTTCAATTTTACAGGTGGAAATGAAAACTGATGCGGAGCTGCTAGAGAGACCAAACAGGTTCGCAGTCATTTAAAGAAAAAACATATTCCTTTCTTTACAAAATAGATCAATTATTTTTCTTTTTAAACTCTGCTCAAACTCACTTAACAGAAGTCAAAAAGGCTTCTAAACAAAAACAACAACAAAAACCCTCAACCCAAACAAAAGCAAGAAAAAGGCTCATTCACCAGGAAAGGTATTTCCAAACTAAGCATCAGTGAAGTACGTTCAGGACACTCACATTAATTTTTACTTTCAAAAGACTCTTTGCTCTTTTTCAAAATGCATAACTAGGTCTGATATTCGAGCATTTCTATGATCACTTTGGAGAAATCGGTAAACTCTAATTTGCCAAAATAAAATTAAAAAACCAACTAGTAAAACACTAAAAGAAAACACAGTCACAAACAGAATTATAACCTCTGGAATATGAAGGAAAGTAAGAGACTGACAACGCTACATAATTTAAAAAAAGCAATTAAAGACTACATATTAAACTCTCTTTACCTCTACATACCTCAGTATGCTTTGCAATTTCTATTCAAATCAACAATAACTGCACTCGAGATAAACTTTCACTACCTGAATTCTACAGTGTTTGGCTCCTGTGCTGCTGTGGGTTTGTATGTCTGTTTCGATATGTAAAAACCTGAATGTAACAAGACTATGCAATATTTTCATGTAAATGAAGCTACACACCAGCTAAAAATATTATTTCACATGCTAACCCCCCCCCAAACTCTTAATGTCTAAAGTAGCGAAATGTCTAGAAACTCTAGAATGTTCATATAACCATAAAAATTTTCATAAACCCTATCATCTTTATCAGCCGCTTGCATTACTCAAAGCAGGTCACTTTCACCCTTGTCTGTCTCTATTAAAAAAAAGTCCAAATGAAAACCATTTAATAAGCACTTTCCAGCTGGGACTTTTCCAGTGACAACATAAAATATTCAATGCAGCGAAGCTTACTCTACTACACCGAGCCTGATGCAAAATAAAGTTAAAATAGCAGAAGGTGCTAGATGCCCTAAGCAGGTGAGTGTTTGGACAGCTTACACATGCGCCAAAAAAAAAAAAACAAAAACAAAAACCAAAACCATAAAAGAGTGTGTCTGCACAAATACAAACTCTTTTACTTTCTCTGAACCAAATTTATATATGGTAAAATCTCATTCACTATGCACATAGCAACTCCAGTGCATAAGATTATACTAAACCACAGCTTTAGAACCTATTCATGAAGTTAAACCACTTGCAAAATAATTAATTTAGGATAACTAGGATTAATGCTACTTTTATACACTTTTATACACGTGCAGTCTGTAAATATTAAGGTAATGTCACTGCGATTCACTGCCAAGAATGGAGTTGTCACCTGCCCACCGACACAAAGCCGTTTAACACGTGCACTTCATGTCACTCCCCAGAGCGGCCTGCCCAGGTGGCCTCACCCATCCTTCCACTCCAAAGCCGCACATGTGACTAAATAACAGGTTATTTTAACTTTTTCCTCTACTTAAAACGCAGCTAAGAGAGCTCCGAGAGCAAGGGTGTTGTGTCGCACTTGTGGGCTCCCTGCCTCATTTATGACAGGAGTTGTAAAAGCAGGAACGGAGAAATTTTATTCAGCAAGCAATTCTGAAAAACAGAAGATAGATATTGCAAAACTTCCCAAAGGAGAAGAAATCAAAATAACTTTTGAAAAATATGACAACCAAGGCTTGATTTCCGAGGGAGCAGTGGTTTGCGGGGCTTCTGGACACACCTGGCTTTCCGCAAGCACTGAGCATGCCGGGGCAAGAACCGAGGAGCCGAGAGCGCAGGCTTTGTGAGGTCCCGGCTCTGTTCTACAAAGTGAGAAGGAAGGGCCGCAGGCCTCCTGGGCCGGTGGAGCCCAGCAATCCTCATGGAAGCTCTGTCCGAAACTGCCAAAGCCAATGCTGAGCTAGAAGGAAACAAGTGGTTTCCAATGGTCCGTTTCATTAGAACTTCAAAAGGATACATTTACACAAACACTTTGGGTTACAATGAATTTAAATTTTTCAGCCAAAAATGCTTTTGTCACAAGTCTCCACCATTCCTGTCACCAAATTAAAAACCTTGAAAAAAAAAAATCATTATGCAACTCTGGCCAGCTGGATTCTTTCTCTGCAGCTATTGCAGAATTCTTACATGACCTGGAGCCAACCAGATTTTTCACCCATGCTCACTGGTCACATGCTGTGCGTTTTCTGTATCCAACCCGAAACTGCCAGATACGCTGAACACTCACAGCTACAACTGCAACTGACTGGGTGCTGGAACCCGGAACAGAAAAAGTACAGTTAATATATAAAAAAGTTTTAAAAGGACTGACAGTATTGCAAGTTAATGCTTTTGACAAGGTGACACTATTCAGTTTGAGTCATAAAAATATTAGATTCTCTTTTTTAGCTACCTCATGATTAAAAGATTAAGAGAAACGTACTATCACTGACCTACTGACATCTCAGCACAGAAGCACTGATTCTTTTGCTTTGATGTTGCACAACACCCACTCGGAGCCACATCAAAATACGTTACTTCTAAACCAAAAATTACAAGCTCAGATTTCCCCACTCTAGATCCTGCTAGAGAAAGTGTTGCTGCAAAGGAATTACTTCCAATAATCATCCCTTGCTGCTGCAAGAAATTAAGTCATTTCAGAAACAAAATAATTACTTTCATTAATACTCTTGATAACATTTTTGCAGGAGCAATCAATGTAGATATTGCTGCCAAGCTGTCACTGGTGACCTATCAGCTTCGCAGACTTGCAGCCATGGAAATAGCTCAGCTACTGATTCACTCTCCAAAGACCAATTATTTTCTAAAATCAGGGTAGCAGGGCGTTTCTATATTGCACATTTTATATAAATCAAGCTTCATGGAATGACCTCCAAACAGATGATAAACACGTTCTCACTGCTCCTCCCCTCAGCCTCCTCTAACGCATCATCTGACCAGGAGCGTAGGGAAACAAAGAAAGTGAATAACTACTTGAAGTAAAATATAATCCACCATATCCAAAACTATTTACTTTCATTTCTAACAACTCTTCCATTAGGGAGGGGATGTCAAGTGGAAGAGAAACCATTATGACACATAACAGTTTGGTGGAACAAGGACTTTGAAAGATTAGGCTTTGATTCTGGCTAGCATGAAGTTAGCGTCAGTGTAATTGCTAACCTTAACTTGAAGCTACTGTTGATACACAAAAAACTGTAATGCATTTAAAACAAAAGATGCTTACTCTCTCGGTAGGCATTAAATGGATCTCCCACAAATATAATTTATTAAAGCATGAGTTCGACTAGCCTTTATACTTTTATCTTAGACATAATATTGACATTCCAATAAGACAACTCAAAGCAACAATAAAAACCAGAAATATAGTTGCATTTAGTTATTTGTACTAACAAAGAAGAACACTGACGTATGCCACCCCTGAAATTCCACAAGGTTAATTTGTTAGTGTATTACATTAAGTTAAAGGTTCCAGTAATGCTTCCTTTCAGGAAAATTTTCCCATATAGAAAACTGGCTTTTACAGACATCTCCTGATACTTGGTCTAACTTCCCTCTAATTTACACACAATTATGATGGTGGAGCAATAGAGTACAAACTTACATATACCAGTAGTAATCTGAAATGCATTGATGCCATGTCTAGAACCTCTAGGTTCCAAATCCGACTGGGGATGCTGAAAACAATATTTGATTCCTCCCTTCAAACCACATACTGCATTTTCATATAAACGCAGTTCTTTGGAAATGGCTGAGACTTAAAGACCATATCAAGCGGCCATGGGTTGCTGCTAAGGAGTTTAGTAACCCGCTGCAAAACCTGTGCTAGATCCTATTCACAAACCAAAAGCTCCTCCATGATACCCCATCACAGTAATTTTGCAACAAAGAGGTTCCTATCCTTAAAAGACCTCTCAATTTTCCTTCTTCCAGAACTAAGGTGGCCTGAAATATCAAGGAAAACAGCTACAAAAATGGAAATTTCTCTCAGAAAAGTGTATTTACTGAAACTGAGAAATCAATGGATTTCCAAAATCATGGCCAGTAGGTCGAAGGAGGTCATTCTCCTCCTCTACTCTGCACTGGTGAGGCCACAACTGGAATACTGTGTCCAGTTTTGGGCTCCCCAGTTCAAGAGGGACAGGGAACTGCTGGAGCGAGTCCAGCGAAGGGCAACTAAGATGATTAAGGGCTTGGAGCATCTGCCTTATGAGGAAAGGCTGAGAGAGCTGGGACTCTTTAGCCTGGAGAAGAGAAGGCTGAGGGGAGACCTTATTATGGCGTACAAGTATCTAAAGGGTGGGTTGAAGGAGGATGGAGCCAGGCTCTTTTCAATGGTTCCCAGTGACAGGACGAGGGGTAATGGGCACAAGTTGGAACATAGGAAGTTCCGTTCAAATACACGGAAAAACTTCTTTACGGTTCAGGTGCCAGAGCACTGGCACAGGCTGCCCAGGGAGGTTATGGAGTCCCCAGCAAACGGGGCTCCCTGCTTTCTTCCTCCCTGGCGCTGCTCTCCCAAAGCCTAGCACTGCCCAGCATTGACATAAGGAAGAAATGAAGAAGGGTGGGGGTACTCAAACAATTAGAATGTTTTTCCATGAAAAGAGTAACAATAGAACTATTTTTACTTTTAGTCATTTAATAAAACTTTGGTAATTAAAAAAAAAACCAACCACAACAAAAACAGCAGAACACAAAAAAAAAAAAAAACACAAACCCTACCACCTTAAATAACTTTTTAGATGAGTTATGAACAGACATTCTTCCTCCACTTCCTTCACTCCAATTGTAAAACAGATTCCACCTCAGGAAAAGAATACTGTTTTGAATATTTCCTTTCACCAGCTCAGAATTTTAAGTAATTAAATAATAATTTTATTGATCTGATTTTTTTTATTTGATGAAAAATAAAACTAGCTTATGGGTTAAGATATTACATGAGAAATAGGACAGCTGCATTCATAGTCATATAATGCTTTGCTTATATTGTTGCATATATCCTCCGTGCTGCAGCAGTCCTGGCCCACAACCCTCAGACACTATGCAATAACTATCTGTCCTGCTCCGCAAGATCTACCATAGATCAAAATTTCTCAAGCTATTGCATGACTCATTTTCTCTTTGTAGACAGGAGTGATTCCCCTACTTCTCAGAGCTATTGAGACAACTTGTCATAATATTATGGTAGTACCATCATAAATACTAGTGTAAGTACCATAAAATACAACAAAGTGATAACGTTCAGTTACACTCCAGTATCTCCCAAAAGCATCCAGCTCTATGTTGGAGAATTCCGGGAGAAATGGAATTAGTTTCAGTTTTTTGCTGAGCTCTACTGCAGGAAATTATATCTAAATTACTGAAATACCTAGTCCACCTTCCTGAAAAAAAATAAAAAACCCAAGGTTTTAGCTGGAGACTTAATCACGTCCCAGCATGGCACAGGCCTAACTTAAAAGAAATCTAGGTCTTCTAATAAGTCAGAGTCTAGTCACATTACTCTTATTTTAAAAGCAATAATTAGATGCTCATAAAACATATTCTACCCATTTTACATTGAAAGAAGTCACTACAATCATTTGAGTGCCTCCTGCCAGCAGGGCTGCCTGAAGCCATTACTCTTTGTTACCCCTTCCTCATCATTTCTCCCCTTCATCCCTATAGATCTACTGAATAACGTACCATTATTTTGGAAGCTTTTTAATTTGTCTTAGAAGCTTGCCCTTATGAGGAAAGGCTGGTCACACAGAGGTCCTTTGCCTAAATGAAGCAGTCATTGCAACAAGTTAAAACAAGCTTAGCTGCACACCAGTTTTACGTACATGTGCTGTGGCACAAACTGCCCCATATACTTCTAGAATCCAATGGTGCTGAGCACAGTTGTGTCACTTCATACATTTTTCACGTTTCAGATTGATTCTTAAGACACTTCAGAAACTATTGTTTCATATTATGTAATGGTCTCTTTTTGCAACTTTAAAGAAAGAAAAACAAGCTCATTTCTCATATTGTCTTTTTAATGCCTTTGGCTTTACAAACTTTAAATGCTGAAAGTACAGCATGGAATCAATCTTACTGAATGCGTAGCCTCGCCGTGGTCAGGAATGTACAGGATTAAGACAAGCAGCGCTAAATCACGCTTGCCAATACGTTTCCAGGGGATACGGCTCTGAACAAACTTGACTCAGCCTTCAGTGGTTCTGTTGTACAACAAGGTACTCAAAGGGCAAGCTTTAAAAGCAGCTGGGATAGACACCTCTAAAAATGGCAACTCAGCATTCATTAGTGACCTTCTTAAAAAAAAAAAAAAAATGTGTCTTATAAATCCTTTTACCTTCTACATGCCAAAAATCTTTACATTCAACACCTAAGGGTACATGCTGTCAAAGAAGAAATACCAACAGCTTTAGGAACTGCAGTGTTCAAAGGTAATTCTCTGAGTACCTTGAAAAGCTTCAAACAGTAAGTAAACAACCTTATTTTACTGCTTGGAAATCCAAGGTACAATCCCCGAATTTGAATATATTATGGTCACTGACTCCATAAGAAGATTATAAACAATTAGAATCCTTAAAATCTATTTCAACTAACTAGTATTTGTTTAGCTTGAACTAGAAAGGCAGCAGTACACCACACGCAAAGCAAAATTTTCAGGGAGAGAAAGTCTTTTATGAGAAGAAATTATATACTTTGAAATAGAGAGGAGCATCAGGGTACAATTATTTTTTCTTTTCAGCTACAGATGTGACATGCAATTATAACATCAGTGGTTTGTTGTTTTGTGTTTGTTTTTTTTTTTTTCTTGAGAGGGAAAGCAATCAATACTTTTCCAAGTAAATTAAAGCAAGGTTCATGATATGTTAGTATTCAACTTCCCCAATAAGAGGGAAGTTCCCCTAAAAATTCTGAAAATAACAGCTGAAGAGGATGTGTTTCTGTGAGCTACAACCAGAGCACTTGTAGCTCAGGACACCCACCAAAAAGGATTAAAAAATACTCTAAAGTGCTAGCAGATCAATACTAAGTCATCCAGTCTTTTTTTTTTTTTTAGTCCAGCAGTATTAGTATCAAACATGCAAAATATATATAGCACACAATAAACAGCAGTTTCTAATGTTGCCACATTTCAAAAGAAGAGGAGAGAAATTGTTTTGGATAATAGGCTAAGCTCTCACAGTTAAATCACAGATTTATGGGAGAAGCATTAGCTACTGTATAATACTGGAGGAGGCTAAAAACAAAAACCAGCATATGCCAATTAATCTTGCAGCATGACGACACGGTGCTAAAATCAGACTACTGAGATACAAGTGTAGGCAGAGAAATAATTTGTCTTCTGTTCAGAGGCTTTTTTCCTTGGGGGAGGGAAAAAGGAGAAAAGGAGATGCACAGGCCCAAACAGAAATAAAAAAAATTCTTCCCATGCCCTTTTTCATACAAGGTTGGAAGTATCCCACAATCTTCAGAATAAGCAGAATCAGCTAGTACGAGCTAAATTTAGTTGCATATGTTTTTCACAACATATGCAAGTACAACTTCCCCTCTTTTTCCTGAGGGCACACACTTCACTGAGTTATCTTGCACTCATTAATCTATATTGTCTGTAAAATTTCTGAGGAATACTGCATCATAGAGAGAAAACATCCATTTGTGATTGAAAGTCTTGAAACAACATTCTCAAAACAAGTAAGCAAACTTTCTGCTCACCCCCCTCAACTTTCCCACTATGTTGAAAAATCAGTAACTATCAGACAAAATATGCCTGTTATCTTAGCTATGGCTCCAAAAGAGCACAAGAACACACACAAAAACCCTATCTTTGGAGAACGATTTCTGCTGCAATTCTGCTTCTCATTTGGGGTAAGAAATTCTCTATTCTATCATGGAGTAGAAAAAAATCACTATTTACTGTTTATATTTATTTTCTTCCTTCCAAGGATAACAAGTACATTCCCCCTTAATTATCCCTTTCCACTCTGCACCCGCTTTTCCAGAATGTTGCTAATCATCTTTTTTTTTAAATATGAAACCTGAACTCTATTTGCAAACGATTTCAACTGCATTAACTAACATTAGTTATTACTCGACTAAAACGAACACTAACTCTTTCTCTCTTTGACTTCTCTACATCCTTACCTCTTTGAACGATGTGTGATTTCCTATACCCATCTCTTGTGATAATGAAATAAAGCAAAAGTTTCACCTTCTAGAAACCCTTCAGTTACTGGTTCACGATTCAGCTACAACTGTCTCACTCCTTCAGTGCAGCAAGTACTACCTTCCAGCAGAAATGCTGACACAACTAAACGCAGTCAAATACAATTCCTCCAAAAAAAAAAAAAAAAATTCTTCAGTGGACAGTAGGGGTTGAAGTTGGCTAAAATATAAAGTCATAATGATGAGTAACAATTCAATTTAAAACAAAAGTGACTTTAAGAACTACTCAAAACATAAGCAATAGTTTCAGATTAATATTTCCAACACCATCACTGAACAAATAGCTTTATTTTCTTTACACAATCATGCTTTTGCAAGATAATAATGAAAAAAGAAGCAAATCAAAAGTAGCAAGAACTATTCCTTAGATTGCCAAGTCCTGATGGCTAGATTTGAGGAATTCTATTATAAACGCAGAATAGAAAGTACATTTAATCAAGAATAATTTCAAGCAATACTCAACATAATACTCCTAATGGCATCATGCATGAAAATAGAATTTGAGAAGATGAGACCAAAACCCTTACTGGTGCTTCAAAACGTTCCTTAAAATTAAGGTACTTCTGCTCTAAAGAGAATAAAAACATGCAAGCAGTAAGTAATGAAAACATCTATAGCAATGAAGGTCCTTCAACATTTCCCATCCTACTTGCAGATCAGCAGCTAAAACAGGAAAAGAACACATGATCCAATACTTCTATCCTGTACCTGTAAATCTATATTCAGAAAAAAACATCACTATCAGTACTGTATTAAAGGACAAAATTTAATGCTGTATAGCAGAAGTGAAATTTTTTTTTACTACTGTCCAAGCTAGAAGAGAGCATTTGTTTCGTTTTTAAACTCAGTGCAAATAGTAAAATAATTCTGCTATGTCTCATACATAGCTACAATACTACATATCGTAGCTGATCGTATCAAGGTTAGCATACATCTCTGCATATCCCTTTAAGTCAACCTGTGTGCCTTCCTTTTTTTCCTTTTCCTCAACTCACAGAAAGACATCTACAGACCAGAAAAAATAAAAAGGAGCATCAGGGCACATTCTAGTTTCCAGACTCGACCCAACCTCTCAGCCTGTCAAGCAAATCCAATACAATCTCACATTTTATCCATGAATCCTTTCCCCCTCCCCAAAAATCCTTTCTGCCTCCCATTCTCTTTCACACATTCACTAGAAGTGAAAAGATTTCAGTATTGGTTTCTGAATAGGGTGCTTCAAAATTCCAGTGTCAGACCAGTTTTTTCTTACTTCACATAAATGCTTTGTAGAATTACAGAGTTATTTTACTCGGGCCAGACTATGTTTACTTCTCCCTCCACGCTGGTTCAGGGCACGTTGAGATGAGGAACTGTGTTAACGTGCAAAACATACCAGAAAAGAGTGCGGACAACAGATAATGCAGAAGAAGCAATGATGCTTTCTACTTCATGTGCTCCTCATACAAGAGAGAAAGAAAATTACATAAGAAAAATAAATAATTTCTTAATACCAACTTCTGGTTGAACTCTATGCAAAATCAGTGTTCAGTCTTATTCTCAAAATGTACTATTTATGGAAAACCGCCACAACCAAATACTGTCTTCTAAGTCTCTTAGAGATACAAGTCCACATTAGTTACCTACAAGTGACCAGGAGGCCCATTAAACAGGGGGGGCATTCCTACCAGTAATGCTAATTAAAAATTGTAGATCTGAGCCAACAAGTTCCTCAAAGCATAGTTGTAAAATAAAAATACATTTTCAGAGAAACACCCATAATCCAACAAATTAGATTACTAGATTTTTGTCTTTTCAGTTCTAGTAAAGAAAACAAAAGTGTCCAAGTAGGAAATTACAATGAACCAATGAAAAAAGTACACAAGTCTTGAGGAAATATCAACTATACTTTAGACTAAGCTATTTTTTTTAATTAGTTACTGCAAAATTTTTATTTTTAATGTAACACGGAGTACATTTGCTCTCAAGCATAATGTGCATAACCTGACAGTTAAGATGAAATTTTACTTAACCAACAAATACTTTGAAAGTCACTAAAAAAACAGTAACTAGAATAGCCCCATTAGAAAATTTACTTTCAACCTTTCACTTTATTTGTACGTAGCATTTTATTCAGATAAGAAGCCGCTTTTATTTTAACATTTTTTTGGTCTCTGCGGTCAAAAATATTTCTAGGTCTCAGTCACTAGAATAGTGGAAGTATGAGCAATTTTGAAGCCAATATTGGCTTCTTCACAAAAGCCATTTTAGGAATCATGCTGTGGAAAAGAGGAGCCACTCCAAATGAAGAGAGTTTAAGAACAGCCATAAGCATTTTGCTATGAATAAAAGAAAAAAAAAAAAACACCTGCTTGCGCATGTATATATACACATACAAAATAGTTGTATGTAATACGTACACATGCACACATACACCACTAACCAAAACTTCAGAAAAGAAAGTAGTCAGCATTTCATTGCACTCCTACACCTAATATCACAGCTCCACAGCCTTATGAAACATCATATAAACAAAGACAGCATCTTTCTCTCACTGAAAAATTCACCTCCCAGTAACTATTCCCAGACTTGACAGAATTGCCTACCCAAAACCCTCCCCAGCAAGGACTAAAGACTACAGGGCGTGCTGGCACACAGTCTGTTCTTCTGTCCAAGTAAGAAGGAATGAGCAGCTGTTTGGTACAGGACCTCTATTCGGGGATGGCCTCCCACTTGTTGGAGAACAAGTTCACAAAGGCACTCCTCAACTGTAAAGCTCCCGAGCACCGAAAGCCTCATAATGAAATCAGGCTTCCTTCAACCTTCTAATAGAAATTATTTGCAAAGGAAACAATGTTTTGCCATTTCCCACTTTGGAAAGAGATTTCTTGCTCACAACCTGGCACCTTCTCAGAAAGGACAAGTTTGAAAATAAATCAAGATGTAAGGTGCTCCCCCCCCCCCAAATAGTCAGTCATCTTCATATTTCGGGAAATCGTTTCCAAAAAAACCCTTTTCTTAGCTTTCTATTCTAGCCAGGGAAGTCACACATAAGTTAGTCCTCTGCTGAATGAAAGAAAACTCAATACAGCATTAAGATAACAATTGCAATTACTTTCAGATAACTGCTGGGAAGAAAAGTAACTTTTTTCATTATTCAAAAAAAGGAAAAAGAAAATTTTGAAGGGGAATACCAAGAACAGCAGTTTCTGCTATTATTTGTTTCCCTTGAAACAGGGAGTTTTTAAGATTGTGTGATTTGTAGACCAATTAGGACAAGTTAAAATGGGAAACGCTACAGGACAGTGAACACTACAGAACGTTAATTTTGAATAATGCTGACCACAGACATCCAGCCCTACATATGTTTTTTCAATACATACTGTTCCTAATTAATATTATAATTAAGAAATTGTAACCTTGTTAACTAGGAGTAAATACAACCCGTAAACATTTGAGAGAGATTTTGACAGAATAGACAATTTTTACCATTCCCAAAGTGACACTGCAGTGAGGTGAAAACCAAAAGGAACCATAAAATCGAGTGCCCCTTTGCTGGGCTTCAGAATACTAATCTTTTTCACAGAAAGGAATGAAAGATTATGTAAAGCAAAGACGCACCGCCAAAGTCTGACTTGCATCAAAAGCACCTTATAAAAGCTTCCTTCTTCCCTCCGAAGAATGTACACGACAAAGACTGGTCGTTTTTATTTATATAAAATTAGAATTATAGATAACTTAAAAACAGCTATGAATTTACTTACTAGATACATGACCTAGGACTGTTCATTAATTATTTTTATTTCCCTCCTCCTTCGAGGTTCTCGGCAATTTATTTCTGACAGTCTTTTTAGGAGGAAAGTGACACCAAGAGAAACAGGTGTTAAGCTATATGGTGAACATATGACAATACGTAATCTAGCCCGAAAGGTCCCATATGCAACCTTTATTATTACTAAGGAAGATACGCTCTGTCAGACTCCTAAGTTATATGGACACATGAAAGTATTTTTGCCTAATACGAGTTTTGTACATCAAATATATGGAAGGCATTCATTCCTTGAACTCACCATACATTTCAAACTACCACTACCAAGACTGAAGTATCCAAACATACAAAACAAAAATCTACTAAAAATACGCTATGGTCTGTGTATGATTTCACAACACTCCATAGTATTTTGTTTACTGCACAGCCCCATGAACCTGCAACATGTGTTTCACTGAAGAAGTCTACCAGAAGGAAGAGGCTAGAGACAGAGACAGCACCCACTGCATCCTGCAGCACTGCTGCCCCAGTCGACAACTGCTGCCCCAGTCGACAACTGCTGCCCCAGTCGACAACTGCTGCCCCAGTCGACAACTGCTGCCCCAGTCGACAACTGCTGCCCCAGTCGACAACTGCTGCCATTGCCCATTTCTTCAGTGTTCTGAATCCGCTACATCTTGATATTATATACATTTAAATAGCTCTGAGATTGTTTGCAACTCCCATTTGTGACCACAGCAAACCTAGAACACTAATAAAACCCTGACCAATGAAACAAAACAAACAAACAAATAAAATCAAACTGTTACCTTCCACCCTACCCAAACACTGAAGGTCTCAGCTCCCTCCTTTGGAAAGCACTGAACATTCCAAATGGACAAAACACCCCTATAAATTTAAAACGTTTCAGGATTGCTGCTTCAGAGAATTCCAAAGGACAAGAGGAATCCACGAACAGAAATGTACTTTTAAAATATATTTTTAACTATTTAAAAGGAAAAGTAGCACATTTCATTTATATACGTTGAACTCTTAGCATTGAACCATCTAAAAAACTTAAAAAATAGCTGAAATTGAGTCCTCTATGTTTCAAGCATTTGTCTTCTCGCTCTTGAATTTCCTCTATGGGTTAAGGTCAAGCAAACACAACCTGAGAAACCACAGTCTGCAAGGATTTGCTACAAGAATCTTCTGTGAACTATTTCAGGTATTGCAAAAGCATCAGGAGCAAAACCCAGTAGGCAGCTCCCGCATTGCTGGTCAGGCTTAGAAGTTGTCAGGAATGCAAAGATATTGACAGAATAACAACAAATCTCAGATAAAATACCTGTCAATCCTGTTAACATTAAGGTTACATTTCCGAAGAGTTACTATATTTTCTTCAAATTTGTAAATATGTCTTTAATATAATTTGCTGAGCACAAAATAAGAATTTGCTATTTGTGAACATTTTACCAATCATTGCCTTTGTCAACCACTCCAAACTGAAATCTTTAAGAATAAGTCAAAGTATCGGTGACATGTTCACTATCTCATTCTTCCTTTGCTACTTTTTCTTCATAAGTTCCTTTGCTTTATACTACAGCACATGATCAGGATTATGCGTAATTTAACAAGATCTCTGAAAACAGATTTTTCACTTTATCCTAAAGCATAACATGCAAAGGCAAAAGGCCAAGTCACAGTCACATGACAGCTTTTAAATGTGAAAGTAGTAAACATAAGGGTAACTTGAAATAAATAGTTTACTTTGGGTTCTTAGGCTGTCTAATTAATTTTTGTTTGACATTATTAGTATATTGCAGCAAGCGGTGATTTAAGCAGCTGCTTAAACACAGATCATACAAATATACACGCATAGGCTAATGGAAAGAATGGCATACTTATTTAGGTTAAACATTCCTGAATAAATTAAAGAAAAAAAATACTCAGATCACAGCAGAACTGTGTGGCTTTCTAAAATAAGCAGCAGCAAAAGCTTGCTTTGCTAGTCAGCAGGAGGGAGAGCACCAAATGAAATATGGCGAGTCCAACAAAGATTCTGAGGTTGCTATAAGCTGTTAACCGACCTCATTTGAAAAGAGCAGACTCACATTAAAAACAATTCCTCAGCTTGCTTTTCTTTGAAAAGGTATAGAAGCGTTTTTCATTATTCAGACTAATCTTCATAACCAAAATGCATTGCAGTTTGCTTTGATGCTGTGTAATGGTTCTTGATTCTGTTAAGTGGTACATAATTATACTCTTCCCCTTCCCCCAACACATATCATAAATTCTTCATCTTTTGACAGCTTCAAACAATTAGGCTTCAAAAAATATGCAGTTGAGGCATATAGTTAAAAGTTTATGTGAAGCTGTTAGGCTTTTAGATGACAGACAGCGTCAGAGTGTTAGTGCTTAAATCCCAAGCTCTGAAGATCTGAGGAAAGTGACAGAGCCACCTTTGGTCATTCTAATATCTGGAAACAATCCATTTAAATCTAAGATTATATCAGCACTCAATTCTCTGACCTTCCAATGCACACAACAAAGGGACTACAGCAGTAGAGACAGCATTGTGAACTTACTCAAAAAAACTTCATATGGATATGCTGTCTTATTATGTTAGCTCATTTCAGGTTTTGAAAAGAAAACAATAAAAATAACAATTGGATGCAATAGCACTTCACAAAGCTGCAAGGAACATTCTAGATACTGATGGGTAAAATTCAGAGTATGCTTGAGATAATCCTATTATGCCCATGCAAAGACAGAATCACAGAATCACAGAATCATCAGAGTTGGAAGGGACCTCTAGAGATCATCTAGTCCAACTCCCCTGCCAAAGCAGGATTGCCCAGAGCACATTACTCAGGACTGCATCCAGGCGGGGCTTGAAAATCTCCAGAGAAGGGGACTCCACAACCTCCCTGGGCAGCCTGTGCCAGTGCTCTGTCACCCTCACCGTAAAGAACTGTTTCCGTGTATTTGAACGGAACTTCCTGTGTTCTAACTTGTGCCCATTGCCCCTCGTCCTGTCACTTGGAACCAATGAAAAGAGCCTGGCTCCATCCTTCTTCAACCCACCCTTTAGATACTTGTACGCCATAATAAGGTCTCCCCTCAGCCTTCTCTTCTCCAGGCTAAAGAGTCCCAGCTCTCTCAGCCTTTCCTCATAAGGCAGATGCTCCAGTCCCTTAATCATCTTAGTTGCCCTTCGCTGGACTCGCTCCAGCAGTTCCCTGTCCCTCTTGAACTGGGGAGCCCAAAACTGGACACAGTATTCCAGTTGTGGCCTCACCAGTGCCGAGTAGAGGGGGAGAATGACCTCCCTCGACCTACTGGCCACACTCTTCCCTATGCAGCCCAGGATTCCATTGGCCTTTTTGGCGACAAGGGCACATTGTCCCTTTAAGACATTACACGAAGGAACATCATGACCGTGTGTGTTAAGATCAGTCTTCTCACACCAGGGAAACTGACAGATAATTTTCATCGGGGAACCACAGAATCATAAAATACCAGGTTGGAAGGGACCTCAAGGATCATCTGGTCCAACCTTTCTTGGCAAAAGCACAGTCTGGACAAGATGGCCCAGCCCTGTGTTACTTTCCATTTCACCTAAATCCCTCCACAAAAGACCGCGTGAGCTAAAGGGGCCATACAGGAAGTGTGAAGTGCGGTTTACTTACCTGAAAAAGAAAAACAGGCTGGAAGGAACCTCAGAGTCCTTTCCCACAGCTTGGGCAGAATATAGCAGACTTAAAAAGTGTGCCTGACGGCGTGCCTCCAGTCCCATTTACAATCCTTCACACAGCCTCCACAGACCGCCCACTCCGGTGCTTCAGCTCTTCAAGTGTAGTTCAACTCTCCCCCCACCACTACCTCATTTTAAGTCTCGGTTGCAAATTCATCTGATGATAACTTTTTGCACTATGCTTCTTGGATCACAGGGAACAACCGATCATCATCCTCTTTTCAGAAACCTTGTATTTAATCACATTGCCAGCTGATAGTTTTCTCTTCCAATTTCTTCAGGGTTTTTTTCCCCACAGATCACCTTCCCCAAACGTTTTATTCTTCCCTTATCCACTGTACTCTCCACAACTTGTCCTATGCTTTCCCTTCTCTTGCACTTTTTAAAGAGCAGTGCCCAAGATTACAATCTAACTAAGTGGGCCTTCACAAGCTCCGAGGGAGCTCAGAGCTGGTGCATATTACAAAGGGTATCTCCAAACATCCCAGGTTAAAAATTTTATAAGACACCATACCCTCATGTTTATAGTCTGCTATAATCCTGCGCCCTACCCTAATCCTGATTCCCTTTATACCTAGTAACCTACTAACCAAATGATCTCTTATTTTAGGTTTGTACTTTTGATTCTATTTTTTACTGGTAATTCGTATGTTTCGGTTTTGATTTGTTCTCCAATGTTTTTGATTAATCTCACCTATTTGTAAACATGAATTTTAATTTTGGTACTGTCCTACAAAATTCTTGCATCCTGATCTATCCTGGAAGCACTAAAAGTTTTACATGTTTTACTATTCTAGCATCAACCTGTTAATAAAAAAAAAAATTACACAGAAGAATCAGGCCCAGAAAGTATTCCTGAGCAATCCATTCCAATGAGACAGTGAATAACACTGAATATTCTTCTAAACTGGCTGTTCCCTTGAAAATGCTTAATTGTTTTGCAGTCATTTCACCTAGTTCTGATTTTTCTTATGAAAATGTCAAATTGTCAAATGCCCTACTGAAGCCACATTTTTGTGTTTCCCCGCTTCTGGTATTCCAGCTAGCGTTTCAAAGCCATAAAGTAGGTAGTTTCTCAGTAAAACCTGTCAGCTATTTAATGAAACCTGTCGTCTATGTACTGTCAAACTCATTTTTTAAAAATCCTGTTCTGACATCTTTGCAGATAACCAGTTAGGCCCTCTTTACCCTCCCACAAAGAAAAGCAATACTGCTTCCCACACACACACACCATCCAATTCTCTAGGAATTCTTCCTTCTAACAAATTCTCTAGGTCAAATGGCAGTAAATCATACATGACTTCAAAGAATTTCTTAAATAGCAAAAAAGTATTTTCATTGGGCCTAACCAAGTTGAATTCATCTAAATTACCTACGTATTTTCTAGCACATTCTTATCTTCAAGTATGCACTACTATTTCAAAATTACATAAAGCATCTGATCGTAGATAATCTCTTCTGGATAGGCTAAGGGGAAAAAGAAAAAAAAAAAAAGACATTACATGCTTCAGCTTTCTCCAAATCATCTGTTATTTTCTCTCACTCACAGGAGAAAGAGACACCTCCTTCTTTATAAGCCTAAAGATAGCAATCATTCTGGTTTGACCAGACAGTGGTTATGGTGAAAAGTCCCAGTTACCATCTCTATCCATTTTAATTGGAGAACAGTTTGCTGAAGTCAATTAACAGCTTGTAGAGAACCAGAACTGTTGAACATAATTTTGAAGCAAATCACTATTTAACTCAGAACAGCACACTGTCAGTTAAGTGTCTCTAATACGTTAACTTTGCCTTTTGGCAAACATTAAGAAGTCTACAGCCATTTACACTACGTTGACTATATGAAATTTCAGTTTCGTCCTTCGGGAAGCTGACACACATACACATGATTTCTTTTGTTGAAGATACCATCCTGCAGTAAATCCCCATTAGGCTCTACAACAAAAGGCCCCCAGCAATCTATGTGAAAAACACACACTTCCTTGGGTTTTTCTAGAAATATCTTGAATTTATAAAACCAAGACAGAAATTTCATGATCAACACAAGCTATTGATGGCCAACAGCAACACAGAATTTATTTTTCCTGACCTACTGACAAACTGAAAATACAAGGTCCTAGGTATTCAAAAGAATAAAGTTAGTACCATCAAAGTTCAGGAAGGTTTGTAATTCTTTGGATGGGTCAGAACAATTCACAGTGCTCTTCACCTACTCATATCTATATTCTCTATAAAAACAAACAACTTAAAATAGTGCATATGGTATTTACAGACCTTTTAACACCACAGACCTTATTCTTTGCTGAAATGTTCTGACTATTGGGCAGTTTATCTGAGCAAAGAACACCATTTGCAACACAGGTAATTCATTTATAAAAGCATGTATAAGTGGATCTGTCAAGATGTCATAGATCCACCACCTAAACTTTCCCAGCAGTGGGATGTAGCTGTAGCTATTTAAGCAATGTTTGGCACTTCAAACAGTTTTTATCAGAGATAAAAATCAGAAATGTCTGTTTCCTCCCCACATTTTGCATGCATGCATCTGACTTCTGAATTTACAGCCTAGAGCCCTTTATCACTTGTACATTAGTTACAAATCATTTACTAAATACTACGGAATATTTTTAAATTATGACAGTTTTCTTAACTCTCTCAGATCCTCCCCTTTGTAAGAAAGACTGTAGTCTCTCATTCTCAAGAAAAAAAAAAATGCACAGTAAAAAGTGATGGCCAACTTCAGCAAAATTTTTTAAGAGGACAACTGCAAATTTGGAATCAGAGTACCATTCAGCTTTTAGTAAGACAAGAAAATCTCTTTTCAAAAGCACTATAAATCTGCTAGAGCATTTTATTCTATGCAGTTGGATTTCTGCGGAGAACAAAAGTCATTGTATATTATCAGGAATAAGTTTATAATATAAATAGAATTAAATCAAATTCCTCCTGATGCAAAAAGATTTTAAAAGATGCAGTATTTCTCTAGAATATGTATTAAAACCAAAACCCCTGTGAATTAATTCACAGTCTATACACCATCGCTGCAGCTACTAGAAAAATCTCTAGTCTCTCTAGAAAAATCTCCAGTCTCTCTAGGAAAAATCTCTAGACTCTCTAGGGGAAAAAAAAAAAAAAAAAAAAAAAAAAAGAAAAAGGAAAAAACTCTAGACTCCCTAGAAAAATCTCTAGACTCCCTAGAAAAATCTCTAGACTCCCTAGAAAAATCTCTAGACTCCCTAGAAAAATCTCTAGACTCCCTAGAAAAATCTCTGCCTTTTCTGGCTCCTTCTGGGTGAATACAGGAGCTGGTTTCAAGCAGAAGTCTGTTCGCAATGAAAAAATCAGTTTGCTTATGCTTCATATTCTGGAATATGGAGTTTAAAATGCAGCACATTGACAAAGATGCTGGTATAGGGCGAATCAAGAGATCTTGGTTCCTAGCTCAAGAAAAAAGTTTTATACATATACATAACCATAAATTATATACAGATGTCCTGGTAGCTGCCGCTGAGTACAGGTGCTCTAAATGCCTGTGGTCCATTCTGCACGGCAGGTGAGAAAGTGGTATTCTGCATTAGTAACGGGATTCTGGCTGGGGTCAGAAGTGAAAATTCATTGGAAAAAGCCACAGTTCCGTTTTGTGACACCACAAATACTGAAAATGGAAATCCAAGCAACAGTCACCACACACAAATCTAGGAAGGGGGATTAGTCTAAAGACCACAGGGCAAGCAGACAACTCAACATAAGGGACAATTACATTGTGCGCCTCACAGCTTTGCTCCTTTCCAGCAATCGTTATTTTCAGCTGCATGAAACTGCCAGAAGAATACAAAATATTTTAGGACTTTCTCTTCTAAACTGTCAGAAACAGAGGAGAAGAAAGAAATGCCTCTAAACAGATTTTCAGGATAAAAATAATCTAATACGTGATCGACTATAAACTATAATACTTTATGATCTTTCCCCATAGCTTCACAGCAGGAACTGTGATAATACTGTTTCCCTTTCAACGTCACAGGTGTTGGAACTACACAGTGAATACAGCTAGAAGGGCTGGAAATACAATTCAAGAATATGTCATCCTTCCACCACCCCTCTGAGGTCAGTGGGTGGATTATTTCACCTGTATTATTCAGTAACTAAGCCCTGGTTGCAACAGAAATGCTTTCTTCTGGCCTTGAAAGTTAAGTAAACACAACACTCCCGTGCTGTCCGCAATGGTTCTCTGTTGTATGGTTATTGTGCATGAGCATGATTTTGTATGCAGTTTATACATAAAATATCAGTTAAAATTCTTGTCCTGAATCATGAGATAGACAGTTCGAATTAGGCAAAAAAGAAATATATAGCAAACAGACAGTAGGTCTTATGGTTACAATAGGAGCCTCAACAAATGGACATTGACTTTTAACAGTCATCCACTAGAAATGAGGAAACACATGAGAGAAATGTTTCAACATAAGGAAGCAAGGGACAAAATGAATTGACATCCAGAAGACTGAGTCTGACAGAAAGGCCTCACAGTCGTCTTTGGTGAAGATCTGTAGGGCTGTGATTCTACTGATTCCATTAACTGCAAGACATTAAAATAAAACCACTGAAAGCATTGTTCTTGCTAACTCTAATCAGGACATTAAAAAAAAAAAAAAAAAAAAAGAGTCACACACAAGAGAGGTAGGGAGCAAGGGAGAGAGGGGGTGGATGGGAGATCTAGCGAGGGATCCTGGACTGTTCCCTATAAGCACTTTGCATATAACCATGCCAGGTGGACTCAGGACCTGAAAACACACCAACATGTTTACCTTAACTTGAGTATAACCCTAACATACTCAGAAAACTTTCAAAATTTAACAGTTGTATTGAAACAAGCACAGACACAAAATCAGAAGGCATCCCCACCCCCCAAAAAAGAATTAATAAACCTTCTGATGAGGACTGAAAGTCATTCAAAATTCACAACAAAAAGTAATAAACTCGCAGATATAGAACTGCCTCCAAAGAAAACCAGTATCACGCCAAATACTGAATCATTAAGTTTGTTTAGGACTCAAGACCTAAGTTTCTTTAAAACCTCCATCTGTATTTTATTGTTGCTCAAATACTTACAAATACCGTCACTGCAAGCCACAATTTTCACCATTATATCCAAACGAATGGATCAAATCTGATGCAGAAAACTTCAGAAAAAGGGGCTACCCCTTTGGTGCCTAAATACATGATTTGATGCCCAAGGATAGGCAGCTAAATATTTAGACCTTTAATCATTTAATAAGCAAATGAAAAGTTGAGCATCAGAGAGAGATGCTCAGGATGGAGAAAAACGGAAGGCTCAAAACCTAATTTTGACAGCTGTAACTTTACCAAATCCTCTTCCCCAAAATCCAGACATAGATGTCTAGGAGAAACCAAGTTATGCAGTCCCAGCTATGTTAATAGCTCAGATGTTTAAAATTATTCCTGTAGTCAATACAAGGTGAAAGCCGACTCCACAGACCACCTCTCATTTCACCATAATGTTGCAAAAATCAGAGATAAAAAATGGCAATCGTTAACAGGTAGAATCTTAGACACCCAATGAATATAAAGCTAAAACTTCTTCTCTTCCTATAGAGTAAACACTTTCTTCTCATGAACTGGGCAAGTTCACGCTAGATTCCAGTTTTCTTGTTTAAGGTACTGCATACACAGAGCACAAACACCCCATAGTCTTCAGCATTAATTCTGCACGTTTCTTCATATCCCAGTGAAGCAAAGTGAATGACAGCAAATGATCTGCAGTCTAAAGGGTAAAGCAGGGGAAAGCCACAGATCAGATTACATACCTTCTGACAGCACCAAAGAATCAGGTACGCAAATACAAATTACGCACAAAGCCTGGCACTACAGTCAAACATGACACAAATAAATATTTGACACTTTGAAATGACAAGCTGTGAAACACAAATAAGTATCTAAACTAAATGCAGCAAAGCCCCTCTTATTTCATGGATAATGAAGGAAGGAAAAGTACAATTAAAATTAATGCGAGCAAAAAAAGGTTGTCACAATGTAAATCCTGTAACTCTAATCCTTGTCAGAAGGCTGGAAAAAACCTCTGCATTCATGATTTTCCTGATAAAATATTGCTGGCCTTTCACCCTGAAATATTTCAGTTCAAAAACCATCTAATTCCTAAAGTTTTCATCAAAACCCACAGTCTGTACGTCTCAGCATGCACTAGATGCGATGTGAGCTTGTGAAGGGAAATGGGTTTCAGTAAAAGCAAGAGGGGAAAGGTGAATCTGACAAGAAAATATCAAGAAAAGACAAGAAAATTTTTTCCTTTCTACAGCCAGGAGAATAAAAGAATACAGAGACATTCCTTCACAGGTTTTGGAGCCAGCAGGTTTCGACTCAGCGAAGGGATAAACCTACAACTAAATTAGTTCCAACTGGGGAGGACTGAGCGATGCTTTGTGCATACCACCAAAAGGACCAACCTCTTTCAAGCACACACGAACAGCACAATGGTAGCCAGGAGGAAGGTAAACACAATGCCTGCATTTTAAAAGTAAGTTTGAGATAACAAATTACTTAATCAACTGCAGTAGTTACAGTAATGTCTAAATCATCTCAGGAAATCAGTAGATGATGTTAAAGAAAACCAGAAAGCATGTTATGAAATGTAAGTAGGAAAATGTTTAGTGGATCAATCACTGGTTTCCTAAAACATATGAAAGACAAGCAAAGTTATAACTTCCAAGAAAAATCTAGTTTTAAATGCATAATTTATCAGCTTCATAAAACAAAAAAAGAGTAACAAGAATATCTAGGCAAGTCTTTCTGCTTTTTGATAAGACTTGTCATACAAATGACTGACTGCATTAATATACAGAATTAACTTTGTTGAAGCCATACCACACAATAAGAGATGATAAAAATGCATAGGAGCCTATTTAATCACCACTTCTTTAATTTTATGCTAGCTCTGGAAATTAAACTTTTAATAGCTGTAGTATTAACACGCATATGAAGATATTCTTAAAGCTTCTTTTTCCAGGTGAGCATCTTTTGCTGGCCTCTACAGTCTTTGTCTGGGAAGAAAGAGATCTTAGAATACAAGCCACTAGCCATCATATTTGAGAAGTCGTAGCTCTCTGGTGAGGTTCCTGCCAACCGGAAAAGGGGAAACATAACCCCTATTTTCAAAAAGGGAAACAAGGAAGACCCAGGGAACTATAGGCCAGTCAGTCTCACCTCTGTGCCTGGCAAGATCATGGAGTAGATCCTCCCGGAAACTCTGCTGAGGCATGTAGAAAACAAGGAGGTGAGTGGTGACAGCCAGCATGGCTTCACCAAGGGCAAGTCATGTCTGACAAATTTGGTGGCCTTCTATGGAGGGGTTACAGTGGCAGTGGACAAGGGAAGACCAACCGATGTCATCTACCTGGACTTGTGCAAAGCGTTTGACACTGTCCCACATGATATCATGGTCTCTAAATTGCAGAGATACGGATTTGACAAATGGACCACTTGATGGAAAAAGAACTGGCTGGAGGGTCCCACTTAAAGAGTTACGGTCAAGGGCTCGATGTCCAAGTGGAGACCAGTGATGAGTGGTGCTCCTCAGGGGTCGGTACTGGGGCCTGTACTGTTCAACATCTTTGTCGGCGACATGGACAGTGGGGTCGAGTGCACCCTCAGCAAGTTTGCTGATGACACCAAGCTGTTTGGCGACGTAGACATGTGGAGGGGAGGAATGCCATCCAGAGGGACCTGGACAGGCTGGAGAGGTGGGCCCAAGCCAACCTCATGCAGTTCAACAAGGCCAGGTGCAAGGTCCTACATCTGGGTCGGAGCAATCCCAAGCACAAATACAGGCAAGGTGGGGAATGGCTGGAGAGCAGCCCTGAGGAGAAGGACCTGGGGGTGCTGATTGACAAGAAGCTCAACATGAGCCAGCAGTGTGCGATTGCAGCCCAGAAGGCCAACCGTATCCTAGGCTGCATCACAAGAAGTGTGGCCAGCAGGTCAAAGGAGGGGATTCTGCCCCTCTACTCCACTCTCGTGAGACCCCACCTAGAGTACTGCACCCAGCTCTGGAGTCCCCAACACAAGAAGGACATGGACTTGCTGGAGCGTGTGCAGAGAAGAGCCACAAGGATGATCTGAGAGCTGGAGCACCTCTCCTATGAGGAGAGGCTGAGAGAGTTGGGGCTGTTCAGCCTGGAGAAGTCTTTGGGGAGATCTTATTGCGGCCTTTCAGAACCTAAAGGGGGCCTCCAGGAGAGCCGGGGAAGGACTTTTTACTAGGGCATGTAGCGATAGGATGAGGGGGAATGGCTGTAAACTGGAAAAGGGCAAGTTCAGATTGAACATTAGGAAGAAGTTGTTCACTTTGAGGGTGGTAAGGCACTGGAACAGATTGCCCAGAGAGGTTGTTGACGCTCCATCCCTGGAGGTGTTCAAGGCCAGGCTGGACGTGGCCTTGGGCAACCTGGTCTGGTGGGAGGTGTCCCTGCCTGTGGCAGGGGGGTTGGAACTCGATGATCTTCAAGGTCCTTTCCAACCTAAACCATTCTATGATTCTATGAAGTGAGAAGGATAATATTATCAAAGTATGTAATAGAGTAAATAGAGATAGCAATGCCTTTAAATAACAAAGGCTCACAATCTCATGTAACACAAATTTACAGACACCCCATACACAAGAGGGTAGGAACTGTCACAATCTGTTAAACTTAATAGAAACCATGCCGCTGTTGTGCATCTCTGCAGGTAACTTGATGCTTTACAAAAAAGTTTATTAGTATGGATAGCCCCAGGGCATGCTATCATGCACATAAATGTAACTTGTGAGACAAAACATACAGAAATTATTGCACTTTATCCCAGATTTCCACCAGTGCTGATAAATCCATAGTTGCATCTGGCAGCTGCTGATTTAACCCAACAGATTAAATCACTATAGCTGCTCAGTACAGCAACAGAGCACTTAAATAAGTGAACCTATTATCCCATAATCTTCACTGTTATGATTTTACTACAATGCATGACACCTGAAACATATTTCATTTTTTAAAAGAGAGACATAACTCCAATTACCCTCCAAGTTAGTTAGTTTTTCAGTAGACAGTTTTTGGATAATCCTATCCAAATTAAGGATTTTGCATTTTCTTCTTCAAAGGTTCACGTGGTGACTTTACATTAATTCAATACTTAAAAATAAACATTGAATCGAGTAAATCTCAAAGTACAAAAGTTTCCCATTATCACTTGGGTTTTTTGGGTAAGACCATCTGTAACATTGAGATGATGATACCAGTGGTTGATTTGAGATTATAAAATCCCAAATAGTGTAAATACTAGAATATATATTTGGGAGGGTAAGGAAGATTACCAGCACTTTTCTTACATTTTGTTAAGAGAATTTGTTAGTGGACAAAAAGAGAAAACAGTACTAAAGAAATCTTCGCAAAACACCGTGCCAAGCATTGAAGTTAGTTAAATGATAGGAATTTTTTCATATACCCAGAAAAAAATCTCCCAAAGTAGCTTATTTTAATGAACCACAGTAAAAGAATTCCATACGTATTATCTTCAGCACCATCTTAATTTAGAGGACCAAAAATGGTGTGACTCTCTCACATCACAAGATGAGGTTTCTTAGAACTACTGAACTAAGCATACATTAGACAAATTAATCCCTACAGAATACTCTGGGTAAAAAGACTTTTTTTCTCCAATGTAACCGGAAATATAAGCGAAGATGCACAAATTATGTGCTTGTCAGCATCTCTCTATTCAGATGCATCATACTGTATCGTTTTCAGAAGAAAAATCACCACCAACACCTGTAACCCTGTTATTGCTCATTCTGTCAAATCCAAGATGTCAGGTAATACTTCCCCCAGTATTCCTGTAACACTGAGCTTTCTCCCGCTAATACACAGTAATGGCAAGTCAGCCTTCACTGATGCTCTACAGAAAAAATTATTTCAAAAAACAGTGGAAAGAAAAAGTAACAGAGAACAGTGTCAAAAGCCTTCAAACCAACATCTATGTGTGAGCTTGCTATTTAGCATTCATCACCACTGTATCTAAATGCCTATCAAATACATAGATCAAATTATAACCTCCAATTAGCACTTCATATCAAAGTAAAGCCAGTACACAAAATACATTTTTATCTGTGAAAGGGGAAAACTTTCTTTCATATTGAAAAATAGGAGCTTTCAGCATTCCCTGTATCAAAAAAAAAAAAAAAAAACAAACATCTGAATTATAAGACAAAAGTTAAACATTCTGTAGAAAGGAATTTAAACCTCTTCTGATTTTTACATAAAATACCTAAGAAATCTGCCTGGTCTTTAAAATATCTCCCAATGTAAGAATGGGGGGGAAACAAAAAAACAATTTAAAAAATACTTTAATTTTAAAAAATATTGGTGAATATAAGTTTTACTGAGATAGTGTGTTTTGCAGCTATTTGTTTTAGATGCTCTTAATTAATATAGAATTATTCATGCAATTAGGTCTTAAGCAGTCAAGGAAGATAAACTGAAGAACTCTCAACAAGGAAAATTGTGCAGACTGGAGGTGGTCAATCAAATTCCAGGTGTAAAGGACAAACCCAGAGGAAAACAAAAATGTTCGAAAAAGTGACATTTCTCTATACCAGTCTAAACATTATTTATGTCTCATTTAATCTGAAGGACTCTTAGAGAGGAGTTACAGGTAAGAAAGTCAAAACAAAGCATCCCATCAGATTTGATATCCCTAGGATATGAAAAGTTCTACCTGATTAAACCAAAGAATAAATATCAGAGGAATGTAGAAAAATATGCTGCATCTATTTATGACTGCTTTGAAACAGAAGACTCAAATGACATTTGAAAAATACTTTCGGATTCCAAATACCTCCTTATAATATTTCACCAAAATTTTCTCAATGTACATCGACCACAGCAAAAACTAAAAATAGAAGCTGCCAACTGTACCACAGGCACTGTAGTACAACCACCACAGATTCTTTTTCAATTCACCATTCACAATCCAATAGGAAGTGAGGTAAGAACATTCTGTAGCACTTAAAACAAATGAAAAACCTTTGATGACTTTATGTTTGTCAACACACTCTGCCTTTTGGCCACTTAGAAATCAGTAGTGATGGCACATGTGCTGTATTTAAAGCCTAACAGGGGTACATGTTCCCGTACATGTCTGTAGGGTCCAGAAAGCAATAAGAACAGCTATTTATCAAACAGTTTTTTTCTAAGTGTCTGATAAGCTTTAAGTAAATTATTTGAACATGAAAGTATAAACCAAACATATCTAACTGAAAAAGCAGAGATTACTACACAATTAAACTTCTTTCCAGCATATGGCAGTAGTACACATGGGCAAACAAACGCAATCTGTTTAAACCAGTTGCTCTCAAAAGCTTTCCTATTTGCTCGAGGATAATAAGCAGGCAGCGTTTCACATGTTAAGAGACCGGGAACCTCCTTTCATCACTGCAGTTCTCTCAAAAGCAATTGTAGGTAACATGTCACCACAGACCATCAGGAACTGGAAGTCAGATCAAACGCAGTGAGCTTAAATTCTTGTGGACAACAGGTTAAAGAGCTATCTCGAGATGACCCTGTCACTCTGTCCCAAATTGTGCTCATACATGTTTACTGGATTTGATGATAATGTTAGATAGAATTCAAAGGTGGCAGAAGACTGATGTTATCTGATGAATTTCACTAATCACAACTCATTATTTTGCCGAGGCAGTCCCAGTAGCTCTCTGTTCTGTTCTCTAGCACCACACATTTTACCTATATAATCCGTTTTCTCACATTGCCTTAGATTGAGCGTGTCTCCCAGCAAACTTCTTGTAAGCAAGTGCTAGAAAAGGTGTGAGGGAGAAAATTTAAGTCTTGTCTGATTTGATTTTCTTATTTTAAAAGAACTAATTCAAGGAAGTACCTGCCAATTAACTTAGGAGCCCCAATTTGTCTAAATAACCATTCCTGTTAGGAAACATGACATGTGTGTTCTCTCTTAGCTGCCATTACATCCATTCAGCCTCTGGGTCTCCGCTGGCATCTTAGCAACGCTAGCCTACTTTCGCCTCTGACCACATCACACGTCTATAGACAGTTGCATTACACAGTTACGTATATTTGGACCTATGTTCTTTTCCTACAGTTTGGTTTTCTTAATATTGAAGTGCCCAAACACCTACGTGGTGTCCTAGAACTCTTGTGTTTCTACAGTATTTGCGCATCTGTACGTTGGTGCCCAACAATTTTGTGTTTCCTTTCAGTATGAGGAAGATTTCTCAGAATTCCACCTAGATAAACTTCAGCATGTTTCACTGCTGAATTTAAATTCTGTTCAGTTGACTCTACATAAGCAATTTGAACTGCAGCACATGCCTGTACTTTCCACCTTTATAATAATACATGCTACATATGTTGACAGCAACCAATGAGTCCTGTTGTTCTCTTATTAGAGACAGTCAAGTCTACTTGCTTATTTCTGAAGACAACCACCTGGAAAGCTCCTTTTTTTCCCCTCCCACTCATCAAACTTGGATAGGAAATAAATATTTTTTAAAAAAGGAAATAAACATTTTTTTTTAAAATGTGCAACCTTCAGTAAGGATGTGGATGTGGTTTTGTGCTTTGTGTTTTTTTAAAAAAATACCTCGGGGGGGGGGGGGGGGGGGGGGGGGGGGAGATTGCCTTCCAGATTTTGTATTTTCCTACCAGGTTGGTTTCGAAGTGACTAAGGTCACAACTTCTTACTCTTAATGGAATCAGCTCTTCAATTCTTTGCCTTCAGTAAGCTCCCAAGAGTTTCACTTTGTTTCTGTGCCCTCTATCTCTCCCTTTAAAATGGAAATCAGCTTGTAATTTTAGTCTTCCTTCTGACAAAGGCAGGACCATCTTAACATGCAAAAGAAATCATTAACAGACAGAAGACACTGTCTTTTCAGGTAGGGATCCATCCTTTTACTCTCATTTTATGAGCTTTATGAGCTATTCAATATTTTACCAGAAGAAGGGAATGATGTTTTTTATCTTAGTGTCCTTCTCCTTTCAACAACCATCAGTGACAGTCTTTTCTCCGCTTCTGGGGTTTCCTGAGCATATCCATTTGTAACTCACAGGCTTCACAGTCTGGAGCTAGAGATACTTCTGACCTCTGCCCCTTCCCTTGAAAATGTTCAGCTGCCTTGGTGCTGAATGGCTGTCAGCCAGTTCAGTCACGGCTCTCTGAATTACCTCTCTGAAGTCCTTCATAAGCACAGTTATCCCACTTATCCGAACTTTGACAATTTCTTAAGGCATTCCCGTCCTGTCACTCAGTCAGTCTCTGCAATGTCTCGGTTAAACTAAAGTCCCTCCCTTGGCCTTGCAGAGCTGGCACTGCACTTCAGCCCTTTTCTCCTATCCTCAAGGTCACTACCAATCAGTAAAGGGCTGCACAATGGAAGTAGGAGCTGAAAAAATATTAAATTATGTGCTTCTAAGCCTCCAGAGAACAGATCCGAAGGGTCTAAGTAGCAGACTATTTTGCTAAAACTGTATCAAAGTTTAGGCTTATACTTATTATAGGTATAATAAGTGGCTGTCTTCATGCCAGATAGCTCCTTATAACTATTATAAACCTACCATTATTTTCATTTTACACTTATCAGAGAAGAAGCCAAGACCTGTCACACCCAGCTCTATGTTTGAGCTCAAACAGGTGTTTCTCCAATAGAACCGGTTCATCAGTTCCCACTCCCCATACGCTCCAGGAAAGACAGCAAGTTATGACATTTAACTGAAGCCTGAAATCCCTTCACACTCCAGGAGGTCAAATTAAAGTCAGTCATTTATACAAATCATACAGAAAGCAGAGAGAGTTGGCTGAATTTTAATTAAAATGAATGGCTGTGTAGGCAGGATGAGCTGAGCCGTTCCTCATCACCTGTTTTGCTGAACACAGAAGGCAGTACAATATGTATCATCCATTTAAACAAAAGAAGAAGAAACACGTTCAAAATATTCCCTCAAGAAAGACAGTAGTAAGAAGAAGAACCTTTAGTTGTATCCAACCTTCAGAAAACACTCACTAAATACTGCACAGCACTGTCCAAATTCCCGCTCGGTTCAGCCAGACTGCGTGAGCTCTGTATGATACTGTAATCCACTCTTCACTAAATATCAGGAAAAGAACATACACATTACACACGTGCCTCTCTTAGCATCTACTTCTACAAAACATCACAGAATAACAGGAAGCCATAACACCACATAGTACCACCTCAGTAAACTTCCAACACTCCGAGCCTGAAGATCTTAATTCCAGTACAGCCTTCTCTGCAACAAGAATAAACAGGGCCTTGGATAATTTCTGATGATAGTTTGTACAGCAAAGTGTGAAAATTGCTATATAATGGCAACTTTTTAAAAGAAAGATGCAGAATCAATGCAAATTATAAAATCTATGCAACCTCTACTTAGGAGAAAAAACGCTACCAAACTCTGGCAGCTGTTGCAGCGTTGGCATAGTCCAGTTTCTCATGTATTTCAAGAACATCTTCATCTCCCTAAAACTCAATGATGAGAAGTCAATTGAAAGCGCTGCAGGACATAATCTAGAACCAAAGTAACGTTCTACATCTGCTTTTGCTCAAGCCATAACTTCTTGGTAGCTTCATCAAAAGCTCTAGGGATGGGTCAGAGCACATCCTCACAGATGAAATGGAAAGCAGCAACGTGATTACTAGTCACTAACCCTGTTTTGGGGAGCTCCATACTGCCATTCCAGATTTACCATTCAGCTTTCACTGTATTTTGTGGAGGGGTACCAGCTGCTCTCAGATCTCAAAAGTATCTTTTGCAAGAGAATGGATAGAAATGCATTGTGTTTCATGGGGATGAGTTGACAAACTCTTATAATTTAGCAAGAAGCAGAGAATCTCACTAGGCAATTTTTGTTGGCCAAACAGATTTCATGTTTCAGTCTTATTTAGAACTATTAAAAGCACTATTAAATAAAACAAGATGCAATACAAGGGATTAGTTCCTCTACCCCTACTTTCTTATTACAGTATACAGCCATTGTTTGCACACAGCCATCTGTCAAGTCTCAGAGCGCAATCTTTTGGCTTAACGTGGTCTGCCAAAAGATAAGCTTAATTATGACAGAATAAATCAAACATATCTGTTAGAGGAAAAAAAAAAAACATATCAGAAAAAGTTATTTTTTCCTACTGAATGGTATGCACATGTGTCGTGGACAACATGTACATATACTATAGATAGATATATAAACTGTGTAGCTCTGCAACCTCCTCCTAGACTGCAGTGCTGGCAGCAGGCTAAAGGTTCTCAGTATAAATACCAGATTCTGTTGCTGCAAAGCTTGCTTTGATTTTGATCATGAAAAGAAGTTTGACACAGCGGTCAGTAAAAGGTCAACATTACCATATTACAATAACTATAGCCACATTTTTCCCCTCTCGACAGAAATAAACATAAACCTTGCTTCACTGGTGAACATTTCAGCCATTTAGCTGAAAAATGTAGTGCATTTTATATTTTCATCCACCAAGAGCAAGGGCATATCAGGAAAACTGACTATATCAAAATGTAGTAGTAAATGAACACATTCTTCTAAGGAAAATATCGTAAGACATCTACAAAGCCTTAAAGAAATGGGTCAGCTTATTTCTTTCATATTTTAAACAATAAACCAAAGCAACCAACTACATTTCTCTCTATGTAATGCTTCACCTTGACGAATAATTCCTGTTTCAGAAAAAAAAAAGAAAATAAGATTGCCTGACTTTCCTCTAAAACAACTTACCTACTAATGCCAAATTATCTCATTATATCCCTACCAGTGCAGTAGCGTGATCACAGCACCGTTCAGTAATGTCAAACACAGGTCTGTGAGCACAAAAATGGTTCTAAGTGCACGGTAAGGAAAAAATGAAATCCACAGAATAGCACTAGCTATATTTTGATGAATGTTTTTTAAAGAGGTCAGAAATAAATGGAACATTAAGTAAATAACCTCTTAAACTGGATGAATTTATTAAAAATAGATTTTAAAATAGATTGCTTTTCTGACTACTGCACTTGCTTTCCCCCACAAAGGAAATGAGAATAATTAATGGATTTAGCTGCTTCTCTCCAGGGATGAAGGTAATCGATCTGTGGGGGAAGGCCTTTATCTAGCACAGAGATAGCATTGGTACAGCAGGGGGAGTTGGGGGGCAGAAGGAGGGAGGGCAGATCTTTTGCTGGCATACCTCCAGAGCTGCTTATCAGCTCCTACCACTCAAACTCAACTCTAGGTGTTTGAAATGCTGCTAAGGGTGCCAATAATATTCTTTCCTTTAAGAACTAGAATGACGGGGGGGGGTGTGGGGGGGAGTCCCCTATTGTTATTACAATAAACAAAACCTCAGAATCCATCCAGAAGCAATAAATGGACTACTTCTTCCTTTCTGGCAAGCGCAGCTCTTCAAACTGAGGACTTTTTTTTTGTTCACATATTATATAGTTATGATAAGTGTACAATCATTGGCCTGACAACACGTGAACTGCAGGTTTATCAGAATGGAAGGGTGTTTTTTTATTTATTTATTTTACAGTTGCTCAGTTCATTATCTACTCCACAGTTGAGCAGTTCTTGAAACATAAACCTTGCTTTCAGTGTACAAGAGATGCAAGTTAATTCCTTACTGCATACAGATAGTAGTGCAATTAAAACCTCTAACCTTTCCACATCTTCTATCATCCCAAATCTATACAAACACTTCTAGGAGTGGTCATTTAAGAAACCTAATTCTCAATATCTCTATAAATATATAATTTCCACATAAAATTAATAACATTTTTGTTTTCTGGAACAAACTAATAGTGACTATATTTTTTTCCCCAATGCTTCATGATTTAGGATTAAGAAAAAAAAAATAAGTAATTCTATCAGACTAAAATAAGCACAAAACTCACACTTTGTGTGTCTGATTATCTGCCAGAAAGAGATGAAGACAGAAGAAGGTATTATCTAATCTTGCATTAAAAAAGTTATCACATTGCATTGCTTAAAATAGCATGCAAGTTAAGAACCTTTAAGAACATACAGGAACTCACAGGTTTCCCAAAGTCATTTTAAGAAAAATTAAAACACCTTGAAAAGAATCAGATTCTCTAGCAGACTAGAGACCCCCTTCCTCGAGGACATAATCCATCTTATTAAAGTCACCATACAAGTCACCTGGAACCCAATCAGAAGAACAGCAATTAGCTTAATAAACACTAATATAAGTATTCCAGATTTTCACAGGAAGTTGAATAGTGTTGATCTCTTTTCCAAATCACCACATAGTTTTCCTTCAAAAGAGAACAGGGTAGAAGAGGAGTGTGACAGAATTTGATCTATCACCAAAAAAATAATCTGTATTACCATTGTCAACCACATGGTGTTGAAAAAAAAAAAAAAAAAAAAAAAAAAATCATTATTTCAAAGGAGCAGAAACAACCTAAAGCTCTTAAGAAAAATCTAGTCCTACTGGTTTGTCAGAAATACGGTGACTTAAAGACTAATGTGGAAAAGAAAACAGACACATGATCTAACTGATGTAAACAATTGCTTACTTTAGAAAGGTCGAGTCCTCAGTTTATACAATTTTGAGAACCAGCAATGGCTGAAATAAAAGTTTTGAAAGAAAACACAATGAGGGGAGTGGGTGTTCTTCAGTACTTAGACTGTATTACAGGCTAAATTCTGGAAGACGACAAAAAGAAAGCAAACACAAAATAACTGATCTGCAATACGTTACTGCTCATTCCAATCATACAAAAGTAATCCTTTCAATTTACCTTATCTCTGACTCCCTATTATATACTAAACTTTTGGACTATACATTTTGTTTCTCAGCCTTATTTCAGAAGTATGTGAGAAGACGTCTTCATTTTCTTAAGATGCAGTTGATAGTTTCATTTAATCTACTGTTTCCAGTGTCTTTCAGTAGCAGATAAATAATGCAGCGTCACACAGCTAAAAATCAAAGTTTAGTCTAACATTTATTCTTAAGTATATTCAGTACATCATAACTACATCTTCAAATCTTATTGTTTTTCCAGTGAATGTTTCAGCAAATTAAACTCCAAATTACACCTACTTTTTCTTTCTTTTTAAAAGTAATTAGAATGGGGGAAAGAATCCTAAGTAAAATACAGTTTTAAGTCTAGATCTTGACACTAATAAATTAATTTAAGGCGAGAGAGAAAAATTATATCTGACCTATATAAGCATTAGTTTTGGAAAGGAATTTCAAACCATCCTCATACAGTTCCTCCAATTTGCAGTGTGATTAGATCAAGGAGTATGCACAACTGCATACAGTTTTTATTCCCGACTCCATCCTCACATTACACAAACGCCCGTGGTTTTACCTCACGTCTCTGGTCCTTTCTTCCCTTTCCTGCATATACTTCTCTCACAATCCAGGCTTCAGCGCATGATTTACACCACTGCAACCTAACCACCATGGCACAGCTGCAGTGCACTCCAATTTCACGCACGGTCAAGGTTAAAAAAAATTGGCGGGACTCATATACATATTAAACACAGCAGGCGCCTGCACTGCTACATACTGCAAAAGGCTCAAAGTTCAACACATCTGCACTCTAAACCCAAAGGAATTATCGAGTGCCTATCAGTGCAACTGATCTACTAGTTAGCGAACCTGCTATTTCAAGAATGCTAATCAAGTACTGATCACAGAATAAAAATCATGATATTAACTATAATTGTAAAAGGATATACTATGAGTTAACACATTCATCAACATTATACCTTTTTGGATGAAAGCAGTCTAAATAACATAACTGAAAATCATACCCATCCAACTACTTAAATCATCACGATTTTAATGGCCGTATCACTAATCATTAAGTGCTTTTTGAAATTTTGAAGCACAGGGACAAAGTTCGGTTCAAATAATCGTTCACCTCCTAATAAGATGAGTAAATATTCCATTCAAACAACTATATTAAAATCCCAGTTATTGTATTCACTAGGAACTAAACCACCAACTAACTAGAAGTTACAGTGTTTAGATTCCATTCTACTTTCCCATATCAATCATAATGTCACAGGAAACACACACACACACACACACACACACACACACACACAAAACAAGAACATAAGAGGACATGAAAACCACTGGAGTTCAGCTGCTGCGGCAAGCACTCCCTGGCACAGGGTAAGTGGAGAGGGCTGCAGGCCCATCACAGTATGCCCTCTCAGCTTTTTGTCCTGAATTTTTAACATAAATGCTATGAAAAAGCTAAACTCTCTCAAGATGCTAAACAACTGCTGTGAAACTCTCCCCAGGTAAAAATTCTACATCAACCTACATTTTTTGATTCTTTATGATTGTAATGAGAACAAAAAAAAAAAAGAAAAAGTTGATACTGTAGAAAAGAACTTAAGTGCTGAATTCAGGAAAATTAGTGGCAAAATGAACAGTCCTTTTCACAGTAACAAAATCATTACCAGTCCTTTAATTTTTATTTATTTTCCCTTTTTCACCTGCCATCTCAGGCTTTTCAATAGACATTACGTGGCACGCCTTATAGAATATATTTAAACTGCCATTTAGTTTTTTGAAATCTAAACCAATTAATTTTTTAAATATTGAAAAGAAACTACTATATTGGAATTTATTACCACATCACTGTATATGGCCTTTGGTTAATATCCAGCAGGTATTCCAGTACCATCAAACTCCCTCTGTGAATCTCCAATGCTTTTATGCTGCCTAATATCTCATCTTGATGCTACAACGTTTGACTATTTTAGCAAATAAAGACTTCCCTACAGATCCCTAGTCTCCAGTTTTATTTCACTAAAGCACTATTATAGTTTGGATCAAAGTAATTGCCATAAGAAGTTTTAAAATGTTCCTGTAACAGTGTTGGGTTTTTTTCTTGAATAAGTGTCCACTAATCTGTCTATAAAGCCAGACTATTTTGTGGCCTTTAGCCATTTACATGTGAACATCAACCTCATCCAATGTGAAATTTAAGAATCAACTTTCAGCTACAATTATTGATACCTTTCCTTTTCATGATAGTTGAACATTAAAAATTAAAATGAATGTAACAGGTGTTAGTTAAACACACAAATATTAACTGGCATTTACTAAGAAATCATAAATTATTTGTCCAGCTTTACAGAGATGTACTATAATCTTCCATAAAATCCCCAAAAGACATGAGCGTTAGAAGACTGTTAGCATAAAAATATACAAAATACAAATAAGTACAAAATACTCGTATATTTGTGCCATGCAAAAGGTCAGTTCTACACCATGGCGAACAGTTTGGCTGTAATCCAACAAAGCATTTAATTATGAGACAAGCTAATACTAAGCATGTCTTTAGCTGCTTTTTCAGGCTATGGTTAACATATTGAATCACACAGAGCACTTTCATAAAAAGTCAGCACTAAAAAAAAATATTTCTAATTTCCAGGAATAATTAGGCAGTTGACTTTAAAAAAAAATAAAGAAAAAAATCAAGTAGTAATTTGATACTATTATCATCATCAGTATTCCTTCCAAACACATGTTCAGGAACTGCAAAGTTATGTGCTCCTAAGGCAAGTTACAGTTATTCAATTTGGGGGTTTTGTTGTTTTGGGTTTTTTTTCCTCCCCACAAAATAATCACTACTTATGTACAGCTAGTAAGAAACCCTCTTTCAACTCAAGTATACAAAGCCGAATCAATTCCAATACAATTTTATTCAAAGTGTCAGTGGCTACAAGTACTTATTATAAAAGCTCTCATACTGCATTAAGTTCCATGGAAAAATTAGCATCTTTAAGCCTGAAAAGAAAAAAATACCCAAACAAACAAAAAATACCAAGCCACACAACCCACCTCTCTATAGATATCTTTCCATAGCCCACCAGAATTAAAAACAACTTTGAAGTTAGGATAGAGAAGGGTTTCCTATAAGCATGCTTAATTTGCTTTCTTGTTCACGCAAATGCTCTGGCCATTTTTTATTAATAATTTTAATTATCATATGACCCATTATTTTGAGGACTAAATGAAAGACTAAAGGACCAACAACAACAAAAAAAACGACACAGAAAACCAAAATCCCCAAGAACATGCCAGAAACAGTTATATTGTTAGCAAAGGCTGTCTCTTAGTACTTCACTCTCACTTCCACTCTTCTTGCCATATAAAAAAAATTTTCTGGTTCTGCTCTGCAGAATATTTCACCAATCATTATTAGAGCACTGTTTAAATAACAATTCTGGGTCTACAGACAAAGCAAAGGTGTCATAATTTCACATTAAAATACCATAGTAAGAAAGATAAAAATCTCAGTTTTTCTGTGAAGTGTAAGTCCAAGTAAGCAATTTTTTAAATTTTTATATATTTATAAAGACATATTCACATATCACGGTTTTAGTATGTTTCTTTTCTGAAGCTGACAGCCATAGTCTGTAGGAGACGAGCAAAAGCACGCAACAGTCCACAAACACACAGAGAATACACTGCACATCCAATAGTATTCCAGCTAGCCAAAATCAATTCAGTTGGTGCTTTAGTCCCAAATCTATTCTGGCTTTTTTTTTTTTTTTCTTAAAAAAACCTCTTTTACAGACAATGTTTCAGACACCATCTTGCTTCATTATGAAGACCTGAATTGCAGACAAAGTGAAAGCAGTAAAGCAGAACAAACAGCTTTGATTATCTTCTTCAAATATTGTTACGTTGGCATGAAAGTGTTTGGCTCTCACAATGCCTTTTTTATTATTTGAAACATGAATAGGTTCAGAGGAACAGAAGCACAACGAGGACAATTCAGTACATCTTTCATACAGACACAAATCCATTGTCAGCGCAAACACTGGTTTCCACATTCCCCGATACAAAGGTCTAATAGGAAGTCCTTACTGTAGAGCATATCCACATCCCACAGCAGTAACTACAATTATTTTACCAAGAATAAATCAAACAAAAAAGAAAACTTTATTATTTCATTTTATACATCCAAGTAATTTGCCTATATATATAAAATTACATTGCCTCCAGAATATTTATTCTGTCAGCACATACAGTTTCAAAAAACAATCCCATAAAACTGCTAGCATTAGCTCTTCTGGCTGAGGGAGATCCAACAAAAGCAGTAAAAAAATCTTCTCAATTTTAAAAACCCTACACTACCAGTACCATTAAATTTGCTTTTTAGCCATAATAAGCCAAAATTCACAAGAAAATTATAAACATTTCCCTTTTATTTTGCATTCTTCTGCCACTCATTTACTCAAGGATGCAAGATCTCCTGGGAAAAAACATTTGGTATTCGACAACAGCGGTATTACATCTAAATACACAATTTTATTTTCTTGATTTTTTTTTAAAGGTACTTTCTCCATTTTCTCTCTTGATTGACCAGCTTTTCTCTATATGGTGTGTGCTAACTTAATTTCTACCAGTTTGCCTCATCAGCTTTCTAAAATAATTTTTCTCCTTACTCAATAATAGTTTTATGAGTATCACACATTACCCTCAGTACCCTTGATATAGTGCCCTGCTATTCCATCTGGAGAGGAAAATCCAGAATATCAAATATCCAACCTCCAAACACCTAAACTCTAAGAAAAAAAAAAACAAAAAAAAAAAAAACAAAAAAAAACTCTTGCCACCTGGAATCTTTAGAGTAACACAGCAATTACATTTTAAAAAACATTTACTGTGTTAACATTCAGTTTCAGAAACAGACAGCTAACAGATACATGCCACTTTAAGCACTAAGTATATGTTGAAATAATGAAGACAGAGTATAAGTGGAATACATGGAAGACAAAGTTTCCCTAACCTGTCATTTACCACGTTTCTCTCACAGCTGTTCTCCGAACTAGAATGCTACTTTCCAAAATAAAAACAGGATCCCTAACATAACGATTTTCCTCAAGTTTATCTATAATTTTTACAGTTCATACAGGCCAGAGAGATAACTACAAATGCAACATTCACTAAAACACAGGATCCTAGTTAAAGCACGTGTTAATCAAATATGTCTGCCTGTATGTCTCCTGTAAGTATTTACCCATGCCCATTTAGGAACAAAGAAGTAAGCATCCATATAGCACAACTATGTTAGGTTTCAGTTACTATCCCCAAAACATACTACTACTAAAATTTGATGCTTCCAGGAAGAAAACTGCTCAAATAAAGCATTCAGCTGAAATATATATACTGTCAGTATAACATGCTGTGTTCTCTGAGAAGGTACCAAATGAATTCTTTCATATGCTTCTCCACTGCTGCAAGAGATTGTTGTTTTCTAGGGGAACAGGAGAGAAATAACCTAAAAGATCATCCTTAAAATTCTACTAGAATTTTTGTATATAGTTCTGTGAATATAACCTCTGCCCTGTCTCACTGCTCCGAACTCTAATACATACACTGTTGAAAATACCATTTGTTATTCACATCTAGTAGAGCATTATTCACCCACATTCCTTTTTTATCTTCTCCTGTGATTTATAAAAAGAGAAGTAGATTTTGACAATGAATGAGATGGCGTATCTATGGATCTAACATACATGTCCACTCCTCTTCAGTGTTTTCCATTCACATGAAGTCTTTTCTATTCTCAATGTTTTTACAAATGAGCCTTATGAAGAAAGATTTTAAACCACTGTCTTGCCACATTTCCTATACTTCATGTATACTTTTAGAAAGTTTTTACACACATGTTGCTTTCTACAGGAGATTTAAGGAATGGGTTTTGTACATGAAATAGTAAAAGCAGATGACTCAGTCAAAATCTAAGACATGAGGTCAGAAAGTAAAAAATTTTGAGTTATGCACTACCATAGTGATTACTGTGAGTCAGTCAAAAACTAACATAGCTGTAACTTAGAAATCATCACCTGGGAAGAAATCTGAAGACTCTTGAATAGTAGAAAGACAACAGCAGAAGGCAAAACTGGACTAGAAGGCTGTAAGCAGAAGGAAAGAGCATGTCAAACAGTGAAAACTAAGAGGAAAATAAAAAAACAAAACCCAACCTTTTTTCAGACCCCAATATTTGGTTCAGCTAACTTTGATTTTCCCTTAAAATTAGTCATCAAGATACAGTCAACTCATGCATGAAACGAGAATTGACATAATCTTTTCAAAGCAAAGGGAAGCATCACTTGGAGTTCTGCAGACAGATGTTCTTGGCCATTTTAAAAGCAGGTTTATTTCAATTTAGATACATACATTTAGTGTAAGTCTTATATTTGCATATGGTGTTACATTCAGTTGCATATGACATATTCAGTTGCATGGGTAAGAGTTTTTTTATTTAGTAGTATATCCCAGTGACATAAAAAAAATAATTTTAAACAAGTATTATTTTTTAATCTCACAAGCATGAGTAGAGGAGAGTTCAGTTCAGACATGGTACTGTCCCAAGCAGACTTAACCCACTACCAAAATCTATGAAGCAATATGTCATTGATGCTAAAGCCAGAACTAGCAAAAGTCTAAACAAGAAAGATGATCCAACTTCTCCAGTGACACAACAGACCAAGTGTAAACCTGCTGGAAATTTACCGGCTTGTGATTTAGAATTCTAGGTGTTCAAACCACAGCTGACTTCAGCATTTTCTTTCATCCACAACACTATGGCTAAATACTTACTGAACAAAAAAGTACACATACTAGCTTTACCCTCCCAAAAGAATCTATGTTAAAATAGCTTTTATGAATCTACACAAAATATGAAAAACTTAGCAGTGGAACATAAGAAAAAGATGATAGTTTATATTCAGATGTCCAAAACCCAAGCATATTCAATATTCTGCGGTAGAAATAGAAGTAACAAAGTAAAATGGAAATTAGGCAAAATATGCACAGGACTTCAGCCATTTACATCTCAAAAAAGAGTCAGCAGTATGTTGATCACATATATTTTATGTTAATATTATGCATTTTCTTCCAGCAGTTCCTAACTCCACTCAATGCTAAAGCTTTCTGAGTATCTCCGCAAAATACCACAAGCAAAATATGCACATTACTAAAAGTATTCCTTTCTTTCCTCACTCTCGAAAAAATATGACCATGTGCGGTCTCTGAAACAATCCAACATGCCAAGCCATTTCCTTAAATACTCGTCTCCAACTGCCTACCTTGTCACAAGTATTGTCCACAAAAAATTATCCAATAGTTGCTAGCAGTCTTACATAAAACTGTCTTAAAAATTCTTGGGGGGGGGGGGTGGGAAGACAGAATAAAATATTTACAAAGGTATCTTTTCACTCCTGTGAATTTTTAATTACTGAATAAGAATGCAGGTCTTTAAAAGTATTGCCTGATAAATGATCGCTTGCCCACTACAGAGCCTCTCAAGTATCACATCTGTTAAAATTTCATGGAGCCAGAGACTTTAATGATGTCTGAAAATTCTCTATTTTTAAACACTGACATTAAATGGAAAAAGAAAAAAGCATAACAAAATTATTTAGAAAAAAGGCTCATTCAGAAAATGGTGGATAAAAATCAAGAGCCTCGATGAAAAGTGAGCATTACAAAAGAACTGCAAACTGATGTAAATCTATATTTGTGACTTATAACAACAACAAAAAAAAGATCACAGTTATTGCAATGTAGCAAAAGAGGAACTATTGCACACAGAGTATCGGTGTTGGTTCCTATTGAAGAAACATTGGAAGTACTACTTGTCCACAAGGACAGGATTCATTTTATTCAGTCACTCTCAGCACTAAAAATGAAATAAAGGACTTCATGATGCAAAGCAGAACACAATGTTATGCCACAAGCACTTGAATAGCAACATAAGATGAAGAAGAAAGCATCACGCATGTCACTGCATGCTTTACCTATAAAAACATGAGGCCATGTGTCAACATTATTGACTAATCACAAGAGACCATGAGTCTCTCCATTCCCTTCACCAAAGCACGGTGGTTTCTTCCATTAAAGCCAAGGACTCATCTCAAACTCCCAGTTTTTAATACCATGTTACCGATACTATACATTACAGAGCTTTACAAGGAAGCTCTAAGATGCAGCACAATTTTTCTAATTTCCTCTTGCTCCAAATTGACTATCTTTCATTGCTTCATAACCAAATGACTCCTCTCCCCATCATAACAAAATTAATTCCCTAGCCTAAGGCAAAGCAAAACCAACTACATTAGAAAACAGATCTCTAAAAAAAGCAAGGTTACTGCCAAAATCAGCTTCTGTTATAATGCTTTAATAATTACTATTTTTTTTCCAAATGAACATATTTGTAATAGATGAAAATGAACATGGCTATCAGAAAAATAAAGTAAGAAAATACTTAAAATTTTTACTAATGGAAAAATCAGGAAAAAAATTAAAAAACTGCTACACAACACTGCTTACAAAGTTTGCACAAGAGCCTATATACTAATATTTAACAAGCTGTGCATTTTCACGAGAAAGTTGTGTTTTATAATTATACTTTGAATTATTTTCTTTTGAAGAAAAGCTAACTTAATGAACATAAGAAGAAAACAAAACCATCAACATAATGGAAAAGAGATGATGTGACTGATACACAAAACATTTTATTTCCATTAACTAGTTATTTGTTATTATCTTTCTTGCAAATGAATACCACAGAAAATTCTATTCAAATATAACCAGCTGAATCAAAAACAAATCTAGTGAGATGTCAATCATGTACCTGTGACTGTTAATGAATTAAAACACATTGGCAGCTGTAAAACTGGAACTCAACCAAAACTCAGAATAAAAAAAGCAGAGTAATCATGAAAAAAAAAAAATCTACAAATTATCTTAAAAATTAAAAGACATAAACAATATGCTTTATCATTTTAGGAAAAACAGTAAAAGGCTCCTTGGGAAATTTTATGCACTCTAAATTAGGTCTGTAGATCCTGGGGATTACTTTATCTTGTGTTTATATCTGAGGTCATGTACAGTTTTGCTGCGAGTTATTTTCTCTTAGAACCTATAAGGCTGTAACACCTCAAACTTTTTGACCTTGAAATACAAACATCTACATTGAAACATAGAAAATCTTGTTCAAGTGGGCACCAGAAGATGTCTAGTCAAATTACAGAAATTTAGATAAATAGAACTTTCTAAATTCTTTCCTTTTGCTTTTTATTTGCATCAAGTAATCATACTGGCTCTGTTCCAAGGTAACAAATCAAACTTTTCATTTTGCCTTGTTTTAAATCCCCTGACTACTCCGAGTTTGGCCTTGTTTTTCCTGCTTCACATTTTATAGCCGCTACTTTCTTTTTAAACAGAAAAACTTTCATCTCTCTTATGATTCCTACTGCATTATTGCGTTTGGAGTCACAGTGTCCAAAACACTGCCAGCCATCACTAAAGAATCTGCTGTTCTCAGTAGCTACAGCTTCGACACGAGGCAGATGTGCAAAGCTGGATTCACCACATTATCGCACACACTGGGTATGGGGAGAACCATCTCTTTTAACAACTGTAGGGCAACAGAGGAACCCCCTTCCGTCTGGCGAGGTCTTTCTAACACAAGGTGTTATGGTTTGAAGAACCCACAACAATTTATTGTCAGTTAAATAATTATTCTATCACCCAGTGACCCCTCCCCACCCAGGAAGGGGAATCAGGAATAAACAAGGAAACCCGAGGGTTGAAATATAAACAGATTTAATAGAATAAGACTAGATAATTAACATTAATAATACTAAGGAACCAGTATCGATCCTGATACCAATATAAAATATACAAGGATTATACTCAACTCAGCCCATTCTATCCGTAGGAAGCTGTGCACTCCCAGCAGTGAACATCAAATGTGGGGCACTGTGAGCGTCACAGCTTCAGGAGAAAGGGAAGGGCTCAGGGGTCCGGCACCAGGGCAAGAAGTTCTCAGGATTGCAGCCATCATAGAAGAGGAAAAACTCCTCAGCAAACTTTCTAATCTATATTGAATATAACATTCACGGTATGAAATAATCCTGTTGGCCAGCTTGGGTCAAGTGCCCAGGTCTCATTCCTCCTCATCCCCACACCTGGCGAGCTTGAAAACACCGAGACCTTGAAAACCGCATACCATAGCTGGCTATAAAGTAAATCTTTTTACAAATTCAGATACTAGAGTCTTCTAAAAATGCAGTTTTGCCTAACAGTGGAAGAGAACTTACTGAAAAGTAAAATTACTGAAAGAAAAATTAATCCTGTGTTGCTCAAACGAGAACACAAGGTTCAAGGAGAGAAGAAAGTGGCTTTGTGCCACTGACACCTCTCCCTTCACACTAGGCTTCCCTTCTAAACCTCAGAGTTTTAGTGGCATAAAGGAAATAGCATTTTTTATGGATTAAGGCACTGAAGATATAATTGTCATGGTCTTTATAACCAAACGTGTCCAAAACAGTGATGTATTTGTCCCACCATTTTCATTAGCAGAGCAGTTCTAGCTGTGAATCTAAGCACAAGACGAACTGGAAAACATAGGAATAAGTAACAAAAAAGGCTTTAAGATACTACTGGACTCATTCCAGAAGAAGGTGAAAAAAATCAGTTTAATAAAGCAAATAGTTACAATTATTCCTTCAAATGCGGAGTTGAAAATATCTCCGTAGCATGTGGCTACACATGCTCTGACCATGTAGCAACACAAAACCTATGAAGAGAAACAAATTTCAGAAGAACCGCCTCCCTCTAATTTTAACAAGAGGAGCTAAAAAGAAATGGCAAAGCCAAACAGCGGAGTGTCACTTTCCCCACATATTCTTACCTCCTAGATCTGACTGACTATGCACCTGCCACAGAATGACTGACAAATTATGCAAGTTGAAAGCAATTAGTGCGATCAAACACAAACTAAGCAGATTACAGGCTAGGAAACCAACAAGAAAAATGCTTTGCTAGCAAACATAACAAACGCCAAACAGCTCATTAGTGCATGACAAGGATGTCCAAATTGTCATCTGTAGACAACTTGTGGTTTTCACACTGCAACTCTTCTTACCAAATGCAAACATCGCTCTGCAGGCTAGGCATCACCTGCTTCACAGCTATTTCTGGTACTTTTTGCAGCCCCAGGAACAGGCTAAGTTTGCCCACAGCATCTGTGGCAGCTCTTCTTGCCCTGTTGGCATCTCCGCGCATCTCAAGGGAGACAGACAGCAACTCTGGCTGCTCCAGCTGCATGCCACTTGCCACACTGCAGCAAGCTGAGAGAGAGGAAGGAATCCTTTAGCTCTTCCCCTTCGTAGCTACTTGGGCATCAACAGGATAGCAGAGGGGGAAAAAGAAGAAAGTTGCTTTGCTGGTTCTTGTGTTAATGCAGGCTAAACAAGCACTGGCACTGTTCTTGTTTGCTGGAGGCTGGCTGGTTTCTGCATCTCCAGGGTTTACTGCTGTAAATAAGCAGATCCCAACCATATAGTTGCTTCCTCATCCTCCTGCAACATCTTGTTGCAGATGTTGCCAAGAAGGAACCAACGATCTAGTTAGATTAATTCTATTCCTTCCATAGGCCTGACCTCTGCAAAGAAATATTTGCAAAGGGAACAGCCAGCAGGCTCAAAATTAATTCCTCCATCAGAGCAATACAATGCAAATAAGGTGCCTTCCTCAAGCAATAGCTGTGACTTACTAACCTTACTAGAATATAAAGCTTAGCCTTCAGGCTGAACGAATTATATCATCGGTGCCAAGCAAAAGGTACCGCCAGAAGCTGTAATCAATCTAAGCAGCCATTTGCTTACTTGCCAAAGGACAGTCTAGCAGCGCCCCGAGAACTGAGCGCCCTGGCTTCACAGGCCATCCTCGCCCGGCAGCGCTGCTCACAGGCTTAGGGACAGCCCAGCAACAAGTTGGCAGTCAGAAAGTTTTCTTTTTCCAGGCACATTGGGTGTAAAGTCCCAGGTTTTGGTAGCAAGGGGACTGGAGGGAGGCCTGGCTGGGAGGAGGCCGGGGCCGCCCTGTGCCAGTCACAGCACGTTCCAGCACAGACCCGCTGCGGGGCAAAGCTGAGGCAATCAGAGGAGCCTATGGCGCCCCCCGAGCCAATCAAAAGAGCCTGTAGCACCACCCCAGCCAATCAGAAGAGCCTGTGGTGCCTCTGGGAGTACCGCCATTTCTTAAAGGTGTCAACGCCAGAGAAAGGAATGAGACTGTCATGGCGGAGCTGGGGACAGGCCTGAAGGGGCTATAGCCTGCAGACTGTCACCAGAGCTGAGGAAATGGCTAAGGAGGAAGGAGCAGTGGAGGAGTGAGGAACAAGGAGCCCCCACCCCAACCTCCTGTGCCGCCCCTCGCCTCACCCGAGGGAGCAGTGTCACCTGCAGCAACTGCGAGGGAAGGGCAGAGGTGCCTGTGGCAAAGCTGAGCCGGGCAAAGGGCAGGAAAGGTGCTTTCCTGAAGTGTTTCAGTGCTCATCATCTTTGTTTCACAATCAGTAATCAAACCTTTAAAACCAAGTTAGATTCCCTGAGTTCAGTCCGTTTTGCCCACAACAGTAACCTGGCGAGTGCTCTCCCTGTCTTTATTTTGATCCACGAGATTTCTGACTCCCCTTCGCCCTATTTTCTTCCCCATCCCACTGTGGAGAAGGAGCAAGCGAGAAGCTATGTGAGCGCTTTGCTCCTAGCTGGGGCCAACCCACCACACCAGGGCAGATGGTCAAGGACTACGTGGTCACTTCATCTGCCCTATCCCACAGCAGCGTGCACCATCTCCGTCATTAACGGAGTGGAATTGTAATTACACATCCTGGCTTGGAAGGCACCAAAGACGTGAACAAAGCCCCCAGTCCTTCCCCCTTTCTTCCAGTGAAGAACTGCAGCTATAGCTTTTTGGTTATCTGCTACAGACCTCATGATTCAGACCAGGTGTCAAAATGTGTTTGTAGTGTACAAGGTACAGAACAGACGTTCCGTAGAGATTTCTACGGCCCAAAATCTGGTATACGGTTACCTGCAAACAAAGGGGTTGGCCTTGCATGCAAAATTTATTTCTTCTAGTCCCACATCCCAATCCAGACCAACACACGGGTCTCAGCTTCTGTTGACAGAACAGCAAATGTCCAGTGCCAGCATCTTTGCCCTAGGGAATGAGCCACTGTGAGGGAATGACACTCACAGACTCTATCCTGTACTCGCCCCCAGCTGTAGCGTGCGCAAGGGGAACATGCACAGTTACCCACCTCACGTTACAGCTATGCTTTGCTTACAGAAATAACAACTGTTTAGATAGCACGAAGCCCATTCTCAAACTACTTCAGATAATTCTGTACTGGTTTTGAACTCTTTCCAAGTACATATGCCACTTACTTTCTCTTCCAACATGCTTCAAGTCTTGTTTATCTTGATCCATAACAACGAGTATTACTTAGAGGATCTAAAACTTTTGCCTTTAATTTCTTCAGCTCAAAGCTTTCAAGCAAGGTCACCAGATTTTGCAAGTTGTCACCACATCCCCCCAAATGGCTGCCTTCTTTACCTTTAAAGACCAAGAAAAATATAGCCAAGCCCTTTGCTCAAAGGGATCACAGTATCCATAAATAATATTCCTGTTGTTAGTACTCTCCAATTTTACTTTTTCTTTAAAGAATTTGTATTACTTATGAGTCTATGCAATATTCTAATTACACTTTTTTCCATTAAGAAATGAGTACGTTTGGAGCACAAGATCTTTTCCCTTCTCCTGAGAGCCAGCAGGGACAGAAAGACACCTCATACAGGTCTATCTTGTAGGTCTGTATCTACAGACTAACAGATCATAAGTATAAATAATTTCTGTACAAGTCCAGGAAGTTTCTTCTTTTTCCAGTATCTTGCTGAAAGTCACTGAAAATACATCAAATATAAGTGCCATAAAGCATTTATAGGACTGTATTTTACCTGTATTTAACCTTGTCCAAATTTAACTGTGGCCAACATGGCAGAGCGTCCAGCCATGAATACATGGGCCACAGTTCAGCTTTTTCACTTTCTGAGAAATAGGAATTGAGAACTTACATACAGCATGTAGCCAACCTTGGATTTTGAATGCAAAATGCGAAGTAGTTGCGCACATCTTTGTTTACAACTTTGTGAGTTCTTAAACTTCCTTTTATTTACCATCAATTTGTCCAAAGAGCAAACAATCAAAATGAAAATGCTATGCTGTGTCAGCACAACCTCAGCTGGAGGGCTAAGATTTAGTTAACACCCAGACAATGAACGGGTGAAAACAGAGAAAAAAACCTGGCTGAATTAATCTTTTTTTTTTTTTTTTTTTGGGGGGTGTGGGTGGGGTGGGTGGGGGTAATTTGAATAAAGCATCCATGAAAATTACTCAGAGTATTAAAAGAATCAGCCTGCAGAAATAATAATCTCGTTTTATTTATAGTCAGGGTCATGGGAAATCTGTCCCGATATATAAAAAAAAAAAATACAGCTTCCCAGATTAGTTTTGGTAACAGAATTCAAAGAATGAACAGCTATGGGAAAGTTTAAATTCTCATCAAATACACCTGAGTGTCCTTGTTCAAAACGGTTTATACTTTCTGTCACTCATTATGGAGCAAGTACGAAGGCAATCGTAAATGCTCGTGTAGCCAGGACAAATTTTTGTGGTAACCTAGCGTTTACTAAGAGTACGTGCCTCTGTATTGTTTACAGACTAGAATTTGTGATCATGGTTAATTACTGCATTATTAAGATATTATTTGAATAATTAAATTCAGAAAAAAATAATAACATTATTAAATGAATTAATAAAAGCAATCACTAACCTTTTATTAAATATCCCATATGTAGAAGTCTGCCGTACATGCTATTGAATTAGTTACATCTAGCAGTACTTCTTATCCCTAAAAAAATGCTGATGGCAAGGAGGATGCCTTTCTTGTGTACTTTTTGCTCTGTTAGGTGCTTGCATAACAAAATTCATCTTCTGTCACTTCTGCTTCACAGTTTAAAAAGCTGTTTCTTCCAGGTACTGCATCAACAAAGTACAACATCACAAACAAAGCAGTATGGAACTAAGCCTGAACCCCAAGATAGTCATTGACCTTGAAGAAATTATTCTGTCTCAAATCAGTTTGTATTCTTCCATGCCCAGTCATTCACCCTGCTGCTACAACTTGTGTACGTGAAGCAGTTCTGTCCCCTACGGCGTCGTAACTGGAAGAGTAAGGTCTTTGTTATTAATACACTTCTATCTGGACAGCCATAGTTCGTGACACCAGACAATCCTTACAGAAATGCTACCAGACTTGAGTCATCCATGTCTCAGAACATTTGATTACCCTCACAAAAATAGCACCTTACTGAAGAATTGACATTCGCTCTTAATTTTCCATGATAAAGGTATGCTTTTGCTTTTATCCTTTCAGGAAAATTAATCACAGAAGCTGAATCTTAACAGTAAATCCACATAATGGCATATTCTCCAAGGCATCCAAGCTACAGGCTTACCATTTCTGGAGGCAGCTTTCTGCTAGTCCTTGCAGAATCTGGCAGACCGTGACCAGAACCTTGAACATAAGATATTCATTCAAAATAACAGTGGCGACACCATGTTCTAGCAGGCCCTCATGTCCTAGACCACAAGCAAAAGGAATGAGGATACCTTTGTAATTCTGTAAAGCAGAATCGTTATAGTCGCTGCAGCTCATTCAATAATTCACTCCGTTATTGCTGCTCCCTGCTGGAACTGAATAGACCCTAGGTGACAACACCAGCTATACAAGACAAGCTCTGTGTCACACAAAACAGGTGCCCACCTGCACTGAGGTGCCTCAGGAAGGAATCCCCTTTGTGCCGACTGCCATAGGACTGGTTTTTTTCTCTTCAGAAATGCTGCAATTATTTTTCTCAACACTGCAGGTAGGCAAAATGTTGGTGTCAGGTGCCTGCCAGCTGGAATGCAGCCTGGAATGCAGCACCTACAGTCCCAACTGTTCTCTATCTCTTCCATCACATTCTCAAAGACACAAGCTTGGCCACTGTGAAAGTCACTAACTTTTCAGTAAAGTACATTCATTACAAGAATCTACAGCAGCTCTCAGGTAGCATGTGGTCTTATAGCAGCACGTTGAGATGTATTCCTTGTCACAGACCTACACAAACACCTGCCTGCACATCTTATTTCCTTTATTATTAAGGTTTCTACCTGCCCTTTATATCCCATTTCAGTTCCCATCTCCCACTTTCCCACCTTCATCAAGCATACAACTTTGTGTTAGACTTCATTTGACTGAACGTGCATTGCTGCTCAGTTCACATATATGCTATTTCTCAAATACAAATAAATTGTATGTATACTTAACTATGATAAATTGAACTTATAGGAAGCGCTATCTAGTATTTTCCTCCACTAGAAAAGAGTTAGCATGATGATAAAAATTTCCATTTCTATTTGCTGCCAACTACAATCACGATTACTTCATTTTGCCTGGAGTTAGCCAGATTTGGGGTGTGTGGCATTGGTGTAGGGTTTCTTTTTCAGGGGGATTTGTCATTTGGGGTTGAGGGGTTGGCTTTGTTATTTATTTTTATTTATTTTTTTAGTTGGCGGGGGGGGGATTAATGACAGAACCTGCTATTTCCTTGAAAAAATGTGGTTATTTAAAGCACGTAGATAAGTTCTATTTCCCTGAACAAAACAAACCACAACAGCAGGTAAAGACTATTCCACGTACAGAGAAAAGCCTATGTAATGCAATTCTTTGCCCATTTCTATTGCCTATTTCTCCAGGTCACCATTCCCTAGTCTACCTGATGTTTCCCTTCCTGCATGCAGAGGTCCAAAGTGCAATATTCAGCCTTTAACATTAGCAGTCCTCCTCAGAGGAACAGAGGGAGTGCAATTTATGAAAGGACCACAGACTCCTCAGCATATTTCAAAGCCAACGTCACACTCTTGAACAGTAACTGCATTTGTTTCCTTGCCATCTAAGTAGCTGTAAGAAGTGTTGTTTTGCTTGGTAAGAGCACACACTCAAAATTGAAACTCATCTTTTTAACGTATATTATAGCAAACCTAAAACCTTTCAAAACTGAATATAAAAGTATTAAGAAACTTTTACATTACTTAAGCTAGAAGTTTCACAGTTGGCTTTTTTTAGATGACTACAATAAAAAACAATGACTTGCAAATCTTGAATAATTTCAGAATCTATATTAAAAGAAAATAAACGTACTGCATCTCAACATGGGTATGGGTGAATAGTGGAATTAGAACAATACACGTGAGCCTGGCATTCTGGTCAGGAACAGTACTTTCCAAGTTTTGCCTCAAAAGCCTTCCAGGTAATGCCCAAATATGTGAGCGTTAGAACCCGAACCCAAACCCACATAAGGTGACAGAAGTTCCAATTACTTCACTCCAGGAGAAGTGTCCATATTTTGTAAGCACACAGAGCAGAAGGGCTCACACACTTCGTTGCTCCAACAGTCAGGCTGACAGATACCAGAGTTTCAGTTCCTGAAACTTTATCAGTTTCACAGAGGACTGACACCAACCCTACACATTAATGTTAATCAGTTGCTCCTCTTCACAGCTTTAGAAGTTCACACGAACTGCTTCCCCTCAACAATTTAGTCTTATCAGCAAGGGAGCCAGAGTAGCAAATGTTGTGATGTGGGTACTAATTAATTTGCTCTTCATCACTCCTATCATCCAGTGATCTGAATTCCTAATTTCTATTACAACCTTTCCTATCTACCTTAATCATTTCTGTCCTTAACACTGCTTGAGCACTATACAAAGCAAAGGACTTCTCTAATTCTTGCAGTAGAGCAGGACAGTTCACTGAGCAACCTCTTATCGCCTCCTGCTCTTCTGCCTCTCGCACCACAGGGGACTGCGTGGAGACCATGTATTTTCTATTATCTGCAAAGTCACAGCTCCTCTTGCTGACACATTGAAAACTTCTTTGACTTCTAGAAATGACTAGAAATTGCCTGCAGCAGTACCTACATTACAAATCAAGACAAACAGAAACACATTTAAGACGAAGGCAAAGCCCCGCTCAACCTAGGCAACCTTTTAGGCAAGCGTAAATCCAATGAAGAATCTCTGGCCAATTCCCACCAGCCCAACGGCCCCTCTTCAAAGAATCAAGACAGAGGGTTTGGGCTGTGGGGAGCTCCACATGGATACAGCAAAGGGGTAGGAGGCTGGAGTTGCCTCATACAGAGCTGTCACTTTGCCCTGCAAGACTGCAAAATCAGGGCTCAGAAAAACTGCCTTCATTAGCCACAGCTCAGAAGCAGGCAGTTTTTCCATCCAGGCCTGTGCAGCAGCATACATTCCCAGTCTTACCTACCGAGACACATATTCACTTCAGCTACACAGATGCATAACTTCATCACATGCTTTTAAGACTGGAGGCTTAAAGATTACACAGTGTCAGAGTTGTCACTTCTCCCTCCAAGAAATATTGCTGTTGTCTCACCTATATAAGTGTCACACTGTAACTGAGTTCCTGTATTTCACCCTACTCAAAAGTAGGTACAACAGCCACATTTCTTTGACAAAATTATTAGGAAGGACATCCAGTGGTACACTGCAACAAAGCAACAGCCCCCTGTTATCTAAGTTAAATAGGCAGGTTAAATTTTAGACATTAAAACCTAGGCCTTTAAAGCATAACATTTTCTGAAAGGTGGATCATGTAGGAACTCCAAATTTAGACTTCCTAATGAGATGATCTGCAAAAACATTTGTCTCGCATTAATACAACCATGTCCAGCCTGATGTTTCTTTTTATAAGGTTGTTCCATGTGTGTATAGAAAGCCTTTAGAAGAACATGCTTCCTTTTGCTTAAAGTATTCTAAAAATATTACTTCCTAATGAGGATCTCATTTGCATGACAAATTCTCTGTGCAGTGTCAGAAACATCTTTAAATGAAGATGTCAAGCCTACAAGAATTATTCTGCACGCAGATGAGTTCTCACCAAACTTTGCTTGTGACAAGTTCATTTCATTTTCATCATCATGTGCTTTGACAGCAAGATAAGAGAATCATAGCTTTTCCCTGGTGAGAATCCTTTGCTCATGTATCAATTCAAACAAAGCAATACCGTCCAGTTGAGTTCATCCCTGCTTTCCTCGCCAAAGACTTGAAAGCAGCCATTTACAAAGCTAAGAAGTAGAGTATGTATATTACCCATACTTTCCACTGTAATTCTCACAGGAGTAAATGCAACTACTAAGGAAAAATAATAATAAAACCACTATGCTACAGATTTAAATTAGAGTCCATAAAATGATCAAGGCTTTAAAATTGAAGAAAAACAGCATGAACGTCTCATTTAAACAATAAACAAACAAACAAAAAACTCACCAAAACTTGCAAGGTCTGCTTTGCAAATACCGAAGCCAAGATTTTTCACACAACACAGAGAAACCTAGGTATGTTCACTGAGAGAGACACCTTTGTACAACATTTTCTATCCTGGAGAAAGCAAACTTAGGAGTTACTTCCTCCTATGAGACATCCAGAAAGCATTACGCCCATCAGAAAAGCCTTGGCCCAGTCACAGAAAGTGACAGCAGTGTGACTTCAATCACAGGCTGAAAAACTTTCACTTCGTAACCCCAGCTTTAAAGATGTCTACCTTAGAGCATACAGTGCGCTTTTTTGGAAGTGTTAATTGGCATGAGAGAAGGCACTCTTCTTCAGGCATTGAAACATCACTACGTGCCTCTGACAGCCTCAAGGTCAGGCAGGTGGATGGGGACATGGAGGCCAGGGAGCTTTCAGTCACGATTCCCTCGGAAAAAAAGTCACTAGATATTCACATGACATGACAAAAGCTTTATGGGGGAAATAAAAGACATTTCTTACTGTGCCTGAAGTCTGAGAATACACGAGAGCTGTGCATCTGAAAGCTCAGAACCTGTGCACTTGTTTTCTCTCCTCATCCTGAAAACTTCGGGAATTAATGATGAAGTCATGAAGGAAACCTTAAAAAGACTTTCCACCATCACCAGACTTACTTTCTCAGATTTTATCTCTTTCACTTTCCCACTCAAATCTTATATTACAATTTTCCTTCTTTTTCTTTCTCCACCTCCAAGCTTTTCCATTTTCTTACATAATGCTGAATAAATATTTCATAGCCAAAGAGGATTTCTACCTGTTATGTAACTCACATTTTTGGGGGCAGCTTCCCATCTCATTTTTACCGATAAAGCCTTCAGTGAAAGCAGAAGCTGTACTGATGCAGGCGAAAAAAGAGTGTGCCTAAACTTCAACAAACAGCTATATTAATGCTACATTAAAAATGCTAAATGGTGTGAATTTTCATTTCATCGATATGCATATGGGGTTGACAATATTGAGGAAAAATATTAACATATGTATATAAACATCAACAAAACTATTGTCACGTAATGAGGGAGGAATGTAAGTGTGCCAAGCAGATGCATCACAGCTAAACTGGAAAGAACAGTCATATTCCAATTCTGAAGCAGGCCAGGATACATGTATGTGCTTTGGATGCCCAGTTTCAGATGCTTCCATGAGCCAGAGAGATTCTAAATCGTCTCCTCTAAAAAGTGCTCTGAACAGAGCTCACAAAAACCTCAGATGAACTTTTCAAATTTTGGACTGCGGTATCTGGCCAAAAGCTAAAAGCTGTTTCTTTAGCTCTGTCTACAACTTTAAAAAAAAAAAAAAAATTTCCACCTTTCTCTGGCCACCCACCTGTTTGTTTACACAGAGTAAAGCCATTACAGGAACAATAGTGCCAGATATAACGAGAAGGTGACTAGATCATAAAAAAATGTTTATGCTCATCAATATACAATTGGGTCAGCAGCAGTGGACGGCAAAAATTATGTGTAGCAGAGAGCCTGATGTTTCCAGACAGGACCGCAGCAGTGGTTACAGAAACAGACCAAGCTGAGTGCTAATATATTTCTAATCTCCCTCAACATAAGAAACACTTTCACTATTTTATCTCAGCAAGATGTTTAGTTTCAGCACCACAGTTTTCTGAAGAAAAATAGTTATTTTAGATTTAAGAAATTAAAACATTAGTTGTGGTTATTTTCCCCCCCATTTTAGTTAGGAATTAATAATATAGTGATGTACCCTTATCAATAACATTCAGAAACAAAAATATATTTAAAATATTGGCTTTAAGTTTGATGACAGGAATAACAATAGAAAGGGTACTGGTGTTACACTGCCATCATCTCCTGATGAGAAGTGTCCTGAATGGCTAATATTTTAAGAAATGCAAAAAAGATTCCATAAATCTATTAAGTTGTAATTGGATTTAATATAATCAGCTGTTTTCACTTGCAGTTCTATGCTACAAAACACAGACTGCAGAAAAGAAATCTTCTGTGTTTACTCAGTTACTTGAATCCCTTCAAGGACACCACATAACAATCAGAAAGGTCAAACTTCTTCCTTCCATATGGTATTAAATAAACGGCAACACGTAACAGTGCAAATTTTGTTTTTAATGGGTACAACATTCTGGGTTTTGCATTCTAAAAAAAAGAATAAGAAGGTCTTTGCTCAGCACTAAATGCTTTACTACACGCCATGAAAACAGGGTATCTGGGAACTTGGAGATTACCAACACAAAACACTATTAAGAAGGTGCCAAAACGATTTATAAACAGGGCAAGAGGGACCTCGAAATTTCCATTTTGATTCTTGCTTCCTTTAAAAGCTTTCCTGTCCCCAGCCACCCAAACCCATGCTCGCACCGTCAGACGAGCATCAAACCCATCCCTGCCGCCTCGCTCAGCATTAGGCTTGTGCTGAGGAGGGACCCTGATCTGCAAAGGATTTTAAACAAGTCATCACCGTCAACAGGCGGCTGTAACGTGGGAAAGAACCCGCAAGCACGCTGCAGCCGAAATAAATAAATAAATAAATTACACATCTACGCATCTATAATAAACGCATTGGATGTGGAGTTCCCTGGTGGCGGGTTTATGGGTATTTGGGGTCTGTAACGTCCCCACACCGCGGGGGCGCGGCGGTCGGCAGCGCGGGGCGACGGCGGAGCCCCCCGGGGCCGGGAGCGCTCCTGCCCCGCCGCCGCCCGCCCGAGTCGGCGGCGCCCCCTGGCGGCCACGCCGGGGAGAGGCGGCCGCGGTGCCCCCCCGCCTGCGGGCAGTCCCGGGGTAATTATAGCTGTTGTAGTAACGGCGCGGCGGGCAGCCGTGGCCTGCACGGCACCGAACAGGTGGCACACAGCATGCGGGACACTAGCTGTGCCCAGTCTCAACCGGGGACACCCGCAAGCATCAGCCCTGCTGCCTTCAGACCGGGTTCAGGGCCGTGAACCCCCACAGGGCTCCTACCGTGCCCTCAGGAGGCAATGGGGAGACCCCCTCACCAAGACCAACCGCTGCCATTTGGAGCCCCCTCGTCTAGTCGTGTGCAGCAACAAACAGCCCAACTGCTGGGGGCTGAGCGCTCCTGGGTTCCCTGTCCCCCCTTGTATTCCACCAAACCCAACGGCATCTCAGGACCAACAACATTGGGCATTTGGTCAACATTCAATAAATCAAATGCTGTTGAGTCAAATACAGCCATCTGGATGCAAGCAGTAAGGCTGCGTCTGCCGCAAACCTAAGAGGAGCCACATGCAGCAAGTGCTGTGAACCCAGGCAGCATTTAAAACCCATCTCCACAGCCACCAGTATCAGAGGCTGCTGACAGCGCCCAGACGTCTTATCTTCATTTATCCTGAGCAGATCGCATTATCAGCTACTGAATGAATTCTCTGTAGAGAGGGAGGTTTAACATCCAGTCTTTTGTCCTGGATCTTTGAAACCCTTTATAAAAATAATAGCTCAAAAAACATACTCTTTCTATCTTAAAATGTCAACCCAATATTTGAAGTTTGAATACAATCTTCAATAGAAGATAATTCAGAACTGAAGATAAGGCAAGGGATGAGGGAAGCATTCACCCCTCACCTTGTGAGTGCCCTAGCACCACCTAAGGGCTGTCTATACTGTGCACTTGAGAAAATGCCATTAAGTGGAGAAAAGGGAGGCATATATATTAGTACTTACATACACACACTTATTTATAAAAAGAGGGTATTTGGCTGAAGAAAAGACAGCTTTCACAACTTCAGAAAAATCGAGCTCCTAAGATCAGGGACAAACCTGTTAAGCACCTGAAGCCAGGGTTGTTTTTTTTTTTCTATTCATAGGTTAAAGGGACGAAAACCACAGACTCAACAGCCACACATAGTTGAGAATGCGACAGCATAGTGCACACATACTCATTCTGCCATTGACAAGTGATGGTTAGCAGAGAAATGCCAAGACTGGAATATAACAGGGATTTTGAACCACTGTTTGGATAAGACATCCAATTCCTTGAAACCTAAAAAAAAAAAAAAACAATAATTTTATTTATTGGCTTCCCACTGCAGAAAGAGGATGTCTTTAGTCCCCCAGCAAACAAACAGAAAAGATGGAAACAAAACAGACATTGTTCAGTGACTGAGCCAATGTAAGCACTTGGTTGGGTGGCACCAGTCTCTCATTTAGGGTTTTTTTGTTGTAAAGAAAGAATTTTTCAAACAACTTTGAGCATCTCTAAGTAACAATTTGTAATCAAATGAGTGTTTATACTGCCTGTGCAATACCACAAATTAAATCTGCACAACTGCATAGTTCAGTACAGATTTAATAATCTCAGCTCGCCCTTGGTGCCACACTGCTTTCCATCCCACTTCAGCGTGAGCAGGATAAGCTTACATGTACCTAGATGTGCATCAATATATTTTTGGGTGCTAGCTCAGGCAGGAGAGGCTAACAGCAAAAGCCCAGTACTCCCACCACAGATCAAGTGGCAGCATTACCAGCAACAATGCCAATTCCTAGGCATGAGGAAGAATGACATCTGAACACGCAGCGTCTCTAGCTAGAAGACGAATGTCCAGGGTATCTGTCAATCTCCAATATGAAAACAAGTCTGGTGACATAGTTCTGTGCATGTGAGCGTAAAAAATTCCTTTCATATATGCCATAATATCAACTTGTTCTGCTGTTATCTCACTCTCTGGGTGTAACTACCACTAATGAATATCTTAGACTAACAACCGCATGGAAATCAGCCTCCCACATTGGCAATGAACTCAGCTTACAGCTGGTTTGGTTACTGTTTAAACAATCAGTGGTGCTGAAGGGTTAGAGAGCAAGACAAATGTTTTCACTCTTCAAATACATTTTGGTTTATGTCCACTGAGAGACAGGCGGTGACAGTTGGTATAAGTACTAACATGCAAATATAACAATAATATCGCATTAACTATTCACAGAAAGAGCTAAATACCATTTACATCCCAAGGGAGTGTTTAGTGTACGTGTAAACATGCTTGTTCACTCCTGCTCACCCTATACCTTCTATGGGCATCATAAAAAAAAAAAAAAAAATATCTGGAAAAGTGGCAAATTCAGTGTCTTAATACTGCATTAGCATTAGAGCTTCCCATGTCGGCAAGAGCACTGGGGAAAAACATCTCTAATTACACATTAAGTCTGCAAAATTGGTACTTCAACACTAGCCAGCAAAATTCACAAACTTCAACAAAAATTCTGACTAGCCTTTGGTACTAGACTTATACATATGATCTGGACACTCATACAAAAGATACTTTGATCCTTTTTAACAGCCACTTCAACATTTAGCTGCTGCTTTCTAGTTTTTTGTCTTGAATTCTCAGAGAAGGAAAACTGCAAAATAACTAGAACTTTTTTTCCAAAATAGAAACTTAAAAAGATAGAGCGTAGCTAAAAGTTAAACACAAAGCATTTAAGGAGATTTCAAAGCTACACAAATGAGATTTTAATCTTCTTTCTTACTATACCCCACTCTTACAAGAACAAACACTCTAAGGAAGAGATCTTTCACAGACTACACTCCTCAGAGTTAAATTTTGCTCTGCTTTTTTTTTTTTTTTTAAGGCCAACCGTATGCTCTATTTAGTTCTGCCTTCCCACTCACACATAACACTTTAAAATTTACAAGTTACAGTAATATCAACTGCTTTGATAAAATTTATCCCCCCTCCCAACAAATCTTGCTTCTCTTTAACCTTCAGCCATTACAGTTACCATAAAGCTATTACTATCAGGTTTCACACACACATTAGAGTCCACCACAGTGAATAGAAAAGTTCACTTAAAGCATATAATCAGCAAAACACAAAGCAGGCAGTGATGTAACCCCCTCTAAAGGGAAGCTCTGCCCATGCACGTGTCTAGTCACAGTTCCACGATATAGATTTCAAGACTCCCTAAGACAGTTTCAAACCATCAGCTTTTGCAGCTAGAAATACCGGTATGTCGCAGCAGCAGCTGTTGTAACTAGCACACAGATGTTTAGGCAGAAAATTAAGTGTGCTTTTGACAAAGTTTTTAAGCGTATCGTACAGTAACCTGAGGTGTTAAAAATAATATAATCATCAAGATCACTTTTTAGTATAAAAGCAATTCAAACCCAGGCTTTTCTAATGCAGTAGTATTCCCTCACAGCGAGATCAACTTCTCAAAGGACTGTAAGGCAGCTCGCACACACTGCAAGCATATGCTGCAATCCCATGTCCTACATGCTGCACTGAGGGTAGGTGGGGAAAAAAAGTATGTAAGAGGAGGGGGAAGGAGGCAAGAAGGAAAAAGGCTTTTATTTGTATTTCTGTCTATGTTCTTGCTCATTGCAAACAAGACTCCCAAAGGATTAATTCTGCTTTCTAGAAATGACCCCAACAGGCAACTTTGAGTTATCATTGTGAGATGGGGACTAATTTTAGGATGAATAACATGCTATTAACTGGAAAGAAATTATACACATTTAACACCAAAAGTGAACTATAATGTGCTATTTTAGGGTTTTAAAGCAAATATTTGGTTAAGCTGGTTTACAATGCTGCACTACAAGACACTGCAAAACAACAACATATCAGTTCTGTCACCTACAGTATCCATTTAAATCATAATTTTTACATAAATAGAAGTGCCAGAAAATACCTGCAAGGGTCCCAGATTAGATGTTTTTGAGAAATCCATATCCATCCAAAATAAAAAATATTTACTTGTTTTAAAAACCAACAAACCAAAGCTGTTGCATTACATATGCCCAGTAGAAATACCTTTGCCTCAAACCAATTGAAATCATCAATCTGGAGCAAAAGAAAAAATTCAGCACTGGAGGAAAAAAAAAAAAAAAATTACAGCTTACCACCCTCGACCCTAGGGAGCCTAAACCTTATTTTACACAATAATTCCCAAGTATTAGTGTTGTCCACTAGCATTCTAGAAGAGCAACTAATCTCCTTAGCTGAAATCCACTGACTGGAAACATGTTGAATATACTGTGTAAAGAGTTTGAAATTACAATATGAACTGCCAGAGAAAGACAATGAAAGTCCCATAAAACATTCTGTAAGCAGAGAGAGGAGGGAGGCGAGAGCTAGACATGAACAGCAGAGACTAGACCAAAACAAGAACAAAAAAAAGTAAGTCTCAAGCTTTGTAACACTTTCATTGGGCCTACCTCCTCACTGTTGGTCTTCCCCTTCCCTTGGGAAATAGAAGATACATGTCTTTCTTTCATCCTCTTCACAGCTTGGAATCAGAATATTCAAATTGCTCAAAGTTTTGCAAGTTATTTTAAAATGCACACTATTGCCTGGAAATTCCAGTTTCGTTTCATTGGAAATTATACTCTGGTTAAGCTCAGCACCAGGCTCCTGCAGCTGTGACACTGGGGTTTAAAACTGATCAGGTTAGGTTCTTGCTGGGTGTCAGTACTTTTTCAATACCAGCACTTGCTGAGAAGCACGAGAAACAAGGGAACCAATAGGAGAAGGAAAAGCAGTCTGCATGAAATTCTGACCCAATTCAAGTCAGCTGTGATTGATTAAAATCACTAATAAGGAAAGACCAACAAGCCTCATTTCCTGTTCTAGATCATTCAGTAAAAAAAAAAAAAAAAAAAAAAAACAAACAAAAACAACAAACCACCAAACTTCTTTTACCATTTTGATTTGAATAATTTTAGACTGTTCTGATTTTTCGTGAGACTTCCTTGCCTCAGAAGTCAGCTATGAAAAACTGGTAATAACTGGTTATTCATCTATTAGTGAAGTGAGCTCTAAGCCATTAAATACGTCTCCTGAAAAATGCTATCTCCGTGTCTTCATGCTGTTCTTTAAAAAGTTATTTTCCTATGTTCTGACCAATTATTCATCTGATAGGCCTCAACACCTCACTGGGTTAGTTTCTCCTCACTAGGCTAAAATGACTAAAACTACTATTCTGGGGCAAATCTTCAACAGACAAGCATACTCTCTGATTTAGTGTCTGGTTCCTCCAGGCTCTCAGAGCCCTGGCTGACACCTGCGTGGGGCTGAAAAACGTTTGTTGCTCTCTAATCAGGCTCTCTTTCCTCTCTGAAAGGATGTACCAGAGAGCATGCCCTCATTCCAGGCCACTGTGGCAGCAATTTCAGAGACGTACATGCAAGTGCACTGTTGCATCTCTGCCTGCAGCTTTCTTCCCCTCTGCTCATACTGCTGGTCATGCTTCATTTTTAATCTGCTGAGCAAAACAACTGTTATTTTACAGTGCCTTAATTACTGTTCCTTTTTTTTTTAAGCGTTCTTCGTTTTCAAATAATAGGGTCAGTTGAGCATGCAGCATGGTCCTGCTGTCAGTCTGAGAGCTCGATTAAACATATTTTGACTCATGCCTTCCCTCCAGACCAGCAAGGAAACGACTGTTCAGGCTTGAACTCTTGCACAGCCAAACACCTTCACCTATGTCTCTGCGAAGTTCAGCATCCACCTGCGGCCACTGTTGCAGGCAGGGGAGGCAGAGAGGGAAGGGAAAAGACCAGGGAAGGGGACAGACCTGTGCTAGGGTGCCTTCTCCTTCAGCATACATGCACAGCCCAAGAGGAGCTGAAAATATTGGTGCCGCTGCCCTGTTCACCACCTCACAGGTGGTGTCAGAGGGCTTCTGAGACAGCACTGGTCTCCAGAGCTGGCAAGACTGGGCAACTCTTGCTTGAAATATGAAGCTACTTCTTCACTACAAAAAGGAAAAAAAATGGCATTTTGACTGGAGCTTCTGGCTGTCACTCTTATAGAAAAGATTACAGTCCCATTTGTTCTTCGTATGAAGAGTAGGAAAAGCTTCAATATTTGTAAGGTATGAAAAAGTTTCACATCAATCATGTGAAATCCATCTTAATAAATGTTATTAAACTCAAAGCCGATGGCACTTAGCCTGGGGTCACTACTATGGGATCAATGCAAATAAACCTTTCCTGCCTTTAGAAGTCAGTCATGTCTACCCAAAGAGAAAAATGTTCAAGGCAGAGTCACCAAGTGATTTAGAGCTGGTGGCATCACTTCATTTAAATAAAACATTCATTTAACAATGCAACACTGATTTCCTTTAAGCTGACTTGCTTTTCTGTAAGAATTATTAACTGGAGAAAACATATTTTTTTCCCCTTCAACCATACTGCCTCAATCCACTTTGTATTCAATCTATTTCATATTTGCATTTTGTTTCTATTAAAAAACAGAAACAAAAATATCTCTCGTAAAAAGCAGATTTGACAAAAACTACATCGATGAAATATAAGCTATCAGGAAATGGTAAGTCCATTCCCTGGACTGCATTCAAAATCACACAGAAACTAGCTTGGATTTCAGAAGAGAAGACCATTAACTTTCATTGCCTGTGGTAGAAAACCTGCTGAGGGTGTGTTTCAGAAGACATTACCTTCTAGCCACTACAGGCCAGGTGTTAACTTGGCATCAAAGACAAAGGCAAGGCAACAGAGATAATTAAGAATAACTAGAAAACTACAAGAAGCTGTGCATAGGAACTTCATATAGTTTAGGAGAACCTGGTACAATGCATGAGGAAAAAAAATCGCTTTCCCATCAGTATTTTACTTCCTTCATGTTAATGAGTGTGGATAAAAAGTATCTCTGTTGAATTCTTGGTAGTGCAAGTGAAAATTGTATCTGGGTGCAGGAGAAGGCACACAGGGAGTATTTGGTGTAATGTGGACTTCTGTCAAATTGGAAGTGGATTGAAAAGCCAAGTACAACCTATTAGGCAAAGAAAAGGAATCGCTATGACTCATCTCCCCACTTGCCAGAAGGATGACAGACTCTCATGGAAGAGTACCGAGGACGCGTTCAACGCTGGTTAAGTATTACCATTTTTCATCTTGGGGATACTACATAATTTGGCTTATGGAACAGGGTGATTTAGGGAGGTTTACTTTCTTCCTGGATTGAAGAAGGGTTGCCAAGAAGAACGGTTTCCTACACACTAATACCAAGAAACCAAATTTTAATTACAAAAAACATGCACAGCAACTTATAAAAATCATTTTCTCAATGGTGATGTTGATGTGGGAATTTAAAATGAGTTTCAGATTCTCCTTACTTCATTTTTTCATTATTCCCACATTTTTCCTGTGTCTTATGAATCCAATTTGAGACATGTTTTGACCAGAATGCTCTTTAGTCACTCACATAGTTTGAACCAGGATGATAAAAAAAGCAAAAATATACCTACCATAGTTCAGCTCCCTCTAAATTACAGAGACAGGAGGCAGAAGAAGAGATGCACTCGCACTGCAGAAGACACTTAGAACTACCACATCTGAATGATCTCCAACTACTGCGATCAATTCATGTAAAGGGATCTTTTCAGAACGGTGCTGAAGAGGTGGACAAGGCACACAAACCCTACGCATGCAGTGCAGACAACCAGGTTACACTGGAAAAAGTTCAAGTGCAAAGAAGTGCTACAGGAACAAAATGCTCGTTCCGACACCTGTAACACTGACCCCATATTTTATCTGATCTTTGAGCCTGTACATAATGTGAGTGCCTTCAAGAACTGCCACAAGCCTCAGCAAAGAGGCAGTGTAGGCAGCACCAGGAGAATTTTCTAAAGGAGCGTTTTCATGGGGGATTTGCCACTTGAACTCCCTCAGACTTCTACCATATTTGAATGCATTTTCTAGTCCAGTTCCAATACGACTGACAATCTCTGTCTTGTCTTGAAGAATTTGGAGATGCAGCATTACCCCAGGAAACAGAACGTTAATCTTTTATTCCTCCTTTGAATAAGCTGAAGCAGTAAACTTCATTGAAGGCAAGCCCCAGGTTTTTAAAAACACTAAAAAAACTAACAAACAACCCGCTAATACAAAACATTCCTGCAGTCCAAATGCAAACAGCACTCATTCGAAGAATGAAGCAATTGAGAGGAATTGAGCCCCGGGAAGTATACTATATCCTTCATGATTTCTTGTGCAGAGCATAATAAACACCAAGCACTCTGCAGGTGCTGATGGCCATGACTAACCTTCATTATGGACTGTGGATGTGGACAATTTTTCAAAGACGCCTGCAAGAAAATGAAGGAAGGGACTGTGCAGTTCCGATACACAAACAAACAAATCCCATTCTCTCTAGCTGCTATCTCCAAGATATGACTTTTTAAATTGTGTCTTCGCTATGGCAGGTTGTAACAATTTTCCCCATGCCTTGCCATTCTCTTAGAACTACTTGTAAAACTCTAGCAGGGACACGTGCTGCACCTGGTGTTACAGCCCACAAATCAAAACACATTCCCCTAAATAAAAAAAGAAAAAAATGAACTCACTGTTTAAAGAACACACGCACGCAGCCAAATTAGAAGAGCATTTGCCATATTCCCACTTCATTCCCCTTGCAATAATTGTATTTCACGTACTGCAAAAAGCTAAGGAAATTGAGCTCCTTATCTATAAAAACTACTGTACTTCTTTTCTCAAAGATTTGTCTCCAACAACAACCAAACGTCACGAGTGAAAGTCTGAATGATATTGCACTCATGTGATTCTGTTTCTATGCAGGCTAAACCTCTCTTTTCTGATTTGCATGACTCCACAAGCTTTTTTGAGATTTAAGAACTAATCCTATTTCACCAAAACATTTTTGTTTGCCTCAGATCCAGTTCTCCCCTCTCCTTTATTGGCAGTGGAAGTTTGGAGTCTTTTCAGTTAGCAGGCAGAGGAATATGGAGGAATACATTTACATTTTTTATAAAGTTTTAGAGAATAAGTAAAGGACATTGGTTATAGCTCTTACGAGAATTTTAGGTCTTTAAATCTGTCTCGTAGGTGTTCTGTTTTGGAGATGACTTACTTCCAAACATGTGGCACATTACAGGGTTATTTCAAACGCTTATAAAACTAGGAGTGTATTAGCATTTACTAGAGCTAACATGACTGTCGTTTCAACAGACACTACCCACCACACAGTTGTGTCAGTAATTTTTTCTGACAGCTACCACTTTCCCTGTTTGACTATGCGGTTTGTGAAAATTACACAATCCTTGCTATGCTGCCCTCATGGCAGTCCAATTACCCCATTCTCTCAGTTTGTTATTACCTTCCAACATAGAGGTAATCATAAGGGCATTTTTCAAGAACATTTTGTGGATTATCTGATAGAGCAAGCTGGTGTTCATTCCTCCTCTCTGTTAAGCTTAGAGGTGTTTCAAAAACATTTTACTGGAGAAAATTCTAACTCAGTCTTCTAGGTAAGTCATTTATCCCTTGCTGTTCTTCTTGTGAGAGTTCAAATTTGAAAAAAAAAAAAATCTTTTCTCTTTTGGATATTAGTAAAACATCCCTGCAGGGTCTGTACTAGCAACATCTGGTCTTATTTTTCCCATGCATCACTGGGAGACAAAGTTAATTGGGTACCTGCATAAAAAACCACGTGATAGACAATACTGATCATCTACAATAGTTAGTCAGTGGACTTCAAGTACCATTGAGAATCCACAGCAAAACTTTCCCTATATAATTCAAACTTTTGCTCCTTTCTTTCATATTTGGAGACCTTGAGCAGATCCAAAGATGAATCATTGTTAGAGTTCCAGCTACATTACATGACTGTGGCAATCAGCGATGCCGTTTCAGTGATTTACACAAGCGATTCTTCAGAAGAAATGGAGAGAGGAAAAGTGCTGCGATGAGCTCATTGCTCAGCAGAAGATTTTAATGGAAGGAAAAGAAAGAAAAGCCATGTCTGAGCCAGGAACATGCCCAGATGAATATGCAAATAAGAAGTTTGTGGGCAGACATTTTCTCTGGATTTTTTGACAAATAATATTTGGCCTGTGAAAAGCCTGCCTAACAGCTACGTTAGGCAGGGCTGCGGGAGAGACGGGAGATCAAAGCAGAGAGACTTTGCATTTAAACCCAGGAACGATGATTAACAGATACACAGAAGTCTTCAGAGCAAATGACTATGTTGCCACTGAGCAACATAGTCACTGCTGTACATGAGGTATGACTAACAGCTTTATATTGCGCCTTTTCTCATCCTCTACACTGATAGCTCCCTGCCTGAAATTTAATTTCAGCAACTCTTCATTAAGTACTTCTCCCAAAATCAAACAATTTTAACCCAAGTCTGCAACAGCAGAATTTCAAACTACAGCAAAACAAACAAAAAAAGCTTTTAGACTACTTATCAGACAAAAGCACATATGTTGCTTTTACTACACACATCATATAATAGCACATTCGGCTACTGTAATAATCAGATGGTGAGAAATGCCCTGGATGAAGAAATAGCTGCATTTTAGATGAAAGCCACTGGCGTGGTTCTACTCTATTCCGAATTATGTATGTGTGCATTTCTCGATGAGCCTAAAAATAATACATGCTTTAGATTTTTAATCCATTTTGAGAATTAGAATACAAACAAACAAATATAGACATCTTAGATTTTCCTACTTTCAGTACTTAGGGAGCAGGCTGTCCATATCACTTATCATGCAGTCATTCTAGAAGTAAATGGACCGTTTTATCTTGAGAAGTCAGTCAAACTGCAGTCAATTGAAAACCTCAGTAAAGAGCATGTCATTCCTCCAAACGACATTCAGCTGGCAAGAGGAACATTTTGCAGAGTTCAATGGGATCGGTAATATTACAGCCAGAAAGCTGCAGGAAAAATTAAGTGTGTCTTGGGGATAGCTGGGGAGTGCAGGAGTAAGAGAAAGAGGTCATAACTATAATTATTATTTGAAGTCATATTTGACCAAGAGGCTAAGCTGGAAAAAATGCGAGAGCAAAAGTTGCAGAATATAAAACATCTCATTTTGAAATCACAATGAAATATTTCTTTTTGGATGATTTAATGTTTCATGCTAAAATATTTTTATAATGTTAAGTTTTCATTTCAAAAAATCACCTAAATTTAAGAAAATCTGGAAAACATTTAGTTTTAATTGAGCTGGCAAATATTTTAAGCTGAAAAACAAACCCTTATAGATTGTTTTGCCAACAATTCTACAATTGCTGTTTCAGTTCAATTCTGGTTTTGTTTCAAAATATTTTGTTCAGCCACTAAAAATATGAAAGCAAACAAAATTTACCAACTTTAGCTCAGCAAGAATTCACAAGGATTTTCATCCAGTGTGGAATGCAAGTGTGATCCTCAAATCGACAGTTAAGATTCTTACAATATAGGTGCTCATATGAATAACATAAGAGTACCACCATTAGTCGGTACCTATGCTGGCAGGCATAGCTAAGAGATATCTTTCAGGACTCAGGTGTGTTCACCTTCTCTAAACCAAAAATAAAATTTCAGCATGGATAAATAAGACTTTCATTTTTAAGTACTGCTCTTCCTAAATGCTGATAGTACTGAAAGGGCAAAACAGTAAGACTTCGCAGCTTCCTCTGGGAAAATCTGGGCAATTGATTCCCCGTCTTTGATGCCATCAACAGGAAACTGCCACTGCACTCTGACCTAGGCATACAGAAGAAGCATGCGCCAAGGAGACAGCTAAGAAAGAGATAGAAAAATAACCAAAATGGCAGTAAGTTTGCTTTGCATAGTGACTTCTATATGGCGACCTCTTGTAGTCTCCTCCCTTTTTCAACAACTAGCATTTGTACTTTGACTGCTTTGTGCATAGTTTGGGATATTGAAAATAATTAATATTTCAGCAAGGATAAAAGGTTATGCAGCTTGAAGTCTATTACTTACTTACAGAAGAGATATACCCCAGAGGGCAGTTGTTAAACAAACATGCCTCCAACGCCGAAGTGGAAGGACCACTTCCAAGGATGAGAAAGCAGCTCAGTCATTATTCATTTTTATTACAGTGGTACCCAGGCACTGCATAAATATTATTTCTGTCTCAGTAGTCTCTTGCTGAGCCAACCAACAGGATGCCAATTAGTGATCACTTTCTAATCTTATTTTTAGTTCTCTACTTTAAACATCTATTTACTGGTAAACTGACCGAGGTCTCTTTACCCACTTGAATGGTGCAAACAACATTCAGCTAAAGCTGAATCAGCAGCCTGACTGTGGATAGATGAACAGATAGATACAAATAAATAATGATGCCTTGTTAGTAAGCTGTTGAGCTGCCAGCTTGTTTTTCTCTCCTTCCTGGGGAGTTGACATCAAAGATACAAAAATATTCAATTCTGAGGTCAATTAGAACTTTTCTGATAGAATATTTTACCAAATAAGTTCAAGCCTCATTTCCTACAACCAGCTGTAAAAATACATTGTCCAATTAAACTTAAGACAAATATTAATTAAGATAAATAACCATTTATAAAAGTAACACCTTCAGAACTGGGAAACAGACAGGCCTGCTATAAACTTCTTTTATGAATTAGTATGAAATTCAGCCTTTGTACTACTTTATATCGGCTTAATTTGTATTATTTCTAAAAGGCAGTCAGCATAAGCATACTTAGAACAAAAGAAAGGGAAAAATGAATTTTTTAAAATTTTAAACATTCTTTCATGCAACCAAGGCACTCTGCTATTTTCAATTTGTAAGAGCTAGATTCTATTTATTCTTATTGTTAATACCTTTGTAAGAAAAGTATGAAAACCCCAAACAAATAAGAAAAACAGCAATCTAGGTTCTAGGTACACATATATGAACGTATGTGTCCACATGCAAAGAATAAATATGTACTATATTTCTATAAAAATTTTATCTGGCCTAGATGTTAATTATCATGCTGTATATGTAAATGTCAGACATATTAGCAAGATGCAAGAAAGACACACAAAACAATTTCATACAATACAAAATATTTAAATGTCAAGTATCATGTATTTCTTATTTTCCCAGTCACTTCTACTGTGTTTCTGTGTTCTATTCAGTAGTCAGATATGAAATGACATCTTTCAGAGAAATACTTAGCCTACTGCCCCTAAAACAAACAAAAAGAAGACGACATTCCTTTTGCGCCCCAGGATACAGAAAACAGAAAGATTGTTTGCTCTGGGTGGTAATTAAATGATACTGAAGACAGCATGTGTGTGTTTATGTACATGCACACATTCACTATTTACTCTGAGTTGTAATTAAATGATGTTGTGTTTGTATGCACACACACTTATCTTTGCCAAATCAAAGAGCACAGAAAAACAGATCAAACAGTACAGAAAAATCAGCTAAGAGAGAGACAGAATGCATCACGTTTTAGGCTCTCCTAAACCTTTTATGTAGGAAATGTTAGTAATTAATACATGGTAACTCTTGGTAAAAAGCACAGCCCTGTCCCAGCAACTCTAAGTCATAAAGCTTTTGACTTGTTTGAATACATTCATAAAGGTTTATCTTCTCTGCTAATACAAGTAATTATTCTTCTCATTCACACTATTTACTTTAAAACTTGGCATTTCTGAATTTTACCATGAAACAGTTTGAACCATTGACATGGGGTTAACAATGTGACTAGAGCAGTACTAAACAAAACGAAGGTTACAATCTTTGCTAAAAGCCATTGACAGATTTATAACAATCTCTAAAGCTATGCTAAGTTTGTACAGCTACACTTACTCAGCAGAAAATGAATTTTATAGTTAACACACACAATTGAGTGACTCCATCGAGAATTCTTGTGTCTATGTTCAAAAGCATTTATTTATACAGCAATGAAATGTCTCTATAATTACATTTTATAAATGTTTATAGCTCATCTTTCAAAACGGCTAAATAAAAAGGAATTTAAGCGAAAAGTAAAGGTACTTAATGCACACTGAAAAGCAGAAATTGAGAGGAATGTTTATTTTTTGTAAGACCTGTTAAGGAAGGAGAAACGGGCTGTCCATCTGAATGGACTCAGAGATTAGATTACCATTAGTACTAAGATGTATGGACAGTTTTTTAATACATTCAATAGCTTAGAATTGCATTTAGGCTTAATTGCTGTGTTTCTGCCCTACTATTCTTAAATAACTGTTTTCTTCTCTCCTTCTACGTGGGAACTACAAAAGGTGATGTTATCAGTAGGGCAGGCAAAACAAGATAATGTTCATATGTTTCCTAAAAGATATATGAAATTAAAATGTGTTTTTGACACACAGTGCTAATGTCTCTGCTTAGCAGTATTATTGCCCTTGGAGCAGCGCTTATTTTTAAATTAGTATTTTGCCTATTGTATATTTTATGCACTAATTACCTGTAGAAGGTAACACGTATTCATATTTCTTTTAATTTCTCTAATGTAATAACATAGTATTCACCTTCTGTTGGCCCATTGATGGCTATTTGAGAATTAGATTAGCAACACTTCTGAAACAAACCACTGAATTATCAGAAATGCAAAAGCAGATAAGCAGAGAGGAAATATCCAAAGAGTGATCACGCCCACTCGATTCAAATGAATTCCACAGGAAAAAAAAAACAACACACAAAACCTGTAGATAAACCGCTACTGTTCTCTGCTTCTGTGCAGATTTTTTGTGGAGTTCTAGGCACAAGGGCTGGCGAAGGTTTTGCCTCATCAGATGCCTCTTCCTCTTACGCTCCTCAGAACTTACTCACATTAACAATTCAATAAAATAATCTCCAAAAATTTTTCAACATCTACGGCCTTATTTATGGTTTTATCCAATACTTGAAGTAATTGGGCTAACTTCTGTCTGAATTGAGATTAAAAAAACACTTTTTCACTCATGCTATACCACAAACATTCTCTTGGTCAAGGCATTTCCTTTGCTTGCCCTGGCCCAGTTGCCTTGGGTAACAATACAGTCAGCTCCTGTGGCCTATTCAATCCCAACTTCCTAAATGCCGATTTTCTTCCAGTTTCCAGTATTGCAACACAGGAGAAGTAAAGCTGGATTCTGGGAAATGCGGTCACTAAACACACTCTTTCCCAGCCAAGAGTCTAACTTCATACTCAGTCGAGGATTTCCCTGCTCGTTCTTTTGCAAGAGCACTGGGAATATAATTCAGTTCTTATATTTTCATCCACTTCACACAGTTATTAGACCTGAAACTTTTCACAGTGACAACACACACAATACATTGAACTCCACTGTCTGTAGAGATACATGTCATATTTGTAGCACAAAAGTACACAAAAGTCAGGCACACTGTGCTGAATAACTAATTTAGATGGCAATCCCTCTTCGGGCTGCCCAGAGAATAGAGATTATAGAATATCATAATCTGGGACTGCTTAATTTTATAACCGTACTGCTCCTTAATAGTCTTTTGCGTATGTCAAATATTTTTTAAAATTAGCCTACCAGCAAAGGTGAATCTTCTTAAATTTAAGTCTACAATTAAAACTATTGTTTGGAGGATTTATTCTAACCCCAGCTTCTACTCACCATAACTACACTGGAATTCAATATAACATAGCTCAATATAACAATGCCTTATTCATGGTGCTTTGATATTAAGTTTGAGCTTATCTAACACAACCTGGGTTTCATTCCTAGAGGAAAGAGCTCTTTTAAAGAAAAAAGTACAGAAAAATGCTGAATGCTACTCCTTGATTTCTGTAATCTGTTCTAGTAAAATGGCACCACAGAGTATATCAAGGCTTAAACTTACTATGTACTTTCTTCATTTTCAGCCACTTTTCTCAAGTTCATTAAATGATTCTGTATCTGTAAACCTGCTGGCAACTGGATACTCCACTTTATATGCACTTCCTGCCCCAGTGAGTTTAAATGCCATTTTACACTCTCAATTGAACATTAAAAGGGCAATGTTACACTCTAGGAATTTCATGCATCTGTATTAAGGCTGATTACTGTAGCAGAGAACTGGCTTCCAAAGCAGCCCCAGAATTATCTTGTAGACATTATTACCAAGAAATTGAAAAAAATCCTAATCGGGTCACTCTTTCCAAAACTGAAGAAGTAGGCAAAAGAAAAATTGAGGGTTTGTTTCCTTTTAAAGTAACAATTGGAGCATTTTTAAATTTTTTTTCTGCACAATTATGAAGGCTTTTTTTTTTTTAAAAGGAGAGTCAAAAAAGAAACAAAAGGTCATTTTCACAGTATTATCTGACTCCAGGAACGACAACATATAAGGAAACGATCAAATATCATGGAGATGATGCACAGAAAAATTTGTGCCAGAAACAGAAAATTAAATTAATTTAATAATCTGTCTTTATCATCACAGCCAAATATTCATCTATAAAAAGCATACCCCTTTGGTGCCCCACTTGCTACAAAATTCTAGCACCATTCTCACAAAAAACCACCTTCTAAGATCAAATCTTCAGCCTACAACCTTCCTTACTTTTTATAGTTGGGCAGCATTTCACAAATATTTATAGATTGGAAGCACTTCACAGAAGTTCCTTGTAATTCCTAGTTCTACATACACGAAAAGCTATTTGTCCCTCAGAAAGCTGAGATATTATTGCGTTTATTAATAAGTATCCTTTGAAGTATTTTTAATGTATGTTGCATTTAAATATAAACATTTACCTTACAATGATCTAAAACAGCTATTCACATAAATAACAAATAATGTTTTATTATTTCTATGAATACAGCAAAGATTACCACAGCTGGATTAATTTGCGAAGAATTTCAATTCCTACCAACCCTCATGGTGCTAAAACGTATCTTGGATAACAGAGTGGAAAAAAAAAAAAGAAACACAGAGAAAAAAAACCCACAACTTTAAAATATTCTGAGTTTCCAAAACAAAGATATTTTGACCAGTGTTACCGTACCTTTGAACGTCTACAGTCCTGCTGCATAAGAATGAGAAAAGTGAATACAAAAAGATGCCATCAATCCCATTCTGTTAAAGCATGAGACCATCACAGACAGTAGCTGGTACATGAATGTAGCTGAAGGAAATCTGCCTTCCACCTTCAGGAAGAATTTAGAACGAGAATATAAATTGGTCTGAGTTGACAGATACATTTTTTCCTTCCTTATTACAATCTTACTCTCATATTCCTATGCATACACTTCCACATGCGCTTCTATATACTCTTGTCGGTCAGCTCAAACAGAAAGGAAGCATCTAGGAAAAAGCCACGGTACTGGACTGGGGGGGAGGAGGGGAACTTACAACCAAGCTTCCAGGTCATCACTGCCTCTGCAAGTTGATTACTCAACTCACTACTAATCTGCTGCACAATGCAATTTGATTTCCATTTCCCAAGGAGGTGGAGGAAGGGAGAGAGGAGAATGTATCCAGCTGATGAAGCCCTGCTTAGGTTAAAATCTGTTGAAAGCTCTCTGCAGACAAATGTACAGAAGGGACTGCAAAGGAAATAATGACTGCTCGTGTCTCCCCACTACTTTTCCTGTTATTTAGTTAACAGAAATACTTAGTAATCATGATCATTTTGTTCAGCTTTACTTACAATATCCTCTGACACATACCAAAATCCTACCTCAGAAAAATGGATTTTTTTCCTAATAGGAATAGAATGTGATTCAGTTGAGGTTTTCTTCTTAATCAAATATTGTAAGATTTTGGTAATTAAAATTAGTAATGGTACTTGATATATAGCTTAAAAATATTTTTCCTTCTCCTGGAGGCAAGATTTAAATGCCTCTAGCACCATCATTGGACTAAATAATTAAAGAATTTATTTGCCATGCTACCTTAACAAAACAGCTCCTGAACAATTCATTAAAAATGCTGAATTTATTTTCAATGTTTTAAGAGGAAGCTAGATAGAGTCTTATATTTTGCAAAATTGGTTTGCTTCATGACATGTACAATCTCAGCACTAGACCATCAAACACCCCGTCAGTTTACTTCCACTCTAATCTGTCATTTCCACAGCAATATCCTATTGGAAGTTACTCAGTCTCCATATTTCACAAACACCAGCTCATTAGTTTCTTATCTACCAACCTGCTTAATGACATCACATAGTATAACTCCATTAATTTTAACAGAAGTTATATGTCATTCTACAGACTGAGTTTCTTATTTTGATCCTGTTTCTAATAGATATTTTGATCCTTGCTACAGAAACTGTCATTCACACAGTATGAAGTTTAAAACAGATAAAGCTCAAATGCAGCACATGAAGAAAGAGAACATTACGACATTAGCCATGATTCGTAACAGTTGACCTTTGAATCAGATCAAAATGGCACTTCTTCAAAGCTGTATCTGCTCTAATCAAATATAACGTAAAGCAACAAGGGACTTTCACTTAAATATTTACAGGGGGGTGTTTTTAATTATACAATTGAAATATTTCAACTTTATTACACTGGGGAGATTTACATGAGTTTATTATGACTTTATAGACTTGATCTGGTTTAAATTATGAAACTCCTTCATAACATACTAGGTAAAGATCCAGATTAGAATTTCTTTAATCAGCTCAAATGTGTAACATTTGAATTAATTGTTCTTACAGTGTGCTTTTGCTGATAGGGACTCAACACATACACACAAAATAGGTATACAGATTCGTTCAACAGAAAAACAGTGCAGTAGACAAAGTAAAGGCAGTGTGCTCTAGCACTGTGATTGATAGGCAATTAGCACTAAGTATGACTCGGGCTGCACAGACTTCTTTTTAATAAAGAGTCCTCATACTCCAATGACTATTTTTGAAAGTGGTCTTCGAGATCCACTTGCCACATATATGTCCGCCAAACCACCGTGATACTTCTATTTCATTAAAACATCAGAATATTTTTTGGCCAAAACTGCGCTTTATCAGAAGTTCAACTACTCCCTACTGACCTACTTCACCCAGACTTCCATTGGAAAGAAAAAAAACAAAACTACCCTAGCTCTGAAGGTGACTCTCATAACTAATATACTGAAATGCATTTGGGAAATCCTGGGTCTGATTAATTTTGAGTAATCTGAGATTTGAAAGTTATGCTGTCAATCAGAGCAGGGACTCGGAGCAGGTTTCTCAAAAGCCAAGTCTGTATCTCAGAATCCCTGACAAGGGAGTGACACATTGAAGTTTCCATCCCAATGGAAATCTGAGTTTTATACCATCCATACTCCTACAAACGAAAAAATTGTCTGGTTAGCTGTATATGTCCATGTTATAAAAAAGCAGGATGTGTTCTATTTTCATTATTTTAGCCTGATCGAGACACATTTTTTAAGTATTGCCTTCTGATCGATCCGGCGAGCCACCACAACCACTGGTAACATTCTGTGGAGCCTTTTCAGAGAAAGATGACTAAAAATAGCTGTCAGTAGTTAGCATCCCTGTAGAATAGTTTCAAAAGTGACTAATACTTAGAAAAAATGAAATGGTTAACTAGATTTCATTTTAAGAAAATTGGTGCTAAATATTTTCTGAGAAAATAAGCCTTTGTAAAGAAGTCTTACCTTGGTAACTCAAAAATTGAGAACCAAAATGGTCTTTACATGCATTTGAATACTCCTTGACAGACTGCTAACTGGGGTACCTGGATCGAGAAGCTCATGCTCTGAATTCCTGAGTACTGACTGCTTCACTGATGTCATGAGGAAAATCCTCATTGTATTAGTTTTACCAAGAAACTGGAAACACACTTTAGTAGATAATACAGGTCCTACTGTTACAAAGGCAGCAGCTATCATTAAGTCTGACCAATTTGCAAATAACAAAAGAATACAGTTTTTGGAATATCAGAGCACAATTACTCTCTAATATTTTAATGTCCAATAGTTCTGCAAGTTCATCGGTCAGTGCACAATGTCAGAAATTTCATACAAAATATTATGCCATAAAGGCTTACAGCATACCATTTTCCCGGGAAGAAAACCATCCTTCTCTCCAGGTCTGTCTATGTAGATACAGCCCCTAATTCAACAAAGCACTTAAGCCTGATGTTTAATGCTTTATTTCAGCAGAATTTAAATGCACATGAAGTGCTTTGTTGAACAAGGAGGGATTTAGGCATATGCTTAAGTACTTCACTGAACTGGGACCATGCTACTATTTATAGAAAGCTTTTTGTTCCGGTTTTATTGTTCAACACTTATAGTCATCCTATGGCTTTTCCTTCTGTATACCTTCCCTTCACAACAGCAAAGCATTTAGGGCTACAATTTTCTTCCAGCAGTCATATGTTTAAAATCAGAATGGATATCATAAGCTCCACGAATCTCATATTTCTTTTGCCATATTTACACAGAAATATGCAAAAAAAAAAAAAAAAAAAAAATAGGCTGAATCATAGGAAAGTTATGAAGCCCGAAGTCATACGTAATATCAGGTTGAAAAAGTCTTTCTCCCCCGCACTGAAGAAAGCGGTCACATAGGAACTAAACACTAATGTATGCACCCACAAGTGTTCATTTTGACTTCTCTAAGTGTCCTTCAGTGTGCAATACTCCATTCCACAGACAGAGAAATTCAGGCAAGGTCACGTCTGAAGCAGAATTTTATTCAACTTGAAAAGATACCAGTGCTGTAGACCCATTGCTGCTGCAGAGAGGCAGCCTGCTAACAGGCACTAAGTGGTGTTGTGAGAACACAAAAATACTTCCAAATGACTTCCAGTTCAACACCAGTACCTCTGTATTTTTATTTAGAAAAATATCTCTCTCCACTGCAGAGGGATCTGGACCTATCAGCTCATCTTTCAGTCTTAAGAACATATTTTCACAAATCTTTGATTTGATTAAGCAATCTCTTTTCACAGATATCGATATAACAAAAATTCCACATCTCCCTAAAATCTCAGAATATTATGTTTGCTTTATTAACAATACCAGTGATCCAGTGCTGTTCTTTTACAGATTTTATGTCCCCCACAAATATATACATGGGGCTTCTATTTTTCATATTTATACACAGATTATGCAAAGACAGTGCTGTGCTTCTGGGATGCTTGAAAATCTGGTTGGATGAAACTGCTAGGTTTAATGGACATCGCTCATTTAAAACAGCTGTAAAAGGCATGTTTCCATCCAAAGCAATATCAAACATAAGATTCTTTAGGAATTCAGATGGTTTAGGGGGAAAGGATTCATGTAGATATTTTTTGAAAATGGGAAGAAAGAGGTAAAATGAAAGAGGAGAGGCAGACAGTAAAAGACAAAGAAAGAGAAGGAAAGATGAAAACAGCCAGCTCCTCAGTGGTGCGTAACAGCGAAGGCTGCGGCATCAGACGTGCCTGTGCGCTGATGGAGGGAGGCTGGGAGGGAAGGCAGGGAGCTGCTGCTGTTTCCTTTGATGCAGAGCCCATACTGCACAGCAGTAACAGCTACTGCATAGCCCACCTCCCACTTCCCAAGGAAATCCACCACAGAGCTTTCACTATGGAAAGCTGGTAGAGTGAAATTCACTTTGCCCGATTCTTCCTGAGCTCAGGGGAACAGGATCTCATACAAACTTGTAAATACTTGTACATAAACAGCATCAAAGAAGATTTCATCATCCATTCCTCCTGTAACTTAGGACTTTCAACTCTGGCTACCTACATGTGTTGGAAGGGGCAAAATCAGCCCCCAAAAGCACATTATTTCATCAGAGCACCCTAACAACATAACCCAAAGCCACTAAAATCAATGAGAGAAACTTTTCACCATTTTCAGTAGGTACTGAATCAGACTCCAATAATCTTCAGTTGAATTATTAATGGTAACTTGTAAGCCTTTTATACCATTATCATAGGAAGATCTCTATTAGTCACCAATTTAGAGTGCAATTTTCATAAACATCCAACATATAGATGCACAAATCCCATTGACAAGCCAACAGGACTTAAAATTCCATTTGGCTTCCATTCCTGCCTTTTTAAAAATCCTGCCCTTAATACATTAAATATTTCTACTGTGTTACCAATAACTTATTTGACAATCAGGCTATAAATGTTACTTGGAAATGGTCTCTTGACAGGAATGCAACACTTAGTGCTAAGTTTACAAATGTGATATTCCCTCCCTAGAGCAGGATGAAATTTTAACTGAAAGGGTATTCTGTTCTAGGCAGGTTCTTCTACTTGAAATGCACTGGTTCTCAGAATGGTGCCTGCAAGTACAACACCAAAAAAAAAAAAAAAATTATGTTTTCACATAGAGAAGAAACTTGGTTGTTTGTGCATACACAGAACCTGCCATGTTTCAATCCTATTTAAGTGGCTTTCATACTGTTTTTGAATAACGTTTTAAATATCTTGCAGGTTCAAGCAGTGCTTTGCATTTAGAACAGTATTTTCTACCCAAAATTCTCAGTAGCTTTACAAGTAGTGATGAACTAACCCCTGAAACATGCAGGTTAGGTGCATATGGTAACAGTTTAATTATTAATCTGATACAACAGCCCAGCAAAGGTAAGCAATTTGTAGGAAGGCAGAAAATGTCCCCTAACAAACCATGTAAAAACACGGAGTCTTAGTTCCCCCATCCTATGTCCTAGTCATCACATACATGCATTTTTTTAATCTTTTGATGCTGTTCCCTCGAGGAGGAAATGTCATATTATCAAGATGGAGCTGTGCTAACAAGACAGAAGTATGAACATGGAAGATGTTACTAATGCTGCAGTCATATTTTATTCTGATTAATAGGAAAGCATTGGCTGAGATTTTAAGGGCAGCAATACACTTCAAGTAAGCATTATCACAAGTCAAGAGCATATTGAAAGGAAGATGTGAAAGAAGCACAAAAAAAGAAGTGGAATTCAGGGCAACAACTGCAGCAAACTCAGCCAAATGGTTTGTAACATCTCTTGAAGAGATGATCAAGGAGTTCGGGAAAACTGATAGTTATCAACAATGCCTGTATAAAATAGTGCAAAAGATTATCTCAGTGCAGAGGGAATATAGGAAGCATTGTAAGAGGCTATTACTGTTACATCCAGAGGCTTCAACTATCAGAAGAAATTGTACAAAAGGTGAGACAAGAGCATTTAACAAAGGACAAGTAAAAAAGAATGGAAGAAACATCTTGGGTATGATCCAGATGAGCCAACACAAAAAAGGATCAACAACTAATGAGGGACATAAAGAGACAATATGAAAAGGACCTATAAATACAGCAGAAGCGGGAGAAGAAGATAAGCAGAGGTTCTAGGGTTTAATGGAAAAGGAGAGAAAATAACAGATGATTAAGAGAAAGCTGAAGTATTCAATACCTCCTTCATAGTCTTTTAATGCCTCCATCCAAAGCATAATGAAAAGCAAAAAATTTTCTAAAGTGATTTTTTACCAAGAAGACAGAATTACAGGCCTGAAGAAAAAAGAATAGGATAAAAAATATTGAAAGAAGCGAGACATACTCAGTTTGATAGAGAATGAAGAAGTTCACTGCCGAGTACTTACAGAATTACCTAAAGCCATCCCCAAACATTAGCTAGTATATTCAATAATGCACAAATGAAGGATAGGGTTCCCAGAGGACTGTGGAGAGGCAAAAATAGTACGCAACTTCAAAAGGAGAAGCGAGTCTGACTCAAGAAACTGCAAACCAATCCACCTCCCTTTTATACCCAGGAAGATGCTGAAACAAGTTAAATCATCACATAAGCACCTGAAGGATTAAGTCCCTGAAAATAATCTAAACGTCAAACCAATGAAATTTCCTTTTTGCTATGGTAACCGGCCTACTAAAGAAGGAAAACCCAGTAATAGGCAATTTATACTGGCTACAGTAAGGCTTTCAGTAACTGTCCAACATGGTATTTTCACAGGACAGTAAGGACTGATATGAAACCACAGCTTAGCATGAAATTGCAGCTTAGTGGGGGCATAGCTTCTTAAAAAACAACTAAACCAACCGCCACACAAATTAAAAGTGATTACTAAAATTCACTGCCAATAGAACATAATTTCACATGGCACACTGCAATAATACATCTCACAACTGGCTGTATACATCAACAAATTTCAGCAGAGAAAAAAATGTTTGTGAAGTGTCAGGGGCAGGGGGGTTGGAACTCGATGATCTTCAAGGTCCTTTCCAACCTAAACCATTCTATGATTCTAAGTAAGCAGGTAGGGTTCATATCACCTTCAATCCACAAGTGAACAAGATCAAAATTCAAAATAAAACTTAATATATTGAAGAACCTGTCGAAAAGTAAACTGCAAGCAGAGAAAATGCAAATCTAGAAATCAAGCAAAAACAGAAAATAGAGATAAGCTGAGTTCTGCTGAGAGGGATCTGGAAGCCATTGTAGACTGTAAGTACAAATAGTATAATGGTATTTTTAAAAAAGGCATATGTCATGCCAAGACGTGTAACAGGAGTGTTGCACATAAAGTAACCTTTCCATTTTTCTCTACTCTCCAGAAACTTGCAAAACCTGAGTCAAAAAAAGGAAGGGGGAAAAAAAAACCAGAAGAAAATTCACAGTAAATGCAACACCATGTTGTCATCTTATTTAGCTAGGGAGCAATAAATGTTAGCAGTGCCAAGAAAAAATATGGAGGGAACACTGTCAGGTCACACAGAAAGCAACATAATACTGTATCTTCTGGAGGAAACAAACCTCTTAACACCAAGCCCTCACAGACCATAATGGTATTTTCTTGTTCTTATGGTGCTCAAATTCTTTAGCACTTGACACAGAATCAGCAGGGCTACAGTGTATAACACATTAATTTTTCAGAGTATTTAGCCTTTCAAGAAGAATCATTCTACCTCTTCCAGAATGATTCTGGAAGAGGTAGAATGATTATTCTGTCATTTACACATTTAACCAAAAATGGGCCTAGTTTTGTCAAGGGTTTTGGGAGCTTGGTATTTACTGTAATTAACCAGTAAGATGGAATAGATCCTTTCCAGATAAAATTTTGACATCTCGTCTTCATGTAATTACTTTCTAATATTTATAGGCCACAACTCATGCCAGTCTTCTATTTTTAGTCTACAAAAGCTGATTTAAAGTTCGTAATATACTTCACACATTAGAAAAATGCTGATAAACATGTAGATTCTGTAGAATAAAGCAATGCCTTAAAAGTGCATTTGAACTTAAGACTACAAGTTCAATGCAGCAAAGCAGTTGTATATACACCCAATATTGCCACCAATTAGTTTTTCTTGTGTAAGTTCATTCTCCAAACTACCATGTTGCTTTTACTGCGACTGTAGACCAGCACCTAAAAATGAACATATCAGTTTCTTCAGATGCCAAAGTATAAAAAACTTCATTTGGGGGAGAATAAACTGAATTGATCTTAAGCTTCAGCAAGTGTTATCAACAGAATTGCTAAGAAATCTGATGACAGCACAGAACATTTTTCTGCTCTTGATTATGATAAATCTCCTCATTTAATACTGCTGCTTAAAAACGTTTTGAGATACCTATTAGAATACTTTCTAGGAACCCATCAACCTATTGCGAGTTTCCAAATCTGGTTACAGAGAACATTCCCTGAAAACAAAATTCCTATTATTGCAATCCTCTTAAACATTATTAGCCTGTTTAAATAATAACAATATTACAAAAAGGTTTAAAATACCAAAGAAATACCTGTATCACAAAAACTGAAACGCTGGATAGTCTACTATGCGGGCTCATTTTGTGTGTTCTGCTGAATGCAATCACATCTTCCATGATGAAAGATTTCGCATATAATTGAATAAATTCCACTGATGAAGAACCACTCTTCAATATGCAGGACAGAATATATATGATCAGCAAGTAATTCAAGGTGACACTGTGACTTTTGCTATCCAGAGGCTTGAAAAGTATCTCCTGCTCACAATGAGATACCAAAAGGAATATGCTAGGTGTTAGCCCCACTGTTAACCACCAAAAAAAACCTCATATTCATCAGAAAACTCCTGAATCCTAAAGCACTTTAAGAAGACTGCACAGCAGCAGCTGCAGTATTTTTAAGCAATCTCCATCCCTGCTGGATGATTTTATACTAGACGTACTTTTCATGAAGTTCAACGTAAGTTATTTTAAGCATGTTAACAAATAAATTAGGCTAAAGGTAATTCCCCAAATACTATGCAATTAATGACTTATTAATCTTAGAAATATAAATGCTGAATACAAACAGCTTCAGTATTCTGGGCTTCATACCACACAGTTTTTCAAAACTTGAAATGCACATCCAAGGTCACACTGCTGCAAAAGCTTGGTGGGTGGGAGAGGGAAACATGATTCAGTCCTGCAGCTCCAAATCCTGTCCCTTCAACAATTAAAATCAATCCTTCCTTGACAAATTTGCAAACCCATGTGGTGGTTTCCATATATATACACAATGCATACATAGTCAGACCACTACGTGCAAGCAGGACAAAGTACCTCCTTCACAAGAAGCACCAATGCAAGAAAGCAGTTTTGGTTCTGAAAAACCCAGTGCTATTACTTTTTAAAGGTGTTCCACTATACAATGAATAAATTCATTGTGCGAAGATTCTCGTATTATGACCACTGTACTACCTAGTGCACAATATCACTGTTGTTGCTCTTTCAGACATTCAGAAATTGCACCGCAACATTGCCTTCACAAGTATCTGGCCCTCCAAATATGGCAGCTCCTGGAAGCTGAGCAGTTCTTGGGACATACGGCCTTGAAATAGGAGCGATGGGAAGACTGTAAAATCTGCCAGCAATGTGAGGTCTTTAGAGAGGAGAGAAATAGCTGAAAGCAGACAAATAAGCTTCCACAAGAGAATTGCGATTGACGTTATGAGGGCACTGACCTAAGCTTTCAGAATGAAGAAACTCAGGCACTTCAGAAACGGTACCTTTTTCTGCACACTTAAAGGTATGCAATGAACCCTCCAAAATACACTTCCTATTGTACATGTTAAATATGTAGCAACTTCTGCCTCCAAGAAACATTTAAAACCTTTTTGGTTTACATTCCAATGTGTGGAGGGCGTCCCTGCAGCACACCAGCTATTTTATTTATATGTCACAAAATATTCAAGAATTCTGAACGTAAGGTTCAGGGTATGCAAGAACAAGGCCTTTTACACAATGACCTTTAGATACAAGTCCATGCTGCTGTGTACAGGGTGACCCAGGAAAATGCCAGTTAACACATCCCTTAGGACACGTTACAATAGTTAGATCCAATAAATACGAAAGAGTTGGTCACACCTATAAAATGGAAGTCTGAGATACTTCACTACTAAATAACTCCATTTGTGGAAGACAAAACTTTTTTTTCACAGTAGGCTTTAGCAAAAAATAAGCCTTTCTGATTTAGCTTAACAACTTAAGTTCCATTGCGAGTTTTGCAAAAATTTACAGCATAGTAAAGATTATATGTAAAGCTTTGGTTTTAAACAGCATTCTTTAGTATATCTGACACACACATTCCAATGGTAAGTTTCATCAGAAGTTTGAACTTCGTTCAAGTGTTTATTTTAAAAGATTTCAGCAGCCACACAATTTTGTTTAAATGTAAACATTCTTCCTGTTCCCAATTATCTCCTCCACTATCATCTCCCATCAGATGTCACTGGAACAATCACTTAACTCTTGTGTAATTACTCTGCTTTTCCTCATCGTCAACACAGATATTTTTTCCCCAAATGCACTCACCATCCTGCACCTATTCTGAAGTTATAATGCAAGTTTTAGGGTATGTTGAGCATCAGAATTTTCTTTTTGACCTTACTTTCTAAAATTTAAATTGTCTATTATAAGTTTTGGGAAAATAACCAGAATATGCAGGTTTTGTTGATGTAGACAAAGCCTAAGCTAACACCTAGAGGGATTATCCAGACAAATTGTCCTACTTTCTAGTCACATCACTAAAGTTACTGTGGTAAGTGATCTGCGCTGCTTTAATCCTAACTAACAAAGGATACAGAACAAGGCAAACGTACCAGATTTGACTCAGCTGTCTACTAAGAGATCACTAATGCTTTCTGAGGTGCCGCCCTATTGTGTCTGATACGTGACATGGGACATAGTGGAGGCTCACAGCCCTCTGAAGCGGTGTGGAAGGCCAGGAAGGGTACCCTGCGGCATCCTGAACGACACCAAACACCTATTTAAGGAAAACCAAACCAAACCCACCAGGTATTGTAACGGTCCATACGCTCTCCCCATCGCACTCCTCCAAAATGAATCCTACTGAGATGACACAATTACAGGACAGCCATATAAGTATATCCATTATCTCCCCAGTAGAACTTGTCAAAAACAACAAAAATTTAATTAGCATAATCAGGCAACTGAATGGTTAAAAGATATGGTTTGGGTAAAGAGACATGCCAAAAATTTGGATCAATATCACATTCAATAGCCTAGATAATCAAGAGGTTGTGGTCCTGGATTTATAGCATGTAACCAAAGGACAATACTGGTAATGATATCAAATACGAATTAAAGGTAACATAATACCCTTCATTTATTCCATTAAATGTTAAAGTGAAAATGTTGATATTGACACTAAATGGAACATTTAATGCATACCTTTTTGCTTTAGGAAGAACGTATAGCAATGCTTACTTTGAAAACAGAGCTCAACGTTAGATCATAAAGTCATTAAAAAGAACACCAAACTAGTTTATTAGGAAGATACACAGACAAGCAACTGCTTCTTCACATAAAAGTCATGAAAATGCTGAATTCTATTTGAGTCACCACATGAAAATTAGTCACGTGTAGATGAGTGGACAAATCAGAAATGCAGTGCTACCTGCAAACACGACTGTATGCATGCAGTCCCACTCGCTTTCAAAGAACTGCTTACGTAACTAAGGGCTTGCAGTATCTCCCAGCAAGATACCAGTATTCTTTAAAAGATTTCTTTTTACTGGATGGGAGTTGAGTTACAGCAGTGTCAACTTTCACACTGTTCATAAACTTACATTTTAGTTTATTCCAGCAGCAGTGAAGTCCTACTCTACACCACTGCTTTCAGCTTGCCTATCTTCCCAGCACCTTATCTTGGTATCCATGCTTCTCAAATACCACTTTACTACAAAATACGCTTTAAATAAAAAAAAAAAAAAGTAAAGAAAGTATTAGCACGGGATTAAGTTGTGTTGGTGTAATGTGATAAAACAGCACAACAATAAGAAGGAAAAAAATACAAGCAAAAAACGATCGGCAAGAAATACACAGAAAGAAGTAAACTTTTTGACAGTTTAAGTAAAAGAGACATTCCCTCCACCTACGATACAACAGGCCTTTCAAAGACACATAACAGAAGACAGCGTACCCTCTGTCACGTCTCTAGTACAGTCTGTGAGTCAAAATTTTAGAAAAATCATCCACTATGATCAGTGGCGATGGGAAAGCACATCTTGAGGACGTCCGTGCGCAGGCGGCGTGGCGGGGGGCCCCGGGGGCACCTCGGCCAAGTCACCTCCCGCCGCGGTGTGTCTCGGGCTCGGAGGTGCTCCTCACCGGAGTACTGCGACGCTTTGGAAAACTACTGCTTGTAAAACGTATTTAAATCTCCCAGTGGAAGAAGAAAAAAAAAAAAAAAAAAAAGGGGGGGGAGGAGGGGGAATAAGCCCCAGCCCCGCCGCACCGGAGCGGAGCGGAGGTCGCAGGAGCCGGGCGGGGACGGCTCTGCTCCGTCCATCAGCGCACCGCCTCGCACAGCCCCGCCGAGGGCGCGGGACTTGGGGGGGGAATCAACCTCCCGGTAACTCTCTCCAATAAATATTTCTAAGAAGAGAAAGTTGGCGCCCAGGGCCCGTCCCCAGGGGGTGCGGGGGCTCCCGGCGGGCGCCGTGCTGCGGGCACCGCGGTGCCTCGGGCGGGCTAGCGCGGGGGCTCCGCCGTCGCCACCCCACTCCCAGCCTGCAGGCAGGGCACGGGGAGCGCGGCCACCTCCTGTTCCTCTCACTGAAGAACCCGCCGGGCTTGACACGGACCGAGACTGAAGGGTTGCGTGAGGCGGTTTTTCCCCCGCGGCTGCCACACAGCCCTCCCGCCCTGCACAGCGAGCCCTCGGCAGAGCCGTCTCCATCCACCGCCCGAAAACATCCTTCAGCCGCATCCCTCTGCCCCCCCGGCACCCCTCCGGGGCGGGCTCAGCCCCGGCGGGCTCCCGCCACCGCCGCCCCCACCAGCGCTCCCCCGCCGCCCCCCGCGCCTCAAGGTCACCTCAGCGCGGGGCGGCCCCCGGGGGTCGCCGCTCCCCGCGGACCCCTCTCTCCCGCCTCCGGGCCGCGCCGGGCTCCCGCTCTTACCTGAGCCGGCGAGCGGAGCAGAGCGGAGCGAAGCCACCGGGAGCGCGGAGGCGGCCGCTATCCCCCTCAGCGGCGGCTCCCGGGGAGTCGGGCCGCGCACGGCGCCTCCCTCCTGCGCCGGGGCCGCTGCGCTGCGGTGGGCGGCGGCGCTCCGTCAGACTTAGCGGGGAAGCCCTGAGGGGGAAGGGGGGCGGGCGGGCAGCGCCTCTCCCCTCCCCGCCGAGGTGCCGGCCCCAGCGGAGTCTCGCCTCGCGTCGCCTCCCCCGGCAGGGCTGGGGCTCCCCTCAGCGGGGAGAGACCGGCGCCGCGCCCAGCTTCGCCGGGGCTGCAGGGAGCGCGTAGGGGCGCGGAGGCGGGGGCGCTCCTCCGTCCCGGCTTCCCGCCTCAGGCGCCCCTCAGGGCCGAGAGCCCCGCGGAGGAGGGCCGGGCCGCGGCAGGGGCTAGAGGGACGGAGAAAGGGCGGCCTGAGGGGGCGCGGGGACACCCCCCTCTCCCCTCAGTTTTATACTGCTCAAGTTACTACGTTAAAATTTGCCTCTCACACCGCGGGTGCTCGCAAGATGTCGGGGCAGTGGCGGGAAGCACGCGGAGGCGCCGTGCAGGTGAGGGCGGCTCTGACTGACCTCGCCTCAGCGAGGGGCGCGTTCAATCGCGCCTGCCAGTGGCAAAGGTTTACCACCACCACCTCTTTATGTCTTTTTTGTTTTCCCTCTTCCCTTAATAGTCACGGGTTTCAGTCAGAATTCTCCAAAAATTGCAAGTCGAAGGCCTGATCCTGATTCTGAGAGATGGAGAGTCCCAGCCTGGAACACGTGTTGAAAAATGTACGTATATTTTCACGTTATGAAGGGCTGTATGATATACAGATTATCTGCGTTATATAGACTGAGGAACTAACACTCCAGTCATTAGTCAAAAAGAAAAAAAAAAAAAAACACAAAGTAGATTTTGAGATACTTTTCCTCACAACGTTGCCAAAAAGAGGATGGCATCTTTGAAACAGTGCCAGAGTAGTTAATGTTGTAGTAGCTAATGTATTTAACCAAACCTTCCTGGTTTTACACATAGCCTTAAATTAGGTTTCATAACAGTTCTGTTGTGCCGTAGAATCTTTTCACCATGAGAGTTAAAACCAGTTCCCAGACGTCTCCAAAGCTGAGCTGAAATAGAGTGAATTTTGAAGAGCAGAAAAAAAGTATTTGGTAGATGGGATGGATTTTTATTTGGCGTAAAGGATTTGTACACATCACACAACACCCATAGACCGCTACAGCAAACAACACTAGCATTTTACTTGGAAAACTGGAAATCTTCCACCGCTTTTTATTGGTGAATAGCAGGGCTGGCCAGCCCTGGTTGTTTGAGAGATGATACGCTGTTAATTATATTCTGATTGCTATCTTGGCTTCTTCCTTAACACCATTTAAATTCCAGTCTTAACCTTATCTCAGCCAGGACTTAGTGAAAAAGTAGGACAGCCAACATAACAAAAGTACAAATCTCTCCACATCTTTTAAAACTATTTCTAACTTATTTAAAACCAGGAGGAGCTGCGACAATATTTTTGTAGCGCTTTCAGACAAGCTCATTAGCAAAATACAAACTTGCAATTCTCACCAAGTTCTGTTACTAGCTTTGAAAAAAAATTAGAAACCTGTAACTATTCTGCAAATAGCGAGATTAGTTTTCTCATTTGATCTTAAACCACATGCTTACTGTCAACTGAGAATCAACATTTCTGGTGCTTTCCCCTGCTACATCTCTCCGGGTCATGATGAAGATCAAACAAACTGAGAAAAACTAATCAAGAATAGCAACATTTCTGTTTTGACAATACTTAGAAAGATGGGAGAGAAAGCCTGAATGAAATGTTTACAAAAATAAACACGCAAACATTAGGTAAATGTGGTGCTATTTTCAGCTTGTGCTTATTAATCATTTAAAGCAGATGATTGGAGTACCATTTGAAAAGCATTAGATGTGCATTCTTACTAGCTGCATGCAAACACATTTCACTGATAACTCTGCGCGGCATAAAAACATTGCATCCTAAGGACTGTTTTCACAAAAATACTGAATTCCACACACAGTCACACCTGTTAAACACTAAGGATCGCAGTGCAGAGCTCAGGATTTAAATATTACACAGGACAGTTTCTGAGCACATGATTTGTCACATCGTAACATCCACAGCTGATCAGCCACTGCAGCTGGGACTAACAATGCCAGAGCAGTACAAACAAATTATTAGTTTCCTTGCTTCCTCTCCATCTTAAGATATATAGCCCCTACAACTGATTTTTAGATGGTGAAAGAGCGGAAGTGTGTGGCTGCTTATCACTTGTGATAAGAAAGTTGCCCTGTCATTCATCGTTTCATTTTAATATCTTCTGCCTATGAAAACCTTTTCCTATGCAAACAGTCATGTAGAATTTCTTTAGTTTCTGACAGCTTTAGAAGCTATTCTCATATTTTTGTAGAGAGTACATGACAGAGGTCTCACCACCTCTTTTTTCCTTTGGAGATCTCTTTCTTTTACCACAGTATTTCCAGGAACTCAGCCTCTTACATACAGGTTTTAGTAATATTACAAGATAAAGCATGATGTTAACAACAACAGCATCAACTAGTCTGCTATAATGTAACACTTCACAATATATTTTGGAGATTAGGAGCATTCGCATTATGTTTTTCCCTAAATTCATTGCACATTCTCTCACAGGTGCAGTTTAGGTATTCCTATAAATTTTTCCTCATTTTCCTGGTTAATGGGGTAATGTATGCAGAGTGGAGGTCATCTACTTTGTCTAAAGAATGTAAAGGAGCAGAGAACATGTAATCACCAAACACTTTGGCACTACCCTTGCCTCAAGTTTGAGTAATCTAATAGGGATTTATACTTTTCAGACAGTTCTTCTCAGGTTTCGGCTTCACATTATTTTCACAACCTAGAGCTTAATTTCCACTCTAAAAAAATGGAGGAGGAATTTCAAGGAAATTTAAAAAAAGAGGGGCTAATGGATGCCAATTCAACAACATACAGTTTGGCTGTATTATGTTAGAATGAAATAGCTATTCATATTTCAACAATCTGTATGAAACTTCTAAAAATAGATGTATGTATTAAAGCATATAACTGTGATATTTTCATATCATATGTACTTAACATCTTCCATCCCAAGGAATCCTTATGCACTTCCAGAGTTTACCTTTGAAGTGTTGTTCGTGCCAAATGGCAACACTGAGAACGAAGTGAAAAATACTTGATCTGCCGAAAATATAGTAGTACGTAGATTAACAGAACAAAGTGCAATCGTAAAACCTGTCATCGTGCTTTATGAAGCAGGCAGAAATGTTGTACAAGGAGTTGTTATACAACAGTACAGAGCTTTGTGAAATATGAGGACCGGGAAGGATATTTGGAGTACCCATATTTGACTCACAGCCATGAAGTCCTACTGTTTTATAACAGATTTGGACATTTAATTACCAGAATGTTCAGACCCAGCCTTAGTTGCTATTAAGAAAAAACTCCCATGGTGTCGTATGCCACCAAAGTGTGGCATAAGTCCAGAATCTGATACAGTAGAAAGCATATCCCTGTGAATCGCCAGTATGATCTCTTGCAGTAATTTCACACCCTCGCATCAGTCTACCAGTCAAGAGCCAACCAGTCCTAAATCTCTATTGTTTTTAAAAGCAAAAGTAATGACAGATGAAGACTTTGACAGTAACACGTTCTGTGACATTGCCATGAAGTTTTAGAGCAGGGGAAGTTGCTTTTTGTATTTAACATTTGAATGTCTTGAATGTCTTATGCACTACAGGAGAAAACTAGGAGAAGAGAACAAACACCTGCCCTCTGCTTTGTTTAAAAAAAAAAAAAAAAAAAAAAAAAGTTGACCAGAGGATTATTAGATATATTGGGATATTCTGCACCCATTGTTTCACAGTTCTAATTCAGCATCAAAGCAAAAATAGTCAAATGCAAAGCACACATTATAGTTGCACGTACGTGAAATGACCTTGATATCGCCCAGCTTCAGCTATGCAAAACGTAGAGGGACTTCAACATCCATCTGATGTTAGAAGCAATTGTGTAGGCCAGACACAGGGCCTGAGCAAAGTTCGTATGCTGAGCATGTTGGCACTAGTGACCCCAGCTAGAAATAATGTTGACAAAAGTTACTGATTGATTTCTCTATAAAATAAATTTGGTGCTTCCCCGGCAAAAAGCATTCTCAAACTGTAAGTAATTTGTTAAACCTGACATAAAGTTGATGGTCTCACAGCCAAAAGTACTTAGTGAGAAACAACATAAAAGGCCCTTTTCTGAGACATTTAGAACTTGATGGAGGTGTCCACAACACCTTTATTCTAAAAAACAGACGAAAAACCCTACCAGACAACAAAAAGGCTGTAAAAAAAGGATACAAAAACCACCACAACAAAAAAAAGTCAGAAGAATATGGTGAATGGAGAGAATGCAATATTATGATTCTATATTTTCTGAAAGGAACACAAGTTAGTTTGCCAGATGCATAATCTGACTTGGTTTGTCATAACCTACTGAATACATGTATATAAATGGGGGCAGAATAACTTTTTTTACTCCTGAATTCAGTAGCAGTCACAAAGTTCTTTTATATGCGTAGAGTAAATTGTGAGAAAGCTTTTTGCAATATTCAGACCTTTTTGCAACATGTTGAGACAATCCTCCCAAGGTATGCAGCAAGTCTACTTTAAAAAGATCCCAAATCCTATATAACACCCATTCGACAGATTACTGCGAGAAATCAGTTGGCAAAATTAAAAGTTGAAGTAAGAATGGCATCATTTTAAGAATGACTTACATATTTTGTTCCATTTACTTATTCACAAGTAAGTACATGATGGGAAACGCTCAAGTGGATGCAATGTTGAATTAAGAACCCTGAAAACACTGTAGATGGAAGAAACAAAAGATGGTGAACTACTGATTGTTAAATCACAGCACGGGTATTTTACAGTTCAGAAAATACACAACTTTTAGCTGTATTTTGGGGACAGTCACCATAATCAGAAATAATCTCAAAAATGGTTCTTTTTCCTTTTTTTTTTTTGACTATTTGACTTTTTTTTTTTTTTGCAAGAAAAAATATTGATAGAGTGAAATAGGCAACGGTTTGCCTAATCCTTAGTGCTAGTAACAAAGATTTTGAGTGTGGAAGATAATTAAATCTTTGGACGTGGGATGTCAGTCATTTTAGAAGCAAGAGTAAAATCCAAAAAAGCAGTGAAAACAAAGCAGCATCTAAAGGTCAGTACTGGAAAACAAGCTGAGTATTGGCAAACTTGTCTCAACATTCCTATAAATTTAAAAGTCAGTTGTTGCTTTCTACAGCAGTTTCCCAAGGGGAAGCTGAATAATTGATTTACATACTAGTTGTCATCAATGGTTTCAGTAGAAATTTCCAGAAAAAATACTACACAAAATCCCTTAAAGAAAATATTTATCAGTAACACAGAACTCATGTTGTGAATAAAAGTGGATTTAGCAAGGCAAACAGAATCTACACATGGTCCCAGTGGTCATTTTGTAAATACCAGATTTAGCTTGCTGATGTTTGGGTAAGAATAATTCATTTTCTTTGAGAATAATAACATTTTAAAATATCTTCTTCGGCTTGAAGGTTGTAAATTATATTCGTGCTGCTTGGTTGGGAAGCCCACTTACCTTTCATACTTAAACTCTTAATAAAATAGCACAAGGGCAAGGCAAATCCGCCAACACGCGTTTTAAGCAAGTGATTGGTTTAAGTCAGAGATGCCAGGAAAAACAATCATGCAGCCCTTGGATCCACTCAGGAGACCCATGTCACTGCAAAAGGAAGTTAACAATGCTGTTAGACTGCTCTGCAATTTATCAACATTGAAGTCTGCTTTTTCGCTTTTTCTGCTTCTAGCCAAAAGTTCTGCTAATGAATATAGTACTTATTTCTCCAATGCACTCTATAAATAGTCACTTTGAATCTCTTAGCAATTACTACAAATGAGCTCTGAGGTGAGATGAACATAAGCATTCCTGTCAGACACGGACAGACTCAGGTACCTCCAAGACTACTTGCAAATTAATCCCACAATTACCAGCGTGCCTGATACGATGTGCTGTCTCAGTAGTTTATGCGGTTAACTGCATTCGGAAATGTCAGCAAGACAGTTCATATTCTTAGCATGCACAGCCCTAACATTTGCGTGTAATCTCACCTGCAAGCTTTAATTCTTAAAAGAGTGGGTTCTTACCAGGATCTTACCTGTACATTTAATGTATCATCATGATTATATAGGCTTATATTCATTATACTGAACCATGGCGCTGAAGTTTGGAGCATTCCTCCTAGACTCCCGAGTGTGTGTGTACATACATACACACACACACATAAAACAATTAAAAGAGAAGTAAGTACATCCAGATGGCATTCCAGGTCTCCTAAGACCTTTTGTATCTTTCCATTATCTGGAGAGGAATTTAAGGGGACTGCACATCTAAATTAGGTACTTCAATGGGATTAATCTCTTATATTGTTTTATAATTAAAATCCATATATCTGGCTAATGATCTTGGACATGTATTCTAGTGATGAGTGCAAACAGCAGGAAGGAAAAAAATGTGGACGTGGAATACATTATGGATGGAAAAAGTACAAGCCTTTTTTCGTATTTTTCATTCAGCTTTGTTTCCTTGTAGCATTTCTGCAACATATTGATTTATATTGATTTTGAACTTCAAGGTAAAAAATTACTCCTAGTTTAAAACTACTTGTAGTTTTTTTTCTCAGAGAATAAGTTCTGATTTTATTTACATCAGCATAAATTTATAGTGTCAACTGATTACCCCAGATAAGAGAGGGGAAAAAAAAATCCAAAAAGGTTCTGTATTAATGGCAAATAAGACAAACGGCCTCCTGGGCTGCATTAGGCAGAGCATTGCCAGCAGGCCAAGTGAAGCGATCCATTCCCTCTCCTCAGCAGTGGTGAGACACATCCAGAGTGCAGGGTCCAGTGCTGGTGTGCTCCCAGCACAAGAGAGGCACGGACTTAGCAGGGTGAGTTCGTAAAGGGCTAGGGAGAGGTTTAGGGAACTAGAGCATCTGTTATATGAGGAGAGGCTGAGAGTGCTGGGACTGTTCAGCCTGGAGAAGAGAAGGCTCAGGGGGATTTTTGGTCATGTGGCTAAATTCCCAATGGCAGGGAATAAAGAAAACAGAGCCAGGCTCTTCTCAGTGGTGCCCAGTGACAGGACAAGAGGCAAATTCCAGGAAACTCCATCTGAACACAAAAAAAAAAAAAACAGGACCAAAATCTCACCTCCCCCCCCCCCGTGATGGTGGTAAAACAGTGGCAGAGGTTGCGGACTCTCCATCCTTGGAGATATTCAAGACCCAACCAGACACAGTCCTAGGTAACTTGCTGTAGTTGAACATGCTTTGAGCGGGTAAGCTGGAAGTGCCTTCCAGCCTCAACTATTCTGTATCCCATATGAATGAATTAAATTAGCTTCTCCTCTGCCACCCTGATCAAACAGATTTGTTGAAACTTCTTTCTTATTCCTATCACCATGAAAATTGTCATTTAAAGTTTTAAACCTGGTCTTTATCAGCAACAACAGTTTACTGACAAAGATCATCCAAACCCCAGTCTCTCTCAATGTCACTTTCTACACAACTTTACGTTGATCCGTGATTAGTTAAAAGATGAATATTTTTTTTTAAGTGCTTTTCTGGAGTGACCCAATGCTGGAAATACAGCTTGCTGATGCTGGAAATACTACCGTGTCTCTAGCATTTTCTGGTGATGAATGGATCAAAACTACCTTGGGGATGGTGTTTGACACAGAATACCAATATATCGCACAAAAATATGGCACCTAGCCACCCTCCCCCAAACATTTCAGATATAATTACCTCTTAGAGATGGTTTAAACTTTTTCTTCTGTGTATGTGATATCCCACTACAAACAAGTCATTACTCTCTTAAGATGCAATTTGCATGTTTTAGGTTTCTCTGCAACGCCTACGCAGATAATATTTAGCTACTAGTCTGCTATTGCTTCTGGGCTGATGCATATTCTATCCTTATTTATAAAAGCTACCTAATGAGGCAAATAATATTTTTATATATTACGTTACAACTTGTATATCCCTCCAAAATAAACAAGATTTTCTGACTGACTAGCAGAAGAAAAAAAATCTAATAGGCCAGGTTTCCTGAATGTGGCAACTAAAAAGGTTACTACACGCAGCTAGCTGTCCTAATTGCCTAGAAAGCTTGGATCTCAGCAGCAAAAATGAACTGGGACATGCTGGAAAACAAAAGCTAGAAATCATGTGGTGGGTGGTCTGCCAGTCCTTCCGTGATGACTTGCTAAAACAGTTCTGGGGTGAGTGGTAAGGCTAAACAGTCCCCAGGTCTTTCAGAAATCCCCCTGCTTGCAATTCAGTGACTTGTTTTCTCCAGGAATGAACAGGTTGGGATGAGCATCAAGACTTTTCCCCCCAATACCTCTGGTTACTCCAAACTGTTCCCTTACTTTCTCTGTTGATGAAGAAAGGAATGAGGTATTTGCACAGAATGGAGGTACCAAGGATGGACTGTTCAATTCACAGCAGAAGGAGGCAGGCAGGGCTAGGTCTTGTAAATTAAGTTACCACTGTTTCCTCTTTAAGTTTTCTACTGTCTCTGGTTTATTTCTTGGGTAAACCGATGTTCATTAGTTGCTTCTGCATTTAGTCTCCAACAATTGGCAAAATCGAAAATACACATTTGATTCAATATTACGGGAGCTTTAGTGAGGAAAATCCAGAAATTTCTGCACTAAGGCAAACATTAAAAGTTTAGATGAGGCAGTGAATCAACTCATACAGTGCAAAACAGTATTTGCCTGGATACTACGATCGTCTTCTAATCTGCATATAAGCACAGAGAGTAGTCTTAAGTGTATGTTCAGTTATGCAAGACCAAGGAGAGCAAACCTGGATATGAAGATACAACATCTGAAAAAAGGTTGTTTTATTACACAAGATGAGTAAACCCATAAAGGAAAAGCAACTGTCTTTCACAGCACAGCAAAAAGAGACCAGCAAATTTTCATCCATTCCTTAAAACTTTTTCACAGGCTATGTACGCACATTACTTGCTTTTAATGAACTGCGATGGCATATATTAATCAGAAATTCTGCAATAATTACTGCTTTAGTATAAAGTTCTACAATTATAAGGAGGTGTTTGAGTAGATGTACTTAGTACAGATTAATATTCTTTTAATTATATAACTTACTGAGATCTGAATAAAAATGAAGCTACACAGTGGCATGCTCTTTGAGTTGGCAGTCATAGAGCTTCCTCAGTGGTAGGCATACATGACAAAGCTTCACCAATCTCTCATCTTTTTCCCCCCTCTCCTATTCATTTATCATATGGTTACATAAAAACAGCAGGGAAATGAATTATGCATATTTTTTAGTGCACTGAAAAGTTAAATACAACTTACGTGTGTGATTGCACAAAGCACTTATTTGACCTTGCTAAGCTTTAAAAGGCATTCTAAGATTAGCCTGGCATGTATTTCAAGTGTACAAAAAAAATACAAAATTGGTTCTTAAAACGCTAGTACAGACTGTTTCATGCCTAAATCCTCATTATGTTCAATGTATTTATAGGAAATGACTCAACTTCTAAGTGGGTAAAGACAAGTAAACCCTCCTTTCTTGTAGAAAAGTGGTGCTCGTATATTCAGATGCTACCTCGTCAAGCTACAACCTTCAATAAATCATGTTTTGCATAGGAATGAACAAAGACTATGCAAATGTTTCCACGTACCAATTTTTGTCAAAGTGATTGTGACACATTGCAGCATTTCACATTTGAGCAAATGGGAGGGAGGGGATAGAAAGGGGTGAAGAAGGGGAAAGGAAAACCCAGCCCTTCCACTCCTTTCAATTTCAGGATTTGCATATAAGCTTGAGAGCTCCAGAAAGCCCATGATGATTCTTCCATCCTCCAGCTCACTTTTGCTTTTCCATTTGTTACATCTCATTGTGATGTTAGGTCTTGATCCTCTTATTAGCCACAGGGAAAAGCAAATTACATGAAAATGAATAGGGATACTAAGAATAGAGTAAATTCCCGTACTTCCAGCAATACATAAGCAATACAAAGCATAGAATAAAACATAGTCTATTTTTATTTCCTGTTCTTGCATAGCAATGGAGAACACGGCAGTTCAATATCTTATGTACCATGCTGTACCAATTCACCACCCCTACAGGGAAGACAACGGTAAGAGGTACTTTGGTTTATCCTTTTGTGAAATAGAGACAATAGTTTATGGAGTTGAAAAAATTAATATTTAATTTGATATTTTTAAGACATTTCAAGGTCAGCAATTTAGATATTGTAAGTGAGATGTAAAAAAGTTATTTAATTCATTCAACTCTGCTCTGCTGAGAACTCCTGGACTAAGTTTCAGCCTCAGTTGTTAGAGACATATCAAGTCTAGGTTTTCTTTACTAACAAGCTTTATCCAAAGAATGGGAAGATGAAGGTTGTTACACTGTTGTGGCTTAAAATGGTAAATACAGATGAGCTGTGGGAAGTGATTTTTAATATTGTTACATTAGGAAAAATAATTATCAAACAGAAAACCTTAAATCACACTCAGACAGGTGCACACATATCAGCAACCACAATTCTCATTGCAAATCCTTACTAACTTGCTATTGACCTTAAATCCCTAAAAGCTTCACTAATTAAACTTAGAAATATTTTTATTTTGGTGTAAATACTCACTTCCCATAATTAAATCTGTATCTCCATCTGTACAGCCTTTTTGTTTGTACTTATCACTATGGAACTCTTGATTTCCAAAGTATAAACTCCTGGTCGAGTTACATACATCTGACCAGCAGCTATAAAAATCTATTCTCCCAAATGCACCCCTTTGTTTCACGCTCTGTTTTTCCCACCTCTGAATTAACTGCAGCTTTTCTATGGTTTTAGTATTAGCTCTTTAATCAGGACATTAAGTCTATTTGAAAGCTGGATTTAATGCAAAATTCAACAGTCTGCTGATTAAGTGGAGCATCTTACTGAAAGCAGACAGCAGTTCTTCCAGATGTACATGGGCTTTCTACTAAGCCCCAAAAACCAACACGCCGCTTTTAACTTTCTTTGGAAAACCACTAACAGACTAGTCTGCTTCAGAAACTGCCTCTTCTTCCTCAGCGTAACACTGATTGCTCACTAGTACCCTGGCAGTGCATCCTGCAAGAAGGTCTTCTATGTAACATCCCCCAACTTCCTTAAATGCAACAGTTCAAACTAGCTGGATTTCAGAGGACATTGGTACGGCTTTATTTGTGCAAGCCAGGAACTAGGATCTTTATTTTAGACGCAAAAAGTGGACAAGTTCTAGCGTGAAATGATCTCTTACATTGTCTCCCTCTAGCTTCATCACTACAGATCATACCTTTAATGGTCAGCAGGGAAGTCTGAGTCTTGGTTGCAAGTTTTATAATGCTGAAATCAAAATTAAATAAGAACAACTATATTTTATGTAATAAAATTGCGCTCAGATGACTACTTCAACTATTAGTGACTCTAACTGGTGTCACCACTTTCACACTGTGATTTCATTGTGTCCTAAATTCTGGCACTGGGGAGCAATTTCTTTCTGAAACAAGTGTCAGATAGCCTTTCATTGTTGATATACGTGCTAAACATCTGCCTTTTATAAATGAAACTAACATGTTTATGTGAACAGAGATAAGGTACTGCTCTGACAAAGTCTTTCCAGGCTAGGGCATATATTCAACAAGGCTGGAAAAATTTCTGAACAGTTCTGGAGTGTTGTAATAAGAAACATGAGCAGGTAGAAAATTCTGTTTACTTTACAGCTAAGCCCTTTTATTAGAGCCCCAAAATAGGATTCATTTGCTTTCGTTAAGATGATTGTAAAATTAAGATTATCATATTACCAACATCCACGACCCTCACAAAAGAGAAGCCCCGCCGTCCCCACTGTAACTGTCTTCTACTGATAATATCCAGTGTAATACAGGAAAATGCTGAGATCTCCATAACACAAAACCGCTATCTACAACTTTAAAATATTTTACTAACTCTTTTGAAGGCAATGATGCATTTTTTTCAAAGTGATTCTTATTCCGTGTAAAAATAGTTTTAAATTGGCAATATTTTAGGCATATTATTACAAAGGTGTATAAAACCAGTTTGATATTATTGCCCCACATAAATTACTTTGGCCTCTTGCAACTCTTAGCACCCTAAAACCTGAAGGAGACAATCTTGCAGTAAAGACTATGCGTGCTCTGTGTTTCTGTTCCCTTGTCTTCTCTTCCTCTTCATTATACGTAATTGCATGAAAGTCCGTCACTTTGTTCTGACTTAATTCCTTTTCTCTTCCCGCCTTTCTATTATGGTGGAAACTACTTAAGAATTACCCTGCTGCTAGTGACTCCTGGGTCAGTTTCTCTATTTTTGTTTTGACATCATATAACAAAGATTAATTTGGATTCAGGCTCTGAATGGCAGCTTTGGGAGGAATATAGCAGACAGAGCCAATGCTTTGCTACTGAGCTAAGTAGAAAAGCAGGACAAGACTCACAGGTTTCAAGTTAATGTATTAACTTCTAAAAATGCAAACCTACAAAGTAATCAGCATATTTCTTTGCCTTAAAAGGAATCGTGGGTTGGGATTTTTTCCCCCCCTCAATGACTTCACTGTTCATGTCACATATACATGATGTAATTAAGTAAAGTCACAGTTTCATTTAGCAACTCATGCACACCACAAAAGAAATCTGCAAGTAGGAATGAACTCAGGACAGACAGAGAGCCAAGTCTTCAAAAGACCCTTAACATTTAAAAATATAAATATACATTATTGAACTGTCAGCTGCAAAATGCCTTTTTGGAAAACAGCAAAGTAACATGACTGCCATTCTTAAGAAGTTCAAAGTGCGTCAGTGATGGGGAAAAACGATGTTAAGCCTGGACCCCCTGGCAGCAGTCCCCATGTTCATGCCTTTCAGTGTCAGCAGAGTCGAGTCCTGCTTAAGAAACATAGCTTTGAGTCCAATAATCCCTTGAGTCCATACGCAAGAAACTGGAGTAGAAGGGAAAGAATGAAAAACCGCTGTGCAGCCAGTTGCCACAGTAAGCTGCCAGCAAAAGAACAACGTTAACATTGCAATGGGCAATGTACCATCACAGAGAAATATGGAAAAGGGAGGCAACACTTTGGGATCCTTAGTGTTGTGCTGTGCAGCTTCAGGTTAGTACATCCCCTAAGAAATCTACCCTAACTATAGCCCAGTGCATCCACTGAGAGACCAGCTGAAAACAGTATTTTACAAGAATAGAGTCAGTGCTACATATTTGACAATTTTGTCAAACTCAGTTCTGATAAGATTGCTGTCATTCTTCATGATATGCCTTTTGTGTTTGTATTTTGTATTTGACGATACCATCAGAAAAATGTCATTTGGACACAGACCATTAAATCCACATTTGTAGTACCTTTTTGTAGATCTTTACATTTTTTAATGATGAACGTTACTGGTTCTTTGCTATTCTTCTTGGGGGAAGGAAGACATCTATTTGGATTTTGTATAGCCCAAAACAGCCAGTGTTTTTTGGCTAATGCACAGAAGTGACAAAAATTAAAGCACCAATTCACAGGGCAGTGGCTGTACTCAGTCGTGGAATGGAGGAGATTCAAGGCCTTCTCTAAAATTGAGATTAAGAATCTGTATTAGAAAATGCAGAAAGTCTAGCACTGAACATAGGTTAGAAAAATACTAATCCTGCAATGTTAACCATCGATACACTTAATACATCACAAGTACAGATGTTCTGATATTATGCCATCATCAGAGGTTACATTGTCGTGTAATCACTGCGTAAGAGATATTATGTGGCTGCTTTTTGACTTTTTTCTTTAAAGAGATACTACATTTTTTCCTTAATTTAATATTAGGGTGAGAAAAAACAGAAACTCCTGTGGCTGTTTACCAGTTAATCTGCTTTGTTAGTTTTGAACTAAGTTTATGGCACTGAGGGCAAAGCACCCAAGAAAGACATTTTTTAAAAAGACCATAAGAGAAAAAAAAAAACAAAACCCCACAACCAAAAAAGAATAATGGGGAATCCAAGACACTTCTTTGTGCTAATTCATTTGGAGAATTAAAGTCAGGAATAACCTCCTCCCAAATCCACAAGACATTAGTATCATCCAATGATTTGCAGGATAAGCTAAATGTTGTAGTTTGAGTTTGTCCTTTCGGTTGCCCTTTGGGGTAAGTAGCCATCATGCACATAGATGAATATAACCTGTAATTATTTTTTTTAAATCCCCTTTCTGTGTCTTTAATACAGTCACTTTTATCCTCTGACAGAGCTGATCGTTTAAGTTAGATGCTGGTTGTTTATCATGAGGTGAAATGACAGATTCTTGAAGGTACCCATATATTGCCAACAAAATCTGGCTTGTACATATAATAGCTGATGAACCACGTACTGAATAGCCTACTATGTATATTCAAATGCAGCTCTGATTTTTTTTTGTGCTGGCATGCTTCTTTCAGATGACATTAGAATATAGTGAAATACAAAATCATATAGAGCACAGTAAAGCATTCAAGGTGCCATAGAGGTGTTCAGACATCAGAATGTTGGACACATTATTATAGACATCTGAATAGAAAACATACCTTAGAACTGATAAACAGTTCATTGTCTTCTTTACATGGTAACTTTCATAGATTAGCTAACAACAGGCTGAAATTTGTCAAGAATTCTTTGAAAACTAATCTTTGCCTTAGGTGACAAAACAAATTAAAAAAAAAAAAAAAAAAAAAAAAGGGTCAGAAAAGGTGTTGAGAGGTTTTCCAGTCTACCCCCAGCTCCAGGAAGGACAATCTAGATCTAAGCTATTCCTTGGAGACTCTCATAATACCTCCTTAAACCCATCCTTGATGAAAATCCTGTCACCTTCCCAGGCCACCCATTCTTGGGGCAGATTATTCTTATAATTGGAAGGCTTCTCCTCACGTGCAGCCTAAATTCCCACCCAATTTAACTGCAAACCTCTTGAAAACTAGTTCATTACTATTCTCTTTGCAATTACTGTTCATTTACTGAGTACTGTTTATTTATTGGAAGACTTATCACATCTCACCCTCAGTGTTCTCTGCTGTAGACTAAACACACTAATTCTTCCAGTCTTTCCCCACAGGTCATGTTTCCCAGACCCTATTCCTGCTTCTCCTCACTGGCTTCCCTCCAAATGGTCAACATCTTCCTCATTGCATGGAGACAGTGCTGCCTTATCAGTACTTGAGCGGAAAGATTACTTCATCATCTTACAGATAGTCTTGTTTATACAGCCCAGTGCTTGCTTTTTTGGGGACTTGTGTTGTTTGGCAAGAGTATGACATTATTAGTTCTTGTTTAATTACTAATCCATCGCAACTCCCTTTCTTGTAAAGCTCTTGGTTTCTAAGAGCATAAGCCTATTTTTTGGCTTGTTCAGTTGACACAGTGAGCAACATTTCTTTTTCATCTTAGAAACATTCACTTATCTTCAGGAATATTCAGGATCCTTCATCTTTGTTTAGACTGTATTGCGTACATAAGCAAGATTTGCAGTATAAGATCCCTAAAGTAAATTTGCCATGCTGCTTCTATCTTCCCCTCCTCCCGCTTGCAATGCCTGGCATACGATATCCAGAAGCAATGTTAAGTCCTAAAGATCCCATGATTTTGTGGTTTGCCAGCACTATTAATCACAGAACACCTGCTCTATCTCTAAATTTTGATAGGCTTCACCTTTGCAAAATTGCTGACTTAAACTAAAGGAAGTTTGTCCTTCAGGTACACCACAAATGATATTCCATGGAAGTACCTCATGCACAGCTGTCCAGCTGTCATACTTGATCAAAAACATCAAATATTAAGTGCCAGGGTGCATTTTGCTTGTTTGGGAGATTTCAACTGCACTGTTTTCAACACTAAAAAGAACTGGAACAAATGGCAAAATTAGGATAGTGTATACAGAACTCTCTTACCTCTGACCCAAGAAAGCCTTAAAAAAACCCTTTAAATATCTTTAGGGGCAATTTTATTCTAATTGCATCTACCAGGAACTTTAGAAGTCTTCTAAGGAGCTTTGTGACCCCTAATTAGAACTTTGTACAGACAGAGACTGGAAATTAACCGAAATACCCAGACATACTGAAATAGGAACCTTTTCCCCATCCAATTACATAAAAGCTATAATTATATTTGTTACATAAACATTTTAACTGAGGAAAACATTAGATAATTGAAGACACACCCTCCCCCAACCCCAGTTAACCACCACTCACAGCACAGCAAGAGTAAAATTAACTCAAACAGTATTCGTACTGTAAAGCTGCTTCCACACTGGATGACACTGTGCTGCTCACTCTTTCTTTCCATCTTGGATAGAAAGATGTTAAAAGGCAATAATTTGAGACTATTTTGAATTTCACCTTTTGTTATGCAGTTGCATACATTATTTTTTCAATCTGTTTAATCAGTGTCAAGAGTCTATCCCTGTAAGAAATCAGATAAAGAGCAAAAAAATGACATACTGAATAATTGCTTTGTGCTTAAGCAGTAATGACAAGGATACCTAGACTCCACCTTTGCTGACAGAAAACTGGAGAGATTCTGAGTTGCAAAAGGGCCGTACAGCCGATCGGCTGCTCTTCAACTTACAACAGGATGAGGAGAAAGATCCCACACACACACTTCTTAAAACCATTCCTCTCTCTGGAAGGAAGTTACTTGCAGAAGAATACCAATAGTCACTACTTTTTTACTGCATGAAAGCAAAACAGAAATGCAAAGTTTTGACTGTTGTACGTTCAGCTGATAAAGGAAATAAAATTATTATGGTATGTAACTAGCCTGACCCACCATTACACTGATTTATTCTGAGGGAAGGTGGAAACTGGACTGACAGAGAACAAAGAGCCCTGTTGCTATACTGTCCGCAGAGCTTTGCTGGTGTATCTCAGCTAAACCTGACGAAGATGCTACCCTGTCACCAGTCTCGGTCAATGACAGGCCCTTCTGCTAACTATGCTGTCAAGGGTGCCAATTAGGATCAGCTGGTGATTTCCTGTCTGGTAGAAATGGGACAGATTTCTGAGCCCAAACCAGTCTCCATTGACTCCAGGGGGTGTTGTTTGAGACAAGGTGGGGAAATAGGGGGTGTGTGGGGAGACAGCTATGGGAGGGATGGGGGGGGAGTAGGGACAATGTCTCCATTTTTAAGCCACAGCGCCATGATTTCTGGATACAGTTATAACAACAGATCTGTTTTGTACCAGTGCCTCAGCTCCCTGACAGCAGAAAGCTGGTTCAGCAGAGTCCAACTTTTGTAGATGGATCACTGGATGCTGCACGCATTTCAATGAGTTTGAGAGGGCTGTATTGCGATCGGGTGAAAGGTGACAGCAGGAGGTCAGCAGACTGCATCAGAATTCAAGGGTACAGACTCCTAAACAGTACAATAGACGGTATAACACAGTTCTGAGTGCCTAGGAGTGTTCTCCTCTATGCAGAGAGAGGCAATAGTGGTCTGGGACCTAATTTGTATAACAAACTATTTAAGAGGGAAGCTAATTGAAGTATATAAATCGTGAAGAATATCACATCAAGCCAAGATACTATTAGTAGCCCAACCTAGATGAGGTTATAGAAGTGCATTAAAAAACCTCAATAAAAAAAATTAGTAGGAAACATTCCCTACTTCACGATTCCACAAGACAAATCCTCAAGCAATGGTTAGATATTATCCAGAATAATAAAAAAAGAATACTAAAAATGGATATGTAGAAGGAAGGTATGAAAAGCACAAGTTCACTCAAATGGGTTACAACTTATTCCTAACATTCACTGTCAGTATTTTTTAGAGACAGGAGATCACAGCCAACTAACAGCAGCAGCTGAAAGTAAAATTAAAGTATAATTCTGCAACTACACTATTTTTTTAACTACATGCTCCTTATGTGAAAGGTTGATGTAAAGTTAACTGATCCAGAAGCATTTTCAGTAGTGTTCTGATAAACTCTGGTCTCATTCTTCCATTACCAATTCCATCCTTGTGATGTGATCAGACTGGAGAGCGCAAGGGCACACTTTGGTTGCTTTTCCAGTCACCACAATCCATGAGGAGTATGTGGATGTGGACAGAAAGCCACAAAAACTAAAAGCAACAAGGTAAAAACCCCATACAAACAACAACAACAAAACAGAGAAAGGAAAAGGAAGAAAGAAGGAAGAAGAAAAAAATGTGTGCAGTGAAGAAAGACTCAGGTGAAGCAGGGCAAGGGAAGCACCAACGAGCACCAAACACTATTTCCGACCCTGGAATTTAAGTCCATAACCCTGGAACAAAACAGGTAGTGTAACTTTGTGCCCCTACACCACCCACTTCACTTTAAAGAATCAATAGCTTAGGAAAAATGCACAATCAAACTACATGAAGAAACAACAGCTTTAACTTAGCTGTTTACACTGCATGCCCTACAGGCTACATCTACTTGAAAAGTTCCTCCTCTAATTTTTAAGCTCAAGCCTTATTTGAAAAACCACCAACCAACCAACCCCAAAACCCAAACAAAACCAACCCAACTCCAGATCTTACTGAAGGATTTTCTTGGGTCACCTCCTCTAAAGGCAGATTTAGGGTTAGCTGAACATTGACAAGGAAGAGTTTTGCATTTCTTTGAAAGATAATCCTTTGTGCCTCGCTGCCACTTGGAATGAGACTTTCACCATTCCCTGTTCGCATACTGAGACCAAGTGGAAGTACTTTATTACGCTGTTTAAAGTGTGGTACCTTTTACTTCCAGCTCAAGCAATAAGAATATATATCTGTATTTTACTAAAATGAAAGAAATGCAGCTTGATAACATTAAGACAAATCTAGGAGACATCCGTATCTATCCAAATATGAAGCACCAGGTAGGCAGCGTCCCTCCATTCAGGCGGTGTCTGATTATAAGTGTTACATTACAGGTGCACCCTACATCTACACTGTGGAGACTCTGGAAAAACAGTTCAACATTCCACTATCTTTTTGGTCACATTTTGTCTATTTTTTTTGTGGGAAGACTAGAAACCCACAGGAAGGTGTTATTCCGGCTTCCTGTTTGCATGTGAAGTTGTAGTGAAACAGGATGAAAAAAAGCTAACTCTATGCTTCACGTCTGGTTTGTAGCCTATTACCATCTCCTTTTCTTGAAAGAACATCTTGCCTCCCTCTGGTATTTAGGTTGCTCTTCAGAGTATAGTATAAGCTCTTATTATTCCATGAACACTCTCCAAGAAGCAGGTAGTGAGTAGTCACGCTCATACAGCAACCTTCATGCAGCCCCGTGCACAACTTAACCAGGCTAATTCCAGGTCTACAAAAATAAAATGCCGTCTTTGCTAACGCTGTCTTAAAGCCTATTGCCTTTCTATGGGTCTTGAAGAACTATGGGACTCATACAGAATTATCAGCAATATTTCTCCCTCACCCCTTTCCTGTGAGTAAATAATTTAAATCGTTTACCTCTAAGTTTTATCAGTGTGCCCTTGTCTATTTTGACAGTGCATTACAGCAAGCGCTATTTTGCAGAACATCTCCACAGAGAAAACTCAAGTATAAAGCCAAGGGAAAAGACAGTTTTCATTCTCACTATATAGCAGTCATTTACTTCAAGAAAATCCAGGAAGCCCAATTCAAGTATACCTCACACAAAGTATGAGATTATTGGACTAAGGTCACAAGAAGTATTTCTTCTCTAAGGGCAGATTATTTTTTACATTAAGCAGCTATAAATACATTTGAGAAAGAAAAAAGGTACTGTTGAAGATTATCTGTTTCTGTTTGTACCTCACGTACAGCAAATTTGTAAATCCTGGCTGGGCTTTTAATGCACTGGAAAGCGCATATATATACTCATCTATCTATATAAAATCTAATCCAGTCTTTACACGGAAGTTGGCCAGCCAACATACTTAGAAATAAAAAAGAAAATACACATACACAAAATGCTAAATCCCAAATAACTCTTTAAAAATGCAAGTAATGTTCTCCCCTTAGATTGTCTCATTAAGGTTAGATTGCAATCATTTGCCATCTTCATTCATTCTTCATAAATAATAAAGCAAAGTTACTCAACTTAGGAACAGCAGCCTTACCTTCACAGAAGACAAAACACGGGCATTTTTAATGTGACAAAAAAACCAAACCAATACAAATTTTATGTCCATGTCAGTATGTCAATGAAAAGATAAGCAAGCTGACTTACAGGGAAAGGTAGAGGGCAACATCCAGTACTCATTAAACTGAACAGGCCAGTGATTTATAGGCTCAGGCACTGACATTTTTAATACTGATAAAAATAATTTTATGTAAGCTGAATGCCAGAGACTTGGTTTACTTCAAACGGGTACTTACAATTTTGGTATGGTCCACTAGAGCACAGTAGTTACACAGAACATTTATTTATAGTTATTCCCACTAACATAGTGTTATCACAAAAAAGCTTTGGTTTATATTCATAGCGTAAAGATGAAAAACATCGAGCAATGGAAAAACATGCTAAGCAAGACTTTGTTATTCTTACAAAATGTAGCTCTCTGTTAATACTCTTCTCCGCAGTGTGCGTAATCTTGTTCTCAGGAAACTAATAAAGTCACAGCAGCGAAGGCAGCTGCATGCATGTACACTTTCTCAAGTTCAGTATGCCGCACAACCGCAAATTTCAACACCGATTAACACCACAATTGAAATGCAGTGAAACTTAAGTGAGCTTAAGTTTCTAATTTAATTTGACCGGTCAAAAAACATCCTCAAACTGAAAAAATGTTGCCTGGTATTTCACTTGCCTACAGATGAACAAGTCAACACCAAAACATTTGGCAAGTTATATTGACTATCATAAAAACTAAAAACCTAACACTGATTTCCATCTAAAACTGCTTTTAAATGTGAAACCAAAGTGAACAACCCTCCCCAAAAACCCCTGACCAAACAAAATACCCAAAACCTGTCAGCATCACAATCCAAACAGTCACTGGCATTCAGTATGGACTTCTCAGATTTCAAGTTTCACTAGGTTTTCCTGATCTATACAGTGTGCTGAGCACCGTATTTCTTTAGAAAATGTATGGGAGCAAAGTACTCTGAACTCAGGGAAACAGAGTTTGGAGATGAAGCAAATTTATTGTTCCAAGTGTTGAAATTAGGGAGTATCAACAGCCACACACTTCATGAAAATCCAGCTAGTAGTATGAACGAACACTTCTGGGTAACCCTTAAATAAGTGTCAAAGCTATTGTAACATGGTATATGTATCACAGAGCCTTGTAGGAATCCTGGGGTTTAGAAAATCAAAGATGCCCTCTGCATAAAGACAGGCAGAGAACAGCATCGCTGAGGTACTAGTCCCATTTCTTTCAGGCAAATTACTGCATAGATATCTAAGGTTAAGGAGTTCTGACATTTTTTCCAAACAGCTTTTACAGTATCATAAGATAACAATGAAAATACATTGTATTTGAACCAAAGAGCAGCATATTAGACATGCACTGGTAGAAAACATCCTGTGTGCAATTTGAGATGTTAAAAGTACCATATGCAGCTTGGATGTTAATCTAAAAGCATACTAATTTAATTTGACTTCATTTTTTGTGGAAAAAAGTCTACATGGTCTTATTCATAAAAATGGAATTCTCAACATTCAGCTGTGGTGGGTATGACACAAACATAGGCAGTCTTCATGTTCAGGTTCTTCATGGAGATGTCCTTTGTGATCTCTGAATCAAGAAAACAAGAGAAACAGCATAGAGTTAGTGCTCTTGCTTACAGGTAAAACAACAAACACTTTTTTTGGTCTTTATTCAGACAGTTCTGCTGGTTCAATCAAAATGGGACTTGGACAGAAACTGCTCTGCTCAAAATTCCTTCCTGTTAATGCATGGTGCATTAAAGGAAGGGTCACCACATGTCAGGATTGCCCCTGCAAGAGCTGAAGATACTGTTCTAGGTTACAAAGATAGAATTCTTTGAAAGCCTATGTCAGCCCACAGCTCCCAGCTTCACATCCACGCAGAGTAGTGTCTAGTACAGACAGTTATTTTATAATGCAATAATATTAAGTCAATATTAACAATAGGACACAATGCACTGAACACCAGAGTCCCTTGGAAATGTTACCGAAGAATGGCCATACTAGACAGATCCAAGATCGATCTCCTCTAGTATCCCGTCTCTGACAGAAGACAAAACGTGTGTGAAGGAGTAAAAGAATAAGATCGTGCATATATTAACTTGAGTTTTATATGTAAAGCAAGGATTGTAGTGGTATCTGCTGAAAAACTAATGTTGCAATCTTATCAGACATGCCCAAATAAGTTCATACCATACCAGATCGATTCCTTAAGTCTTTTCATAGCTGGATGCATAGTTTGGAACAGTGATAGGATAAAGTCTCACCAACAAATCACTTTTAAGGATTTAGCATATTTCCAACAGGCTGACTCAGGGTTTATAATTATTTATGAAACAACCACACAGAGTAATAGCACTTTGTGGCTACAGAAAAAGTCACTTGCAAAGCTGGTAGGAACTGGCAATCTTTCACTATTCTTGCCACCTTACAGAGCATTTTTCCCAAGAAGTTAGATGTTTGCTAGCTCAACGCTTCCCTGCACTCCTCAGCTGTAGGAAACTACCCCAATAACAGAGCAGATTGTTTTGAATACTTGGGAGGTACAGCTGTGGAACAAAAGTAATCTGAATAAGAAATATACCAGAGGTTTCTTTACCAAGGAACTTCAAAGAGGTAAGAAACTTCAAAGCAGTAACCACAAATACATCCACTGAAACCAAAGCAAAAGCCTATTGGGGGTTACGGTGTTACTCTGCACGCTAGAATCCCTACAGACAGCACAAGCAAATAGAGGATAATTTTAAATTTTTGGCACTAGTGTTAGCACAAATGACAGATGAATAACATTCAGAATGGCTGGGTGTTTTTTCAGGAGAAAAAATTTTGTAGTGTACTGCACTGTATCACCGACCTGACGGCTGATATTCACGCTGCTCTAACTTGGGCTCACCTCCAGCTGAGAGAGACCAAGGCACCGCGTGTGTGGTGGGGGGAGGAGAGTCTGTGAAGTGCATCCATGGAGATAATGTAAAAGCAGTTTAGTTTTCAGTAATGTGATGTCCAAGTGAAAACTGATTCTAGAAATGGCAGCGAGGAGTTTTGTTTCCATGTAACAGTATGCACACTCCTAACATTAAGGCCCCCATCTTTGAAAAATAGTTCATTTTTAGACTGAGCAGTTATAGTCTGCATCGAAGTTTAAAAGCCACTTATTAATTACAGAAATAAGAAGCCCTTATGGATCATGATGGTACCATTTTTAAGGAGTTCTCTTCCAGCATAGTACTCTGCTTTAAGCAGCTGAATACCCATCTACAGAGATAAGAGTGGAGGTATAATCCAATTCAGCAATTAGGGCTTTATTTCCTCATTAACCTTCCTTCCCACCCCATAAAAATGTTACATCAGTATGTCAAAAAGTTATTTTGGTGTGCAGAAGCAGCCAAACAAATGATGAACTTGGTCTCAAAGTCTTTTTTCAATTATTTATTTTTAAAATCCTGAAAAATTAGGAACTACACAAAGCTACTATTTTCAACAGTATTTAAGGCAATAATTACTATTAGAAATTGGAAATTTGGTTTATCAACAAAAATGTAAGGGCATCCTCCTTTTGGTTCCAATTCCTCCAAAGGAAGGCTTTGAAGTCAGCACATTATAAAGCATTGCCTTCATCCCGAACGTGTCTCTGCATCAGCTACCTGTAATACGTTTCAATCTCATGAATAAGCAACGCTCACCACTTTAGCATTTATTTATAGAATGTTTTTCCAATATTCCAAAGAGGGGTGAAAGACACATTTGTTTCTGAAAAGTTGGCAAGCCTTTGTGCAATAGATAGCAGATGCCCAAATGCCCGTACCTGACAACAGTTAGAAAACTAATATTTTCAAAACTGATAATTCATTTTCCTCTAAGTAATTTTTTTTCTTTTCTTTTGATAAAAACAGTCATCGACCTTTCAATTCATGGCTTATTTTCAATCATTTCAAATGGTTAACAACAAATAATTTATCTTTAATTTTTAAAATAAACTATTAAAAAAATTCTCAAGAAAAGAGACTGTATTGGTAAAGAGATGAGTAGATTACAAAGTTGCAACAGTACACATAAACATTAATTGAACTAATGTCTTCCGCAGGCATCAAAGTATTTGTTTTATATGCAGCACTTATTTGTCACATAAAGAGATCTGAAGTACAACCATTTCAGTGTTTATAGCATTAAAAAATGTTATTAAAAGAGCTGCATGGTGAGAATTAAATCTGAGCTAGCAGAAGCAGAGCTATATGGCATAAGCATTTGTTAGCTACACAAATCAACCTCCAGGACCAAGTTCTCTACAGTCTGAGTCTAAAAAAGCCCAAACCAGTTGTTTTAGCCTTTGAAGACTTATCAAGTCTTTCACATCATCATAAATTGTCACTTTATAAACTTTATTTGAAGTTTAAATAGTTCTGGAGAATTCATACTACAAACATGTTATAGCAATTTCCCTTTTAGGTAAAGGCATTTTAAAAATCCTTACTTAAATTAAGACTTCAGGGCTATAAATTTTCCTGGTTTGTCACTTACTTCCCTCTTTCAAAGCTCAGAAGTTTATTAATTATTTTAGTCTCTTAACTAAGTCATAAACTGCTGTGAAGCCCCGTTGCCCTGTAACAATGACAGAAACCAAAAAAGAAGCAGGTACAACATCAACTGCTCCTGAATGGCTAAATTCCTAGTCGGCGCAGTTTCGCACATAAATACAGTTTTTTGTTTATGCAAATGAAGTGTGGTTGATATACTTGGTTCTTACACCTTGTGCTGTTTCTAAACACTACCGGCGGCTCCAGTTCTCTGTTTGTTAACACCATTCAGCACATTATTTTTAGCGTTTGCTCAAACTATCACTAGAAAGTCTCATCAACATTTGAGATCCATTTTACTTAAAAATTGCTCTTGAATAAACAGAGTTTAGGTCACATGAAATTAAAGAAAAAAAATCCAACCAAAAATCCACAACAAAAGAACCCACACCTTACATGCCCTGATGCTAATCCATCCTACTGGAATCCCTTGAACCCAGGCGGACAACTAAGAGACCCCAGCTTTGGCCAGCTACGCTGGAGAGCTACACTGCTCCTCCTCCCTCACCAGCTGACAGGCACCTCCCGAGGAAACGAAGCCCAGCCGAGGATGAGATAACTACTTCAGACAAGATGGCTAACGTCTGGGCAGGTAACCTGACATGTGACAAGGCATGGTTAAGTGTCATGTATCCCTCCCAAACAGGTTGTCAATCATGCCACTCAAACTGGAGACAGAATCCTTTGCATCATTTCATTTGAAGAGCTGAATTTTCCTGAATACACAGAAATACCTGTGGTTTTTTTACGACATAGTTTCCAATCCAGTCGTCCTGTCAAATGAAGTCCCAAATCTTTCTCAGGTCCAACTTTTTAGCCGTACAGGTGGCTACACCTTTAGTCTTATCTTTTTCATGAATCAGAGACTTTTGTTTCTAAGCCTCACCATCTGTCTGTGGTTTTGGAAGATTCTTTAACATTTCAGATGAGTGACTGTGTGATAAAGCTTTCTACTTCCCAGGTATTCTGAATGAATTGCAGCTGCTGTACCCTACCAAGTCTGACCTACTCACACAACTCTAAAATAGATCCGATACTCTTTTCCGCCCACTCCCATTCTTCAAAAGGAAGGAAAAAAAAAATATCTGCAACAATATGAATGTTACAGGAACAATTTGAACAGGTTCTTAAAATAGTCACCCTTTAGACTCACTTCTAGGAGGAGATTCACTCTCTCTGTTTAGTCCCAGCAGCACGTAGCTGCCATTTATGTTGCTGCCTGACCTTTCTGCTTCTAAAGGAAGAAACTTTCACAGAAATTGTCTCGGCCATTTCATGAAGGGAATGCATTACAGCTTTGCATGTCTAAATGTATGTGTGTGCTTAAAGGATTTTATTAAACAAATACTGAATTACTCAGCAAAATTAGAAACCAATGTGTAAATAATGCGCATTTAGTTATTAAATTAGATCACAGGCTACATTAGCTGCTCCTCAACAAAAACTTCCAAGTGTCCTTGAACAAGCAAACCAAAAGTTTGTGCTTACCCTGAGTTTGTGCTTCATCCAGGAACAATTTTAGCCTCCTGCTTCTGAGCCCAAAAACTTTTGCTGTTTCATGTAGAAGACCTTGGTATGTTAATCCATTCTGACCAACAGGGTTTTCCATTAGAAGAGTTCCCACGGTTCCTTTCTGACATTCTGAAGAAGACACACAGTTGGATCACTACTAGTGAGGAATGACATTATTTCATTTATCTCGGCAAATCGACATTTAGGATTTCTTCTTCCATTTTTCATCTCCATTTCTTCATAGTGCTGAGTAATTACCAATACCAACCTACTTTACAGATATTCACTAAATAAGTTCATGAATTATAGAATCAAAAGTATAATTAACAGCTTGACAAACAAAAGAAAACTTTGCAAAATTCTTTACATGGGTCAACAGGATAACCTAGAGACTGGGAAACATGAAATATTTCAACAGGACACACAAACAACTAAGAACTACAGAAGCTCACAAAGCACCTTCTGATCTAATCCTGTTAAAAACATGTTTTTGGCCCCAGTAGGTTCCCAGTAGTGTCAAGAGAGATTCCATATGGACAGTCCAGAAAGGACTTGCACCAGGGCAGAGTTTAAGAACAAGTCACTAACACCACAGCTGTTCCAAGGGGAGCTTTCAGAGTAGAAGTTACAAGATTAGTGGCTGTGAAACAGAATTACGTACACACATCCGTACTCCAGATCAGGTTAATAATACAATTCATTTGGCTTTTAAATAGCACTAAGAAACGTTTCACCGGCTGTTTCCAATGGCTTGGTAAAGAGCTGGCTCCTCCTGCATTTATGGTCAGGTTCAGACTCAGCCTTTTAAAATAGGCTGCACAGGTGAGCTGCTGGTCAGAAACAGGAAAACAATGCTGAAGGGCTCATGTTTAAATGCTGGTCTTATCTCAAACTGGCTCTCCTTTTTCTTTTATGAAAAGAGGGAGAAAAGCTAAATATAAACGTTGTGTTTATTAGAAAGCAAATGCTAGGAAAAAATAAACAAAATCTCCATCTACCAATGAAAATGTCTGTGCTTATCTTCATCAGTAAGCGCTGGGGACCAAAACTCAGAACACAAAGAGCTGAGCCTGTACACGAGGAGAGCGCGGTACCCTACGTACCCTGTGGTTTTGCATTCATTAACTGCAAGTTGATATACTGGCAGAGCAGAGCATCAGGAGAGCTGATCAGAGCAGGTGCTGACCCCGTTGTCACATGTAGAGTCTTTCCGCTGAGACTAAGCAAGTCAGTTTTGTTTATCAGTTCTGAAAAAGAAAATGAGACCAGTCAGGCCATTTCAGGGAAGCCGAGGTCCAGTTCCCACCCAATTAGCTGACAATGACGCCTTCTAACTACCGATTCCACTGTCTCCCTCTTCGCAATTCCTTCCTCAAGGAAAAGCATTTCTCCATTTTGAAAAATGGAATTTGTGCAGAAATATTTGGTTTTCTTAGCACAGAAAGTGGAAGTACTGTGTAAATTAGCTCCTGTGTACCATTTCTTACAGACATAAATATACGAACATGATTACTAAAAATAGTTAACTAAAAACAAGCACGAAATTATTCACTTAAGCCAACCATTTCTATCTCATTAAATTAAGACCTACAACCTTTGCCTCTACCCTGAATTCCCTAGCTGAAGCAGCACTGGATGTGTGTTCCTATGCAACATCAAGATATTTCCCTCGTTAAACTCCAGGTGACAATAAATGTAAAATCAGTAGCTGGTTAGCTCATGAATAATGTCCCCTGCATTAATATTTGGGTTTAATGTCAACAACAGCTGATGATTCAGCAGATGGCTCCAGCCACGCATATTTAGAAAACTGTAGAAGATTCAGACCCAAAATAAGACTCATGTCTCAAAGGACTGGAGAAGTAATAACCAGCACCCCGAAAGCACTCAGATGAGAAGCTAATGAGGTTTCTGTATGAGAAATGAAAAATGTAGGGCTGCATTCTGCACTGCCTCCATGAGCAGCTGCCGCTCTGTCACAGAGGTAAAAAAAGCTGCCGATGGCCACAACATTAAAGACAGAGAAATACCACCACTCTCTGCTACAAAGCTTTTGCACCTACGGAAAAACTCCAAAGACCAAATCCAGGAAGAAGTAATAAATTTAATTTCTTGTGAGAATTGTGCATTGCCTGTATGTATGGAACAGGCACATCTGCCATCTCTTTCCAGCAGGTTTTCATTCCACATCAGCCCTACTCGTGTGTCACGGAGCCTAAGCTGTACGAAGCTTATTTTCCATCAGTTCATCCAAATGAATTCTAAAGAGGCAGAAGTGACACTCCTTTTTTCCAGGGATGTTTATAAACTTAAAAATGAAATTAGAAGCCCCACCCCAAAAAAAACACCCAAACAAAACCAACAAAACAAACCCCACCCCAAAACACAAAACCCCCCAAAAAAGTGGGAAGTAAGCATGGGCTACAAGCTCTCAAATTTTTGCCAACTGCCACAGAACATCAAAGCGCGATGCACTGCGGAAGGCTTACGAGACTGCCCTAAGGAAGGATGAAGACCTCAGACTGCATCTAAAATTCAAAAATGCTACTTTAAAGAAAGAGGCAAAACTTCATTGCTGCTTCTAAAATTCAGTTTTCAAGGATGATGAAGTTTATGATGATGGTGGCCATGCGCCAGCTACCCAAACACTTCTTTGGTACATTTGAGGCATGGGCACATCCTCAAGCACAGGAGGGGGCTTGGCTTTTGGTTTTACTAACAGAAAAGTAGGAAAATAACTAAATTAACAAGTGGAGAGGAGTTAATAAGATTTTATCATATGGAAAGGGAGTCAGCAGCAGGTTTTTCCTAGCATAACCCTAAAGCTGCTTTGCTTCCACTGACATACAATCCATGGGCCATGGTTAGGGACAGCACTGGCGAGCAGGGTGCTTCACACAGCAAGAAACACGCAGCTCGAGGAACTTCGAGTTTGACATTACACAGTTGCCGGGATCTGTGCAGATCTATGCAGGGCTACAGGGCACGAGCTACAGTCATGGTGATTTGCGTATTTAACAAATCTAGCATTTTGCATTACAGGACCACTGACATTTTCAGAAGGAAGAGTTCATGTACAGTGCTGTCAATGGAGTCATTTCATATAACCCTCTAATAAGAGCACGAAAAAGAAAAAAGCGGATCATTTTTTCATATATAACAATATGCTTGAAAACAAGCGGATATTACAAGTGCTCATCAATATTAAAATCACTTTTAAAGTCAGTTTCTCCCTGCAGCTGAGATTTCAGTGGTAATGCTCTCCTAAGGTGCCTTACAGCCTCATGGCCTTTTAAAAATTAAAGATTAAAAAAAATGAAATCTTTTTGTGCTCTTGTTCAAAAAACACCGCTGAGAATAGAATTTAAAAAAATAGCCATCTGAAAATCACAGAGATGAAATAAGACATGGACCAAGAAGTTTGTAGGGCAAGTTTTGCCTCACCTTCCTCCCCCCTGCTTTTTTAAGCCCTATATGATTTACCATTACTTCATTTATTCCCATGAAGATAAAAAAAATAATTTTTTTTAAATAGGTCTTTTTCAATATGGGCTACTTCCATGAAAGCCGAATGCAAGTCAAAAAGCATGCCCAATAAGAAATTTAGAAAGTTTTCAGTTTTTCAGCAATCTAGAGCAAAACCAAAGTCTCAGACAACTGGTTTTACCATCTGACTTGAGCCCAGCTTCTTTCCTTTCAATGATTAATTAATTTATTTTTTTTTTACTGTAAGAAGAGAAAAATTCTATTCTTGGTTTCTGAAGATGAGCACAAATCCCAGAGCCTTGCTCAGTGTTGCGCAGTTCCTGAAAATACATTGATACACTGTTGGGGAGGAAATGTCTACCCATTATTTCAATGTTGCACTGAAAAACAGGGACATGACATATTTTAGCTTGCCTTAATACAAGAACTGCCTGATTCTGTGCCGTTACACAACCCTAAGTAAATCTTCATTACAATTTGAAAACAAGATAATAAATTACTGCAAGTAAAGTGGCCAGCCCTAAAAAACACAGGAAGGAAAATAAGGAGCCAGAAATATGGTTTTACTGGGTCACAATTTTATTAGCACCCATGGGAACAATTCAGCAACAATTTATCTGGAGTGCGTGACCTTTCTTTGCAATTCCTCTCAGCCAGAGTGGCTGATACCAGCCCCTGCCTCACCTAAACAGACACTGGAATCACCACAGGGCCTCACCTAACATCACCCGTGAGAAGGATGGGTAGATGAAGCAAAGGGATTGTATCCAAACCAAACATTGGGAATTTCGGTTCTTTTCTCTAACATCTTTAAGAGCTATTTTCTTTGTACATGCCTTCAACCCTGGCTCCTCAGGGAGCCGTATCCTCTGCTGATCAATACTTATTTGAGATCTCTGCCAAATTGCAACAAAAGCGAATTTGATAATCTAATCTTTCCAAGGGAATTTTAATGTTGTTAATGAGTGGGCAGGGAAAAAACACCGCTCTGCCCAGACCACTTACAAAGAGCCAAAGCTTAAAATCAGCATGCCAAGATGGAAAGTCCCAAAATGATACCTACGCAGCAAAAGCAACATGGAAAAGAAAGAAATAAAGCCTTTGTTACTACAGCAGAAAAGAATCTTTGAGGAAGAGGGAGGGTTTAGGTTTTCTTTACCACTTCCTTTAGGAATTCAGCATTAATAGATTTGTGCTGCATCCTTTTGTCCTGTTAGTGGCAGAAAACAAACCAAACAAGGAGTCAAACTGCTTATCACCTTAATGAGATGAGAGTTTCCCCAACCCTCCTTGGCCTTTTGCAGGTCATCTCTTAATATCTGTGATGGTCATGGATTGTACCAGTACACACCCACCTCTGTAGGCACACACAGCACTGCTGTGAAGTCTATCACTACTGTTTGGAAAAAGATTTCAACGAAAACTGTTTCCTCCTTTAAAACATTACAGAAACCTGAGGAAGATACTGAAGGATCCAAAATTTCCTATAAGTCGCCTATAACTGAAAACAAAGAATAATCATTTTGTATGATAAAACTACTCAGTTCAGCTGAGCACAACTTGGAAAGAGGTTTTATCACAGTAAGGTAATGGATTACATCAGATGTGAAAACCCACAAAACATTCTTCTAGAAATACTTAGAGGAAAAGAGAAGTAAGAAAACTAAAGCTAAAGATGGGAGCAGTGACCTTACAGACATTAGTAGGACAACCCCCCTACTGATGTCACAGGCAGACGTAAAACGGTGATCCTTAGCAGTCCTGTGGGCACCCCAACAGTAATGCTTCTATGAAAGTAATATTTCTATGAAATAGCAAAGTGACATATTTCAGTAATATTTCTATGAAAACACACAAGCAAAAGTTTCTGTACCATCCAATTACCATTTTTGCAGTATTTTGTCACTCCTTTTAGACTTAATAAAAATGGTGTGGAAACAGACAAAGTCTGAACTTCCAGATGTGCCTGTAAATAACACTAAGAACACACAAAGAGTTTACTATTACTGTTGAAACATCTCTAAAGACATATCACGGCATGGCCACTGTTAAGTACTCTACTTTCTGTATTTCTTCACTAAACGTTTGGTTATTACTGTAATTTTGTTCTCAGTGTGCTAATTTTTAAGTTGTAACTTTTTCTGATGTATTGAAATGTGATGTGTAATGTAATAATAAAGCAGCATCTTAATCTCTGGGGAGGGAATGCCAGTTTGCTGGTAGGGTCTCTCCATCACTAACTCCAACGTCTTTCATATCACTTTTCTCCTCTGCTTCAGCTGTATTATCTTTGGAACGAACAAAACTATGATATAGCCTGCAACTCTATATATAACCCATAAACGATATTTTACATCTCATGCCTCAACAGAGGCAAAGTTCAAGCAGCAAAAATATTCCATAGATTTTTCTAAAAAGAAGAAATGCAGAGATCCTCAAGTTTCTCTTGGGTGAAAAAGCAGCATTTTTTCCCTCTAGAGATAGCAGTTTGCATTCAATTTGAGTTCTCACCCTGCCTACGGAGGCATTAGGGAAAAAAAAAGCATGCAAAAGCTGATGGCAGTGCGCCATCAATATATAGCATTGGCTGGACCCGATGGAAACACTTTCTGAAATAAATCAGATTTTGTCCTGCTGAGAACTGCAATGGAAATAACAAGAGATGAGCATCATTTAGCAGCAGCAGCTTTTGGAAACATTCTGATGTGACTATAAACACAGTCTCATAAGCTAAGTACTATAAAATAGAATATTTCCTTACAAATTTTCTTGTCAATTTTGTATATATATAGAAAAATTATACAGTAAATAACTACTAGCTGCTGCTAGAAAGACTTTCAATTTTCCTTGTCATACTCCATTTACCTGTTTTTCCATTAAAAACTGTCAGTTTTGAATTTTTAAGACCAAAGATGCAGGAGACAGCATCTACCAGTCGAGTTAAGTTCAAGGTATTATCTCCTTTTGGATTCTCCAGCAGCAACACACCATCTAAAACCAAAATTAAGAAATTAAAACGCAGTTCAGAAGCAACATCCAAGTTTCAATGATTTTCTAATGACTTTTTCTAATTACTTCCAGTGAGTTTCTAAGCTAACTGGCAACATGGCATCTTCCAGAAATTTTTGTAGTATGAAAGGGAGAGGGAAGAATACAGGGAAACCACCTCAAGCGTACTTCAGATTTAGCGTATGGAAGTTATATTTGTTTTTATTAACAAAGCAGCCAAATTTTTATGTCACTGAATTATAATTCAGTATTATATTGATTAAAACCAGACAGACTGTGTGCCCTCCGAGATGTTCACCAGCTTAAATACTTACGTTCATTATTATTCTGTAAGCAGCTCTGTAACCACATTAAACAAGGCACACTTACTTTGACACAAACTGTAAACACATGCAGAAGAGAAAATAATCCAGAGACTACATTTGGTATTCTCCTTTTAATCTATAAGTCAACCTTCTAATACTTTTCACAGTATCACTGCACTCATCTTTCGATTATCCAAGACGTAGTCATATTCTCTAGTTTTAAATATTCTTTTAAGCTCTACATTCTCTAAGCTCTTACTATCTTAAGTTTTTCAAAACAAGTATCTCCTCTACAGAAAGGTATCACCTACATTTACAGTACTACATCAAGAATTAAAAATTCTCAAGGTACAGACTCTGAGCGTGGGTGAATGTACACACACAAGTATAGAGCGTGCACACCTCCATATAGATTCTTCACATACAAACCCTTCTGCAGAATATAAATAATTTATGTGCACACCCAAGCATTTGCTTCAGGTCTACATCAGAAGACATCATGGACAACATGTGGTTTTGCTTTTAATAAACTTATTTTCAAAAATTATTTAAAGCTACTATTGGAGGGAGTTTGCACCATCTTTCAAACAAATTCGTGGCTCCAACGTTCATCACACCGTTTTCAAAAAAATCTTGTAATACCCCCACTGGCAAATCAAACCCGGTACATTCCTACCTTGCTCCGTCCCATTAACACAAACTTTGAGGTTGACATAGGCACAGGCTGGACCAACACACTGACACAAACCACCTCTGACGAGTGTAATTTCTAGCTCTGATCCCTTCAGCTGAAAAAAGAGGAACATTATGATTATTTGAATATTGTTTTATTAAACAAACGCAGCCAAATATTTCCTTAAATAAAGAACATTAAGATCTTGTCTTATTATACAAAACATGACTCACAATAAAATAGCAACTTTTGCCACACCTTTCTTCAGAGACAGAATGCTTCAAATAATAATTTGTCTTTATTATATGTTAAAGATATTTAACACAGAAGAAAACCAGAGAGGAATAAACAGACTGATTTTCACTAGTGATGAGCAGTGATGACAGCCTCCCAAAATACAATTCAGAAGTGAATACACGTAGGATAGAGAGGCTCTCCCAGAGGTAGTTCAGAGTACCTGACGACAGGACCTTGCTCTCAGTGGCTGCCTGGAGAAACCTCAGCCATCTCCAAGGGGCTCCCGAGAGCAGGCGGGGGCAGGAGCTGCCTTGGTACCCAGTCAGCATTTGTGAGTATCTCCCCATTAGCTACTAGTGAATCCATTAAAACATCAAACACCCCAACAAGAAACGGCGCAAGTATCCTCCTTTGCAAACGAGATGCAGGACGAAGAGACTTGAGAATCTGTAGCAATACCACAGAAACAAACTTTTTTTGTAAAGGCCTTAAACCACAGCTTTTTCCAAGCATGAGGCTTTTCCTGAACTAAGTACAGGCTGGAATTACTCCTGCCCTCAGACCAATTTTCATGAGAATCACACTCTCAAAAAAACCCTTCAGTACCATTTGTAATTAAACAAATATCATACAGAAATCACTTAGATGAACAACTGATACTAAGTGGCCATCTTGGCCAAATTTTTAGTAAATTTAGAGACAGTCTTTGTTAAGAGTTACAGTCCAAAGGGTGACCGACTCAGACTTGGAAGCGCCACTCTTTGCTGAGCTCCTATTACAAAGTAGGGAAAGACACTTATGGAGCAACAAATCTCATTTTGTGTTTACCCAATTCTAGCAGCAATTAAAAATTCATTTTTCAAGTAGCTGCTTTTTCTTCCCAGTATTTTCTGATCAACTGCTGATTATTTTTTTGTTGTCTCTGAGAGCGAGTCTTTTAGAGAAGGGATCATAATTAAAGCCTTGTATCAAAAATTGATCCAGGATGATTTCACTGAAATACTGATCCTGAATGTAATCAACATACTTGTAGGAAAGACAGGCTGCACTTCGTTTTTGTCCCAGTCTTTACATATATCCAACATCAAGCAGACCTGTTATTCCTTTTAATTCTTCCAAAAATTTGGTGCAATGATCCTGTCACAGTTGACTGAACTTATGGACCCAAGTGTGGAATTACACACTTCATTCTTTTAACTTGCACCTGTTTATCTCTGAAAAATAAATAAATCTATATAATCATCTATATAATCAGCACTGTAAAGCATTTTCCACGTCAATGCTGCTTATCAACCCCCACCAACAGAAGACAGTTAATGCATAATTCAATCTGAATTCACATCGTCATCATCTTTACGCCTGAAAGCGCCAGTACAAAATGCAGTGCTGTTGTGACTAAGATAGACAAGTAACCAAAGCTTTGTCTGCTGCACCAAACTGCAAATTCAGTGCACACAGCTGCAGCTATCCTCAACTCTCCACAAAGGGCCACACTTCTACACTCAAAGGATTTCTAAAGAAGGGCTTTTCCATTTCAGATATTTTTATTCACTGCTTTTAATGTGACAAGCTGGTTGCAGCAGAACACAGAGTACAAACATCTGCCCTAAGCAATCCCTCTCCGCAGTCCTAGGAAGCGCAACTTCCAAGGAAGACTTTAAGTTGCTCTAAATCTCAGTCATCTATTTCTCTCTGCAACCTCTATTTTAAAGTCTAAGCCTGTCACTGACAATTCAGAGGCACAGCAAGGCTGTAAGCACAGTAACCACCTAAAGGTGCAGAAGGCAACCCACGTGGCAAAGATCATAGACTGACTCCCCAGGGAGGTACTTTGTAGTGACTGAGACTCCTTAATGTAAAATAATAATAAACAACTCCGCATTTCACAGAATCACAGAATTTTCAGAGTTGGAAGGGACCTCTAGAGATCATCTAGTCCAACTCCCCTGCTAAAGCAGGATTGCCCAGAGCACATTACTCAGGACTGCATCCAGGCGGGGCTTGAAAATCTCCAGAGAAGGGGACTCCACAACCTCCCTGGGCAGCCTGTGCCAGTGCTCTGGCACCCTCACCGTAAAGAAGTGTTTCCGTGTATTTGAACGGAACTTCCTGTGTTCTAACTTGTGCCCATTGCCCCTCGTCCTGTTACTTGGAACCATTGAAAAGAGCCTGGCTCCATCCTCCTTCAACCCACCCTTTAGATACTTGTATGCCATAATAAGGTCTCCCCTCAGCCTTCTCTTCTCCAGGCTAAAGAGTCCCAGCTCTCTCAGCCTTTCCTCATAAGGCAGATGCTCCAGTCCCTTAATCATCTTAGTTGCCCTTCGCTGGACTCGCTCCAGCAGTTCCCTGTCCCTCTTGAACTGGGGAGCCCAAAACTGGACACAGTATTCCAGTTGTGGCCTCACCAGTGCAGAGTAGAGGGGGAGAATGACCTCCTTTGACCTACTGGCCACACTCTTCCCTGTGCAGCCCAGGATTCCATTGGCCTTTTTGTCAACAAGGGCACATTACTGGGCCATGGATAATTTACGGTCTACCGCAACCCCCAGATCCTTCACCTCCGAGCTGCTTCCCAGCAGGTCCGCCCCTAACCTGTACTGGTGCCTAGCATTCTTCCTCCCCAGGTGCAGGACCTTGCACTTGCTTTTGTTGAACCTCATTAGGTTCTTCTCTGCCCAGCTCTCCAGCCTGTCCAGGTCACGCTGGATGGCAGCACGGCCCTCTGGGGTGTCAGCCACCCCACCCAGTTTGGTATCATCAGCAAACTTGCTGAGGATACACTCTGTCCCCTCATCCAGGTCATTAATGAATATATTGAACAAAATTGGACCGAATATTGACCCCTGGGGGACTTACAAAGCTTTTCTTTGCCTCCCTTTACCATACATAAACTGTATAGCTTCAGTACACAGAACTCACAATAACTCCCTGCTAATGGTTTTGTTTGAAAAAGCCTCCACACCCCAGACTTTACGCTGACAGGTAGGCACGCTCGACTCCATCACCATTACAAGATTGTTACATTCCTATAAACTTAGTCACCAGTTGCAACAGCCACACAGAACTGTCTGTTGTATATAGTCTTACTGCAGCTATAATTTTTTAGGTTTTCCCAGTCTGAAATGCGACAGTTGTGCAAATGCATAGCCTGACCCACAAACCTATCTCCAGTTCACGTACTAGCCCATCATTTCAAAAACTGAACGGATGTCTGGTTTTTGCTGATATCCAGACAACAACTATCAATTACATACATAATAACGAGCGCCTTCTGTCAGGGCAAGATTTTGTCTTTACATAGACAGCATTATTTAAAACGAATCTAATAGACTTGTCTTTTAGCTTTCCACCATTCACTAGAATCTGCTAAGTTAAGACTCAGAAAATAGGAAAGTAATAGTGGGGGGAACCACACTTGCACAGGCACGAAAGCTTTCACGGAAAGACACAGCGACCAATGTTAAAGCTCACGTACCAGGCAATTTCAGTGGTAGGCATCCAAACAAGCATTTCCTAGCGCTATACGTTTTTTTCCCCGATGCTTTTATATTCTAATTCAGATTTGATGTTGACTTAACATCAAACTGTCCATCAGAAGTACCCCAATCTGATAAGTAACTGAAGAAATAGCAAAATATTTTCACTGATTTCTCAACCACAATATTCTCTGCTTTTACACAGTGTTTTTCTCTCTTTGTGACTAGATGGAACTAGTAGTTTTGAAAAAGGCCACACACAGCTTTGTTTCAAATCCATACAGCTTTAGAAGTGTAATTAATAAGCGTAAAACATTTCCTTACACATGATGTTACTGAGATAGATAAAATATGCGCTTTCCTTTCAGCTATTCTCAGACCCCCCAAGCCATTCTGTAAATCAAAATTTAAGTCTGACATATGCTAAGTTCGTACCTTTCTGGTCTAGCATGACATTTAGACTGAAGAACATTTCACCCACAATCCTGCTAGGAACGCCTTCTGAAGATAGTAAGTTTGAATAAAAACATGGCAAAAGTATTCTCAAAACATGTCAGAAGAAACAGTCAAAGAAAACAAAGGAAATGGTTCAAATCTGCTGCTGAAAGGATAAACCAATCTGCGAAACTGCATTTTTACAAGTCACTGAAGTTCAGCAACATGGGGGGAAAAAAAACAAGCACCCTCAAAACATTAATAACTGAAGATGGGCTTAAGTCAAAAGGCAAAATTTAGCCTCAAAGGAGAACATTTCTAATGCAAAAGCATATTAACTTAAAGAAATCAGAGCAACAATGTTTTGCTGTCTAAATGATGTGCTAATCCAAGTACAAATAACTAACTAAATACAAATGTGTATTAATCTTACACAAACAACTACCTAAGATATTTGTTTTGATACCCAAGTGGCTTTGTTTTCATAAATACTACACATACAGAGCCCAACTATTTTATTTTTTTTAAACAAAAAGACGAATATGAAAATTTATAAGGGTTACACAATATCCACTATATCCCACAAATAAATACTTAGATAATTTTTTTCTGTAAATAAAGCAATTTGTTCAGTTAAAAGCAGATAACAAAATGAACTATGCGGTCAATGCTTTCTCCTTCTTACTTGGGTTGTTTCCTGGATGAGAACTTCTTTTGAGGTAGGCACCGGGTAAGGCTTCAGGGCAGCCTTTATTGTTGCAAAAATGAAATCCGTATGTTCCTTAATAACAGTATCCAGGTAGTCACCTTCTGGATGTGCTCTGTAGTACACAGTAATCTCATCTGTAGGAACCAGATTTCGCTGCAGGATACACCAAATATAATATTAATAACAGCAAGGGGACTTTCACGTATACAAACTAAAAGAAGGATACTTGTTAACTTAAAGAAAAAACATCTTAGATATTTACCAGACTTTTGTTAAAAGTTTCCACAAAAGATCTAGAACAAAACAATTCTTTTGTCAGAAGGGCAAGAAAGAGGCTTGAAACATGGTGAATTTTTCTTCAAAAGATAACGACCAAATAGCATACCTTGCTCAAAACATCTCACTTCCAAACGCATGTACCAGCTCACCCCCTTAGGGATCTGAAAGCCTACCAAATGTACTGAAACGCTTCTCTTCATGCACAAGAATTTACTAGCATTTACACATCCTGATAGCCTGAAATTAAGCCCTCGGCTCTTTATTGAAGGATTGCTCAATCAGTGACATTTTCTGAACAGCCAACAATCTCCAAAACATTTTGGTATTGTTTTGGAAGGTGGTGACCAGACTTAAGTTTTCACACTAGTTCTGTCACATATATCCACATAAATATAACATATACTTCAGAAAAAGAGCAATTTATTTCAATGGCATGCTTATTAAAGCTGAAATTCTTCTTCAGTAAGAAAATGGCTTCAAGGAAAAAAAAAAAAAGCAGCACCAAGAAAACTTTATTTCTAAAATCTGCTAAAAGTAATGCCTGCCCTCGTGCCAGCAACAGTTACTGTGGATCGGAGTATGGGGTTTTATTACGTGCCCACTTTTATAACAGGAGTGGGAACGAAAGAATAACAGAGTAAGTGCACATTAGCATCATGTTAGTTATTAGGGAAGATTAAGTTTTTTGATATTCATCTAAGTGAGAATAAGTTATGGCCTCATGTCATTACAGAAGTAAATGTAAATCATCCAGTAACTTATGAAATAGTTTTCATGGCCACATTTCTTCCTGTTTTTATTTATACAGATATAAATCTACATATTTTTTTTTTTAAAACAATATATATATAAAAACTATTTCGGCACAAATTTGACATTTTTCAGTCTTATACTGAAGATTCATGCAGTATTCACTGTACACATCCCCAAAAACATGTCCCATGAAAATTTTCTCTACGCACCATTTAGAGCTCTTGTAAATTTCTTCAGACATAAGTTTGAAAAAGATACAAATTCTAGCATGTTGCCACCAAGGTACTTGAGTAGGAAAACCCTAATGTATCACAGAACACCACGTTCCACGTTTGCAATGTGTACGTGCATGAGGGGACAGGGGATTGTTTGGGTTTTTTTTGTGGTTTTAGGGGGGGATTTTTTTAGGGTTTTTTTTGTTTGTGGTTTTTCATGTTTTTGTTTGTTTGTTTTTAAACTTGTAAGTTTAGAAACTGTTAGAATTCTTTGTATCGAGTTAAATATTACTTAGTGTCCTCTCCAGATTAAAGGCTTTTCAGACTTGCCATCACCTCCACGATGACCATGCTTTCTTGGCACAAAATGGACACAGTGAGTGCAGCTCTTTCTGGATTAGTATTGTAGAAAGAAGGAAGTTATGTTGGTTCAAAGTGCTTTGCCATAAAGGTCAGACAGCGTCATTTGTATGTACGATGAGAACAATTTAGAATGGAATCATTAATGTAGGTATACAAATTGGTGCCAGAAATGCCTCCTGCAATTTGTTAAGACATGAGTTTGTTTCTTTTAGCAGTCCCAGCTCAGATGTCTCTGCTCTCACCAGCTGACGTAATGCGCCGGGACCGAGATGGCACCGACACAGCAGGCCTGAGAGCTGCTGCTTAACCGGGACTGAACCACTGTTCCGTGGCTGAAGACAGAAAACAAGAGATGAGCAGTAAAATAAATTAGTTAATTCACTATGGATGACTTATAGCAAGCTCACTGTTCAACTCAAGCTACATATGTATAAACGATACAGGGCTTCACGATACAGGGCTTCATGTTTAATAAAAAAGCCGGCAGTTTCCACTCAGTATTGCCCAAAGATTGCTTAAAAGTAAATGAAAATGTCTTGTTCCAAACCATTGCTTCCTAACCTTTTTGCGAAGCTTCTGGATGCGATTAATCACTTCTCGGGCAACTCCTTCATCCACCATGGACTGGTCTGGGGTAACATCTAGCAGAACCAAAACCTGAGGTAATGCACAGAAAAGAGTTGAATAGGTGGCAAACTTGAAAACAAGTTAGTATTAACTCACTCCAAAGCTCACATACGTTTTTATAGAGCTCCTCTCTTACAAAATACTATGTTGAAGAGAGAAATTGAACAGCTCTAAAATTCAGGAGACAGGCTCCTGGAATTTGTTGAACTATCTGAACAAACAAAACCACCCCAGCTTTCACCTCACCATTTTCATATTAATTCTAGAGTAACTCTGCCCATAATAAAAAAAAAAAAAAAAGGAAATAACCAATAAAATACCTGAGCATCGGAATGTGCCTCAAACTGGGCAGATCCTCCTGCAACCTGATCAAAGGTATACATGAGACGAAGGTCTTCCCCATGGAGTTCGTGTCCTTCTACAACAATGGTGCCTGCAGAATTGGAAGATGAGGAACATCTATCTCTCACAACCAGAGTAAAAATAAATTTCTAATTCAAAAAGCTTTAAACAAGTATCAGACTTCAAATACACAAAATGCAGTATATTTGCAATACAGTTAAGACAGCAGTTAAGCACTAGTAAGAAACACTGAGCTATGCCACATTGAGATTTTCATACCAGCACTTCTGTGGGCAGCAGAACTCGCTCAAATAAATGCAGACGCTTCAGCAACTCTTTATGTACCATTTTCAATGAAACAGAAGAAAATGCAAAAATAACCTCTATACTCAACTCAATTAAAATTTACATTTAGGCAGTTAACTAAACAGATGTAGCTGGAAAATTCACACCCTGTGTAGATGTGGAATTGAAGCAATGCTTTTGAAAAAAAAAACTACTGCACATATACTCAGTTAAAATTCACAGAATTATCAGAGTTGGAAGGGACCTCTAGAGATCATCTAGTCCAACTCCCCTGCCAAAGCAGGATTGCCCAGAGCACATTACTCAGGACTGCATCCAGGCGGGTCTTGAAAATCTCCAGGGAAGGGGACTCCACAACCTCCCTGGGCAGCCTGTGCCAGTGCTCTGTCACCCTCACCGTAAAGAAGTGTTTCCGTGTATTTGAACGGAACTTCCTGTGTTCTAACTTGTGCCCATTGCCCCTCGTCCTGGTACTTGGAACCATTGAAAAGAGCCTGGCTCCATCCTCCTTCAACCCACCCTTGAGATACTTGTACGCCATAATAAGGTCTCCCCTCAGCCTTCTCTTCTCCAGGCTAAAGAGTCCCAGCTCTCTCAGCCTTTCCTCATAAGGCAGATGCTCCAAGCCCTTAATCATCTTAGTTGCCCTTCGCTCCAGCAGTTCCCTGTCCCTCTTGAACTGGGGAGCCCAAAACTGGACACAGTATTCCAGTTGTGGCCTCACCAGTGCAGAGTAGAGGGGGAGAATGACCTCCCTCGACCTACTGGCCACACTCTTCCCTATGCAGCCCAGGATTCCATTGGCCTTTTTGGCGACAAGGGCACATTGCTGGGCCATGGATAATTTACTGTCTACCACAACCCCCAGATCCTTCTCCTCCAAGCTACTTCCCAGCAGGTCCCCTAACCTGTACTGGTGCCTAGCATTCTTTCTCCTCAGGTGCAGGACCTTGCACTTGCTTTTGTTGAACCTCATTAGGTTCTTCTCTGCCCAGCTCTCCAGCCTGTCCAGGAGATGGCAGGATGGATGGCAGCATGGCCCTCTGGGGTGTCAGCCACCCCATCCAGTTTGGTATCATCAGCAAACTTGCTGAGGATACACTCTGTCCCCTCATCCAGGTCATTAATGAGTATATTGAACAAAATTGGACCGAGTATTGACCCCTGGGGGACACCACTGGTTACAGGCCTCCAACTAGACTCTGTGCCGCTGATCACAACCCTCTGAGTTCTGTCCCGCAGCCAACTCTCAATCCACCTCCCTGTCTGTCACCTCATCTAGCCCCAAATTGGATTCAGTCTTACAGAACAGCTTACTCTCCACTTCATTTTGGCCTTACGGTACGCCTTACACAGGAGAGCAGTGTAAGATTAGTAGTATACATGGTCACTGCTAATCTACTGTCAGCAAATAATAAAAACAACTTTTCCCCTGTTCTCATTAACATAAAATTTAATAGGGATAGTAACAGGGAAGTAGGCCTTAAGTTTCCCTAAGCCCACAGAAGGATACTTTTGCATCTGTTCCTGCAAATGCTCAGCGAATATACATAGATCAAGTGCAATTGCTTGATTTTTTTCTGACTAACCAAAGGATTTTGGATCCTTTATTGGTCAGCATTGCCATGGTTTAGTGGTTCGTCCCACTACGTACCCATCTCCTGGAATTTCTCCAGCTGCTCACTCTTCAGCTCTTTGATTGCAGCCGTGACAAGCTTGAACGCACCTTTCAAACGCTTCCCAAGCACCATGTGATCTGGTTCTGCTCTCAACCGGACTCCGTATTTATCTTTATTAGTAGATAGTGTCACTTGACGTACATTAAGTTCCTATATAAATACAGAAAAAACAAACAAACAAAAAAAAACCCCATGAAGCTAAAGAATAACCATCTCTGACAGCTGTGGATAGGGTACAAAACCAGAGGAAATCGCAAGTCTCAAGCTGCAAATATTTTACACTGTTGCCTCTGTGAACTAAGTAATTTGCTAACACTGCAAGAGCAAATAAACCCAACCAACACTGAAACTATCCTTCAGCAGAAGATCCTATCCTTCTCTGCAGCTGTTAGGTAGACATTTCTGTTATTGACACCAGTCAGCTCTCAACTCAAATCAGATCCCTATTCAACAGCCTTTTTCATTTTATCATTACAACTGCCTGAAGAGATAAAACTATTACCTTTGTGTGCAACGTCATTAGAAAATGGCCTGGCAAAATTCAGGAAGAAAAATTTGTGTTAATAGTCCTTTCAGTATGCATTTAGCCAGAAAATTATAACTGACAGTTTTATATTTCAGCTTGTATAAGTGCTACTGCCTCATTTTGTCTCTTTCCTTATCTGTTTATTCTGGATCCTTACTGTACAAAAACCACCTTGCTCAGAAAAAAAATCTGTCTATGCTCTGCAGCACAAGATCAGTGTGCTGGGGCAGCCAAAAAAAGCTTATAAAACTTGCATGAACTTCAGGAAGGGCCCCAGACCAAGGATGTTATTTTGCCACTACAGAAACACAGGTGTGTCCCTGTGTTATAAGTAACCAGTGCAGTTTTTGACCCCACATCTGAAGGGGAATATAGTGGTGCTACGGAAAGTTTTACAGAACAACTGATAAAGAGGACAGCGTTGCTCCCATGTGAGGAAAGACCAAGGCTAGAACTCTGGAGAGAAAAAAGCTGAAGGGAGATATGACTGAGGTTTAAAAAAATTATGAAAGAGGTGGGTAAGGAATGTAAAACTTATTCACATGATACAGAATCCCCAAGTGCGTTTGGCAAGCAAGCCGCTCCAAGTCATTTAGGAAGCAGAAAGAAATGGTAGCATCAGCACGACAGGATTAGCAAGTAGCCAAACATTTAGATTGAGAAGTAATGCTGAAATACAACCTCTGAGCTACAGTCTAATTCCCTAGGAAGTCCTACTGACACGAGCAGCCAAGAATACAACTGATGCTAATTTTATTTAGTACATCTTTTAGGAAACCTAATGAAATTTGCGTACCTCAGAAATTCAGTTTTAATGGGGTGCTGTTGGAAATGAGCCCACGAGTGGTAAATGATGACCTCATGGGGAAAAAGAAACAACAATCCAAAATATAGCACAAATTGAAAGATGACTTTGGGCTTGATTAGATAAATGACATACAAGCCAAATCCATTGGGACAAGTTTTCTATACTAATTAGATTAGGAAATCATTCTTCTGTATACATTATAATTAAAATAAACAGAACGACTCTTCAAAAAAAAACCCAAGCCTGTATCTTAGGTCTGTTTATAGCTGCCTCAATATAGTGCTTTGATTTAAAATTGTTCTTGTCTTTCCAATAAATCAAAATTAGCTCCTTAACACGTTTCAAGTCTAATACACACAAGCTGAGGCAACCAGTCCTTCCCATCGCCAGTCGGAAGACCAGTATATTCAGGGATTCCTATGCACATGGGCCTTTTGTTGGTGCCACGTGCCAGACATGGTCAGATCAACCAGTAACCCAACTACGCCCGATTCTCAGGACAGAGAAAGAGCGATGCCAGTGCTGTGCTTCAGTTGGGCTGGGCTCTCTTAAGTGAACATCCTAAAAAGGAAATAAATATCAAATATGTAATACTGTAAGAAACAAAAGGCTGAAGGACCACACACTGCCACGGTTCACACGTCAGGTAATTCAGCCCATTCACAGACTCCGTCTACTACATTACTGTAACACCATTAACCTTATGAAATACTGTTAGACCTTGGATTTGATGAAGGAGAAGTCAATTTCCTCTGTTTTATTATAGCCATACATAGGGGTGGGGGTTGAAGAGTATATAAAGGTTGGATGCAAACAAGATTCTGATTGTGCATCGAGTAAAATTTACTCTAATAAAACCTTTCATTGGAAGTAGTTGGGCAGAGAAGCCCTGAACTAGGCTTGTAGAAGGCCTCAAATACTAATGAATAAAATGCAACTGTGTTCAGCTGCTAAAAAGCCTTCTGGATTTATTTCATTTTGTGAGCTTGGCTATTTTTGCCTAACAACTCCATACTCTGGACAGTGTTAATATTAAAATCCATTTATTCAAATGATTTGCTATGTTCTGATGATGAGGGAGTAAGTGCAGATCAAAGACTACAGCTACTTCTGAAAAAGCAATGAATGAAATTTTCAAAGAATTGACAAGTGTATTTTTCAAATTCCTTTGTCAGCAACTGCATGAAATTAAAAAGTGTGGTTTTTCTTACAGACTGCCTCTGGCACCTGCAAATTTACTAGAAACACACTTCTGGCAATAACTAAAGGTTCTAAAGCTCTGAATACTCAAGAGGTTGATGAACAAAGCTGCAAATACAGTAATACTACCCAGTCTGCCTGTATTCATTGACCTCTTCAGCTCTGAACCATCCTAGTAAACAACTAGATTGATTGCTATACAATACAATAAAACACATGCTAAGCTTCAGCATCAGCTTGTTGAATTTTAAGATACATAATAAAAATAGTAAAATAGACAGTGGTTTATTTGTGCTTCCATAAAGCTATTTGAGTTTGTTGTAACTCATCCCCCCATAAGACATACCTTAACTTTGTTTGCAATAGCAAATGAATACAAATTAAAGCATACTTTTGTACAATCCAATTATGTTATAATTTATCAAATTGTTAGGTTTCTTTGTTACCTTTTACTAGCTGTAGAAGCTGACAGCAAATTTTGTCAGCTTTTTAAAGTAATTTGAGTAAGTAAACATCATCTCCCTTTAAAACAGGATTCTAAAATCCACAAATCCAGTTTTCAGATTGAGAAAACGTGATAGACACTAACCTAAATTCCACAAAATTCTGCTATTGAAAAGATCCAGGTATTGAAATGATTAGCAATTCTGAAGTGAAGCATCATAACTGCCAAATCTAAGAAATAATCAATAAGCTAACATGACAGAAAAGCCTTACAATCTCACTTGCAAATCAATTAAGATTTTTTAATTAAAATTCCTTTAGTGCACAATTCTTAAGAATCTAAGTCCCACAGTAACTAAAAGCAAGCAACGTACAACACTGATCTAGAAGGCTTGTGCACTAAGCCATGCCCCCCTTAGCTGGCAACTCTTAAGTTGCCCCCAGCAGAATTTTTAGAAGCCTTCCTTAGATGCATATTTAGGCTTGGGGGAAGATGGTATTGCTGGAATAATACATAATTAGAAGTTTAAGAGGTCCTCTGCTGCTTCAGTCATCTCTTGAATTCTTTGACTGACATGGTTGCTCTCTCCGAGACAAGTGAGGTGAGTTGATCTTGCTTGGGTAGATGCAGATTTTTCTCTTTGTCAAGGCAAAGCAGCTGATCCTGACAATGACAACTTGAACTAAAAAAGTTCCAATACATTTTAAGCATGTGACAAGATTTTGTGTTACAGAACCCTCTGAAGATCCCTTATTGAAAGGAAGAAATGATCCTTTACCTACCAAGGACAGGCATGTGATAAGGGCCATACCATTTCCGGGCAAGGGAAAAAATCCTTAGATACTGCACTGCCAGTGGTTATTATAATAGAAAAAGAACTTATATCTCACTTATCTTTGAAGATCCATTACACTAGCTTCAGAGAATGCAAAATGTTACAAACACTTATGGAAGAAAAAAAAATCCATCATAACTTTATGCTTCATGTACTACCAGCGTGCCTTAGGTACAGCCATTGGAACCAACTCTGCCATGAACATATATAAACTGATCTGGAAATTGACAGATTCTGACAAATGAAAGATGACAAGAAGGTCAAAGGTCAATTATTAGTAGAAATACTTTATTTAATATTCCAGAGGCCATTAAACAGAAACACAAACTCAAGACAGATTGCTGAACCCAGCAGTCCTATATTATATCAGCTCTTAAGAAGTATAGAAGTCCTAAGGTAACACAGCATGGAAAGAATTTCCTGCAGACAGAAAAGAGACAGTAAGTTCCTCTGCAGTGTCAGAGTCAAAGCTTCAGTGCTGTGGATGGAGCTGCAAGAAAGGAACAACTCTGAACTGCGGAGAATCCCTACGCTTTCCACCCAATCACTGTATTTGGACACACAGAAGCTGTACACACAGAAGCTGTACACTAATAAGACAGTAGCTGGGAAGTACGCTGGAGGTAAAATAGGACAAAGAATTAAGTTGTAACAGTAATCTGTTTTTCGTATATACGCTACAAGCACTTAAAATACAGTAAGAGGGCAGAATTCAGAGGATAATGCAAAGTACACCCTATGGCTCACCTTTCTAGATGTGAAGTTACCACAGGAGGGAAGGGAGTCTTTCATAAACTGTCCAGATGTCCAACTACATTGCTGCTCAAAATTTCTGTCTTCTGGTTTTGCTCATTTAAACAGAGATTGTTTCAAACAAGTAGATTTGAGAGCGCAAGGCATGAGAAGGCTAACCTTGCAGTCACAGGCGTTCAGAAACCGTATTAAGATTTCTACATGAAATCTCTTGTAATAGTTAAGGAAGCTGGTATTTTGGGAGGTTGTTCAGTTTCGTATCACGTGGTACTTAACTGCTCTGACAAGGACCTTGCATTGAGGCTAGTATCCCCTCCTCAGAAATGTTTTTATCAGGAGGCCTTGAATGGGGAAAATTGTCTGAACAACTACCTAGGTGTTTTTGTTTTGCAAGACCACTCCTTCAGTTCGCACCCCAGAGAAAAAAAGCTGGCGTGTATCCTGCCTTGTTGAATTAAGAGACACACACAAATACAACAAGATTGCATAAGGGAAGGATTCAAGTGAAAATCCAGACAGATTAATACATAGAAATTATTGCCTGAAGTAATCCCCAATTTATATTCAAGTCTAATGCATGCATTCTGCCCAACATCAACACCAAATCAGTTCCTTTAGAATCCTGCTTTCTTAGCAAAGAGCTGCTATTCAAAATGCAAATCTTTCCTCCCCAAAACATATACAGTTACAAAGATGAAGTCATGCCTTATCTCCCCAAGGAACACAATGAAACATCTGGGTGAAGAGCCATCATCATCCATCCCAACGAGGGACTACTGCAGCAAGAGGAAATTAAGACTGCTGAGGAAGAACAGCGTTGCTTAACCGGTCCCTTCTTCCCTCACTGCTTTCCAGAGCGGTTCTGAAAGGCCGCTGGTCTTACAACAGAGATGATATCACCTCTAACTCCCTGTTCAGTGAAGCAATTGCAAAGCTCCTAGGCTGCTAACACTGAGAAATTGCACATAGCATAGCTCATGATACCAAATGTATGATCACAACAGATTTAAGTAGTAAGAATCACTGGTTTGCAAGATGTTTAGAAGGCTCCAACACCTCGAAAAAAGTTCAAAGGCATACTGGCACAGTAGCTTTTTTTTCCCTTTTCTTTTTGAATAAAAACACCATGGCTCATTGAAATTCATCACTGTAGCTGAAACGCTCTTCCTTCTCACTATTCCCTCTTGCTGTTTGATTTCTCTTGTACATCATAGATTTGAAAGTAGATGCATATAAAGTCTATTTGTAATGAAATTTGATTGAACATAAAGACTAAAAAAGCCCACTCTACAAAAGTCTTTTAAGCTATCAAAAAGTAACAGGCTTTGTGCCTTCACTACAGATTCTGAAATGCAGTATTGAAGTTTAAAAGATTTATTTATAGTATAAACATATAAATAAATGAAGTTTATTTATAAACAAACTCCTTTTCCATTTCACTTCTTACAATACTATGGATTTTTACATGACTGACTAAAAGCAGAAAACGCTGCCAATTTCAGGAAGCTAAGCTCAAAAAACCAAGAAGCATTACTTTTGTTTTGAATGACGGGGCTTTTATCCAAACAAAGATTTAGAAGTAGGGCAGGCTGCATTTCTCTAATGGACACATGTTAAGAGTATTGCAGTGGCATACAGAAGCAGACGAGTGCAAGAAATTGTACAGACTAACATTTTATTTATTTGACATTTTATTTCCTAGACAATATACTGCAAAATTCTTGACTGGTCCCCTATCCTCTCTTACATGGAACTACTTCTCTCCATCAACTCTTCCACTTACTGTCAAACTGGTTTTAATGCCTTTCAGCTGAAGGAGATCACATTCATCTCTTTGGCAACATGTAGTGGACTATTGTCTTACCTTCATTCAGCAGATGTTTTTTTCCTTTCTCTGATCAAGAAAAAGAACATTTCTAATAGCCTCTTAGTCCTACGTGATCAGCTGGAGTGACTAAGTATTTCTCAATACTACAACTGACCAAGGATCATTGCCCATTACCTTCATCTCTGTATACAGTACCCATCAATAACCCCTTTCATTACATTTCTCTTTTAGATTCATTTTACCTAACGAGTTATTAATATTGTCACCAGGGAAGGTTAGGGTTTTGTTTGTTTAGGTAACTGACATACACAATCCAGTTAAGTAAGCATCATGTTTGTGACATTCTTACCTCGAGTATGTACTTCTCTAAAGACCTGATGTTCTCCAGAGCCTCTGGATCCTGATGGATAACAACTACTTCTTTCAAAGGATACTGGGGAGAAGGAAAAAAACCAACAGAAACTTTTGTCTTTCCAGCTGAAAATAAAGAACTTCAGAAATTATTGTTTATTACTTGAAGAATTTTATTGTTGAACTCTGTTTGCTATTCCAAACTTAATTCTTCGGTTGTCCCAGGCTTATCCCAAAGTTACAAAGCTACTGCACATTCCCAAGGTATTAGTAAGAGATGTTAAGAGTTCTAACCTTTACTGGAATGGTTTTTCTGTCTCTGATTACTCGTCCAAGCTCAATAACAGACTGCAAACAAGAAACGGCACTTTCAATTTTTTTGTCGATGAGATCCTCCCTAGATTAAAAAGGAAACATTATATTGCTTCATTTTCATTGTATCTGTTTGAGCAGATTGAAAACATTTTACCCCCTTCTCTGAAATTCCCTACAAGAGACTCAGTTACACTCTGTTTCGGGCAATATGAAAAATGAACAAACAGGTGGGGTTTTTTTCCCCTCTTTGTGGAGAAGATGAGGAAATAACTTGCTGAAACAAAAAACAGAGCTATTTTTACATCATCTTTTGTTAGCACCTCTCACAAGATGGCAATGATGGATTGAGTCACACTACCTATTCTATCACTGTTCAATAAAAAGTTTTACATTAATAATATCATAAGAAAATGCAAAAAGATATTATAAATAGGATACTTATAATAACGATGGAATACCTATAATGCAACCAACTCACTGGATGTCAATTTATAATCTTTTCCAGGAATTCTAGATATTTTAACTTGATGTTTTAGACAGTTTTGTCATCTTTCCTGGCTTCATCATTTCAACACCCTTCCATTTCGAGGCAAGGCAGGGTTTGGGGGTGTTTTTTGCCTTTGGGACACACACACACACCAGGGTGGGTTGTTTGTAAGCTATGTCAGTAAGCTGACATTCACATCTTGTTTCAAATGTACTAGCAGCCAACAGTTCTGAAAATGTGTTTTTCTCAATTTCTTGAGTAGCTGCATAAATCGAGCAGCTCCTTTATAACCACACAAGTGTCAAATCAAGACCAGAGGTACTGGTTCAAAAGCTAGTTGTGAATAAAATGAACAGAGTTGGGATGAAAACCATACATCCAATAAGGACTGTCCAGAAAAACAGAACCGGTAAAGCAAAACTTACGACTGAAACATCCCCATCTGCTGGACTAGGGCTTTGATTAAGGTGTTACTACCTTTATAGTATCCATAAGAGAAACATTACTCAAAGGTTTGAATTTTTACACTGGCACGTGAAGTATCACGGCCAGCTCCCTTGTCCTTGAGGGTTCCCAAACTGAGCTGCAATGCAAAAGGAAAGTTTGCACATCTTGGATCCAGCAACTAACAGCAGACTGCAATGCAGGCACTAGCTTAATCCACTAATGTAGCACCAAGGCACTAATGAGCAAATGATTACTGTAATATGAGTGTCTCCCTCGGTTGGATTAAAAAAAAAAAAAAAAAAAAAAAAGACAAACCACCAAACCTAAACAACTTCAGTTGTCAAGTTCTACCTGGGTTGCGTTGATACTATGGATAACCCAGAGTATGTATCCAGTACAACCACCATAGACCCAAACCTTTGAGACACACCGGCACTTACAAAAAAACCTCACCCATCCATCGATATCCAAAGAAGTGATGTCTGGAAAGCTTCCTCTCATACGATCTATCCTCTTACAAGGAAGCAGCAATCTGGACAATGGTCTAAATTCTTGATCTGAAGCCAAAAGAACTCATTCTGCTGGCTCCGTATGTGGTCCACACAAAACAATCCCTCCAATCCACATGGGGTCTGGCATCAGCCCTCACTAAGAAAGGCCTAGAGATGGGGGGATGCACACGTTCTTGCAAACGTAGGGGCCACAAGAAAGTTTTACAATGCTTTTGGGCCCTTCCTAGGTAGGCATTATAGCTTCTAGTCAGCAAACGTTTTGAAGAGTAAAAAGGATATTCCTTGCCCTCCAGAAGAAGAAAACATTATGAGTTGGGAACATGCATTCCTCCTAATTGTTCTCCTTCCTATCTACAATCCTTTAACCTACCACAAGTCTACTACCTAAATGTGGAGGCAAAAGAAAATTCCCAGCTAATTTTGCGTGGGGTGTGAAGCATACTCCTAGTGAAATGCTCTCCTACAGCACGGAGACTAACACTAATCAGAGCTCAATCAAAACTTAAACATTTTTTGCTTAGAGAAAAGAATGTGTTAGCTATCATCCTAAAATTCTTCCTGAGGCAAAGGAGTATTCACATTATTAAAGCAGCTTGTTTTCTTGTAATGCAAAAAAAAAAAAAAAAAAAAAAAAAAGAATCAACCAAAACCTCACCCAACAACCACCCAAACCCCAACCAAACTAAAAACCTCATTTTGCAACATAAGAGCTGTCTCTTACCTCACTTGGGGAAGCATGAGGTAGTGGATGCTTTCAGTATTCTTCTCCTGAACTGAGGCCGGATCAATAAGCGTCTTCAGATTCTGGTACATCAGCTCAGTGATAAATGGAGTATATGGTGCCTGTAATGTTGCATTCAATCATCATCTTTCCTTTATTGTTTGTACATTATGAATCAGTAATGCTTATGAATTGCATAAAGACAGTTCAGCAAAAACAATGCTTACACAGTGTCTTCAGTGCAAAACTGTGATGTTATTCAAACTGCAGACTGAAATAAATGATGAAATTGCTACTACTCATTCACCTCCTTCCTGATATTTTTGTGTTACTTCTGGGCATCAGATAAGAAACCATAATGTCTCTTTACCAGGCAGGTGATATTTGTCTTCTTTATAGTACCACGGGGCAGATAACCAAATAAAAGGGGGAGGTGGAAAATGAACTGTATTACACAAATCAGTAGCAATATGTTTTTTTCTCCCCATGCGTTCAGCCTCTGTACCCTTAGTTTCTATGGTCAACTTAGAAAAATGCATGCTTTTAGATTAACTACATTAAAAATGTCAAATAGTTATAGTGGGCTGTAACTCCCTTACCATAAGTCTGCACATGGAGAACAAAACACTAAACAAGGTTTCCAAGGCCATAATACAGTCTTCAGTCCCATTCTCGCCCTATTTGAAGAATTCACCAAGAAAAAAACAACTGCAATTTTAGGATCAGTAAGTGCACTTCAATAAACTTCAAAAATTTCCTATGTTAATGCAATAAACTAGTTTTCCAAGCTGTATTTATTTTGCTCAATCCCATCCTGCAAGTGAAAGAGGTCAGCAGGGTGAGGAAGGGGATTCTGCCCCTCTACTCTGCTCTGGGAGATCCCACCTGCAGTGCTGCCTCCAGCTCTGGGGCTCCCAATATAAGAAGTACATGGACCTGTTGGAGGGAGTCCAGGGGAGGCCATGAAAATGATCAGAGGGCTGGAGCACCTCTGCTGTGAGGACAGGCTGAGAGAGTTGGGCTTGTTCAGTCTGGAGAAGAGAAGCCTTCAGAGAGACCTTATAGCAGCCTTCCAGTATCTGAAGGGGGCCTTCAAGAAAGCTGGAGGGGGACTTTTTACAAGGGCATGTAGTGATAGGATGAGGGGTAACTTTTTTAAACTGAAAGAGGGTAGATTTAGATTGGGCATTAGGAAAAAAATTCTTTATTCTGAGGGTGGTGAGACACTGCCCAGGTTGCCCAAAGATATTGTGGAAGCCCCATCCCTGGAGGTGTTCAAGGCCAGGTTGGACGGGGCTTTGAGCAACCTGTTCTGGTGGGAGGTGTCCCTACCCAGCGCGGGGGGGGTGGAACTAGATGATTTTTAAGGTCCCTTCCAACCCAAACCATTCTATGATTCTATGAATTACTTGGCACTGTATTTGTTCGGTTTTCCTCATAAAGCAAAGAGGAGGAAAAAAATGTTAACTTCTCATTCCCACTATCAGGTACAAACTGATACAATTTAAAATGTGGCATAAAGATTTTGTTTAATACCATGAAGCTGCTATGCATTAAATTACCATAGACTACTAGGGTTTTGTTTGCAGTACAAGATTGCAGAAGTAGACACCTACCTTTAATCTTCTGCGATTCATTCTAACATACCAGTTGGTCAGAATATCAACAAACTTCACTAATCGAGGGACTACAGTGTACAGCCTGTAAGCTAGAATTGAAAATGTTTACTGTAGTTAATACTTGCCCCTCTGCATCACACTCCTCACTTGAACACAGTATCGTTTGTAGCTCTGGTGTTAAACATAAAACTTGAGCAGAAGCACGTATGTTACTAAGATCAAAAAAGTGATTAGACATACTATTATGTTAAAACCATATTTGGAAATTGCACATGTCATCAATTCTCATGCTTCAAGACAAACACATCTACCACCAAATTGCTTCCCTAATCCTACACAAACTCGCATTATGGAAGCCTTATGCTTTTATCTGACTCGTAAAGAGGATAGTGGATAAGAGACTATTAATCGCAAAGGATTTGGCAAATCCGAGATTTGCACATGCTGTAAATACAGCCAAGTCTCTAGAAGTTTAACAGAAACCATGCAATAAAATTTTATTAATTACTGCCAACATTCTCTTTTTTGTTTGCCAGGTTTAAAATGAGACACCTATTTCAATCAACTCCCCTTAATTAATTGCAATTTTTTATTATTTTTCTAAGTAACACAGTAGGCTAAAAGAATGTAAAGTAACAGCAAGCCTGACGAAGTAAGAAGTTAAACATAGCTGCATTTTCAAGTTCTGTGTAACTTAAAAGCATGGAGGACTGCCAACACGAAAAAGAAGGTCATCACAAGCATCACTATGCAACTGGGAAAACAAATGTCAGCTGTTTGTGAGAGAATTTGGGGGGTGGGGTGGGGATGGACCTTAAATAGGACTCAGTCTTCCAAGGAAAAACTTGCACATAACTTCTCTAAAAGCAAAGAGCTTTTTGATCTCTACTCTGAATCACTTTCACTAATCAAGCAGCTACTGAATAAAACAATCTTTGCTTTAAAAGCTCCACCACACTTTTCATTGCATTTTCTAAAATAGAAGTGTTTTTAAAGGCAGAATACTGGTATTTAAACCTAAAAAGGAAACACTCAGAAGACTCATGCCACGGTGGGGAAGATATTATTTATGTGGGAATTTATATTCTTAAAAAATTCCCAGCTCTCTTCTAGCTATGCGTTATCTGGTTAAAAACAAACAAAAACAAACACAAAAAAAACCACCCTTCAGGGACAGTATATCTTTAACAAGAGATTCAAGTTAGTCTGGAAACATGCATTACCCCCCTTAATAGCTGTAATCCCAGTTCATAAACCAAATTGTGAAATCTTTCTTTTTGATGACTCAAGAACAAGGCATGCATGTACATGGAACCACATGCACACACACAGATGCACAGACACACACACTTCTTTCAATTTCAGTCATCAGGAGAGAAATTGTTTTGTAAAATAGTTTCTTGTATTGGGCACTCAAGTAGGAAAAAAGAAGAATAAAGCTTACTGTTTTTAAATACAGCATTTTACCCCCCCTTAAACCACAAAGGATTGTTTGCCCTATTACTTTCCATAATATCTTCCCAATATCTTACTACCCGCCCTGTTTATCAAAGGGCCCAAATCCTAGAAGTTTCCATCATAAAAGATGAGATTTACTGGAGAAACTATACTACAGTTCAATAGCTAATAATTCATTTGGATAAGTGAGTTATTCTCAAAGTGAAGCTAAGCTTAGCTACGCCAGCTGCCGCCGAAGGGGTTACTGGCACACATCTGCCTAACTTGCAGCACTTCTGAAGAGAGCGAGTCTACAGCTCCAGTTTTGGGCACCTATTAAACCAGAGATAACACGCATCAGCAAAAACCCTCTTACAAACACACATGTGTGTGGTTTCAACACATTTAACTTCTGCCAATTTTCCATGAATAATTGAATTGACACTGCTTTCTGATATGTGTTGTCTCTTTTTTCCCAACTGCAGACGTTCTGGGAAGCCAAAAGCTCTCCCCAAGCCAGGATTAGCAGAAGGTTGTTACCCCTTTCTGAAGTTTTCCTAGGCTCTCTAAAGCATCCCAGAGTTGGAGTGTGCACAGGTACGTTCCCCTTCCCAGCTGCAGTCTAATCAAGTGAAGTCAATCAAGACTAAACTGAGAGGGACTCCATTTCGGCTGAAATACTGCTGGCTCTTCAAGCTACTAGTAGAAACTGAGGCAGAATTAACCTAAGTTTTACTTAATGGAAACATTTTTCTAGGGGCAGGCAATTGGTGTAAAATTTAGCTGCACTATAATACACTCGATTAAATAGAAGATGCTAAGCTCAAATGCAACATTTTTCTGGTTAGTGGTGTCTCCTTGCCATTTAGAGTCTCAAGCCTGTATGTTCTTACACACAATCATACCCACAGGTGCAGAACAGCATGTTACAGTGCAGACTGGGCCATATCTTTGACAGCCAGTGCCCAAATATCACCTCAGCACCACTGCCTCACCTATGTTTTAGACATAGCAGAGACAACACATTTTTTTATTATGCATCTTGCTGGTAACAGAGTTGTATGGCATTAGTTGGCAAACGCAATCATTTATTTTTGTTCACATCATGCCACATCTACAACAGCTTCTGCATTTGTTTATTTTTTCATTATTAGTAATGTTTTCAAAATCTTGGGTTCTAAAATGAAGCTTGCGTAGTGTATTTATCTCCCCTACCTAGCATTTATCAGTCACCATTATAATCTTGCCTCTTCCTGACATTCTTCCTACTTCAAGTCATCTGAAGTAAAAAATCCCAAACTAGTTTTTTTTAAAAAGATTGGCACAAGAGTATACAAATTTACTCAAATCAAATTTATACAAATCACAGTACACAAATTTACTGCATCTCATTAGTGTCTGACTGAATTCTGAGTTTATGCAGAAAAATAAATTGAAAAGGCATGTTTATTAATCACTTCCAAATAGGAAGTGTCACTCATTTGATGAGCACATCATGTTATCTTCATTTAACACAAGACAATAGCATTTAATACCAATGCTACAAGTCTTGAAAGTCTTTACACTGTCATTTTCCAACAGGAATTTTCTCTTCCTGCTTGGAAGGATCTTCTTGCTTTGTACAGGTGTCAGCTGACACAACCCTTTTTTATTAGCTTCGTCTTCCTCTTAGAAATTCAGAGCAGAGAACTCAAGTTTCTACCCCCATGCTCATCTTCCTGCAAATACTATTTCTGTTTAAACTGTGCACTAATCCAAGATCCCAGGTACACATTCACAAATAAATTTTCCACCGTCCCTCAAAGTATTTTCCTCTTTACACGCAGCACAAACTTATATAGGCTCTGCACATTTCTGTTTGGCAACATGAAACTCTGCGCACACCACCACCAAATTTTTAGGACAACACTTCAAGGAAGACGATACATTTTCATCTACAACAGACAGCTTTTATCACATTCCTGGTTTTGGTAGCTTAAGGATTCTTTCTTCCCTTAGTGCAATGTTCTTAGATGACCTCACCCGAATTTTGTTATTACCAAAATGACGTGCTTTATCTGCTGTAGCAAGATAAACTCATCTTACTGGTGTTGGTGAGAGTGAACACCATGTCAGTCTAAGAGGGGGGGAATACAAGAGATGACTGAAGCAGAGGAGGACTGTCCTGTGTCCTCATGAACTCCAATCTGGCATTTAGCTGTCTCCTCATCTATTACCCCACTAGTACCTTCCTTCCCCAAGCCGAAGTACACATGCTGAAGGTTTCTAAAAATTCTTCCAAGGGCAACTTAAGATCACAGGCATAGGGGAGGTTGGTTGTTTATTCATAAGTGGGACCTACAAGGTCAAAAGCCACCTACTTTCCAGTATCTAGACTTCTAGTGCCCTTAAAGGCACCAAAACCTCTCCAAATCTCATGGTGACTTTATCTGCAAATTTGTAAGCTTACTGGATCAGACCAACTGCAAGAGCTTCAAAGGGCTCTTGCAGCACCTTCTCTTTGCAATTAATATTGTCTTAATATAATGTCAGCATTGAGAAGTATGGGATGATCAAAAAGACAACATGCAGGAAGAAAAACCAGGGGAGTATCTTCTCACAGCTACACAACATCCTAATGCTATTCCATCCTGCTGCACACACTGCTAATATGATTAGAAAGAAAACCTCTCCTTGGAACTATGCAGGGGAAGATTTACTCCCCATGCTCATGTACCTCTCATAATTATTGTATTTAGCTGACTTGAGCACTGCCCATTTTATCCTTTTTCTGCAGCTTCCCCAAATTCTATTCGGCTTCCTTTTCACTGCTCTCTTTCAGTTAATATTATAGTATTATTAATTGCTCCAAGAACTTCAGAAGATATTCTTGCAGCAAGAAGCTACATCACCGAGCTCATAGGATTAGCTGTAACAAAAAAAAAAGCCTCATCACTTTTTGAAATCTCACGAACAAGCATAGCAAAATCTGTGTTAACACCGATGAAAGCAGCATTCCATGTATTACGGTAGCTGGTTAAAGATTTCCTTCCTTTTATCTGAATCGTAAGTCTCATGTGGAACCTGGAAATCTCTGGATGAAAGGACTAGTCCTCTGAAAATTAAACACCCGTACACACACCCGACCGAACACGTGCGTACCTGCCATTTCAGCTTTGAAGAACTGAATGAGCGATTGGGTGAATGAAAGAATCCATTTATCCATGATGTTACTGCTCTCCTTAACTGTGTTCTCATTGTAAAGGAATTCTCTTCCCTCATCCTATCATCAACATAAAAACACAAAACACATTTTTCAAGTCACAAGGGTATATATTCAAACCTCTACATCAAACCACCTGTCAGCCACTAATATTTTGTCACCTTCACTGTGTTACATTGGTTTCCTAAGAGAGAACATTAAATTCCAGAAACACGTATAAGAGAAACAGCTACGGAGAACCTGACTCCCACTGCTGCTGATTTCACCACACCATATCTTCAACTACAAGGGAGGCCAGTTATTTGGATCTGTTAAACCAGATGAAAAGTAGTACAGCACACAACGGTATGCAGTCGTTCTTTCCCTGTTTGCAGCATAAGTCATAGCTTCCAGACACAGGGTATGACTCTTGAACTTACATAACTCCTTCATCTAGAAGGATCTAAAGCATTTACAAGAAATGTACTACAGAGATAAATTGTATTTGAGGAAAGGGCAGAGAAACAATATATTAGTTATTTTTTAAGAGCATGTGACAATTTCAGCAGATTAAAACATAGAAGATTGTAACAACCTGATAAAACAGGTGGAATTTTTAGGCACTCAACATGCATATAGTGCGTTTTGTGGCTTTCCCGAATACTGATGTTTGCACCGATCTGAGAAATTTTGTAACACTTTGCTGACTCTGTAGGGTATTGCAGGCATGACCACAAGTAAGGACCCTTGTTGGTGCCTACAGTCTGACTGTTTTCCATGTGACCATTCTTATGGCTCCTTGAAAACAGAGGCCTTTTTATTATTTTTTTTCCCCTGAACACTATTTAGCATCTGGTTTTAAGAGTCTTCGGACTTTCCAGAGAGTCCAGATGAAAAAATCTGTTTGGATTATTCAACCTAATAATTATGCATTCACTTACGTAGTATAAAGGAGAAAATTCTTAGGAGATAAATGCATCTGCACACCCAGAAGTGCAGCAATCCCAATGTGAGGTCAGCAATAATGTGATAATTACAGGAACCATAAAATTATTATTAGGCTTCATCCAGGACACCGGGATTGTAATTTCTCTCTTGCAGGAGGCAGATTACAATGAAAAAGTTGTTTAAGCCTGTGCATGACATCTAATTTAAGCACTATCGCCTCCAACAGCACATTCTTTTGCCTAATATGGTGCATAGGAATGGTTTCGTTATCTATTCAGAAAGAAAAATTACATCTGCTGAATTACCAAAACTAACTGCTTAAGCATCTGGATTTTCCACTGGGGTCTTCCATCCCCCGTCTGGCTGATCTTGCAAGATTTAATGGGATCCCAGCAAAAAGCTGCAAAGCATGCTTTAGATAATTCAAAGGTCAAACAGGAAAAACTGAAGTATATTTTGGGGGCAACGTGTAAGTTTGTCTGATGAATGCTGTCTAGGGATCCTAAGAAAAGATTTGCAAAATATTAGGATCTGAAGTTACCAGACTTTCTTCCCAAAGGGGGTTGTTAAAAAGATAAAACCATTTTTTTAAGTCAGCTATTTACTGTACTATTCATTGAAGTCAGTTGCTTTTATTGCTTCGAATGGCAGCTCTCCGCAATGATTAGGCTGCTACTGTAATTTCATGCATTGTACAAGGTTTGAGCTTTTTCCACTAAGTTCGCACTCTCCCCTAAGAGTCAGCACTAACAAGTCGTAACCATCTATCATTAATCTCAGATGAAAGATTAAAATTGGTTTCAACAGAAACGATACAATGTACACATAAAATCTTCAATTTAAATGAAAAATTACTATAAGAACAAAATTTAATCCTGCTTCCATTCTGAAAGTGTAGAAACTCCTGTCACTCATCCAGCATTTTTTAGTAGACTTCAAATGTAATCTACAAGTCTAAAGCATTATTGCTTTTATGATGATTTACCTTGCTTTCCATTCCATTTCTTCATTTCTTTTCTGAGTTGTATTTAAATTTAACTTTTAAAAAATTAACTGTCATGTTACAGAAGGCAATCTTCTTGCTGTGGCTAATGTATTCTGTATCAAGTATTCCCAAGTTAAACATTTTTATGCAGATTCATAATTAAAGTTACAGTAAATGAGTTAGCTCAATAAATTGTCACAGCAGCTGCTACTGAAAATAACTTTCTTTTCATTACTTATTTGCCGTTTTACTTGTGTTAAATCTGTATGCTATTAAGCAATGTTCTCAGTGCAGAGAAACATGCAGTCCAGATGCCATCCTCCAGTGGCATCCGTCCTGCGATGTAGCCATGCCCAACTACATGACATGGGGTAACAGCAAAGAAAAAGCAGCAGTAGCGCTCATGGCAGTATTAGTGACACCTACTGCCTACGAACTACTATGCAAACACTGATAAGACAATCACTAGGAAACCAACAAGGCTTAGAATGGGTATTTCCGAAGGATTCCCTCGAGCACGTGCAGCACCTGGCTTTTAACTGGTGTTCCCAGCATGGTGACTAGCAGCAGATAATTGCTTAGTGTGTATTAACCCCACAAACTCAAAGTCCTTATCTTGTTCTTTAATTTTAAGAATATTAATGCAATAGCATAGCATCACATCTCAAATAAAAGGGAATCAAGAGCACCCTAATCTGAGAAAGCATAGCTGTTCTGCCTTCACAGTCCCCTACCTTCCACTTGTCCTTTCTATATAATAATAAGCTTGGTCAAGAAAAGAAAGATGCAGGGTGATTACAGCTTTGTAAAACAGGGTACAAACAGCAAGTAACACAGAAATTAACAGCAAGTATATACAACCTGATCTAACTTTGAAGTCAGCGTTGCTTTGAACAAGGAGGTAAAGATCAGATGACCTCCAGAGTCAGTTCAGACCTCCCTTCCAGTCTGAATTTCTCTACGATGCTAATTCACTCTAACAGTGGAAAAAGCACAAAGCCCCTTCCCCTTTGCTCTTCCGTGCTGGAGAGTTCTGTACCTTATGTTGCAGGATCTGAACATTCTGAACAAGAAAGCGATATGCATTGTACCAGGGCAGGAAGACATCCTTCAGTATATCCCTTACTCCTTCCTCCTTAAATCTCAGATTTTCTGCTCTTACCACAGGAGAATTGATCAGGTATAACCTGCAATATAAGAACAAAATACTTAAAAGCTTAAAACTGCATATAGTGATAGAAACACACTCAAACATATAGTAAACCCTAGAGAGCTGCATAGCAAGAGGAAGATACCCAAGGAAGTAGTTTCATACTAGCTCTGAGGAGAGTATTGCAAACGTGTAACATATTGAACATACAACAGTTTACTTACCAGCACTACACGATTGTTTTTATAATACTGCATATGGAATTTGAATTCGAATTTAAATTTTCTTTTTTACATTGAAGTGATAACACATGCTCAGATGCTACCACAGTATAAAACAAGCAGCGGATGCATGGAATTGCATAGCTTCACTAAGGGCAAATCATGCCTGACAAATTTGGCAGCCTTCTAGATGGCATTACAGCATTGATGAAGAAGGGGAGAGCAACTGACACCATCTACCTGGACTTGTGCAAAGCATTTGACACTGTCCCACACAACATCCTGGTCTCTTCAATTTAGAGACATGGATTTGATGGATGGACCACTTAGTGAATAAGGAACTGGCTGTATGGCCACACTCAAACAGTTGTGGTGAGCAGATCAATGTCTTAGTGGAGACCAGTGATGAGTGGTGTTCCCCAGGGGTCTGTACTGGGACCGGCGCTGTTTAACATCTTTTCTGGTGACATGGACAGTGGGAGCGAGTGCAGCCTCAACAAGTTTGCTGATGACAGCAAGCTGTGTGGAGCAGTCAACATGCTAGAGGGAAGGGACGCCATCCAGAGGGACTTGGACAGGCTGGAGAGGTGGACCCATGCCAAACTCATGTATTTCAGTCAGGCCAAAAGCAAGGTCCTACATGTGGGTCAGGGCAATTCCAAGCACAAATACAGGCTCAGCATCCAGAGGAGGCCACTAAGACGATCAGAGGGCTGGAGCACCTCTGCTTTGAAGGCAGGCTGAGAGAGTTGGGGTTGTTCAGCCTGGAGAAGGCTCTGGGGAGACCTTAGAGCCCCTTCCAGTACCTGAAGGGGGCTACAGAAGAGCTGGGGAGGGAGTCTTGATCAGGGAATGGATGAGGGGTAATAGTTTTAGACTGAAAGAGGGGAGATGTAGATTAGATATTAGGAAGAAATTTTTCCCTCTGAGGGTGATGAGCCCCTGGCCCAGGTTGCTCAGAGCAGCTGTGGCTGCCCCATCCCTGAAGGTGTTCAAGGCCAGATTGGACGGGGCTTGGAGCAACGTGGGCTGGTGGGAGGTGTCCCTACCCAGGGCAGGGGGGTTGGAACAAGATGCTCTTTAAGGTCCATTCCAACTCCAACCATTCTGTGATTCTATGAATTAGTGTTCATCTTTAGAACAGCACCTATTGTTTCAGTAGAATTTTTAATTCTTTAACAATGACGCGGTACCCTTCTACTCAATCTACTTAATTTCTTGAATTATAAAAGTTTTGGGCCCACTGCAAACATAGGATTAAGGAGCAAAGCAAAACAGGCAAATCTGAGGAAAAAAGGAGAAATTAACGTTTTCAAGGAAAATAGCCCAAGAAGAGGACAAAGGATGTACCTCCTACAATACAAATGTGCCTCAGCTCCAGAAACAGCTCTAAAAGAGCAAAGCAGAGGATTCAGGTGACACCGACTACTTGTATCAGAAGCAGCCCCTCACAGAATCATGCCCACCTCAGCCAAGGGAGTTCATCTATACATAAAACCCACCCTGTCCAGGGAGATCCTCCTCAGGTCAGGCTCTCTCAAGCTAAGTTCTTCATTTCAGAGAAGCAGACACATCCCCTAGCTTCCTTGCTGGCTGAGAGTTCATGAAAAGTCATTTTTCTTCCTTATCCCATCTTATTCCCTAAACAAATATTCTGTCTACAGAGACAAACGGGTGTCTATCAAGTTAAGTCAAAAATAAACCAGGTCTTACTCAAGTACCAATAAAAACTTGAATACAAACTTGATTTAGATGCACTTCATTTCGTTTTCCAAATATGAAAACCAAACCAAACATTTTCTATTTCAAAGACCACGGCATTTCTCAATAGAAATTGACTAACTCATTTTCTCACTTTTTATCAACTTTTAAAATCATGATTCTAAACTAATACATCTTTACAGGCACTTCCTTTAGGCGGCTTTAAAATCTTAATGGGGTTTGACACAGCACATTCAAGAATACCAGACCATAAATTCTCCAGGAGAGGGCTTCTTGCATAAAAATGAATACATAAATAGAGCTGCCAGAGTAAACAGGCAGTAATGCAGCACAGAAATGGGCATTTCAAGCACTGTAAAAAAATAAAAAGGTTTTTAAACATGGTATCCTAATTCAAATTATAAATTTATAAGTACAGAACAATTAATCATGATAATGAACTAGTAAGTCCTTCAATGAAAATAGAATTTATAAATATATATTTAAACCAAACCTCCGATCACAATTATTTATGTGCTTATTACTCATTATTTATTTCAGAAGTCAAACATAACTTTGCTCCAAAAATGAGAGCTGGTCTGGCCCCACAGTACACCAGGATACTCCAGGCCTTTTACCAGTTTGGACTTAAGTAGAATAATGACCACTTCAAATTGTCTCTACTGCTTTCCTCCTCAGGAGGCAGTAATACAAACTAATCAGAACTGTGAAGGATCCACTAAATTGCCCCTTTGCACCCGCCTCAGCAGCACTCGCTGCAGAGTAGAATCATAGAATGGTTCGGGTTGGAAGGGACCTTAAAAATCATCTAGTTCCACCCCCCCCTGCACTGGGTAGGGACACCTCCCACCAGAACAGGTTGCTTAAAGCCCCATCCAACCTGGCCTTGAACACCTTCAGGGATGGGGCAGCCACAGCTTCCCCAAGCAACCTGGGCCAGGGGCTCACCACCCTCAGAGGGAAAAATTTCTTCGTAATGTCCAAACTACATCTCCCCTCTTTCAGTTTAAAAAAGTTACCCCTCATCCTATCACTACATGCCCTTGTAAAAAGTCCCCCTCCAGCTTTCTTGTAGGCCCCCTTCAGATACTGGAAAGCCGCTATAAGGTCTCTCTGAAACCTTATCCAGGCTGAACAAGCCCAACTCTCTCAGCCTGTCCTCACAGCAGAGGTGCTCCAGCCCTCTGATCATTTTCGTGCCTCCTCTGGACTCGATCCAACAGGTCCATGTCCTCCTTATGTTGGAGGCAGCACTGCAGGTGGGATCTCCCCAGAGCAGAGTAGAGGGGCAGAATCCCCCCCTCGCTCTGCTGGCCATGCTGCTGGGGATGCAGCCCAGGATGCGGGTGGCTTTCTGGACTGTGAGTGCACATTCCCAGCTCACGTTGAGCTTCTTATCAACCAACAACCCTAAGTCCTTCTTCTCAGGGCTGCTCTCAATCCATTCTCCACCCAGTCAGTATTTGTCCATCTATCAGAAGTATTTTTAAAATGGCTCTTAGGATGAGAAATTAAAGAAAGTTTAGCTCTCTAAGGCTACAGTTTGGTTTTGTGTTTTTTTTTTTTTTGGGTTTTTTTTTGTTGTTGTTCGTTTGGGTTTTTTTTAACATCACAGCCATACACTAACTCACAGTATGTAAATCTTAAAAGAATACTAATTTCCTGAATTATTCCAATGCAAAGACACTTACACCCATTATATGGAAAGAGAAATAAGGCACCTGATAAAGGAAGATTTCTATCAATTTAGTTACACCGGGCGATATTACGCACTGGGCAGAAAATAAAACCTTCTTCAAATCGAGCACGTATTACCAAGTTTTCTAACAACATATGAGAAAAAAATAACCTCCTTCTTTCCATCTAAAACAGCAGTCTGTGGCATTACGTTACTTCTGCATTATAAGAACAGATTGAGAAGTGAATGTAACACATCACTTCTAACAGCAATACTTACCTCAGGGCACATGAAAGCAAAAGGCTTGTAAATACTATGACCAGCAAATTCTCCTTCTGACATATTTCAACTTTGACAGCTATCCAACCCAAGTCATAGGTCTTCAGAACATTGAAATATAACTGTTTTGACAATTCTTACAGATTTCACACAGGATTCAAGTTTCAGGAAGTCTGAAGCGGGGTTGTTAAATTTACTGTGCTGTTATTTCTTCTGTTTGCCCTTTCCACTCAATTCCATATTCATTTAAGCAACTTACATCTATATTTTCTGCTGATCTACTTATCAAGCCACTGCTGAGAATACTTCAAAGCTGTGGTTTAAAAATATATATATGTGTGTGTACTGTAAAAGCTAAAGTAACTCTGCAGGGAAACAGTGCCAAGGAAAAAACTCAGTTGTAGCCTTTCCTATAAACAGAACACATCAAGCGCTTCAGTGAACAAGCAGAGACAACTGAATCGCAGCGCTCCTTTCATAAATGAACCTAGTCTGCAATACTTTTTACTCTCCATGTGGGTGTATGTATAAATAAATGTGACATTAAAGAATGAGTACACAGGCAGAAAAATGAATTAGCTTTTTAGAAATAAAAAAAAAAACATGAATAATGGAAGTGTAACTTCTGGTGTTTGAGATTTTTTTGTTTTGTTTTATAAAAAAGGCAGAGTTTTTCCCAACAGAAACATCACCTGCAATTTAAAAATCTCAAATATGAGTAACTCCAACCCTTTTCATTCATATTGTTCCAGCTACCAATTCACTGATATTCTGCTAATCCATCTTGATTATTTGTAAAGAACAAACTTGATCAAATTTAAGTAATCCACCCAACTCTCCATTGTAAACATATATGAGCAGATAATTTACTAGCTCTTCTAAATGCTAAAGCTTGAAACAATAAGGAACTTTCTATTTATTTTTTTACGTTATCTAAAACAAGCGACAACCATCTTTCTCAAATAAACAAAAAACCACCATACACTAAGCTTTCATTCAAGCCCAATCATTACCACATATAGTTGTAACATACAATTCAATCTGTGTGATAGTTTTCTTCTTATATATAGCAAGAATTACAGGGCTCTTAAGAAATGCCTAAGTAGTGTACTCCTGCAGTTATTAAAATGTCTTTATTGCACCTTTACCTCAAGGTACCATTTCATGCATGTAGTTAGTGCATCTTAGGCAAAGGACCAGGCGACTGCATAATTACGTTTATATGTTAGTATAACTCTAATGAAACACTTGAACTGCGTTTAATCTCTGTTTGACCGGGGCAATTTATATATATGCAGGCTGCTCCACTTCTGCTTTTCTGGTTTCACTACTATTAAGTACATACTGTATACTTACATGAACAAAAAAGAAATACTTTCTGTTTAGAAAACGTATAGTATAAGCAGCAAACAAACATTTCCATGCATTTTTACAGTAAGCCTTCCCTAAAATAATGATTTAACATTGTAAACTAATAGTATTGTTCTCAAAGACTTTATTCAAATTTTCACTGGGTCAACTCAGACTATTAGCTGCAATAGCAGACAGTGCTGGCTCAAGAGGAAGCATTCCGTACAAAGCGGACACACATTTTCTGACAAAAGGCCTCCAGTCGGCACGTCAGCTTTGGTTGTTACCAGCCTTGAAGTAACAAGGGTATATAAGACAAGGGTATAGAAAGCCCAGGCACTGTAACTATTGCCAGTTCTTTTGAGTCATCCACTTTTTCAGCTATTTGGCTGCCATAGTGGTCTAGAAGTTTCTAAAATTAACTGTCTTCCTACTGATAATTGTCAAAACCCCATAAAGCAGTCCTCCTGGTACATGTCTGCTATGAACAGAAAGCTAACATACCAGATGGTACATTAATTAAAGAAATCCTACCTTAGTGCATCAGCTCCATAACTATTAACAATACTCATTGGATCAGGATAATTCTTCTTCCTTTTGCTCATTTTTTGGCCATCACTAGAAAATATCAGAACGTAGGCATAAATTCCCAGAATTGTTGTAATACACAGATAAAGAAAATAGGCCCTTCAAATCCAGTTTAATTTTTCTGTCCTATTATGTTCTTGGTATCATAGACATAATTATGTACTAGGATATCATTTCAGTATGACTGTTGAACCCACGAAAGCAACTAAAAAAAAAAACAACCCAAACAACCCAAGAAGCTCCCAAGTTACAAATCCAAGCAGGAAATCTGTCTTTGCTACCAAAGCTAAAGGAAGATGCACTTGTTTTGAATCAATCCCTGCAGCCCCGGCAAAGCTTTATTTGAAAATAAAGGGGAACAAATATAATTATTTTATATAAAATCACACCTAAACCTACATTTATAATCCCTTTTACTCTGCATAACAAGTATCGTTTATTTCCTATTCTTTCCTATTCTGACTTGTAACTCATTTTCCCTCTCAGAAAGACTAGTCCTGCTGGAAAAAACCTAGTATAACAGATAGCTGGGATGTGTAAACCTCACACTCTCAAGGTGCCTCTTACCTCCTGCAACACCAATACCTCCCTGACAAGTCTTAACAGCTCCGAAGTCCGTTTCAGATTTAATTTACAATTCACAGGGACTTATCCGGAATATTTTTTGACTAAAAATCTGTTCAGGAACGAACTGACTGACATACCAACCTGGCAAGGACTTATCCGAAATATTTTTTGACTAAAAAATCTGTTCAGGAATGAATTGACTGACATACCAACCTGGCAAGAACGAGGCCATTCACAATTACATTCTTGAAAGGAGGCCTTCCAAAAAGAGCAGTGGACAGCACCAGCAAAGTGTAGAACCTGAAACAAGAGACAACGTAAATGTAACTTTCTAAATACACCAAGCGGAAGTCTGCACGTCCTTCATTACAAAAGAAAATTTTCATTATGTTGTTCTACTCTAGCAAAGTTAAATTTTAAGTATGTGGAACATTTATGTGGCAAAGACTCAGAAGATGAGCTTATTGTAAGTAGACCTTTTTCCTCTTTGTAGCTTATCATGCTGTTTGCTCAGCTGTTATCTACTAGTCCAAGAAGGCTGAAGAATCGTGATAGTAGGCATTAGGAAGGTCGTGAAGAAAACGGTAGCATTTTTCCCTTTATTACAGAAAATACAGAGCAGTAGGGCGTTCCCTCTGCCTTTTATGTGTTTACAATACCTGTATAAACTATGTAGGACACTCAAGAAATCAGTGTTGGAGCAAGCACAGGCAACTATTGTTCAGTATGTCAATATATGATTGTATCTGAGAAATTAAGTGGCGGTCCAAGATAATGTGTTCGTTTCATACTCAGGAGTCAGAACCTTCACCAAAGGAAGTAACTATGGGCTTCTGTAACTGCACTGATGGTAATTACTTTTAAGAAAACAACCGGAGGGTGGGCCACAGCTTTCCTGGTTAAAAATGAGTATCACACTGACGATTGCTTAGCAACCTTAAAACAGCAGATGATTATACAAAAGCTAATTGATTTAGAATAAGGCACAGGAGGTTATGCCTCAAAACTACGCATTTGTATGAAGATTTAGTGGAGAAACACCTCAGTGCGGAAAAAAAAGGGTCCATCTGTATATTCCGAAGTAGTTTTTATCAAAAAGCTGCCTATAATCGCAAAAGCGTTATTCTGACACTTGAAGGTCCAAAACTCTGTGAAGGTTGCTGTGTGCATTACTACATTTATTAAGTGGCTGACATGACAACTCTGATGCTTCTCTCAGACAGGCTTAACACTCTCAAAATCACCTCAATTCACACTGTGGGATACAAATCCTCTTTATTACATTGCACTGTAATTTCATTACTTTTAACCAGCGCTTCTCCACTTGCACACAAACACATACACTCAGAATCCCCATCTTCATTTTCAACCCTCTTAAGAAAACCCCCAAACACAAACATCTGAGCATTTACTCAGATGATCGACACCTCAAGCCTACGAGACTGACAGTTCATTACAAACGCAGCAGTACTTCTTCAGTATTTCGTACGAAGGTACCTCATTGACAAACTCCCACCACTTTCTGCAAACTGGTCACAAATTCTCATATTAGAGCAGGTGCATTTGCAATTCAAAAGAACAACGCAGAACCAACTAGAAGAGATTTCAATGCTGTTTGTATTAGGAAAATTGTACAGACTGATTGTGGGCACTGAAACAATGCATCCCAAGAACTTTTCACAAGTTTTATGTTATTTGCATTGTCAAACCCAATAAGCCTCAGCAGTGAGGTACCTTAGTTGATGACAGTTACAAGACTGTCTTTGAGATCCTGTGATCCACCTGTTTACACATCATTCTGACATAACTCTTCTCATTCTTTCTCAGATTATCCTTTAAAAATAATTCACCTCATTCTCTCTCAATAATTTAAAGGAGTGTCTCTCTGCACCTTATTTTTGAAATACATTGTCCACAGACACATTTGTTTCTGACATCTTCCTCAACTTATCTGTGCTGCTTCATCTTCCATTCACCAAATCTCAGTCTGCTCCTAGTTACATTCTTGAAGACATAGAGCTGTCAGCCAAGACAATAGTAAAACACACCCTTAACACCACAGAGACAGAAATCCACTACTTTGCTCTTCTTCCCTCCTCTTTCACTCCTCCTAAAAGAAAGCGTTCCCTTCCTGTTTTCTCCTTTCTTGAACAATTGTGGGTAAATTCATAATGCTGTGATTCGTGCCAAAAACATTCAGCTATTAATTCCCCGTAGGCCACCACATTCTGATGATGACTATAAATCTTGTACCTCCCTATTTACAGAGACAGAGCCTTTCCTACCAAGCCATCCAGACTGCCATCCAACTACTGTAAGATTTTTTCCTCCAGCCTCAACAAATATAATTCATCTCCTTCTCATATCCATGCAGAAAGTAATCAAAACGATTGCTCTCCTAGCTCATCACCTTGGTCACATTAATTTTTCCCTTGTCTCCCTTGACTTTCTCCCCTTCTCTGTTGAGTCAAACAGAAGCCACGGGACCTCCACCTCCTGAGCTTTTCACCACCTACCAGTCCTTACTTCACCTCAGTCTCTGACCCGACACAAAACCAATCTTCATTCTGAATCTTAACACTTTATAGAGAATACTTCAAATAAAAATCACGTGCTGTGCTCTTAACACTTCAGAACACACCAGCTTGTTGTTCACTTCGGCCTATTATGATATTGCGCTGTCATACTGGCAGAAAGGTACATGTGTCTTCTCTTCAAAATAGCCTCATTTTTTCCAAGACTTAGGAAAAGGTAACTCAAAGCCTAACAGTTTCAGAATAAGAACTCTTCTTAAGAACAGCCTGAGACAGCTTTACTTTTTACCAAAAAGATCGCTACCTCACATTTTAATTCCTTCTTTCTTTCACAAAACAAAAGTACTCTTTTGCAAATCACAGAACGCTAGCTGTTATCAAAGCACCACCTTATCAACAGACACGAGCACCGTGGGAAAGGTATAAGCACCATGCATTGAGGCAAGCGTTTTGATATTCCACCCACAAAAAGATGAGACAGACTTGGGTATGGTGAAGAGTTACAGTAACTCTTATGCTGATGTTAAAAACAAAAAGCAATCTACACCAGATTGGAATGTGAAAGTCTCCATGTGCACATTGCCTACAGTACAACACGAGCGTGTGGGCTCAAACCAAAGCACAGTGGGTGTATGTCTACAAGCACAGAGTCACCGCTGGCACTAGCATCAGCTTGTTATTTTTCCACGGCCAATCTTCAGTTGAATTAGTGATGTGATTCAGTTCAGCCTACTAAGGAAAGGCAAAGAAGCTGCTTTCAGCGGCAACTTGCAGATAGGTCAACATCAGTGAAGTGAAATCCATGGGTTAAATTTACTATTTTAAAAAAGAAAATAACTTTATAAACTGGAAACATGATAGTTTAGCAGATCTGCATGTTGCACAGCACTCAAGTTTAAATTAATATCACACTATAAGAAGGCCAACCTGTGTAAAAATTACAAAAGCATTCTTTAAGGGTACTAGAGAGCTTCGTTGGAAGCATATGAGATGAGACTTCTCTCTTCATCTGTCGTGTCTCCCACACAAAGGACAGCACTAAAAGAAATACTGCAGTAAATGTGTGTGACACACACTAATCCACTATGATATTCCAATCTCAAATCGCTAAACCCTGAAACCTAAAATTTATCATTCCTCCTATTACTACTGGAATTGTAACAATCAGGAATAGATTTTGTATCCACATAGAAATCCCAAAACATTTTTAATTATGTTGAACTTTTACTTTCAGTGCTTCCTTGCACAGTGTAAGAATGATTCAATTGTAGAATTTTAAAAATTTGTTTCCATTTTTTGGCATCTAAATTACAATCAATGCCCTTTTATCTTTATAAAATTTTAACACTGAGAAAATCAGTTTCTGATCGCGTCTTTTGCATGTATTTTATATGTCTTTATCATGTGTTCTTATTCGTCTCTTCTTAAAAACAAAACCAAAACACCCACAGAAACCCCCCACAACTTTCTAATTTTTTTTTTCCACAAAGAAGGAAAAGAATAAAAGAGGGAAAACTACGTTTTTAATTCTCCTTTTGTGCACATAATGACCGATGTTGCAGAAAGACTAATGCGTGGAATCACTCATATTACAACTTTTCAAGCTGTTGTTCTCCACTCCACCTTCATTCTAACACTGTACCAGCCTCCCCCAGCTCCCAGCTCCTGCAGAGTAAGCAGTTCTTCTCCCAGATAAACAAAACCTATCACTTTCCTTCAAGATGAAACAGGTATTATATAAAATATAATATATTGTATAACATTTAATTTTATAGTTAATATTTCCTAAATTAGCATTTCTCAAATTAACAGTGCTGTATCCACACACTAGAAAACAAAGTAAATGAAGAAACATTGGATTCACTGTATATACCGGATCCAACACTGCTTGAAGAGCAGCAAGCATGAAATAGCGACCTGCCAATGAGATCAATATGTCCCTCTGCTGCTGGGTTTCATGCTACTGAACAGTACTTAGTTGTATACTAACACTGAAAAGCACCTGTGATATACAATTGTGGAGAGCACAAAATTAAAGATCAACATAGATGGGCTAAGACAGACTACTGTTGGAGGAGAAAAAAAAAAAAAAAAAAAGAAAAAATTACTATGCATGTAAGAGGTCAGAGTCAGACAGGAATCAAGAGTATTTTACCACTTCTATTGCATAAAAAAAGTTTTAACGAAGTTTATCAGGTTGCCCTAATTCTGGCCTATGTGAAGTACTGCTTTGAGGCCCCAATTATGCATAACACTAACTAGGTAAGGTGCAGCTATAGTCTGAAAAAGCATTTAATATGCCACGAAAAGTCCATGTTTTACTGAGACTTAAGCGGTCCCTCCCTAACTGCCACACTTGCAAACGTAATTTTCATTTCAAGGACCTAAATAATTTTTTGCATCACAGGTAAGGGGCTGCAAAGACACCTTTCGCTATATTCATGAAACTTAGTTTTATTTAGCATCATGCGACAAATGTTTCTTTGCTCAAGCTTTGAGAGTATGTATATAAACCTTGCTCTCAACTTCATGAAGACGCAAAAGCCCACATCTTACTGCTTTATTTGGGTTGGTTGGTTGGTTTGTTGGGGCAGTAGAGGAGTGGGCAAAGGGAGGTGCCAACTGTGCTCCAGAGGAATTTAGTTTAACACTAATAAGTGAAGTTACTGGACAGAAGAGTTCTACTTGTACATAGTCTAATGTACTAATCTAGAAAACACAAAAATTCATCTTAAAAATCCATCAGTTTTCACAGCCAACCTCAAACTTCAAAAATAGAATAAACACTTAAAAACACAAAACTAAAACTATATGTATGCATGCATGTATGAGAACATTACCCAGAGAAAAATCTGAGACTAGAGAAAAAAAGTCATCAATGATTGAAAAGCATTTATTAAGAGAGAAATCAAATAAGCAGATGAAGCTTATAGTTAGAAAATTAGATTTGTGTGAACAAATTAATTTAAGGTTTGACTTAATTTTGTTTTTTCCCCACTCACATAAACCCCAAATTCAAATTTAATCTGGGGGGCAAAAATTACTAGCCCATACATTGGCTTGAAATCCTCAAATCATTGACTTCCGTTTCAACTGACTCAATTGCTGTTCTGTTTCTTGTAGATAACTCAAGTTCTATGAAAATTCAGCTGCAGAGATTCTTACTGACCAGGCCAAAGATCTGCCCAGTTACCTAATGACTTTCTTCTACAAGATCTGGGAAGATTGCTTGCTAATGTATCATCTTTCTGCAACATTTTTGTCACCAAGCTTTAGACTACCTTGCATTTTACTTAAAAAAAAAAAAAAAAAAAAAATCATCATACACTTTACACAACATGAAAGGATCATCCAGATGTAATAGGTTACAAGCGGGGCAATAATATCACATAATAAAGTGGCAGTAAATTACCATCCTCGGGTTTGGTCAATGCCTTCAGCAATGAAGTCAGCAGGGAAAGCATCTTCAAGTTCTTTTTTGTTTTCAAATGGATAATGGACTTGTGCATAAGGCATGCTTCCACTCTCAAACCAGCAATCAAAAACTTCAGGCACCCGGTGCAGTAAGCCCTTGCCACAGCGTGAAGGGATAGTTAGGTGATCAATACTATGGGAAAGAAAAAGATTGACAAATTTGAAACAACAACAAGAATTAGCACAAGAAGTTAACACTATGCTTGCACATTAGGTGTGACTGGAGTTTTGGTTTTAATTTTAATGATTCTTCAAAAAGTTCAGCATTTCCTTTGACAATTTTTATGATTTAAAGGTATTTTAGAGATTGATTTTGTATTAACAGTGGCTAAGACAGAAGAAAGGAAAATTTAGACATGTTAATTGCAAGCCCTCTTACTATTTTTTTTTATTTTCCCTAAATCTGTCTCCCATGTTTCAGGCAAAGAATACCAGTATTTTTTATGTCTGCTCAACTCTTTTTAATAATTCATTAACAGTCTCTGTGACTGACCTTTCTCGATGGAGATCAGTGACTTTCACTCCAGACAGCTCTTCCAATTCTGCCATTGAACCAATACAAACTACCTGTAAGAGAAATTCAAGAAATGTAGTTAGTTATTTGCTCACAGTAGCGTTGTGTTTGGTTGGTTTATTTTAAACATCAGTCAGGAGACTTGTAGGTCAGTCAGATCTTCTAAAGTAGCTGATATAGCTGAAAAGCCAACAAAAATTTTTGTACAAGGTCCTCCTCTTCAATCTAACAAAGCAGCAAATGATGCTAGAGACCGTTGCCCTCATTTAATACAATTCATGTCAGAATAATTGGAGATTTTGAAGAACAAGCATGTTGTCAGATATCAAAAAAGGCAGGGTTTTGTTGTTTGTTTGTGTTTTGTTGTTTTGTTTTTCAAACAACCCACAACACAATCACCTCTGAAAATTCTATGATACTGACTTTTATACAGATAGGAGTCTCAGATCCCAAGCTCTCCTTCTGAAGCTAAGGTAAGCAGCTAAATTGCTCATAATTGAGTATAAGTGTTCCATCCCAGCTACACTAAACTGTTCATGTTAATGGCATCTTATTTAAAGTGGAAAAAAAGTGTCACAGCTCACAAAGATGTTAGGAAAGGTACAGACTTGTTTTTATTGCGTCAACACACTAGCTAAGAAAAAAGCAGAAAGCTTCAGCAACAGACTTGTATCAACGTCACAAAATGTTGATGAAACAAATGACTCTGGAAAATTGTATTTAGGAGAGAAGGAAAAAAAGCAAAGCGATCTTTGCTTTACATTTTAATCAAGTTTAACATTCCCAGAGCCCTGTGTCCCTCTCTCATCTGGCAGGATTCACAAGCCACAAACTGCAGTACAGGTATGGATTTTGGAGATCCAGTCCCACACGCTGTCAGTCCAATTTAGAATTGCTATGGGAAAAAAATGGGTTTTGACATATCTGACAGGGAAGGAATTAAATGTATCAACATAAAGAAGCTGTAAATAGACTAGGCATTTTTCACATAAGATAACTTTCTAACTTGCTCTTAGGATACAGTAAATCAGAGTACCGCCCAATTCCTATAGCTAGTCTTAAATATATGCATACACACAGAAATTGTGACTAACCAAAAGGTTTTGGTGCCTTTAATTCCACAAAACCTGTCATGAATTACAGAGAAGATAGAAACTCAGTCTGATTTGGTTTTTAAGCCATGATTTTCCTAGTCTGATTCAACTGCTGATCTGCATTACTAATCACCATCTTTTATTGTTAAAGTACTTTTGAAATTTATTTTTTTCATTACTTATCTATTTGTCTTAGTTTTCTATAGGAAGCAAAGCATTACAATGATTACGATAGTCAAGTACAACAGACTGCAGTTTGCATAGCAAACCACAGCAGGGGATTGATCCCAGTTCAAAATACTTTGATCAACAAACTATTTTTAACCCAGACCTGTTCTTCATTTACGGTGTGGCCGCATAAGCAATCGTACAAGCTCAAGTGAGCAGGCAGCAGGTGCTTAGTTCAGTACTGCTGGCAGAAGAAAAGGTTTTAATAGCAACATGGGTTAAAAATACCGTTGGATACACCGACTACTTCATCTTTGCTAACCTTAATATTTGAATATACTTTCACGCTATGCTCTCGGTTAAAAGCTGCCCATTAGTTGTTGCTTTTGGAACCAAGCATTTCAATACTTAAGTAAAATTCTGAGCATTGGATGCACCTGCAGAACTGCACCCAGCAAAACATATTCACATAAGAAGTAACCCCAAACCCACATGAAAAACCCAACAACTGCCAGAGGAACACAGATATCACCATACTGAATAAGACTGCCTCTGGCCAAGTCAGAAGGATGGAGCTACTCTGTCCCACAGGTAGCTCATTAGATACTTGAAGGCAAGAGAACAATACAGCAAGTAGATGCTAATCAAATCCGATTCCTCATTAGGCCGCACCCACTCATTGCTGCAAGGAACAAACTGGTTTATGCTCTCCAATCTAAGCTATGGCTTTGGATACATTTCTTCAACAGCAATGTCCCCTTTAGTAGCCTGGCCCCTTTCCCTACCAGTCACTTGTTCCTCCTCCATTTTATTTTTCAGCCACATCAACTACAAAACTAGCTATATCAACATCTAATAGCGGACAGCAAAGACTGAAATGCATAAGCTGGGACTGGGGGACTGTTCAACTCTCTATTGAAGGTTGAACATTGAATTCAACATTGAATTGTTGAAGGCACCACTGAGACATAATGTGAAATCAGAGGTCAAGTTTAAAGACTTCTGACACAACGAACATCAGCATTGTATCCAGGATGATCTGTGTAAATAGGAAGAATAAAGCCATCCATCAGCATTCTTGGACCTCAATGTTCCTGTGGCATAGTTCTGCAGTAAAAAGGTTTGCTGTTACTGGTTTGTCATTTCAGCTCTGTTAAGTACCTACAATTGAAGAAAAAGGAGTGTTCATAGAAAGAAAGAAGTCCATGCAGTTTACCAGTAGATCAGCAAGACATCCTGGGATCTTTAGAAAGCATCTTCTGAATAGTAATTGGTAAAAGAAATGAGTGCTAAGGTCAGCTAGAAGTGGCATTCTTAATCCAGCCTCAAAGCAGCCTGGAAACGACAGAATTTCCCTCGTTCTTCAGGAGAACACAGCAGAGACCTCTTGCTCCAAATCTGTTATGCGAGACTGGGTGCACCAAAACCAGTGGAGGGTTAACAGCTTACGTGAGTGACAAGCATTGAAACAATCAGAGAATTTCTAGAACGTCACTGAATATTTAATACTATAATATGTATGCAGGTCCTATAAAATTAACCTATGTCCACTTTATCAACTTGGGTGTATATTAAAGAATTTTATTATCTAATCCAAATGAGCTGTGTTCCTCCACTGAGGAAATCATTGAGATTTGAGAGCTTAAAACGATAAACTATCTGCAAAAATGTGGTAATAAACACAAGCTTCAAAATTTAACTTCCATTATGCATCTCTACCTGACAATTATGCTACAATAAAACTAAAAATAAAAGCCAAAATAAAACTGTGGGAAACCAGATATTGATTTGTCATAAAATTCACTTTAATACCAATTAATTCACCTTGTTGTATAGTAAATAAGGAACTGTTATTACTTCTCCAGGATTTAATATGCACAGCATAATTGCATGCGACGAAGTGTTCTTTTGAGAACAAGACATGAAGAGGAGGTTCTGCAATCTCACATGGCACTAGGCTGCAGTAAAACTGAAGTCAGGAAATTCTGAGTCAATGTTATTTCTATATGAGAGCAGATGTCACTTAGGTCTTAAGTTCCCTATCGGTTCCAATGGTACTTCGTTTTTAGGCTGCGTCCCACAAGCATAAAGAGAGAATGAATATTAAAAAACCCCCACTTGAAATTTAGCATGGTCCAGAAGCCATATTTGACTATTGAAGCACAACATTCAGACTCTAGCATAAACAGAAATGTATAACATCTACGGATAAAAAGAATAGATCTGTTGGTATTTCTATCATTATTCAGAACACCAAGCCCTGAGGAATATTGGCAGCTAATTTCAAAGGAAAGGTCAATCTTCCAAGCTAGACATCACATTGTTATTAAAAACAAACAAATCAAACCTGAAAAAGCAAAAAAATCTGTACACATAGGAATACAGACATTGGGAGACTGGACAGAAAATGAAATATTATTAGACACAAGGAGTGGGAGTAATACAACCTTTACACAATCTTTTTCAGCTGTAGAATGAAGACTTGAAATACTTTAGCACAAAACTGAAAGCCTTTTCTCTATTTAAAAACCCTGTTATACCAAAAAAGGGACTTAAAGTTTAGTTTGAAGACTGACAGTTTCTACCTAAAAATTTTGAATAAATGTTAAAAATTATTATATGAGAGACAGAAGCCCTTGGTTTGCCAATAACTTACAAACACACTCATAGTACAAATGCCAAGTCTTTCTTAGATACTGAAATCACAATTGCAAGGAGTAACTCCCTTCCTCCCCCAATATCTCTGTACCTTTCAGCAAGATTTCCAACAAAGAGGAAATGAAACATGCTTTATCTATATGCTTTATCTATCTGCACATCTAAGCAACAGTGCAGTTTAAGAAAACAAAATACTTTTCTGGCATACATTTTCCTATTTGAGGTCTTCCACATGTAAACCAAAAATTAAAACTTTTTCAAATCAAGGGAGATAAAAACAAAGGCTTGGGATGCAGGCATCACTATTTACCCGCCAGGGACATCCTGACATTGATTAGCATTTCCTATTTCCAGCATGAGGAAGGACTTATCATACGTATCTAATGGAACTAACGCACACAGAAAAAAAATTTATCTTCAGAAACAGTTTTAAAACTTGGGGATTTGACACTTAGAAAACAGCAGTGATATAAACTGTATTCACTTGTGCAGTTCGCTTTATGCTACCAATGGCAGGGTACCTTACAACTTCAAAAAACTCATTTCTAGCATTCCCATTATACACTTTCATCATTCCACTAGATTCACATTTTTACACCCTGTTATATTCACACTTGTAGCACTGCAAATATATATTTTCACTGTTCTCCTATGGTGGACTTGCTTTTACACCTTCAGCAATTCATTTGGCTTGAAGTAACCAAGCATCAGAATTTCAAAAACAGACTGAAAGGACTGGGTAAAAAAATCTCTTCCTTGCCATTTTCTCACTGCATTTGTTATCTCCATTAGTTTTACCATCACTGCAAATTCTTCCAGGAAAGATAAGATTAATTCTAATATAAAACACAAGAAAACTTGCTTGCAGTTTTCAAGCAAAAGCAAAGAAAACGTGTATGGGCACACAAATATACGCATACATATGCATATATCTATCACCTATTATAGATATACATATGTTAGGACATATTAATAGAACTTAAGACTGAAGCAGCCAAAGATGTAACAGTCTATCAAAATAAGCAAACAGCGTACACTGACAGGCTTTTCTGTCAACTGGAAGCCTTTGTTTTCTTACTCACCTCTTCAAAATCCGCACTGACCCACAAAGGGATGGGTGTTCCCCAGTACCGGTTTCTAGATATAGCCCAATCTCGTGCCTCTTTGAGCCAGTTCCCAAAACGCTTCTCCCTCACAAAATCTGGAACCCTGGCCCAAAAATAAGAAAAGTATTCTTTTATCACTACATTCGACTCAAATGAAAATTAGTAAGAATGGCTATATTTTATTTCATCCACAAAACAAGTTAATTTCAGCACATCGCATGAATTGGAGCGCATTCATATTACAGCACTGGCTATTGCAAGGCCTATAGACTTGCTGCCAAAGATGTAACACCATTTCTTCTGCCTTTCTTTGACCTTCAAGTCAGCTGTAGAAGTGAAAAATACCATGTTTATTTTACTCTAACTCAGTAAAAATGTGTGCAACGTACAATAGATTCATTAACGATGAAATAACGTCCAAAAATTCTCAGGACAGTCCAACGTTGGAGGATTATGGCTAAGTGTGGAAACCAATACTGCTGTTTTATTTTACATAGAGAAAAAAATACCAGTTACTGATTTTGGTGCTGAATGAAATTATGAAGTTTCAAAAGCCTGGAGCAATAGCATCAAAAGCACCTTGCATTATGCATGGGCATCCAGGTAACTGCAAATTACCTTTAGGCTTGGAGAATAAAGAAATCCCAGGTTGATACATCCTACAAAAAAAAGCCTTTTCACACTATTTATCATCTCCACTTTTAATTCTCCAATTCATAAAAACAAAACCACCACTCCCACCAACCACTGAAACATATCAGTGCTTGCTAAAAACTTTTCTTGAACACTAGTGTTCTCTGAGGGATGTTAAAGACAATTTTTCATCATATGAAAGTGTTTTGGAGCTCAAAGGTTAACATCAGAATCTGATGCCTAGCAAGTTTCCTGGATATGCTAAATGGCCTAATGGTTTGATTAGGAACCAATTGTTTTCTCTTGTGATGTAAACAAATAATTAACTATTTATACAATGGTTATATAGCAGATAAGGAAAAACAATGGGTTTTGAGGTCAACAATATACCCCCTTTCAAGCCCCTAAGGTGCATTTAAGAAGACCAACCTCAAATGAAAGTCGTAGGAAGAATAACCTTAAGACAGTGTCATAGATGCACAGAAGCTGTAAATGAACAGCTAACAATAATACAAATAACTCTAGAATTGAGTTATTGATGGCAAGTTTTTCTGGGTTTGTTTTTCCAGTGTAACTAGAAGGTCCCTTCCCAAAGTATGAGCTGGATTTAGAGACCAGAGTTTCTGAAGAAAGGAACAGCCAAACTACAGAAAACATATGGTCTTTTCTACCTTTTGTTTTTGAAGCTCTTGGTCCTCTATCAAACTTTTGGGTTTTTTAAAGAAGAATTATGTTTAATCACAGATCAGCCCCAAGAGTAACAAAAATGACAGAATCCTGTAGAGGAAAAATTAAAAGAATGGATTCACATGACACACTAAGGTGGGATTTGGCCCAGCAGTGGGAGATATATGAAGTAACTGTGAGCATCCATCAAATATCTACTGATAAAAATGAAAGCTACTGTCTTTTAAAAGTTTTACTCATGATGCCATGTGGAGATCTGAAGACTTCTTGATGCCAATGTTGTCTCAGGTGGATAAAAACTACCATTAAAAGACTCACTTGAGTATCAGCCTGAAGTTCCACAGCTTCACTAATCATTTCTAGATTTACTTTTGGTTGCAAATTATCTTCTGTAACACTTCGTAAACAAAAATGTAATATAAAAAAAAATGAAACTCAGTGACTAACGTTTCACATGACATGCATATCCCTGCTTTGAAATTTAGAAATGTATACAGGCTTTTGCAATTTGTTTTAGAGTGGGACTCATTAGTATTAACTTTTTGTGGTGACCTTAAGAGACCCTCTCTCCAAACACAAGTGGAAATTGTAGGAAGATCATTAGCATTCGCCTAACATTCCACTAATGTGGAAAACTTCTCTTTACATCACTCCTAAACTAGTTTCCATTTTTCAGAAGTTGTTAGACACTGATTAGCTGAAATTATTAGTCCCATTTAACATAGCTAGAGGCTGAAACAATCCCCCAATGACATTAAAATGCTAAGAGTTTCAACTCTGCCTCCTCAAAACATGCATGAAAAATTAATTTTATCCCCAAAGTGGACATTAACCACAAAAAAAATGTATGTGGTGTGATCTCTCTCCCTCTCTCTCTCTGAGCTATGAAAGCATATAATTTACCTCTTCTGGTAAAATTGTCTGACCCTGCTGCCAGTTTTTAGTGGAACATAAAACACAAACCACTTCATCTACTATGAACCACATTTGCAACAGTGATTTGTGGCACTTCAGAGGTACAATATAGAAATAACACTGACACAGCCATCAAATGAAATAAAAAGAGCCTGTATCTTAAACACATTTTGAGCCCATCACTCAAAGAAAGCGTTACTTAAAACAATTGGCTCTTACCACCACACAGATGCTGCCCAAACACGTTACCCAGAAACCGAACAGCAGATCCAGCCACTAACTGGGAACAAGCTAGAGGAGGTATGTGCAACAGAGAACAGCCTCGCCAGTCATGCAGTTCTTCAAGACTACAGCCTGTTCCTTTTATTTAGTCTCACTAGATTTAGCTACGGATATCTGTCTGACACTTCTGACTTACCTACGTATCACAAGAAAATATATTAAAAAAAAAATAAGTCAGCAGCACCTTCTATTTAAATATTTCACTAGGCTGGGAAGACAGAACAGAGTATTCTCAACAATGTTGTTACTAACACCTGATAGAAACGGGTTACTGTTTCTGTAGCATTTTCCCCATTTCATTTTAGTCCTCTTAGATATTTTCTTGGTATATTTCTCTTGTTAAATGTTAATAAAAACATCCTGCCACAGGTATATATAATCAGTTAAGAAAGCATTTTTTTTACTCTTCCATCTACACAAAGCAGTAATTTCTTAAATTTGCAGAAAAATTGTTTATTTTACTCAACTAAAGAGACTGAGGGCAGCCTGAGGAACACTGCCCTCAGGTGAATTCTGCTCCCTTTTCTCCCCTGCAGTAATTGAAGATACTTGGCTTCACCCTGAGACTATGCTATATCATGTTTAATCTATCAGCCCACAGTCTTCCTCATAATTCCCAGTTAATTTTCCCATCTGTATTCCCAACCACACTGCAAACAGAATTGTGACTTTGATAAGACTGCACTAAAACCATGAATCACCACTAACACCGGTTCTTAGCTTTCAGGACATTTTGGCTAGACCAGAAAGCTGAAATAGTCCCCTGAAAGTTAACAGCTGCGCAAGTTGCCAAGCTACAAACACTGACCCCTGGGCATCAAAACTGTTCTCACAGCATGGGTGTTCAGAAGCTTTAAAAAGAATAAAAAGACTAAAACAAAAGCAAGGCCGCCCACACAAATATTTCTATTTTAGAACAGTTGTATGAAAAAAAAGCCCTTTCCCATATCTAATATGAATGATTTTCACGTTTAACCAGGCATCTGTCACAAACCCCCTTCAGCTCTAAAGTATAAATTTCAGTTTTACACTGGTGACTCCAGTGAATTTACAGTTGGGTATGACAAGCAAGGTGACTAGTGCTACAGCCTGTTTAGAGCCACCCACTGCTAACGGCACTGAACAGATTCACATCTCAGAAAAGGTCAAGCTCCAGCATCAAATAGTTCCACGAGTTTGCAGCCAAAATCAAAGCAGCGACATCTCTCCTAACACAATCCTGCTGCAGTTCCTAGAACTGTGCTGTTAGAAACAGGTTTTTTAATTTCCCAACTGGTCTACAATTTGTGCTGGTTTTGACCTTCAAATTTCTCTGCAAAATGACACATGTAGGATTTCGTACTTCTTTCTCAAACATTTAGCAAGGTTAAGGAGAGTGCTGTCTCAGCAGGTCATGGAGCTCTTGATTCATGCCTGTAGAACAGTATGGGATAATAGCTATTTCTACTTTCCTGGCACCCAGGACAGTGCACTAAAACTGCAGGATGCAGACATTTCAGCAGTTGAAAAGTTCAGGGAACTGAACTCCACAACACAAAGGAATAAATATCAATTTATCAAATCATAAACTAGAAAGATTTTCAGTGAAAGTACATCAGTTAACCTGTTTGAATACTAATTTCTATCTTACTCTCCCAACATCAAAGCTCTATCTTAATAAATTAGAGATTACAAAAATTATCAATCTGCTCCAAATTTATATGTCCATTTTTGACTGTTCCTATTTTTGAAGCAGATTTGGGCTTTTGCTAAATTCATGCATTGCTAAGTCCTCTGCACAGTGAACTCCCACATCCTCTCTTAGTGTCTAAAATAAAAACTCCGTTTGACAAGCATAAAAAAAAAAATCCCATGAAGAGCAAAACAAAATCCAGTCCTTTAACAACATTTATTAGCTTGTTACAACAGAAAACATTTTCTTTGCCTTCAGAGTCTATGTACTACCCAGCATACAAGTCACCCAGCAAAGTGGGCATGCATTTGAAAACAGCACATTAGGGACCATCTGCAACGATGTGCTACCGGGAAGCTACCATGGCTGCCGATCCAGTGACTTCTCGTCACCAGTTAATACCCGAGGAACAGCATCAATTAAAATTAGTATATTTGCTTTCTGACTCGTCTCCAGAAATGTGCAGGATGCAAAAGAGCTAAATTATTACATAATCCAGAAGGAAATTTATTAAAAGGATCAAGATGTGTTCCTTTTCTGTACGTATATTTTGAAGTTTTTCTCTCTCATGCTCATAACAATTGCAAACACTGAATTCAACTTATTATTCCATTTCAAAGCTTGGATGTGCTCTGCATGAGTCTGTGATTTGGCTCACCTTGCCCTTGTCACAGGGTACAGGAACTCTGTCTCAAAGCAGTCCCTGTCCCTCTTCTCTATAAACACAAACATCGCTGCTGAAATAAACAGCTGACAAATATTGCCAAAGCACAAGTCTCCTATGTTTTATCATCAATTTAACATTACAAGCTGTTTAAGACGTTAGCTAAACATATACTAATCCATTATCACTTTTCATCGTTCCTCTCATCAGGTAATTTTATTCCTGACATTCTTGGAAAAACCACAGCAACTTTATGTATTGGATAAGATTTACTTCATAATTACTAATGGAAGGAAGCTCTTAACTTACAAATTATTTGAAGAATAGTCCTGTAAGTGTTAGATGATAAAGTTGATAAACAAAACCCTACCTTAAATAGCGTGAATTAGGAATTCTAATACCAGATTAGCACTCCACATTTGATACATTTGGTTCCGAGAAGATGGTCCCAGATCTATCCTTTCATTTGGCAAGTCAGTAACTTTTTAAGTGATGTCTGAAATCAGGAATCACTTATCTGTCGAAAGGAGAAAGTTATTCTTCCAGAAGATAGCTGAGTTGTAACAGCAAACCCAAAGCTGATTAAGTAGTTATCTGATGTCACTGAACTAAACATGTATGGATATGTTTAAATTCATAGCATACCAGCTGATTTTTTTTTGTTTTAGGTGTAGAATTTGCTCTTCTTTTTAAACATTAACCAGCCCTTAGAAGACAAAGTCTTAAATTCCATTATGTTAATTTACTCTAATAACAAGCCTCCTTCAACATGCCCTCAAATTGATTTTTAATGGTTTTTAATTCAAGGAGATAAAATAAGCAACTATTCATGCCCTTTTGACACTTTAATTAGCGCCAATCTATATCACGGACCTAATTAAACATCGGGGGAGGCAGGAGGGAGGAAAGGGAAGAGAGAGGAAAGGTCAGCTGTTTGCAAAGCACACAGAATTTCCACTGCAGCAGACTCTTTCTCCTCCTCAGTTCACAAAAGCCGATTAGAATGGTGCACAACCACATACCCCACACGAGTTCAGGTTGCCTCCACCACTGCAAGAGAATCTTCTGCTTATATGCAGCTTACATTTGCTAAATGAATAGTGCTTTCAATCATTTTGATATAGCAATGTTTTTCTTCACTCTTTTATCCTGGTTCCCATAGCAACCAACACTTCAGCGTGAGACTGCAATGCTGCTGCAGACTGCATCACAACCCTGTCGTCAGCAGCGCACAGCTGCTTGACAAGTCAAGATTAAGTGAAGCCATAACCTCCAATTTTGTGATACACTCATAATAAAAAATCCTGATATATTTTATTTGTATGACCCAGACACCACGCTAGTTGCTATTAACATTTTTTATTTTACCAATGATGGCAAGAATCCCTTCATCCTGAAACCGGTGAGAAATGAAGCTTTCACTTTTCTGCGTACTTTCCTTTGGAATATTCTAACATTTCTAGTTACAAAGTATTTTTAAACAACATTATCACTTAGGATTCATTTCAATTTATTTATATAAATATGTTTGAAATCCTATAAAGGTGGCAGACATTCAACGTACTGCAAATGCAGATAGATTTACCAGTTGCCTAAGAACACGGTAGTATAATTGCTTAATTAACTGACATTTGGAGTCTTATTTAATAAGTTATTACTTGAACCAAACAACAGGCTTTTGATGACCATTCACTGGGACTGAAAAGATACCTGCTCTATTTATGACAGAACCGGCAATCTCTGCTGAAGAAGCTTTGACAAGAAACAGCAAAATTAGGACACAGCAGAACACAAGCCACCAAAACCAACTAGAACAAGCCTCAAAATTCACTTCTAATCCTCAACTATGTCTGATAACAGCCAGTAATAAAATCTTCTGACTTAATGCTGCTCTAAATTAGACAACCACAAGGCTAACCCTGCAGCAATTTCTTTTCACTTCCTACCGTAGGCAATGACAGTAGTCTGATTTTTTTCCTCGGGAAATGTTGCCATCTAGTGACTGCACGCCGCTATACACCTCACAATCGCCACTAGAGAGAAGACCTAATTTGAGTAAGAAAAGTGCGATCGATGATTCAAAAAGAAGAGTTACAATTGCATGGTCACATTAAAAAAAAAGTGTGCGTGTGGAATACACACGCACACACACCAGATGCATTTAAAACTGTTCAGATAAAATGTATTTATTATTGCTAACAAACTAGGAAAGAAAATATCCTATGAGACAGCCTAAAAAGAAAAAGGGAAAAAGGAAGAAAACAAGGGACTCGGTAATTGATTTTCTCCATTATGCTACAACTCCCTTATGACGTTAAATTCTCTCTTTGCTGCTACAGACTCAGATTTCTCATCTGCACAAAAATTACATGTTTAGTAGAACATACATTAGCTTTCTATTGCAGGTGGGCTGTACAGCCCATCTTCTGCACACCCTACCAGGTTTATGATACAAGATTAGGCATAATTTGTGATGAAATCCCCCCTTTCTAAACAGTTTGCTATTCAGCAAAGGTGGCGGCTGGTCAAAGATTAGAAAGACCAAGATCAAAAGCTTCTCAAAAGATTAATGTGTTCAACTGACGCATAGGAAAACACTTGGTCTTAGACTGCTCGTACAGGAACAGCAGGAAACGTGCCAAATTCACACTTTGCAAACCAGGAAATTCACTTCTAACAAAAAGGCCTATTGGATGTGTTCTGTGTGGTATTTTCAATAAGAACTAACAGTTTAAGTAACGGAAGTCCAAAAAAAAAAGGATACTTTCAACTAAGGACCTATACTTCAAGCTCTTTTTTTACAATGCTTGAATTTTCCAATGCCAAGAAGATGCAAGAACAAAAGGCTTGGCTTCTTTGAAGTCCCTTACTGTTTTCCATCACTGCTTTCCTTCCACTCATTTTTCCACTACACCAAGTGCTATACATCTTACATAAACAATGTCAGAACTGTGCAATAGCCTCTAACACTAGAAACTTGTCAACAGTTAAAAGTAAATATTTCAGGAGTTACTGAAGTAGAACTTCAAGTGAGGGAGGTTTTTAAAAAATAAAAATTAAGGAAAAAAAATTCAAAGCTGATATTTAAGTACAAACTACACAGTCTACAGAGCCTTTTCTACCAATCTGCAAGTATAAAAATACTACATACACTGCCATAAGTGTGAGCTACAACAGTTTAGAAATGTAAGTACAAACTGCACTCATTTACTCTTTCAATTAACTTAAGAATTTTTAATTTATACCAACTTTGAACTCTGATGACAGGAGTTAGTCCTATATTATACAATGGAATCTAAGGTGGCATCATTTAGTTGCTTGTCTGTGGTTACATAGGAAATACTCTTTCAACAAATCATTCTATAAGCTGATAGTTACAACAAACAATTACGGCTGAAATCCAGGCCACTTACACCAGGACCCAGCTTTGGTCCTGCACCTAACTCTCCCTACCCATGTAACAGGAAACCAGGGTCTGACAGCCCTGAATTGCACAGCAGCCAAATCTGCCCCTCTTCTCAAGTACCATAGCAGTAGGCTGTCTGGGTATGAATATAGTCCCCCAACTTTTTTTTTTTTTTTTTTTCCAATTGCAATATTTTTATTTCCACCCCGCACAATCTCTTCTGCCAGTTGTGTGGTAAAGAGAAGATTCAGTAACGGACCTTGGATTAAAGGCTGAAACACAGGCTTTTAAATACTGTTCCAGTTCTGCATTTTCAGCAACTTCCAGCACAAGTTATTTCCCACTCTGATCAGAATAAGGTTGGGAGAAAGAATAAAGGGGGATTTTGTTTCTGATTTTACAAAAATGCTGGCACTTTACTCAGGTAATCATTCTTGAAAGCTATAGTTAAGTTCATTTTGAAAAATGAAGACACAGTTGCTGGCTTTAAATTTTTAACAACTATGGCTTTATCAGTAGGCTAATTCATTAAAAAAACTAATTAGAAATGCAATCAGGTTGCAAAGTTTGTACAACTATGTTTAATCTATTTCATCAAAAAGGATATCTATAAAGAGTGCAGCTATTCTTAAGGGACAATATACCTATCAGTCATTTTTAAGAATAAAAAAAGCAATGCAGTCAAACTCATTTTGCAAAGGTTAATATAGTCTGAAAAGCATTTATCCCAAATTTTCTCATTTTCAGGACATGCTGAAGCCCCAGAGAGTCCAAAAATAAATTTTTAAAAAGCCAGGGATTATTCCTGTGACACTTTCAAAGATCAAGTCTCTTCAAAAGCAAAAAAGTAGGTTTTGGGAAGCATGGAGTTCCCAAAATTTAAATGAATGCCAGCATTCTCAACATCAGCTTAAGAAGACACATCCCAAACAAAACTGACATCAGTGGAGAACATAGGAAAAAAACCTTATGAGTAATGCATTTTTCTTTTAAAAAGCTACATTTTAAAAGCCATCTTTCTATAACAAAAGCCAGAGTATTCAAATTAGTAATTATGAAATCACACACTGGAAATATCTATTAATATTATTTTATTCATCATTTAGTGATTATACAGCTCTACTTGAGGCCATATTCTCCACAAAAAGATTCTCAAAATCTCTAAGGCCATACTGTTTTGAGAGGAATCTTGAGGAATCAGTTTTACGGTCAATTACAGAATTACGCTGAGACTCAAGAGTTGCCTAAAGGACAAATGGTTACTTTAATTCCAAGCCTGTTGAATATTGCCAATTAATACAATTGCCTGGTCTTTCCACCCAACCTGTGCAACAGCCGTTCTCACATTAGGTTCCACTTGTATCCCCACTACTTAACACTTACATAAAGCACCACTTAAAACCCAAGCGTGTAGATGAGGTAAGGTAGGGTTCAAACTGTTTACTAATTCTTATTAATGTCTCCTGGATGAGTGGAGATCACTTAGCAGTTTCTGCTTGAAGCTTTGCTTCTGGAAAAGCGAAACTATCTCAACCATTCAAACACTTCCTTAATAGGATCATTACATTTTTCTCATGTTCATGTGAAAATTAAGTATGCAGGTCTACTGTCAGTCATCAAAACAGTAAAAGCATCTTGAGAAAGCTAATTAAAGCTAAGAACAAACACTTTCACCCCCTCTCCAGCTTATTTTTCCCCCAAAGAAGGATCACAGTATGTTCTGTTATGGCAAACAGAAAGCAACACTTACTAATCTATAAAGTCTTCTTACATATCCAGACTAGGCATGTGCTTATTAGCAAGCCAACGCTGCAGCATTTTTGGACAGTCTGTATCATGGATCACTAACTTTTCCCACATATTTCAGTATTTACAGTGCTTGTACCACGTAAGCAGTTATGCAAAAGCTGCTCATGGAGAATTTAATTGCTAACCATTGTCCATGAAAAAACGCAGCATAAACTGTAATTGTTCATTGAAAGTTGAGTCACCTTCTTTAACGCCATTTCAGTTGCTCAGCAGGGGCACACAGGGGTGGAATCCCAACTCTCCTACAGTCCTCATACGGAAAGACTGAACGTCAACTGAAACGGCACACAGTACAACTGAACGAGGCTGTAACCCCCACATTTTCCCCACCTGTTCTCAACTTCCCAGGCACAAGTTATTTGTGAGAGGAGGAGAAATAAAAATAAAAGTTACGGAGATGGAGAAGATAGAGTCCTTTTGTTACTAACACACCATAAACCCATAACTGACTCTTAAAATGGCTACCATCACCAACAGTTCCCTCTTACTGCTAATTTAAGAGTGCAATTAAGTCATCTAAAACTTATATGTTGTTTGAAATTTATGTAGGAAACAAGTATTTTTCATATTCCTTATATACATATAAAGATTTTTGGCACTGGTAGAAAATTTTGATTTAAACCTCTGAAACTGAGGTTCCTTACAACCGTGACACAAGCTAGGGCAATTGGGTTGGGTTTTTGTGGGTGTTGTGGGGAGTTTGGGCAGAGTGGGTGTTGGCTGGGTTTGTTTTTTCCTTCAAAACCACCTATGACAAAAGCATCAACCTTATCTGTAATAACTAGATGAAAAGAAAAAATCTTATCTAAAAATTAGTTTAATTTGGAATAATAAATACCCAGAGTTTAGCTGCCTAAATTCTTCTCCCTAGCAGACCCTTTTGGGAGGCTTAACTGGGCACCTTCATGCTTCCAGAGGTTGATTTTCCCTTGCGGCATTTCTTATGCGGAATTTCTTAGGATCATATAATACGATTTGAGGATACTTTTAATGAGCCTCTAACATACTTCACTGTAAATTATTAGTATGTATTCAACCTTACTTGCACCCTAAAATATATTTCTTATTGGGATTTTACACAAGCAAAGAATGCCTTCTCAACACAAGAAAGGAGTAGCGCACAAACATGTTCAAGCACTGGGCTGATACCCAGTTAAACAGGTTATATCTGTTTGTACCAGGAAGACTATCCCATTGCTCTACCAGATTGAGGCACACTTGTGAAACCTGAGATAAAACACAATTTTAAACTGGTTACCAGCCCCATTCCAGCAACAGTGGCTTAGAAAGACAGAATGGAAATATGAAGGTAAGTTAGCACACTAACAGTGAAATAGAGCTTTGTAAAGTTCTGGCACACACACACGTACCCCCACGTCCCCCAATACCGAGCAAAAGGAAAAAAATAAAAAACAAACCACATTACCAGTAGCACTGGGCGTTATTCTCCAGTAGCTTCTCCACCATATGCTCCACTCTTACAAACCAGCTTGGCACAGCTTTGTATATCAACGGAGTATCTGACCTGTAGAGAGAAGGTGATGGGGAAGGGAGCAAAACAAGCAAAAACATTTTCAGTGCTACATTATTTATAAAATATTCTTTAAAATGTATTTTTCCACATGACAATCCCCTTTCTATAGGCCGAATTCATTGTTGCTCCTGAAATATCATCAGTTACAAAGGCTGGCTTTTATTTTGTTTTTTAAATTACAAACTGTTACACTTATGTGAGCTACTATTTTAAAATTAAATCCTAAACAAAATTTTTAAAAAGCCTTCAAACCCAGCAAACGAAGTAATTTGTATAGCAACAGAAATCATGACAACACTCAAACACCACTTCAATTTGAAGTTTATGTTCCCACATAGTACAATAACGTGAACTTCAGTAAGTATTGAAATGAGTCATATTTACGTCCTCCACTTTAGCTCATTCCGTATCTTATTTATGCATACATCAATCTGAAAAGCCAGAATACATTGTGCTTTGGTTTTACTACGTGTATTTAAAAGAATAACAATAAATCATAAAGATGAAGTAACAGTATCCTGGGTTAACTAGAAGAATGTCCCATTCCAGGAGGAGAAAGAAAGAAAGAGATCCAGATAAACATACAAAAGTAAGAAGTTATAAAGGCATCTTAATACATTCCTTACTTCAACATTCAGTGAAACCCATATAGGGTGGGAACAGATTCAGAACTTGGCATTGCTTAGAAACGGGAACACCATAGGGCAAAATGTACAGATTGACAAATTCCCTAAATTACCTAGTAAAATTAGTATCTCTAAGCATCTGACTGCATTGTGTCTCAACCCAGTCTCTTATTTGTCAATTCCATACTACACCTGCTTAAGGTTTTGAGAGATTGTTCAAGTACCATGCATCCTTCAAACGGATCTGGTAATCAAATAGTGCGTGAAAGTCACCGTAAGAGAGTTCAGACACTTATAATCCTTCACATCCATCCCCTTACTCCAACTTGAAAAGGGCAACTGAGCTCTAGGGGATGGAATCTGCCTAAGGGTACAGAGCGTTTCAACAACACTGAGACAAAAAGCTCATTCTACCTTAGTATCAATCCACCCCACAAAATTTTTCTTAAAATACTTCTTTTTTTTAAGTCACTTTGCCTCAGAACTCAGAAATACACTTGCTCAACAATAATTTGAAAGCAAAGACCCCCAAGAAACTACCATTATCTGCAGTCATTACTGTAAAAGACCCATCTTAAAAGTTTAATTCATTTTACTTATACCCATAGCAAAGACTCATTTGAAATTCACAAACTACCGGAGACTACAATGTAAATGAAAACTGCCACTCACAGGGGCAGCACAGTGGAAGCACTCCCTAGAGGTACACCTGCCTGACCAACAAAAAAAAAGAAAACCCACAGCAAAGTTGTTCAAACCTGAAAAACTGCACTTACATTGCATAAAGCCCAATAATAAATAACACATCCCTTCTCTTAATACTATATTTCAGAATATATTTCCTTTTAACTACAAGTGATATATTTCAATCTGTATCTTTTAAAGTATCTATAACCATACAGGAAATGGCAAGAGCTCAAAGCAATAACAACGTAGTAGTGTTCTAGCTACTAGCTGCTCTAGCAAACATACTCAGCTAGAAATTTCTGCTTCTCAAATTTAAGTCCTAACACCTAAAAAAAAAGAACAGCTCAGTGAACTCCTCGCACAGCAGCAGGAACACAGTAAAAAAGAAAGTAATCGGCAAGCTATGAGGTACTCCAGAAGTCTTTTAGTTTCACCGAGCATCTTGTTTTAGATGTGCTGGAGAATGATGAATTGCCATCACATACAAGATCTTGAGCTACTGGGAAACAAGAAGAATAGAACCTGATAATAACACATTCTCACATGGCCTTAATATATTGCAAAAAGAACGCTGGGACAATAAACTGGTACCCAACCTCTATCTATGTAACCAGCTGACAGATGGGGCTGATGGAAGACTAGCTTTAGTGCTAAAGTAGCTCCAGACACAAAGGATCTATGAAAAAGACAAGCAGATGAAGCTGTGATCATTTCCCAGGCTTCCAATCTAACACTGTAACTTTATGATACTCGGTAACCATTCCAAAGCACCCACAGAGTGCTGTTTCCACCTACACGAAGGTAGTAAGAAATGGGAGATGGCAGAGTTTCCCCAAGTATTTTCTTTCTTCTAGCTGTACTGCCAAGTACAATCTCTGAAAGAGACAAAAACGGAACATACTGAAAATCCGCCCAACCAGTAACATCTTACACATTTCTGCCCCTCATGACTGGTGAGAGGGTCGAGGAAACCAGGTTCAATTCTTTGCTGTAGAATCAAATGAGAAATGCCCATTACTGGGTTGTATTTTCCATCAATACAAGACAAGGGAAAACACACCCAGACCTAAATCAGAGACTTAAGCTTACAAAACTCCTGTCTAAGCATTCCTCTCTGTCTCAACTGAATGACGTTTTGTTCCTCGTATAAATATGTCCTTTAGAATTCTATCAGAAACCAAAGCATCTGAGCAAATTGCCTGTTCCTTAGCAGTGCCACAAAATCGCCATTCTCTGCAAAACAATCTTTATAATTGAAAAGATAAAGATTGAAAAGACCATTCTCTGTGGACACTACACACTCTCAGTAATTTTCTCATACCTGTTTTGAACAGCACCAGTTATTGTGACCTTATTCCCATTCTATTTTCTAGCAATTTAGGAAACAAATGATAGAAAAGTGACAAAAAGATGCTTCTTGGCTTTGCTTTCACTGGCTTGAAAAAGACAAAGCTCTGTATCCATCAATATTGCTCCCTAACAGAATGGCTCACAGTAGCTGTGATGGACACTTCAGCTGTCATGCTAGTTACATTTGCTGTCTTTCAGAGTTGTTAAATTGCTACCTAGACCGTATAGACTCTCAAGATCTCACATCTACATAAAGTGTTTTTGACCAATGAGCTCTGTCTTCAGCAATTCCAATGAAGGGGAATTCTAACTGAAAACTATCTACTGTGTACTTACTAAGTTGTTACTTTTTTCCTCTCTCAGATTTTAAGTTTGGTTGACAGAAAATTACTACATATTACAGTAACAAGAAAAAGTAGAGAAGGACACTAATTTGATGATATGTAAGAGAGAAAATATCTCAACATACTAAGGATTCAACAATTGCCTGGTTTCAGGGAAAGGCATGAACAGTAAGTAGTACATTAACTCGAAGAGTCTGATTTCTAAGTTTTCTTACATTAATCAAAATAACTTATAACTATGTTCGAAGTTTAAGAACTACTCTTCTACTTTTAGCATATTCCAATTATGGTTTGATTTCTGATGGCAGTGAAATGAGCTTTTCAAGTAGAATCCATTATTCCGTTCTTCCCACCAGATAATTTGCTGCTAGGTGCTGCCTGCAACTTATCATCAATCAACAAAAATGTCAACAGAGTGGCAGGATTAAGTATGTTCTACAGAATCAGCATTTCTACATTACTGGTTTGTCTCAGAAGGCCATGACTGTACATTTGAATTGCTACATAAGAAAAACATAAGCATTGTTTATTTGGGGGCTGCCATTCTTCAAAAACTGTCCCACATCATCAAGGACATAACACTTGAAGAGCAATCGCCCTTCTTCTTCTAGGTAGCTGTTAGAAACAAACCAATCATGCTATTCAAGAGCAAGTAAAGGTTATTCTTGCCATAGATGAAAGATAAATGCACACTGCTACAACATTTCACCTAGCAGCATTAAAGCTAGGCAGAGTGAAAAGCTTTTATCACAGTTATTTCAATAGAGGTGCTGTATGCATCAGATACGACAAAATGTTCGAGTCATTTCAGATATGAAATTAGTTTTTTTCAAGTGTGTCTTTACCTGTAAGAAAACAGTTTAATACGATATTTCTACTAAAAGATTACTGAAGTTGCTTTATTGAAATTTGACATTGTTCTATGATTATTCTTTTTTCCCCTCAATTTTGTAATAGCAATTGTATACCCTTAAAATGAGAGAGGACACCAAGAAAAACATGTTTAATTTCTTGGTTAAATTTGTCTAGCTTGTATTTCTTATAACCGAAGCTTCTTATGTTATTTTACTATACTGAAGGCCCATGGAGTCCTCCTTCAAACTGCAAAATTCGCAATCTGAGAAGGAAGATTCTTGACAGGCCACTGTGCTGAACCACCCACCTGACATTCCAGAGCTAATCTTGAATTTCTATTTGACAAAAACAAACATTTCTAAGAAGCTCCCACAGATATTATAAACACATCAATGCTGTTTCTGATCAGAGACATAACCATTGTTTGTGAACTCCATTCAGGAATGAGCAGAAAAACATATTTATGTATTACACTTACTACCCACTGCAGTGGATAAATGCTAACTTCGATTTTAATCAACACTACAGATGTTTCCACATTATAAGCAACTGGGTTCTACCAGACTCCAAAAAAAGAAGTAATTTCACAAGGTTAAAAAGAAGTAACTATGACAACAGCTATAATATAGCCATTTTATACAAAACATGGAAAGTTTGAACACAAATATTTAAAGACATTCCACAATATACTTATTTGGATACAATTCAAAGGGCACCAAAATATCCTATTCCACCACTCAGTACTTAGCTGTGTAGAAAATAAGCTTTTTTTAGACTTCTTATAGCTGTCTTGAAAAGGCAGTCAGCAGTACTACATGCAACACTGAAGAATGAGAATTTCAAACTACAAAAAACACAGCCAAAAATCATAACAGAAAAAAATTTCAGCACTACATTTAAATTCATCAGATTTATGACAAAAAAAAATTAATTTACTTGATTGCTATACCAAAATTTGAGCTCTCCTAATTCAATACCCTTGACTCCTGTTACTTTTAAGTCTTGTTAAAAAAACTAAGTATGTAAAGGGAGGGGAAAAATGAGACAAACATGAAGAACTACTCAGTTAAAACCCTCAATCTTAAAGTCATATGCACTTCTCTCCTTACCTCCAGCAGAAAGGATAGCTGTGCTTAAAATTACTGCTGTGAACCAGTCTGCCTTTCTCTCTCAGTAATTTAATGATGTTCTTATCTGCATCCTGAAAAGACAGAAGAAAAAAATTTTCTTTCGAATACAAATGTCACTATTTTGGTAAGCTACTGCAGGATTTGTCTCCAATACCCAAATTAAGAAAACCCCTACAAATAATCCAGTATTTACACACACAAAAAGCCAATAAGCTTCTATACAATTTATGTGTTTACTGCCGAGGCACTATAAAACACTACATTTGGAAAGTTATCTGCTCTCCAGATCCTAGTGTAAAGCATCAGTCCCTTTTTGCCCCTAACTCTGTTCTGACATACACACAACTACATACAAAATTCAAATTTTCTGTAGCACCAATATAAGCCAGAACTCATACGATTTAATATCTTAAATCTTTTACTGAGTCTTCTGATTTCGTGGCAGGAAGCCACATAGTGCTTCTTACCTAATATTTAGACTTCATTACAACACATTCCTCTAACGTGACTACAGTTAACAGAAGTTGAAGCATCTTTTGCAACACTTAACTAACTAAACAGGATTTAATTTCTAAGCTGGAAGTGAAAGTTGTACATTAATAATTGAAGACATTCTACTGAACAAACAAGTGTCGACATTAAGAAAGAAAAAAATATACAAAGATTTATGATACAGCAATATTCATAAGCTAAGAATTCAGCATCATAAGAATATTTTCCAAGAGCCTTCAGACTCCTACCAGCAAGAAGATAAACTGTGTAGCCTCCAGTGTTCTTTTATTTGCCTTAACATACAGCAGCAAGCAATGATAGCTGTTTGAGTTCAAATGCAATACAAGATTTTCATGTCTGTTTCAAGTAAATTGTGTTTACAGGAACATACTTTGCTATCAAACTGTACCCACAGGAAGCCAACTAAAAACAATTCATTTTCTTAGCACACAGAATTAAAGAGGCACTCCTTTCTGTGGATTTGTGTCTGTGGCAACCTGGGGTTCCTGTGGGTTCTTTTTACATGGATTCTCTTGCATCTGTTGGCAAGGAAATTCACATTGCAACACATCCCACAAGTGGGGAAAATGACTGGATTTCTCTCCTCTAACAAGTCATGTTACACTAACTGGCTGGTATAAACTTAATGACGACATCTGTGAATTCAGAAGTCATCCAGAGGTAAAGAACGCCTCTGCACACTTGCCTAGAGACTGCATACATACCATTTCCATAAGAAAAAAGGGAAAAGCGAGAGTCTTGCTGCAGTGGACGCAAGCAGGAGATACTGCTCGTCCCCTTTGCTACTAGAAACACAGTATTACTTAGGTTTCAAATTTTTTTTTTTTTTTCAGATGTGGTAATAAACAATTGCAACAATGTTAAAACACATTTTTATTTTTCCAGTTACTGAAAACATATTGAAGACAAAGCCACTTAGGGAAAGAACACTTCTACCATATATAAAATTTGTCCTTAATAAAATAGTAATTTACTTTCTCCAAGACCACCAACCTTCACATACTGTCCAGCAAAGTCAGTCACTTCTGCTGTGAAGCAGCCTGACGCATCAACAGGACAAACAGGCACAGAATCTTTCCGAATGATATTAAAATCCATGCAGACTCTGTAATCATCCTGCAAAAGAGACAAGTGCCAAGTTGCGGAAATACAAAATACTGGTTAAAATATCCACCCCTGGAAAAAGAAATTAAATATTGAATAGAAAATGTAATGACTGGACAAGTATAGCAAAATATTCAGCCTTCACTAATCCCAAATATGCACAGGAAAAGATGTATTTTACAGAATTGTACTTTTATTCCTCGCAGAAATTATGATTTTTTCAGATTGTAGGTTTTCTCTCTCACCTAGTAGAGGGGATATGTGCATGTGCTTCTGTGCATATACATATATGTGCATATATATACACACATATTTTATGTGTGTACATACACACATACATACATGTAGTCAACAGCTTCAGGTTGTGATCGTATAGTAACGGAACCAACCACCACTGCATCATGCCTTGTACCAGACAGACACTTGTGTCTTTTTAGCACACAAGCCTGCACAGCATTTTTCAGAAGACAGGTTGTTTTAATCAATCTAATTATGGAACTCCACATAAGAAATCCCATTTTCTGAATGTCTTAATGATCCAAAGCCTTTAAATCTGCATTTCTCAATTTTTGTTGGCCTGTAGGCAATGCTACTGACCAAGAACCACACATGGACAATATCAGAGTTTATTTTCCTGGCCAACCTCCGTTTAAACTTTTAATTTCCTGTAGCAGTAAGATAAAGAAATGAGAAAAAGAGGGCCACTTCAGACTTTCATGAACATAACTACACAACGATGGTATCTTAGAAGAGATTAAAACAAAATTATTAGGGGAATAGAAAAGTTCACATATTAATTTCAAGTCTGGAGTCAAAGTAAATCCACATCTTAACCAATTATCACTCCAGATTACCCACTTTCTTGCCCTAAGGCAAGAGAACATTATTGGGGGTGGGAGAGGAAGGGAGAAGGGGACAGTTGCAGTGCTGTCACTCTCAGCACATTCACAGAAGAAACCTAAAAGGAAAAGGCCCTGTCTAAGGCTGCATCAAGTCAGGTTACTTTGAGTCTTAGAGGTTCCTGTATTACTGCTCTGATGAAACAGGGGAAACCACAGACTTCAGGAACAAAACCTGAAGTTTTGTGTAGTGTGAAACACAACTTGCAGTGACCTTGCCCACAAAAACTGGCAGCAGTTGAACTGTTAGCCTCCTCTATGCTTAGAGCTCATTCACCTTTTGTAAAACGCAGCAGCTATTTCACAGAAGTTGCATTCTAAAGCAATTCATCCACCTTGATCAAGGAGACCACACCAGAAGCAAGTGTGTAAGTAAGCGTTAAATATGCAAGTGCTCCATAGCTAGCTGCATTCTTCCTTCTTATTATCTTAGATATAAACGATACGGGCAAACCAACTTTGGAGTGACAGAGCAGGGTTTCCGGATCCTTTCTGCAGTCCTTATCCTGTACCTCCAACCCTAGCTACCAATCCCTGTAGTTACCAGCACCATCAAGCCAGATCTGGCAGATGTTGCCTGGTGATCCACAGGGTATTTTACAATGATGAAACTCATCCATAGCAATAGTGAAGTTGGCTACTTCATGTACCAAGGCACTACATGTAGAAACAAAAAAAAAAAAAACACTTCAGCTACAGCACTCATTTACTGTAGCCCATAGTCTCTTTTCCACTCCCCAGCAGCTGTGGACAGCCATCACAATTACTCAGCCTCCACTTGGTCAACCAGCTTCTTCAATCAATAGATTAACTGAGATAAGCTTATTCTCAGTTGTCCTTTCATCGACTATTATTGCTGAGATACAGCAAGCAGACTGCTGTGTTTAAAACGTAGGCCAGATGACAGAACTAACTTCAACCCTGATTTGGCAGTGAATTGCAAAAGGCTTTGAAGAAGCAGCCAGCAAAGACTACAAAGCTTGGCATGCTCACAACCTAGCTAAAACATAATAACAAACCTTCTACTTCACAAGACCTAGGTCAAGAGGTGGTTCAGTTCGATTTGCATCGCTGATGCAGCCAATGATTTATAAAGGACTTTGCTATTTTGGTTTTCTACAGTTAGTTCCTTTCTTTTGAAGAACTCAAACTTGAATGTAAAAGCTTTCCAGACTGACCTGCCATTTGATTTAATGAAGATTTGCTTCGGTAACCACAACCCAAGAATATATTCAGGGATATACAGAAATCCACAAATGTTAAGCTCCACTGGAAAGCTAAGATAAATTTCAGTTCTTTCCAGGAGAGAAATCATAGTGTTCACTTTTGTACCCTTGCTACAGTTAGATCTCTCAAAAGATTACAAACAAAAGTTAAGCCATACACAAAATGAATGAAACAGAAGCTATTAAACAGCTCATTGATGAGGACTCAAAGCTTTTCTATCTGAAATTATAAAAAAAAAAAACACCACCAAAACCATGAAGACAAAAGGTTCACCTTCAGCATCTCTTAACAAAAAATCCAGTATACTTTTGCAATTTACTGAAAAGAAACCGCAACAGTAACATATCTATAAAACTCCTCTAACTGAGTCTGACCAGGCACTAGAAGTATAGGGCTTGTATGCAAATTAAAACGTTACTAAAGCTTTTTAAGTTGACTGTAGATATCTGATGAAATGCCTGAGCAGCTGAATTTTAGTGTCATGTTGATCTGGAGGCACAATGAGTTTACAGAATTTTTAATACCAGTTTGTCTTGTTCTGTGAGCTTTAATTTTGATTTCTTTAGAACTGAAGTAACACAGTGCTCTGATATTGTGTAGCAGCTTGCATTTGGCAAAAGCATCACACAAGACAATGAAACTACAAATCCTGGAACTAAAAGTAGGTGAATTTATACTTTAAATTTTGTTGGTGAAGGATATATTTCTAAGCTATTAGCAATACAGAATACGTATTAGTAAGTAGAATTAAAAAAAAAACCAAACACCCAAACTTATTTTCTATCCCTATTTCTCAAAGGGACTTCTTATATTGAGGGGAAGGGATACAGACAAAGTACAACACTTCCTGTGAAGGACTGTGCTCTTTTTCTTTTCCTCTGACCCTTGCCTCCTGTGCCACTTACCCCTCTCCCCTCTCCTATTCAACACAACAGAAAAGGAATTCACAGAGAAGCCAATTAATTAGGAAGACAGTCCTGCCTACAATCATGAGTTCTCTCTCTTCTTTTATCAAAGCTTATCTACTTAGAGGCAAACATTTAATGCCAACACAAGTAACACTCAGTATTCTATCCAGAGCCTACTGTACAATGACAAATTTCTGAACTTAACCCAGAACCCTTTATGAGCCTTTCTGAACAAAATAATCAGTGAGCTGTCAAAAGTGAACTACACGCATCCCAAAAGAAAAAGATAGCAGCATTAAGTGCAACATATACTATGCAATTTCCTTCTAAAGGTAGCATATCCCACCAACTCAAGTCCATGGATCATACATTATAAAGTCATGCTGCTCCTTAACGAATGAATACAAAGTTTTGTTTTTGATGTTACTGTACTTTCTGCTCACACAACTATTGTATGCATTTTTTTTCTTTGCAATGCATTTAACCGATACTCTCATGCTATTTAAAAAAAAAAAAAAGGTTTTAAAGATAGTTGCTGACTTCCCAGAAGAGAGAGAGGAAAGATATTTCTCCCCTTCCCCCCTTTACACAAACCTCTGGGAGCTTACAACAAAATCAAATAAAAGAGGGCAGATAATCCTTGCTCTAACTGGTCAGTCAGGCTTTCCAACAACTAGACTGTGTTGTGCAAATAGACAACAAAACAATACAGCAGCCAAGGAGTTTCTTCCAGAACTCCTTCCCCACTAGTAGTCTATTCTCTTCCTTTGCTCCAACTCCTACAGCAGGAGCTCCTGCCTCAAAACCAAGTCTGCTCCCTCACCCCTCAGTTAAGTCCTTGCAAGATTTAGCTATAGGGGAATATCTGAGGTGCAAATAGTGTGATAGGCTTCAGACTGCTTAAGACATTTTACCAGTCACCATAAATTTCTTTATGAACTAATAACATGCAGCCCAGTCTGATCTTCTTTATTTACAGTTGTATTAAGCTGGGACATCTTTTCATATCAATGTTCATCCTGACACGGGAAACACCACTGTAATTGATGCACCCTTCAGAAAAATGCAGGGAAAAAAAAAAGACAGAAAAGGATAGGACATTTCACATGAATACAGAGGCCTATTACTAATGCCAACAGTTTCTGGAAATGATGATAGAGCTTGTGGTCCAGGGATTGCTAATTGCTAGGCATTGGCAGCTCTACTGCAAGTTTTTTTGAGGGCATCTTTGGACAATGACTGAAGACAGGACACTACACAAAAAGGACAATGAGTCTAAACTAGTGCATTTAATTCATGTGTCTAAAAACTGAAATGATTAAATCCATGAAAAATTATCCCTCTCAACCTTCACAAGAATAGACTCAGGGAAAGGACAATAAAGACAGAAAAAAAGAATGGAGTGCAACAAAATCCTTTCACACCAAGGGATAAAGTCTTAATACAAAAGCAGTCAAAGCATTTTTTCATTCTCTAAAAGCCCAATGAGTAATGAAACACTGAAGAGGGGCAGTGCGCTGCACAGAACTGCTGTTACCATCTAAAATTATCACTTAGCAAAGCCAGTTTTGACTATCAGTGCAACGTATCATTTCTTCTCAAAGCGGTAAATTTAGACTTTGAGAAAAGCCAAGATCAATGACACTCGGAATATACAGTGGTGAGTTCACTTAATATACCACATCAAAAACCAAATCAAGGGACACCTGAAATTTCCAGTCTAGTACACAAAGAGCAATAGTAAGAGTGAGAACTCATTAGAATACAATGCTACATTGTATTCTTACATTTGTAAGTAGCAAATGGGAGGATTGTTTAATATCACATGGATTGTTTAATATCATAGTCCCCCTGACAGACAGTCCCCAGTAGCTGGAAAGCCAAGTAGTGTGTGTTGGAACAAAATGAACATTAGATATGTAATTCATACTCACAGCACCAAAATAGGGGGCCTGATGTACAACACCTGTGCCTTCCTCCTCCTTCACGTAACTGTCTACTACGACAGCAAAGGCACCTTTATCTTTGCACTGTAATACAAAAATGTTCTTCATATACATATGTATACATATATATATAGCAAAAAAGAATTCTTAAGAACATGGAAGAGCCACTAGCCACCTGCAAGAGTAAAGAACTGCATCAAAAATAAATGACACAGTAAAATGTGACATTCCTAACATTATTTAATCATTTCCCATAGCTAAGACACACAGGCTGTATACGTCATTTAAACAGCGTCAGATGTGATTAAATCTAAGACCTCTCCAGAAGGCCTCATTGTCAATTACTCTTCAAGCCACAGATCTTCATACAGGTCTGTGCTTAACAGACCACAAATCAATACACTCCTTTAAGCAAGAATACAGTCAAAAAAGCTACAGGGATTCTATATACAGAAGTCTCCTCACATTTTTGTATATCCACCATACCTTCTAATTTTAAAAAAGTAGTTTGCTTTTATAGTAATATATTTTACTTATTTCCTCTAGAGAGTGAGAAATTGTTAAGTATCAAGTAGAACAAAACTAACAAAACAAAAAAAAGAAACAGAAAAAAACACCTAGAAAAGATCTGACAATTTTCACTGTGTTCAGTATGTACATAATGAAAAATGAAGAGCTATTTTCTATTCCTCAATGCAAAAGCAGTAAAAAAATTACTCAAGTCACAGCTGAACCAAATATGTTACAAAATATTAGGTTTGGCTTTTTCTGAAGAGGGATATTTTGAGATAAGACACCCATTCTAAAAAAAAAAAAAAAAAAACCACACACACAAAAAAACCACCACACAAAACAAACCACAAACCGGTAGATACCCATCTGCTCCTTAGAAGTACAGCAGGAATCAAAAAATTTATCCATTGCAAACTTTTACACCTGCAGTCCCGTTTTTCAGATTCAGCCATGACCTTTCTCTAGAAATAACAGGTCCTGCTCTCTACAGAGGTTTTCTCACCCTTGCCGACTTCAGCACATGCTTCCGAACAGATGGTAGTCACAAATGACCAAATCGCTTACACAAGTTAACAGCTGCTTGTCCGGCAGCACTGTAATCCACTTCAACTCTTTGAAAAACGTAATCCATTTTTAATCAGAATTATTTTTTTAAAATATATAAATTGTCTACCCCCTCTCTTACTGCCACACATTCTATTATCATCTGCAGTGCTATTAACTGTGCTAGGCTTATGAAGCGCTTAAATGCTGCACAGGAGAACACCCATAAAAACAGATACAGCTGTAGTTATTTAGCAAAGGCTTTTAACTCTTCAATGGAAAACACTACATGTCCGCAACTGTTATCCACAGTCAAAGCCGTTCTCTTGTAAACAGAAGATTTGTGGACTTGACAGGCAGATGACAGAATGAAAAGCTGAGAGAATACTGCCTATTTATTAATGTGAATTAGAAGTTTCTCTGCAACCTGATGTCAAACTACTATTTATCACTGAGTTCTTAGTCTGGGTGTATTTAAAATTTAAGGGAAAAAAATACAGAAAACAGCCAACCTTCTGTTTTTCAACCTTTCACTAGGATTTTGAACTACTTTAATACAATATGGGGTTTGTTATTAGCACACAAGATTTTTATAATATAAACAAGGAATACTGGGAATCGTTTTTACATTTGTCATTGTATCCTGTATCAAACACCAAACTTGTTCATCTTACCTGAATAAAATATTCAAAGAGTGGTTTATATTTCTTGCCTTTAAGAGTAATGCCAGGAAACCTGAGGAGGAAGATTTACATGAACACAAATTAACAACTCGAAAATTGCTTGGTCAGATGGTAGGAGTGCTATTTTTACCTACTTCATTTTTTTCCCCATTTTCTTTTCTCCCCTCCCTAACAGAATTTGACACAGTAAGGGGAAGAAAAAAGTATTTTCTCAATAGTTTGCTTCCCATTTCTACACCGCTTTGGCAATTTGGACTTGGACAAAAACCGTAACACGTCGTAATGCATCTCTGCTAACAGTCAACAGGTACACTTGTATTTGATGGTCTTTCAATCAAGCAATCATTGTAAATTAACGTAGGTATTAAACATTAATAACAATCTATTTCTGGTAAAGCTCTGTGAGGAGCTTCTGGATAAAACACAATTTCAATTTAATATTCATAACAACAAAGCCCTATAGCTCAGCACATTCAACAGAACTAAATAAGCACTGGTCCAAACCACCTGAAAGTTATAGGCACAGAAGATTGTGATACAAGGTATTGCAGTGTTTAAAGCTTGGACGCCTCATTTCTTTTCCTAAAATTAGGCATCAAAGCTCTCCACAGGCACCCCAGAGAAAGATCCAACACAGCCAGGACTGACTGAGGAATCAATTGAGCCAGACAAGAAATGCACCACAGAGAAAGAGCCTGTAGATCTGGCTGTCTTCAGGCTTCTGAAGATAGCTGATACAGATGGTGATTAGGTTGGGATTCACTGCTCAGAACTCTCCTGAAAGTGCTTAAATCTTCCATTTCAGGAAAAATTCTAGTTAAAACTCAACTGCATTTAATAGATGGGATAGCTCTCTGAATGTGTCACAGTTGTAGTCTTTCCCTATACTCTTCTTGGTCAACATGTTCCTAAACAATGGTCAAACCATAAAACATTTGACTACATTTGACTACTTCAAAGTGGGGAACTCTACAAAGCTGTTTCATTGTACAGAAAGGAACTCAAGCAGTATTTAATGCCAAATTAAAGAGCATGACTCCTCAGCTCAGCATACATCATATCCACTAGGAAAAGGGGAGATTTCTATTTTAAGCCACAGCTTCACGGATGGTTTATATATTTCATATTACAAACAGCCTTAGGAATGTTTGAGGTGCTTAATCAGAATCAGATGAGAGAAAAGCATCCCAGTGCTCAGTCACACAGATGTGGGAATGCTCAGATGCAGGACATGAAGCACTAGAACTGGCTTAAAAAAAAAAAAAGTTAAATCCTTACTTAACACAAGTGAAAGGTAAGGGGTGTGAATCACACTCCCAATTTTCCCTTTTGAGATCTGTAATATTTTATTTTTCAAAGTCCTGAACTTCAACCTGAAAATTTATACAGCACTGCCTTCTTATGACCTAAGTTATAGTAATAATAGACTCATTTAAAATCACTACAGTAATCCTTCACACTCAAGAGACCAGAAATCTCTTTCTGGATTCTCTAGTATCCAAAAAGAGAAAATAGTGGAAATCAGTGTTAAGAAATGAACTGTTTAATATGCAAATAGATTGAAATGTAACACAAGGGAAGAAAATCCTCATCAATAATTTCATATCTGCCACTGCTAAATAAAATAACGAGCCACTCAATGGCCAAAAGTGGGGTAATATACCGAGACTTTTGTTCAAAGCTGCAGAAAGTATTCCGACAAAGATGGTAGTCATCTCATCAGTGAAACAAAGTAGTATTCCCATTTGCTCTCACACAAAAACCTACCATCTGCATCTGGGAGGAAAGTGGAGAGAAAAGTCAGGTGGGGGTGGGGGAGGAAGGCTGAGAAGACTCAGGAAGTTCAGATGACTTCAGATACAGAAAATTTTCCGTAAGATTGTTCCTTGACTTCAGCCTGCCACCTGGTATACAGCAAGTGTCACGATTTTCTCCCTTGAGGGCCTAACTGCCTGAGAACTTAAAAGTGAGCTAAAGAAAGAAAAAAAGTTAAAAGTAGAAATGGCAAAGCTCATTTCCATGAACTTACATACTCATACATCTAAATCTTTAAGAGATCCATTCAACTACCAGCTACCTCCTAATTGTTTCACATTTCACATTTGAGAGAACTAATTTATTGCATAACATAAAAATTGGAGCATGACCAAAAAAAAAAAAAAACCCATGTCAGCTTGAGAAGACTGCGGCATTAATACAGAAAGAAGAAAAATATACTGCTCTGCAATGAGAACAGAAATTGCTAGCAGCCTTATGTATAGGTAGAGAGAGGGGAAAAAAAAAAAAAAATTAGAAATACAACTAGCCAGGGACACAAGCAACAACAACTGAAACATGTGTGCGATTGTCCTAAAGAGCAGGTACTTCACAGTTTTGATAAACACACCACACCAAAAAAGGCTGAAATGTTCAGTGCATTCCTGGATACAGAATGACTGCAACTAGACTGAAATTAAATTTGCAGTATTCTATTGAAGGAATAATTTGGAACCAAAAGACAACAGACCAACAACTATTAATATATTGACCTTGCTTATGTTTTTTTTAAGTCTAAAGGAAAAGCATTCAAAAGTATTTAAGAAAATAGAGAGGTTTTGGTAGAAGTCTGGGTTTTTAGACACTCTAGAAAAGTTTCAAAAGTCTGGAAAGCAACACAGTACCTATACTTCAAGAGAGAAATGGAGTACTAATGGATCTAAAAACCAGTCAGACTAGCATAACAACTTGATTAATTTTTAAGTGACTGACCACTTTTTAAAAAGTGAAGTGCTAAAGAACGCACACTATGAATTTGTCAAGAACAAGTCACACCGAGCCAAATTACTCCTTTTTAGGCAGACTACCTGGCTTAGATAGCAAGCAAGCACAGACATTTAAATCTTACTGGTAGTAAGACTTTTGACACTGTGACATGTCATTCTGACAGACACAAATGTTTTAACTTGGTGACTGCAAGTTTACATGGATGCACAACCACTTCGAGAAAAAAAAAGTTATTGTTAATTCAGTATCAGACTGAAGGAAAATTTCCAGTGGTATCCTGACAGAGACTATCATAACGCTGACACTATTAAATGGTTTTACTGATGACTTTGAAAGGAGGAAAAAAAATCTGGAGATCAGAAGTTCTGTCAACCCTGAAGAATGAAAGCACAGAAAATTATCTCTATAAATTGAGTCCCATCTTAAATTGCTACGGAGTAAGTGATCAACAAGGAGAATTCATTTAGAGGTTTAGGGGGCAAATCAATGAAGAAATACAAAATAAGAATTACTCAACTGTCACCGTATGAAGCATCAGAGTAGACAACATCTTAAGCAAACATTCCAGCTCTATATTCCCGTAATTCAGTGACTACTTGTAATTGCTTAGCTGAAATAAGATGTATCTTTTTTTTTTTTTAAATGTTTTTTACATGTAAAGCTTTCAACTGCTTGGTAAAAATAAAAAGACAAAAATAAAAATAACTGATGCCAGAGAAGAAGAGTTGTTATTCTCAAAATTTTCTAGTCTTTGGGGCTTTTTTGTTTTATTGTGGGTTTGCGTTGTGTGGTTTTTTGTTGGTTTGTTTGGTTTTTTTACCCACTGCACAAGACTGAATAAAGTGAGCAAATAAATATTTGTTGTATTTTACCTTTTTAACATGTTGACGTTTTATACGAAAGATTTAACAGAAGGCAACCTACGTACTTTGAGAGCTACAGAATTTAATACCTGCATCCCCTATCCAGTCTAACTTATTAAATAATTCATATTTCTCCACTGAACTAAGATGAAACAGCAGTCTTCAGAAAGTATTAACTGCCACTAACTACATAACTTAGGTAGACCATCCTAAGGTAGCAGTATTTACTTGCTAAAGACAACGGTTTTGCTTTTGCCCATTTGCCCTTAAATATTTACATAATGTTTAGAAAGTGTTCAGCATTTGGACAATCTCCAGAGTTTTTTAAGATTTTTAAATTAACGTCTTTCTAAGAAAACAAACAGAAAAAGGAAAAAATATGGAACCTTTTTTCCCCCACCGCAATACAATGATCCAATGAAAGTTTTCTTCTATTTGTAGCTTCATGTACAAGACTAATTTGTCCTAGTAAATTTCAATCTCTTATAGATTTTTGCACAGTATCATCATGCAGGGAAACTCACCTTCAGATAACTGCAAAATCTAACTTCTTGAAACATCTAACTTCTGATCTATAAAACTACTGGAAGTTAACAAGTGTGTAATAATTTATGTACTTGCCTGTCAAGTATCTCATATTCACTGTCAGATTTGTACAGTGCTATCAGCCTGGATTCCATCAAAATGTAAATCTTTCCTGTGGCATTATCTAGAACATAAAATAAAACAAAAAGTTACATAAATCTCAATTTAATACCTTCATTTGCACCATTATGAAACCTTTCAATTTATGCAGAATGGTATCATATTAGCTATAAAACTGCCCAGAATAATCCTGCTGATCAACCACTAGTTTCCAGCTAGTTCTTCCCCCTACAGCCATTCAATGAACATTTTTCAAAAGTTAAGTTTATCAGAAACTACAGGATGAAATCCAGTCTACTGATTTTCAGTGTGTTTTTTTGTTCAAGAGGCAGAAATACCCTGCCTTGTTTATTGTCATTGTGCTAAAGAAAAGCAATTGAAGTTTCAGTATATGTAACTGAAACAGAGGGAAACAATGGAAGATGGACAATTACTACATAAAAATCAGTATTATTAAGTTGACATTAGGGGTAATGATTGCATTTTATGCCGCCTTCCTCAGATTTACTATTCCAGTCAATTTTATGCTTGGATTTCTTTTTAAAGGAAGTAAATTAAAAATAAAAAAGTGAAACAATATTAAGGAAACCCATTTTCTACCCCCAAATAAGCCTGAACTCTTAACTTCAATGACAAGTTTTTTTCAGGCTACTACCTTACCCCCTTAGTCAGGGTCACTAACTCGCCAGCAGTCAGTGGACCAAAAACATCCAAAACCAACAACTCAGTATCTCAGGCAGGTGTGGGTGTTATTTTTGAAAGTATTCAATAAATTTCGTTCTCTCAAAACCAGTTATGTTAAAACTTTTGAAAACTGAACCATATTTAGTTCTCTCTTAAAACAAAGGAAACCCAAACACCCAGAGTTCACTGTAAAGGCCTCTAACTTTTCATGTTTAACATCACCTCAGCCACACATTAGATTCACGTGGTTATGCTGAAACTGGAAATTATATGTTTGGCATTTTTGTACTCCAGATTAAATGCCATCATTGACTACTTTTATTTTTTCTTTTTAAACTATACTGAAAAGTCAGAAAAGGTGAGCAATTTGGAAGAGCCTGAAAACAGCAATGCAAGAAGTACTTTTATCTGAATCCCTGCTTACTTTTTTATTTAAAAAAAAAAAAAGGGGGGGGTGTAGATGAAGATATAATTAAAGAGAACTGCATTTCAAGAATAAAACAAATTCCTTTTCCAAGTGAAAAGGAAGACATATCATAACATACTCCATTACCAACTGAAAAAAAAACCCTGAACAACTACTTGAAGCAGTAATGAGAAAAGCAACAGCCCGTATTGTTTAGGCACCCTACAGGGCCGGCTGCATAGAATTCCTGAGCCTGATGGGTGATCTTATAGAAGAGATTACCTTATAGTACAACTTGTTTAGCCAGGCACAACCAAATAGTCCACGAATGAGCCAAGGCACTTTGGTCAAATGTACTCTTACCCTGGAAACCACAGTATGTACCTGGCTTACATTTGTGCTGAAAACCCCACACTTCAGTCAGGTTGAGACTCGCATGTGACATCTTGGGTCTGTTATAGGTTACGAGTACAAAAGTATTCAATTACTGCAACTTAGCTGTCATACAGCAGTAACTTGCTTATGAGTCTGAGCCCCAAGAAAGGAGGGAAGAAAAAGAGCTAGGGACACCCAGTCACACTTCCCCGTCTCTCAAATACAGTGTAACTTTAAGAAGACAGATAAAACATTTGCTCTTGTTCTGTATTTCAGCTACCAATATTTTTTAGGGAATAGTCCTCACAATGCATGTAAAATAAAAAGAGCACAGCAGTTGGAAATCATCAGCCTCATAGGAATTAAATCATCCTTCAAAACAACACTAATCCAACCCCAGCAAAGTGCTATAAATTTAGCATAAAGCAGTCTATCATACAAAATATAGGTACATATTCACAGGCACTGAAGAAAGAAGTGTTCATTATATGTCACCTTCAGTTAACACTTGCCTCTCAATTTCACATATTGCAATTCTGGATTAACGCAAAGGGCCAAATTACTAGGCAAGGTCCAAGGAGTAGTGGTCCAAGCAACAAGAGAAACACTTGCATCTTCATCCAGTGGGAAGCTCACAATCACTGAAGGATCTTGAACATCCTTAAAAACAAGATAAAGTCAAAGGGGGAAAACGAGAGGGAGGGCTAGGGAGGGGGGGAGGTTTACTGCATGTATTAGTCAGAAAATACAGATCTAAGTAGGAAGTATTACTGCCATCCACCAAAACCTATCTTGCAACTTGCCTAGTTCATCACTGTAGCGGTAGAAGATGAAGTGGCAGCATAAGCAAATTTGAAGAGAACACCAGTTGCAATGTTCCTCTACTATACCAGTGTAAGATTTCAGTCCAACAAGGCCACAGGGTTAACAATTAAGATTAGCAGTGAGATTTTGGGAATTAGCTGCCAAAACACCAGAGAGCTGAGTGCTAGTTCCCTCAGGTACCTCTTATAATCCCATTTTAAAAGTTTATAATCAATCTCCACTGTCAAGAAAGTTGGCAGTTTCTCTGATACTGCTACACAAATACTTTTCCCACTTTTTTCCTCTAGAGTCAGGGAGTAGGAAGAACAGCCATTACTTAAGATGCAATTTCTTATTAAGAAGCTGTTGTTAACAAGGGAAAAATGTTTGGGGTACTTAAAAACAAGAGTATGTCAATATTCAACAGTAAAAAATCTCAGGGAAGACGACATTTGTCAGCTACTCTATATAAAACTTTGCTTCCAAATGAGTCAAAAGAATCCCCTGAAAACAAGTTTTTCTTTCAGACAAGTACAATCCTATTCAGTCACTTCACATATTATGAAAAGCAGATTGAAAAAAGTAAGTCAAATCTCACAATTGTCAAATTTTCACTACTAACTTTAATTGCCAAACAAAAATAGGTGCCATGCACACAGACCCTAAACACGTCTCCTCATCACGCCTAGTGCAAGGCACTCTGGTTTCCATCCAGCATCATGGAACAGTTAATGGCGTCATGGGACAGGCAGCTATTTATGTCTGAGCTAAGGGCTGCTCCAGAGGGAATTTTCTGTGAACATCTGGTGCAGTCAACAGTAAAACATAAATATTACATAACTCTCCAGCCGCGCTCAATACCAAGCAGAGATCGAGCTATCACTACAGTTCTGTCTCTACCAATTGTTAAATAACACTGTAGGCTATTTACTTTGTTTTCTGAAGCACTAAGTTGACCAGGTAGATAAAAAACAACTAGCAAGCCGTAAAAAAATAACATCCAGGCTGCCAAGCAATGGCATTGTATAATGTTTTATCTGGTCACAAAATTATGCCTGCTTTCATCTGAAGACAACACTTCTTCAGTTAAATGTAATACAAGCTGCTGACATAGTTTACGTGAGTGTACATTAGACACCTAACTCAGTTTCTAAACATGCTGCTTCTGTCCTATTTCTCATTATTTGTGTCCTGATTCTCACAGGATTGATAAACAGAAGCTAAAGCCCGCTTTCTATAGTGAGAAAGATAACAGCTGCCTTACACCCAGAAATGACTGGTCTCGCCAAGAATAAATCGTGTCAGCTTACGGACCCTCAACATTTCAGTCTTCAAAATACCACCTCTAGCAGACAAAAAAGATAATTTTTGCATAAAGTGGCAGAGCAGCACACCCCACACACACACTCTACTGGTTCTAGAGTAAGAAATGACTGGTCTCGCCAAGAATAAATCGTGTCAGCTTACGGACCCTCAACATTTCAGTCTTCAAAATACCACCTCTAGCAGACAAAAAAGATAATTTTTGCATAAAGTGGCAGAGCAGCACACCCCACACACACACTCTACTGGTTCTAGAGTAAGAAATAGCATCTAAATATTTCATTAAGACTTGAGAAAAGAGGTTTGCTCTGTAGAAAAGGGGCACACACACACAAAAAACCCAGAAAGAAAATAAGCTCGTTAATCTGAGGCTATATGAAATGTCAGTTACTAAGTATGAGCAAAGTAATTATTTCAGTTGTCAAACAGTCAAAGACACTGAGATATCTTTGCAAGTCTCACTTTCTTAAATCACAAAGCCTTTATTCTTCAATATGGTCAAATACCCCTCAGCAATACTGAAAGCTCTATTATCTGCAGACTGCATTGTCTGTTCAAATATTTGTTTTAAAACCACCATTTCTGGCCAGCAAATTGGCCTTCTTTAGGCAAGATGTAAAAAAGAGCAGATGTACAATTTGTGCTAGCTCTCTGCTATAACAACGTTAAGTGAAAGACTTACAATATAAGGACATGGAGGCCTGGGTGGGGACTGGAAAGGATACAAAACTTCTGTCCACAAACTAACGTGAAATTTGGAAAACTGGGACACAAATTCTGCCTTCATGTATGTGAACATAAGTTTGTTGCAAATGAGAAGCTGCATCTACTATATCTAGTCATTAATTTTTAAAGGAACAGCTTATAAAACATAGTATATAATGCATTATATTAGGTGAAACATTTCCTGGAATTTCTCAGTCTAAATTAATGATTCTTAGAAGAGCTATTATCCTACCGCTCTACTATCAAATATGGTCTTTGACAATTCTTATTAATCCCATCACAGAAGATTTCAACTCCATCAAGGAGCTTCCTCTTTTCAGATCTGCACACACAGGGACAGCTGCAGCTCTCTTCTAAGTATTTACCATAAAAACCTAACACGGCACAATACTCATCCTGAGTGCCCAGAGAGTAAGAGTGATTTACCAGAATAAAACGAAGTACGTACTTTATATACCTGTAAGTAGTAAGAACAAGGGAAGAAGCGAAGAACAAGAACAGGGAAGAAGACTGAGATCAAGTGATCTAAGCAGATACAGCATACTGTATTTACCTGAACTGTTCCTATCAATTTGGAGTGTAATAATATGCTTATGTACCACCAAGCAAAAAATACTGAAGCTTTCCAAATGGAAGACAATAGAGGAATCTGATTGCAACATCTAACGTACAAGTATGCTGACTTACCTTGTAATTCTGATGGGACTCAAAGTTTGACAGTGGGGTGTTGCACGCAGTTGAAAAAGGCATGACCTTAACACCTCTATACACCAGTCCTTTGTCATACAGTTGCTTGAAAACCCACCTGGAAGTAAACAAGGAACATGGAATAACACTTGGCATTTCAAATTCAGTAAATCAACGGCAAAATGGGATTCCGCTCTAGCTGGAGTGCCATTCTGAATGATGCCTTTTTTAAACAATCAACTAAAGACAATCTTTGCAAGTCAAAAGGAAAGAGATAAATTGATTGCAACTGTATTTCTGACTGATTTTTAGCTTTAGCTGATTCTCCCAGCTTGGTTTTCCATGTACTGACTACACAGCACATAGTATTTAGATGAAGCACAAATCTGTATCGCTGATTAATCTTTCTCCAACTTCTTGAATACAAAGACCACCTGAAATTTGAACTATTAACAAGGCTGAAATCAGTCGCAGTTTAGAGAGAAGACATGTAGTGACAGGACTGCTCACTTATCACATGATCTTAAGCACCTACTACACCAAACAGTGCTACAGAACAGAGACAGATACAGGTTAGAGATACCTGCAATGCACCCCAAGGACATCCTGACAATCTGAAGAGCATTTTTCACAAAAGGGTACAGCTAACCATGCAAAGTAATGAACTTATGGTCCCACAATTTACATTAATGTCCTCCTTCATTAGCTCATCTCACTCTGGACTCAGTTCCTGTCCAAGATCCCAGTCTCACATCAAGCTTTAAGTCTGCTTATGAAAACTTCAATTACAGCTTGTAGCATATTTGGATCCTTACACCTTCTTGAAATAATCACGACAGCACATAATATTACAGTATGACAAATTGAGTCAATGCTCAAAATGAACAAAAACTGAAAGAAATATACTGCACACAGTAACTCATCAAGTGTCCATGTGATGGACAAAACCCTACGTTTGTCTGTATCTGAATACTGCAGGGTTTGCTAAAGGATTGTCAACACTTACCAGGTCTCACTGACTTGCACGCTTAGTGGGATAGTCTGCAGGTTAGCTACTTTAACATTAAAGGTAGGAGAGGGCAAACCTTAAATAATCACTCAACTCAACTAAAAAAAACCCAAGAGTTTCTGCAGAGTCTGGTCGTTTCAAATTCCGCATCCAAATTGTTAAACGCTGCTGACTTTAAAAACTCATTAACTCAAACTATGTTTTCAAACCATCCCAATCACTTTTCTAGGTCCCTTTCCAGACAAATAGCTCATTGCTAAGCAACCAACCCCATCCTGGAAGGCAGCACTTTTTTCTGCAGGCTGTCATTTTGTGCTTGAGAATCTGGACCTGTACTTAAATCAGTGTCTTGCCTTCTGTGTTTGAAAACCCAATCTTCAAGACAAAAGAAGTAGATTATTGCACTGATTTCTATCTGCAGCCTGAAACAAGAACATCAAAAGATATGTAGTGCCTTGTCATGGAATTCATACGGTATCTTAATCAGAATAATTATTATCTTGCAGATCAGACAGTTGGAGAAAATACAGACTGTCATATGGAAAAGACATGCAGTTCACTCAGATTCATCTATGGACCTCCAGTACAAGTCTAAGATTTCCTATGAGTGGTCACTAACATCAGAAAATTAAATAATTTGTACTCCGATATGGATAAAGGCTGAGAGACCCTCAGCAGCATCAGTTTGTGCCACAGAGGAACCAAACCCAGAGGTCTTTCAGAGCTGTGCACTCCAACAAAGGTGCTTTACCTTACATACACAACACAAAAGTAACTCTGTTAAAATAATAAATGTCACCCATAGGCATGTTGTGGCTGCCTGACCTCTAACCCAAATTCAAAACATAGCAACGAGTGCATCTGTTTTACAAGAGACTGTATCAACTTAAACTTGCATAAATATAAATCAGTCTTTTATAAAAATGATTTGTGCGTATAGTTCCATCAGCTTTCAGCATCCAAATTTGAGCTGGCTAATTGCAGAAGTTTTCATGCAAGTTAAAAGATTTTAAATGTATGCTTACCATCTCAGAGCATAACTAATGCAGACTGTGACAAGTGACAGCAGTTATACTGAAGGTGTTCTACGTGCCTTTCAAAAACAGTTAACTAAAATATCTATAGAAAAAAGCTCCACTTTATCTCTACTTTCTAAAGAACACTGCCTACTAACAGCATAGAAGACAACTACTCGGAGAAACACTGAATATTTAATTCAGCTGTAAATATAACTGTAAACTTCAGGAAAGGTGAACACTAGATGGAGCTGCCAAGTTAAAAATCCAAGCCAGCATCTCCCTCTTGTGGTAATTCTGCCCTATTGCGAACCAAGCGCTCCCCGGTTGTTCCACCGCTGAGCAAAAACATGGGCTTTCAAACCACATCATTCTTCAGACAGTTCATAACGACCACTCATTTATAGTTTATCATAACCACTTCTCTCAGACAACCATTCCAACACAGTAAGTAGAATTGTAATTGTGTCAAGACTGCTGCTTGATGCAATAGCCCTCGTTATCACTACAAAAAGCTGTTCTGTTATCTTGAAAAAGACCTAATTGGTTTCCTTAATAAGAAAGCTGAGAATAGTCCTTGTGTGACCATCAGAAATGCACTGGAGATGACTCTTAAAGAGCTGCCTGCTAGCAGCACTGCCCACCTAAAACAAAGCAACTGCTGAAGATGAACCTAGCTCTAACAGTGAAAGTCACTTACACGTGGATATCATATTTTGCTTAAAAATTTAACACATGATCTTTTAGACAATAACCTATGAAACAGTGTTTTAACCCTTATGCTTGCAAAACGTTGAGCATTTGCTCTGGGTTTGTAAGCCAAAATTGAAACTGCAGTCCTTTCTGAAATATACCCCACAGAGTTCCTTTCTACAGACAATCAGAAAAAGTTTATTCACAGAAGGTAGAAATTAAACCCCGTTCCTCTAAATTCTGCTACACTTCTCCTCAAATGTAAATAAATTTAGTTGCATCCTCTTGGCTGTGGGAACAGCACTTACATGCTCCTTTACTGAAGAAAAATGAGATTAGGGAAAAAGTGAATTCAAGGTGCATATTTCAGCCACTTGTTAACAGAGCATCTGCTCCCTAAAGGTGCAAGGTAGCTTTAACTTCTAAAAATCATGACACAAACTCAAATTAGTTTGTTGTTCCTAAAGCGTCATGAGGGGATGATACAATTGGTCCAAGCCCAGTCAGTAACTAAAACTGCAAGTTACTCTCGCCATAGGCATAATTTCCAAGAAATTATAACTTTGCTACAGTATTCGTTGATCCAAGTCACATACATCCCATGCAAACACCACATGCATATGATCAAACTCCTACAAAGGGAGTTTTTGCTTCCAAGAGACACTGAATCAGTCAACGCGATACTCAAAACACCCTTGGCATCCCACACAAAATCCAACATCCCAGAGTATCCTCTAGCAGATGGAAATGCTAGTTGCCCTCTTCAAATACGTACATTCACTTCACATCGAAGAGAAGGATTTGATCTTAGAGCTTCTCAAGTTCCTAGTGTCATTCCTTTGGGGTATCAAGTGATTTCAAGTCATCAAGTGGTTCTGTTTGCAATGACTTAGATACTAAGGGTTTGAAAACTCCTCGCTTTCCAGAAAATGAAAGTACTCATGACTAACATTGAGAAATTATTTTCAAACTCATAAAGTGCTTTCCCCCATTTTTTTTTTTTCTTTTTAAAGCAAAAAAGCCAGGAATTTTAATCTTTGTCGGTAACTGAGTTTACAAGTAAGGTGGGCAAAACATAACGACAGCAGGATCTAGAAGTGTATGATTTCAACGTATCCATGGCAGTATAGATAAACGAACAAAAATTATTGCTGTGTGACCTAGGATCAGTCCACATCAAGATAAACTGACAATTTAACAGCCTCTGTAGACTTGGGGGAGGGGGGGGGATCACAAACACCACACTGTAAGAAGCCCCGTCATGTACACAGTTCAGCAAGCAGACTGCATCCAAACAGCACCACAAGCAGCTGAGATTCTGAGGAAAAGGTTCTCCTGCGACTCATGAGAAATACTTGAAAGACAAGATGAAATAAAAAAGAAAGCAACGATCAAAACCAGATGCATGGGGACGAAAAACAGAAAAAAAGTACTCAAACAACACTGCACAGGGCTCAAAAAAGCATAAAGAGGAATATGAAGTCCAATAACAAACACAGACAGCCTTTCTTTAGAATAACATCTTTGAAAGGCACCTTCTTAAAGACAGGAAAGGCATTTGTTCTGAGGCCTAGGAACAGTAAGTACAAAAGTTGTCAAGTCTTATGTTCAACTACCAGTGAAAGCTTTAAAATCCCAGCATATAGAGAACATTCTGCTCCAGGCCTACCCTCCAAGCTGTAAAATTTAGATCAGTGTGTTGAATGATTCTGGATCAAGCCAGAAGTACAAAATACCTCCACAGCAGAAAGTATAAATATTTAAAACTGACACTAGACTTACCCCAAAGATCATACAACTAAGTAGGAGTTCAGTATATTCCTCCTTCAAAATACAGGAAAAGAGATAAAACAAGGACTGGAATCGTAAGCAGACAACAACAATGAGACTAGAGCACTAAATGCACAAAAGAAATACAAGTATAAGAAAAAAAATGTAGATAGCTAGTAGAAAAATGGACAAAACAGATTTCTTATGAACAGTGTCTCTCTAGAGTTAAAGAGTTATGGAATAACTCTTAAACTAAAGAGTTAAATTAAAGAGTTACGGAATACACAAAATTCAATAGTGATTCCTATTAGGACCCAGAGGTCTGTTGTTCTGAAATCATCCTGGTTTAGTGCTGGATAAACTCCACATGCAGAAAAAAAAAAAAATTAAGTCAGAAAACAACTTTTACTGCTTACACAGAAAAGAAAAAAGCCCAACATAACAATCCAGTTACTTTGATCTTTACAAACCAGTCCTCCTCTCAATGGGGACTCCCCATTCATGTTCTCACTCAGAAGGGCTAAAGCAGCTGGACACTGACATTAGTAACAGAGCTTGTCTTGAGAATATAGAGTACGAAAAGAATTCATGCCAAAACAAAAGCAAAGCTACACACAGGTAGTTGGGCAACCCAAGGCAAATATTAAAGTTTCAGTAGCTACCTACAATCTCTTCAGCTACAGCTTAGAAGTAGCCCAGTGGCACCCCAAGCCTGATGCTACTACTACAAGGGCAGGGCTGCAAGGCCAAAGGCCACACGTGGTAAGGAAGGCAAGAGAGGTCCCCTCTTAAACAATCCTAAAAGGAAATCTGAAGCTGGAGCAACTGAGATAGGTCCGGTAAAGTGAAGGAAAAAACAGATAAAATGTCCCATCACCAAAGGGAGTGCCATACTGTGGTTTCATAAACAGGGCAGAGTTTTCAGTTTACAGCCATGATCTCACACATGTAGAGTACCAATTTTCTACTGTAACTCAGAATGTTTTCCTTTCTCCTGCAGCCTCTATCTAGCGTTATCACAAAAGGACTCAAGAGTATCTTCTCAGGGTACAGAAGTAGCTTAGAAGTGTTTCTGCCACCTGTGGTTTCACACTATACATGCAAGTCTTTCAAAACATATACGAAGCTTTCAACTGTTTTCAAAACTGAATTATGCTTAGACTGCAATTGCCAAATTTAGCCACGAGATGGTGATAGAAAGTTGTTTAACTAACCCTGATGATATTGAAATTAAAACCTCTGGTCATCAGACCCAGAAGCATGCCACAGCTCTGATCACAGAGCTTATTCCCCTCCTCTCCTCAGCGCTTTCCAGGCTGTTTCCTGAGCGGCCAGGGAGAACTGCTCTTGAGCTGCACTCGCAGCCTGACTGAGAACCATCTAATAAGCCAGTAGTGAAGACCATAATTTACTAGTTGTTTTCTTCCTCCCAAGGCTCACACTTTTTACTGATCTACATCAAACTGCTCTCAACTTCACTGTATCTATCTCATAAGCTGTATAAAAAAAAAAAAGCAAGAATCTATTGCACGTTTGTTCCATGCTAGCTCATCATTCTCACTGTACTGTTTACAGTGAAGGACATTTTTTCATTGAGATTCAAGCTGGCTGCAGGATAGATTTACAAGTTCTACAGAATTAGAACTTAAAAGTTCTATTCAAGTTACTTAAGACATGAATAGCTGACTACATCTTCACGAGACCTCCTTGCAGTATCACCGCTTAATGACACAAACAGTCAACGTTCCCCTGAAAAATTCTGCCAGGATGCCACAATTTTATCACTGGATGAAGTTTTGTTGTAAGTCAAAATTTAGCAAGCTGAAAATTCATTCTACTCTGTCAGCCACCACGTGGCACAGCATCAAAATGCTTACAAAGCAGCCATTTCCAACAAACCCATTATAAAATATGGAAAAGAATGGTCTCCAGCATCTTGAGCGTGTACAGTACCTCTACAAACCAAGATAATATTAACAAAAGATAGTTTAGGACTCAGACACCAAATATATTTAATGTCTAAATAATTTGGATAAAATCAGACACCACTGGAAACAACATTTATCTCAAGTATTACCTTAGCTTACTGAACTCAACATAAACATCATGGATGAAAAAATCATGCTTCAAAGAAAACTAGAAATTCCAGTTGAGACCACTCCATTATCTGCAAGCCTCAGGAAAAAAAAAATAGAGACAATAAAAAAAACCCTAAACAGATAGTTTTAGCTGATAAAAGACTAAAGGCAAAATCCTTACCATATTTTAATCACAAAATCCACGCTTGCCATGCTCACTACCATTATTATCAATGTTTTTTTTCTGGGCCCAAGAGCAGCATTCTACCCCCACGGGCAAACAAAACAAAAAAAAAAAAAAAGGGGGGGGGGGAGGGGCAAAAAAAACCCCACACAAACAGTGGACAAAACAATATGGTCACCAGGTTACAGTCAACGTAAGTCTTTTGTACTTAGCTGGACACTATATTTTTAAAACTTCTTTTTTAATTCATAAAGGAACTCTTATTTTAAAAGAAAATCAAATCAATTTTAAGAGAAGCACTCTAGAATCTACTGTTCAAATGAACACTCCTAATGGACGTAAAAATGGAACTTCAGTAATACAAACTTTCAGTTTGATGATTGCCTAGGTAACAATCTGATTTTTTGAGAAAATTGTACATTATCCTGTCAAAAGCACTACTGTAACTAGTTACAGTGCCCTCTTTAAGAATTACCTTCCTTAGCCTTGAAACAAGCATCCTGCATTCCTTTTCCATTCCCCTCCTCCATTCACACTGTGCAAACACTGATGGTTCCACCTCCTGTTCTACTGCAAGAGCAAGCTGGCAATGGCATTGCAACATGCCCCTCCAAGACATAGAAGACTTTCCAGAAAAGCCAGTTTTTAAAAACAGACTTTATTTCATTACATGATTACACAGCAAATTAACAGCATCAGGAAGCAAAAAAAGTACAAAATTAAGAGGTTGTCTACTTACATACTTCCTGAAATCTCATACCACAGAAATTTCAGATCCTAAGTTTGTATCTTAGATTCTGTACCCAAAGCAGGCATTAGAGGAGTTAACCTCTGTAAGCTGGGTGAAAGACTAGAAATTTTCTTTCAACAACAACAAACCAACCAAAGAAAAAAGGCTTGGGCTGTTGAGAGAGACCCTGCAGCTATTTTAACTCAAGTTTGTTTTTCAAACGGTCCTTGCAAGATGCTAGTTAAAAAGGATTTAAGGTGCCACTAAATATTTTTATAACTTATAAAAGGAAGGTTTCTTGTCAGTCTTAGCTTTATCATTACACAGGGTTTCTTCAGCTAAGTTCGTTAAACATCTGGTCCCTTCCCACCATCTTTTTTATGCTTATTGAAAACTCACTGGCACTTCAGCCCTCTGCAACAGCTTCAGAGACATCTAGAAGTTCTGTCAATCCTTTATCGTAATTATAGGTAACTAATTATACAATGAAAGGTTATTAGTAAAACTAATTTAAAGACCATCAGTAATACTTCAATGTGCATATAATTTGCTTTTCAATGGCTTTTTGTCAGCATATACTGTGCTAAACTTCTTGCAATTCAGCTTGTAATTCTATCACCCGAGGGACTCAATGTTGCCGTTTTGTCACTGTGTTAGGTTAATTTGATTATCCTTAACATATAAGGTTGTCTTGTCTTTGAAATTCCACAGTCACCCCCCTGAACACATTACCAAAATATCCAAACTTTACTTAGCTCTGCACCAGGAGTCCAAGACAGTTGACAAATTACACTGCCAAGAAAAAGGTAACAGCAGATTCCCAGCCTCTAAATTCAGGCTTGAAGAAGAGGTTTAGAGCTAAACAGAGTTTGGGTAGTTTGCCCATTTGCAGTTGACAGTGTGAAGAACATGAAGAATGTAGAAATACAATGTAATTCCTAAACCAAGGAAGGAACATAGTAGTAGATCTTCAGAACTGCTTTTAAGTTGACATGGAGCAGCAAGATTTCAGGGCTCCATAAAAGCAGTATTGTTGTACCTTATTTTGAAAAACCCTACTATCCTGAAGAAGAAGAAAGTAGGTTAATTAATTCCCTCACTTTGACATCAAGACATTTCATACCACCTTAATTACTTTCCCCACTGTTTATATGAATTTGGCATATTTCAAAACAGTTCTAGTGATGTATGGAGCAATACGTGTTTACAATAATTGAAGACTTCTTAACGTTTCAAATTCATAAAGGATATATACAATGTATATAAGTTAACTTACCACACGGACTCCATGAACTCAGGATAAAGGGTTTTATAGTCATTTTCAAAATCAATCCAGCGTCCTAATCTGGTAACACTGAACTGTTAAGAAACGAACAAGCAGATTGAAAGTCATCTTAACATTAACTATCATGAAACATCTCCAATATTTATTCTGTAAAACAGCTTGGTTTTTAAGTGCTGTGTTTGTCCCATATTGATGAAACACATCTATGCAATATTTTTGCTTTTGTTTAAATACACTGTTTAAATACACAATAACTATTGTTCAAAACAGTGTATTTAAACAGACAAACAGAAGCAAAGAATGAAACCATGAACTAATTACTTAGAGCCAAGGTCACACAACAGGCAAACACGTTCAACGCTACTAAACAGAAATGGCGGATCATTTGGATCATTCACCAAATAGAAATGGTGGATCACTCAAGGTTCAGTCGAGTTTCAAATGCCTGAAAATTGCTTTTGATTACAGCGGTCTTGTTTCTATTTTTAAAACTACTCACTGCAGAGACAGTCTAAACCCAGAACACATCATCTATCAGCTTTCAGTTACATGAAAACATGATGTAATTCGAAGACAAAGAAATGCTGAAAGAAACTGATATGTCCCAAGAAGTTATCAAAACTATTTCAGGGCCAACTTTCAGGGCCAACTGCTGCCTTTGACTTACCAAAGCTATGACAGGGCTGCCAAAGACCACAAGACTGACAGGTGTTAGTCCCTGTTTCAGGACAGATTATGGTCACGTCCACTGGCACAGAATACAAAAACCAATGAGTAATAAGCCAGCTACAGGATTCCTTGGACCAGTGGTACCCTCTTCCTAATTTCACAGCTATCAGATCCCTCAGCTCTGCAAATAACCAAGCTCAGAGACACCTGTCCTGATACTGTTACACACAGACAATATTGAATGTCAAACTAGTAAAGTGGAAACAAAGCAAATGGGTTACCTCACCTCTGTATTTTCACGTAACAACTGAGCTCCTGGAATTATCAGTTTTGCTTCTGACCTTTAAGCCACTCTGACATCCCGCTATTAAGATCCAAAGCCTGGGACTCGTTAGTACAAGGATCCACGAAGTTGGAGTATTATGTTTGGTCTCAGCATTGAAAGATCTTAGGCATTCAAGGAACCTTTTATATTTTTTCATAAGGTTCAAACATTTGCTAGCCACTCCAGTCAGAAAATAAACACTATAGCAACATTGGGAATTCCTAACAGTATCCCGAAATATTTGAATTTATTCCCAATCAGAAACAAGACATTTAAATAAATTTCATTATTTTCATTAATAAGCTGAAATATATATCTGTGTATGGAAATACAGGCATATATAGGCACAAACAAAATACGCAATCCTAAGACTAAGTATTTGGACTAATCAGCACTGCAAGAATACCAGTGGCTGAAGACACAGCAAGTTAAAAGGACCAACTATGGAAAACAAAACATGAACCAGAATGAATCTTTTTATTTCTAAAAGCAACAAAGAATCATTGATGGCGATGCTGAAATACAAAATTTCAGAGTATAGATGAATGATTGTGTATTTGAAAAAAAACAAACCCTGTGCTTTTCATCCAGCCACTTGCTTAGATTTAGGCCACAGCTATTCCAACAAAGGCAACTGCAGTTTCTTCAGATACTGGCTGTAACTTCACAATGCTCCCGAGGGCAAGAGATACTCAAATAAGAAATTGCTATTTCAATCAAAAGGAACATAGCAGGACTAGAGAACACACAGAGAAGTGTGATGAGGTAGAACAGCTTCTGCATGAGGAAAATCTAAATAATTAGGACTATTCTGCCTAGAAAAAGAATAGGCAACTGATGGTGAAGATAAAGGTTTAACGGAAACTTTAATATTACAGAAGAACTACAGTTCTTCAAACTATGTGTCAGAAAGCCTTGATACAGACTGTTTAGAGGCCATCAGTATACATAGATTCAAAATGTAGCTAGATAAATTCATGGGGGGAGGGGGGGGAAATCAGTTAGGGATTATAAACTAGGGGGAAAAAAAAAAAAAAAACAACACTAAAAAATATTTTGGCCTAAGAAGGCTTTGTGCCACAAAGGCTGAAAAAGTATGCCCCGTTCTTCAATTCTTCCTTTGACACTTGCTATTGCACGCTGTCCCTGTAATATAGTGGTACAGGTATGAAAACACCTGGGCCACTCCTCAGCTTCAGAAAGCCATAGAAAAGAGTCACCACTTCACAGATAAATCAGACCAACAGCAAATCCGAAGTACAGGGCTAAACGTACTTTATTCTGGCCATGGTGCCAAGGACAAAAATAAGGAGCAGCAGGTTCTATGCACAGGATTAATATTATTCAGTGTTAGAAAAACCACCTGAGCATCTCTTAAGAAAATATCTAACCCATTTACTTGGAACAGCTCTCCAAACCTCAAGAGTCTGCACAGACCAATGCTCTCCCTGTCACTATATTCATGGGATGCAAATTTTAAACCAATATTCTCTTGGAAGACTGAGGGTTTACCCACACCTATTCTGACACAAAATCAGATGCTAGAACTTCTGCTGTTCCAGAAATACAAGCTATAGTCCTACACTCTGGCAATGAAAAGACTGAAAAGGGAAAAAAGAAAAGCAGGGAGGTTAGTGTGCATTTCCTTTACTGGTTCCATTTGAAAACAGAAGTCAGATTTTACTTTCAATTTCCTATACTAGAGAAGACAGAAAGAAAGAGGTAACTTGTTCGATGCATCTATTATTTGTTCAAATCCAGTTAAACACTTTGAGCTCCAGGTTACCTTAAAGTAACCTTCTCTTGACATCACAGCAGTCACTGCTCTGAGCCACATGTTGTTCTTTTGTTCCCCTTTCAGAATCACCAGTGAGAAATGTGGTAGCTAAAGACATGAGATTTATGCACATAATCAAATAGACTGAAGGATGAAGTTCCTCCCAGATGAAAGATTTCTGCACACATACTATTAGAAACGTACAGCAGAATATGCACTGAGTCTTTACTTACCTCCCATTCCTTTGAGTATCTCATCACAATTCCTCTGCACTGGTTGTTGTATTCTTCAATCCCCATCTTTGCCACATCTTCTGGCCCTTTGATGCCTAAGGTCTTGTCAATCTCATATTCCTGGCAGCATTGAAAACATCCAGACAAAAAATACACATTGTCACCAAAAGCTTTCAGGATTTCTCTGGATAGTTTGTTTTTTTTTTTATGTTCTATGCATTCTAACAAGGCTAAAGGGCCTCCTTTTGATATTTCATGACTATTGCAGCTGAACTAAGCAGATATTTCAAAGGATAATCCTGGTGTGATTGTTTCTTTACTATCTCTGCAAAAAGGAAAAAAAAAAAAAAAAAAACAAAAAACCACACAACACATTTTCTGAAATACATACCAAATAAACACATGTTTATAGCAATGAACAGAGTGCTTGAAGAAGGGCAGGTGACCAGTAGGTAGCACCTGAAATCACCACACACGCAAAAGCCAGAGCGACACACTGGACAAAGAACTTCCATTTCTCTTTTAGCAACAACACCAGGCATAAGAGCAACAGAAAAATAACCGATAAGCAGGTAGCAACACAGGGAAGAGGAAACAACAGAAATATCCGTAAGCAGATTTATTACACCTACCACAGGTAAGCCATGGCAATCCCAGCCAAATCTTCTGTCAACATGAAAACCACTCTGATGAGCAAATCTGGTTACTATGTCTTTAATGGTTCCTGCAAGAATATGGCCATAGTGCGGCAGCCCAGTAGCAAATGGAGGACCATCATAGAAGTTAAACCTACAACACAAGACAACATTCTTAGTTAAATGAAAAACTAAGCATCAAATCTTCAAACAGGATAAGTATATCTGTATGCTTATGCTTCTTATGTCTTGCTAGGTCTACATCAGTTTCCTCCTCTTCTATTATCAGTCAGCACAGGTACCACGTGGGACCAAAGAGAACATCTCAGCTCATTCAGTTCCTACCGAACACCAGAGCTCTACTAAGATCACTATTGAAAATGCCAACATGCTGCTCCACAGCTGGCAGACATAGGAAAAAGTTGTCCTTGCTTACCTGCAGATTTCTTTTATAAACCCACCAAGCAGAAAATTACAGGTTTATGAGGTTTGTGACTACTGTTTGTACACTATTGATTCTTCACAAAGTGAAATAAAAGCGGTAACTGACATGACAGCAACACTAGCCAAGACTGCTATCTGCAAAGGCAACAACTGTCCTTAATAGGACTGAGGGAAAAAAAAAAAAAAAAAAGTAATTACAACTAAGCCAACCTTGCATTGTCACACACAGTTGCTCGAGCTTTTAGCAGATTCTTACCTAGGTCTATTCTTTGATTGCTTTAGGCATTCCTGGAAACAATTGAGATTTTTCCATAGCTCCAATATCTTTTCTTCTTCATTTGGAAAAGTTATGTTTTCTGGAACTTGTTGAACCATTCTTTCCCAGAAACAACGAAGCAGAGAAAAGAAAATGCATATTGAAGAAAAGTGAGAAAAAAATTACTTCACAAATACAATTCATTGCCTTACAAATCCATATCATCAAACCACATCTTAGTTTTTCAAAGAGCTTGATTCAGCATAGACATGAAAGCAAGCACTATATTCTAAAAAAAAAATTTGATGGACTAGCACCCAAGTTTTGTAACAGGGAAAGGATTCTCCACTCACTCAACTACTGTCATTCATTTTTTATTATGCTTTTATTTTTGTTTCCTATAGAAAACAGTTAAAGGGCAAATTTTTTTTTGGTTACAAGTTTGGGGGTTGGGGGTTTTTTTGATGTTTGGTTTGTGGTTTGGGTTTTTTTTTTTTTAAGAAAAGTTTCCAAGTTCAAACCGAACTTTCAGCATCACTTTGTGAACTAGTGAGACTCACTAGTGCAGAAACTAAAACTAGCAAAGAGGCGGCTCCTTTTCACTGTACATCTATTCCTACCATTTAAAGGTTTAAACCAGCATTTTTCCATCTATCTAGGCCACCATTCTCAGATGCTCTTAAAAGCAGCTGGGCTTCAGATAGCATAGTTGAAACACATTGCAATGAAAGATGAACATGTGGGGAAGAATTTGAACAAACAGATGAGGAACAAGCTCAAAGACCTCAGCTGTGCATCTTGAAAAGCTCTAACTTGCAGAGCACTGGCAAAACTACTAGTCTCTTTCTAGTCTCCCCCTCACCTTCAGTTTTACAAGTATGTCAGAACTAAGCCACAAGGGGCTACTTCTTGCTGGCCATTTCCTGAAGGTCTTTTTTTATTTGGTAGGGTTTGGCCACCAGAGCCCAAAGCCGTTCTTCAATTCTGGGTAAGTCAACGAAAATCACTACAAGCAAAATTACGTATGAGGTTTCTTCACAACACAGGAAAGAGAACTCTCAACATCATTAGAAACATACAATAGAGCTGCCTGGTGTTCCAGACCTGCTACAACATTCAAAGGGATCAAATTTCAACAAAATGCTACAGCAAGGACTAAGCAAAACCTCTGTGGAATAAGGATATTTAGGAGAGCAGTTTCACAACAGAAAAAAAACTGGTTATGAAGGTTATAATAGATGACCACAGAGAAGAAACAGGCTCTCCCACCTCTAACTTCAGCGCTGCTGCTCCTTAGCACTTACACCAGAACGAGCTGAGCACTACACATTAGCCTCCAGTTTTGCTTAGCATTGTAGAATTACAAGCACAAGGGCTGAGTCTTCTCATTTACTCAGGTTTGTCAAACAGCAATAAGTGCAAATGCACGAAGACAATACTTAAGTTACAGCCGACATGCTGCTTGGTAGCGCTAAAGTTCCAAAACATTTACTTAAATGAAACCCAGAACACCATAGAACTTGCTAGCTCAATGCTTGAACCCATATGAAAAAGTGTACCCCAAAACAAAACCTACAGACAAATCCCACTATTCATACTTTTTGTATTAATGACAGATCATTCTCACCATTAATAAATCCAAATTATCAAATAAGACAAGAAATTCATTGAGAAACCCACAGCCTGGTACACAGGCAACACAGCAGCTGGAGGGGAGATCATGAGCTGACACACAGACACAGCCTCCATGTATTCGTAAAAAGGTAATAACTTACTGTGCTAAGACTGGTTACAGCATATGCAACTTGTACATGAATTTTCATCATCATATCTCAAAACACTCAACAAAGCACTAATTAGGCCATGCCATCTCTCAGTAATTTGATCACAGCACCAGAGACAATGAAGATGATAAAAGAATTCAGCCTCAAAGCTTATTTCCTACAAGCCAGTTAACTTAAGTAGAGGACTAAGGATCTGCACATTTTACTTAAAGCTCAGCATTTGCCATAACTGCAAAGGTTTTGGCAACTGACCCAGCTTCTAAGTCCCTATAATCTAATAAATTAAATACAGGTTTAAGGGTTAGTCCGTAACTGTGACCGGGCTATGGAAGCTGCTCACACATCACAGACTCCATGCATAAATCACAGTATCACTTTTGGCCCATTTTTACCAACTGAAGCACTGTATGCACAAACCAGTGTCCAGTAACCACAGGGCACAAATTCATACACAGTCTTATCAATATTACAAGAGAAGTTTATTATGTCAGAATTAGGAGAAAAAAATTACTGATGAGAATTAGTATGTAACAGTCACTAGAGGTCAGTTTTTTCAAGTTACAAAACAGGATTTTAAACAGATTGACTTAAAAGACAAACAATATTTAAAATCTGTCTATGGCTCAACCTCAGCTGAACAAAAAAAAGCAAAGAATTCTGTGTTCAGGAAAAGCATTACGTACACCAACAGCAAAAAAAGTTAATTGCTACAAGCAATCTAGATATTTCAAAGCAGAAAAAAAAAAAAAAAAAAATCAAGGACAACTCATTACTTTGAGCACAGACTGAGTGAAAACATCCCAAATGATGTTACAGAAACGATTACACAAATACATCTAATAAAACAATACTTTTGGACATCACTCCAAATTTACATATGGATTAGTAACACAAGGGGGGTTTGTTTTCTTGTTTCTCTGTTATAAAGTTTAAGACAATGCAACACTGGGGAACTTTACACTTACTTTTTCTAAAAGACAATAACATTCAATATGAACAGTGTCAAATTTTGTAGATTGTACTACAGCTGTCTCAAACTTATGCTGGGCTTCTTATCTAGAAGAAAAGAAAAAAAAAAAAAAAACAAACTAAGCATTAAAACCATAAAAGCAAGTTAGAGTGTGGATTTTTTCAATATTAAGAGGGTTTTTTTAAAAAAAAAAAATCAATATTCAATTTTTCAACAAAAATTCAATAGAAATGCCACTATGAATGAAGTGAACCAGTATTTTAGAAATTCATTGAACTTAACATACATCACATACAGACAGATGATTAAAACAAAGTGAATTTCAAGGTATTACTGATTCTGTTGACTGAGAAACTGAAGTGATGAAGAACCAGTATGAACTAAAAGAGCACAACAGGTCTCCTAATTTCAAGGGGTTTATGATCAGTCTTTTATCCTTATTCCAGTCACCCTCTCCCACAAACTATTCCACATGACACCTATGCACAAACTTGCCTCCAGAGACCAGAAGAGCCTCCTTTCTCCATCTACAGATGCCTTCCCCAAAGGTAAACAACACGCTGTTTTACATACACACAGAACTAGGCTTCTGCCTTTTTAGGCACTGAGCCTTGAGGCAAGGCAATTTCTGAGGTAACAATATTCTAAACTGTTCATCTGGTAATCTAGAAGCAGATGCTTTTGAACAGATGGAAACAACTAAGTTCAAAATACAGAGAAGGATGGATGGGAACAGTAAGCTACAGAAGTGTTGCTTCTGAAAAATTTTGTGCTAATGCCTTATGTAGGGAATAAGACCACAACACTAATCAAAGACCTGAGAACAGGTGGGAAGAAAAAAAAAAACAACAATCACACACACCTACTCTTAACTAGCACTTTACATAAACCACCAAATAGTTGGAAATGCAAGAATAAACTTATTTTTAAAATAAAAAAAAAAAAAAGTATGTGATGAACCAGTTTTCTTCGCCAAAAGGACATAATGCTGACACCCTCATGGCCAGTCTCCCTAACATTACAATTTATAAGTGTAACTACTTCAGGAAATAATTAAAAAAAAAGTTTTCTTCAAAAAAGTTTTGGGTTTGATGGTAACATAGAAACTTTATATTCACAGCAGACTGATAATTGCATGATTATTCCACTGTTCTATTTGATAGGTCATGAAACTGAGGAGCTACTTTTCTTGCTGAAAAATATGCCCCAAAGTGAACAGATCAGAAAACTAAATTGGGAAACTAGAAAGTGACAGTTTCTAATTTCTAAACAGGTAAATCAAGCCTACTCAAGCTGAGCCTTCTAGTTGAGGATGGGTTAGGGAAAGTGTATCAGGATTAATTCATCTCAACATATCACTCAAAATGAAACACTACCCAAGATGGACTATAGCCCACCTGTCCCAGCAAGGAGTGTTTCTTTTTATGCTGAAAACACAATTAAAAAAACTTCTAAAACTTCTAAAAGATCAAGCAGACTCAGAAATTAATATTATGTTTAGACACAAGTATATTTCATGCAAGAACTCAGTTTTACCCTATAACCTTATGACGTCTTCAGCAATTTTTTCTGTTGCCTTCATACTACCTTGACTAAAAGTGTAAAATTTGTCATTGTGCAAGAAAATCTCGGTTATTATGAAGTAACTTTGAACTAGGTATTTAAAAAACTCAGAAACTAGTTTCAGAAAAGTTAGCAAACTCTGCTCATACATGCCAACTAAATTCTACTACCTGACAGTCACTTGCTAAGCGTGTCACCAACAACCTGAAAAAATATGCTTTCTTCAGTTTCCAGAAGGCTCCTGAGGCGTGGGGGAGCCAACATTTGCCAGACAGAAATACCATATCCTTCACAGCTACACTAATCAAAAGTGTGCCTGCCTCAAAAATTTTCTCCTCCATTAAAAGGATGCTGAAGTGGAACGCTTAAGACATATTACACATTGCAAGGCATCTTACATTCCTCGTTCAACTAATTAATGAAATTAAGCCTTGATGGGTATTAAGCTCTGCAATAAGAAAACTGGTTAACCTTTAATCAATACCTATTTTAAATAATCACTAAGTTCCAAATAAATAAATAAATAAATAAATAAAAACCACAGAATCTGTATACCACCCAAGGAAGTAAAATATCTTATACGTAAACATAACGTTATACATACAGAACACATCAGCTCTAGCGCCTGAAAAGGCGCTAATAACGCCAAAACCCAGCAGTGGAGCAGCCAGCCCGGCCGCTTCCCCGTTAACGCGTTCCAGAGCTCCAGGCGGTGACAGGAGAGGCACCAGCCGGGCCACCACCGGAGAGCCCAGCGGGGCAAGCGGCCAGCGGGATCAGCACCCAACGTACCACCCGCCGGTTTTCCGTCACACCCTAAAAAAAGGCGCCGCCCAGCCCCGTCGCCCGCACGAAGTGGCCCCGAACAGCAAGGACCCCAGGGCCGCCTCCCCCGCCCTCTGAGCTGCCCCTCGCCTCGCTGCCGCTCCCCCTCGGCCGGCGAGGGGAGGCGGGAGTCTCAGGAGAGCGGCCCCAAGGGTAGGGTCGGGCCGGGCCCTACCGCCGCTCACCTCAGCACCGCCCGTCCCGCAATGATGCAACCGCGCCCGGGAAAGCATGACAGGAAGCACCGGCAGGCGCGGCCGGCAGCGGCAGCCAATCAGCGCGCGGCACACTCAGAGTGCAATAAGGCGTCTTCCCATTGGGCGCGGAGCGCTCCGGGAAACGCCAGGAACGCCTGCCCGCCGCCGCTGCTGGGGGAGCTCCGTGTCGCCCCGGGCACGGGACGCGGCAAGGGACCAGGTCCTGCCGCGTCCGCATGGCTTCCCCTCGCCTCTAAAACGCCTCCGCTCAGAGCCAGCCCCAGCTCGGGGCTTCGCCGCGTCTCTCCCGACAGCGGGACACCACCGGCGGCGACGGCAGAGGGCCGGCCCAAGGCAGCTTGGAAGCTTGGCCTTGCCGTCGTTAAAGGAATACTCTTAAATAGGCTGAGATACCCATTCTCAAGACTGTAAATGCAACAGAAGTCCCCTCCTCTACTGCTGCACCCCAGCTAGAAAAAAAAAAAAAAAAACAAAACCGTATATGTGTTTCCACAAAGGAAACCTAAGAATTTGAAAAAAAAAAAAATATTACTGGCTGGCAACCATAGCATTGTGGAATTACCAAATGTTTCCTTCTACCTATAGGAAGAGCTGAAAACAGCTGTGGAAGGGCTCAGGAGAGTGAAAGGTGGCCGAGAGTCCAGGGAGGTGATGGACACAGATGCGCACTCCATACCTGAACCCCACCCAACCGGCCCCGTGGGGAACGCATCTCAGATCCACAATGGTCTGAACAGCCCAGCTGCCTCCCCATAACGATTTTCAATTACTCTTTAAAACTCATACACTAATATAAACGTAGGTAATTGATAAAAGCTAGCTTTTGTTCTTCAGGGCTAGGTAACGAGATCAACTCACTGGTCCACACAGGGCAATGTCTCAGTCTGTGGGCGAGGAACACACCCAGATGCAAATCCATGTCACATTAAACACGATTCCCACCTGCAAAAAGAAGCACAAGATTATTTTCTACACCGAATTTTGTAGGTCCCTCTAGAATAGCTAAAAGGGGAACTCAATCTGCATCCAACCCAGAGAAACAACACAGAAAACGTGAACTGAGGCCAGATGCGCAGGACTGACCAACAGGACAGGGACAGACTGGGTGCACGTGCATGCCCGGAGAGCGGCTCCAGGATAAACACGATGGGGAGATTCCTGCCTGGCAGAAATCTGTTTAACCCATATTGCTTTCTAATGCATCTAAATGCTATGAAAAAAAAGCCTGTGACAACTCAGAACTAGAAAGAGGAGGGCTTGGATTCTACCACCTGATGCAACATTCCTTCTACTGAGCATTTTGTTTTGTCGTGTTTTGGGGTTTATGGTGTTTTTAGGAAAATCTAGTAAGTGTAATTCAAGCTTGAAGACAGGTAGGTAAGAGGGGAATAAAATGAAGAAAAAAAATAACTGATTCACAGATTTTACTCATCTTACCATTTTCTCTACCCAGAAAGCTTTCTTCACTATGCAGACGGATATTACTTTCAGGAAGCCTTGAACTTAATTTAACAGTGGCTTCTGCTAATTTAGTTTGAACATTTTTCCCCAAGTAGTGTAAGCTTACTTGAAAAAAATCCTCAACAGGTTCAGACCACTTCATGAGCTATTTCTTTATAAACATACCCTTTATCAAATGTGAAAGCACTGCAGCCTCCCCCTGCTTTCACATTCCTTCAGACTAGAGGCTGCATTTTTTAAGAGAACTTTAACTGGTGCTTGCTCCAGTGCCAACTCTTTCAATTTTAAACTTTAGTTTGCAAAACATACAGGTGACAAGGCCAGTTGACTTTAACATGCAATACAGTATTATTTATGAATGGAATTTTAAACAAACACTGCTTAAAAATACATACTCTTAAACAACCAAATACAGACAAATGTTGACAATCTGCTATTGACAATGTCGACTCCGCAGTTACCACACATCCAGATTTTGACTTTGTTCCCCCCTGCATGTTTTGTATTTCTTTGCCCTTCACTAGTAAATACATACATGGAAGTCCTTATTAATGCATGGCCTTTAATTGAAACCATTTGGGCCACAACACTGAGCTCATTTTCATAAACAAATGGACCATAAAGAAGGGGTGACGAGGGAAGTCACTGTCAGATTTAGGAGTGCAGTAGTTGCACACAGAGCCAAAAAAATGCCCACATTTGAAGACCAGGGGAAAATTGTAGCAGAGGGATCAAGGCCCAGCACGAATAACTGGGACAGCCCTCAAACATTAAGAATGAAGCGCCTCTGCTCTATTTTTTCATAAAATACTGCTTAAAAAGTACCAAGAGGTTAAAGAGAAGAAATAAAGCCCCAGAAAGCCCTAAGAGGGGTCTCCCCTCCTTCTCCTTCCTCCCCTCTAGCTCCACGCTAGCTCACACCCGGCAGCCCAGCTCCTCTCCTTAGTACAGGCCTCGCCCGGGCCTCAGCCGGGCCCCCTCGCCCCCATGGCGGCGGCTCCTCGGCTGGGCACCGGGCCCGCCCGTGCCTCCTTCCCTCCCCTGAGGCTTGAGACGCCCCAGCGGGTCCCTGCTCGCCGCCACGGCGGGGGAGGCCTCCCCTCCCCGCGCGTTGAGGCGGGAAGGCGCGGACATCCCTCGCTCAGGCACGGGCACCATTTTGTGGGCGACGAAGGGGGAACGATCACCGGGGGTTTCCCGGGGGTGGCGCCGGCCCCAGTCAGGAGTTACGGGGGAAGGGGCGCAGGAGGCGCTGGCACAGAGCGCCGCGGCTCTCCAGTGCTCGGTCACGGCCCCCAGACCGCTGCCGGCGGCGCCAGGCGCTCGAGAAAACCTCCGTAACCGCGCTGAGGGCCAGCTCTCCCCACAGCCATTACGCCAGCACCGCTCCCAGCCTCACAGGAGCCTTAAGCAGTTTACGTACTGCCGCTACAACTGAGAGGAGGGCGACCGCGCTTGCGTGCGCAAAAGGTGTTCGTGAATAGGGGATGAACAAAATAACGCAGCCGAAGCCCTGAGCCAAACCAAAACGCGCCGGACGGGGGGAACGATCCCGGGATGCACCCGGGAAACAGGACGGCGCTCACCGGCGCGCCTCGTCGTGGCGCAGAGCGCCCGCGCTCACCGGGCACGGAGAGCGAGGTTTAGAGAGGACAGGCTTGCTCAGGAGCTGCCGTGCTCCTCCTTTACCCCCCGCGGCGAGGCGGCAGTTGGACTGCGCCGGGCCTTATAAGTAAGGGGGTGTGTGGGTGCGCGCCGCCAGTCGGCGTGGGGCGGCGGGTGGTGTGGTGCGGTCACCGCGGCTCAGCGACTTCCCCACACCCTCCTATCGCTCGTTCCCCTCCCGGGCCTCTCCCTGGGGGAGCGCTGACAGCCCGGTAGCAGACGGCCGGGGAGTAGGCGAGATCATCTCTCCGAGGCAGCGGCTTGGAGCCGGTCAAACTGCCCCCCAGCCCGCAGCCCTTCAGCCAGGCTATGCGCAGTAAAGGGGCTCCGCTCAAGAAAAAAACAGAGCGGATCGTGAAAAGGTAGAGGCGTGCGGGGAGGCCCCGCCGGCGGGGAGGCCGCAGAGCCCCTGGGAACCGGCCGCTCAGCCCAGGGCAGAGGAAGGAGTAAGACGCAGCGGGGAAGCGACGGCGCTGGACTCGCTCGGCGGCGTTGTCCCGGCAGCTCTCCCGGCGGCGAGGAGCATGTGAGGAGCGGCGGGCCGCGATGCTGCGACGCGCCGAGCTGAGGGTGTGCGGCGGCGGCGGCGGCGCTCGGCGCCCGCCCTGGGAGCCCGCCGGCGGCGGAGCGGAGCCGGGAGACGCTTTCCCGTCGCCGCTGAAGGGTGGCGAGCCCCGGCGGGGCGGCAGCCGGTCGCGCTGGCACCCCGGGCGACGTGGGAGGCAGCCGGGCCTCTCCCGGAGGCTGCTGGGCAGCCGCACGTACAGCCACTACCAGCACTACCAGCAGCAGCACTGCCGCGCCGTCCGCCGCTGCCACCGGCCCGTCCGGCCGCGGGTGCTGCTCTCCCTGCGGCCCGTCAACGTGCTGGGCCGGCGGGCGCCGGGCATGCGGGCTCCCCGCAACACCAACCAGTTCCTGATGCGGGAGAAGTACCAGCTGATGCACCTGCGCTCGGACTCGGTGGGCACCGAGAGCGGCGGGTCGGACTGCGAGATGGACCCGCTGGACATGGACTCCTACCTGGGGGTGCTGGAGAACGCCCGCGGGGCGCTGATGGAGTGCGCCGGGGAGAGCGGCCCCGCCGCCCCCTCGCCCGTGGCCGCCCCGGCCCCCCCGCAGGAGGAGAGCCAGCAGTACTTCCCCTCCGAGGACGATGTGATCGAGAGCGAACTCTTCATGGAGAGGGACTTCGACGAGTTCTGCAGCAGGATGGCCTGAGCCGCCCCCCCCCACCCCTCCGGCTTTTCCCTGGCCTGTTTTGGGGGGTCGTCTTGGCCGCGAAGCCTTTCTGCCTTGGGGGGGTGGGAGGGGCGTATGTATTCCTAAGGCACTCCTTTGCGGTTTTGGCGGGGGGGGCGGGGAGGTGGCTAATTTTATAAATGTGTGTCAACAGGGGGAAACACCACCCCCCCGGCCCTTCCGTTGTAAATAAAGCGAACTTTTCTGCAGACGAGCTTGGAGCGGACAGCGCTTGGTGTTTTGGGGGGGGGACGGGGGGACGGGACCGGGGCAACCACAGCCCCCCCCATCGGGGCCGCTGGGGAGGCAGGGAGGGGGCGGGGATGGCTTCTCCCGGCCTGTTTACGTCCAAAATCAGCTCGGAAAAGTTTCAGGCGTTGCTGGCTCTCGCCCCTCTTCCTAGTTTCCTACGGAAAAGTCGTTTTAATTATCGCTGCAAGCGGAGGGCAGCCCCGGAGGAAAGCCAAGGGAGGAAAAATGGCCCTTCACAAACGTTCTTCCCAGCCCCGGGAGAGGAGCGGCGGCCGCCAGTGTTTGTAAGGGGGTGGGAAGAAGCTGGAGAGAAACAGCAACGGGAAAACAAACAACCCCAAACAGGGGGGGAGGGGGGAGGATGTAGAAGGTGGGAGGGGGATGCTGAGTGGTGGAGGCAGACACCGAGCCATGGATCTTGCAGCCCGGTACCGGTCCCCTCCTTGTAAGGGACCCCGTCAAAGCCGGGTGGCACTTTGGAGGGGAGCTGCTGATTGCACCGCCGTGCTGGTTTCCTAGTGGTTTTCATGGCTGCCTTGTATTTCTGCCAGCAGGGTTTTATTCCTATTTTACCAACTACAGCAGAGGGAGAAATGTCTAGAAAGGGATTTAAAGGGCCTCTGCACACCAAAACCTGCAGATGCCTGGCGGCTGAACCTGGTTCTCCAGAGATGGGTGGGATTAAGTTTATAGGGTTTATACCTACGGGGGGGGGGGGGGGGACGGACAGATAAGGTAAACTTGAAACTCCCCACATCCCTGGAGGGTATAACTAGGACGCATCAATTCAAGCTAGTAGGAGACTGGCTTGAAACAGTTAAAAGTTACTTTACACAACAGGTAGCACTTCCTGGAACTTGCTGCTGCAGGAGAAAAGGGGGCAAATTGTATCAACTGGTCTGAAAAGGGATTAGACAAATTAGAACATGAGCATAGAGAGAGCACCCATAGTCTGTGCTGGGGGAGCAAGAATATTGAGGGGACTGAGCGCTGGTGGTGTCCCCACACAGCCCTGCCTGCACTGATGGAGAAGGAACCTGTGCTTGGTGAGCCACAGGTCTCATCTAGGGCCTTTCTTACCCTCTTAACCCCAATTGCAACATGGCTACAGGACCCTTGGAGCTGCACGGTTGTCTTAGAATAATTTTTCAATGTGCCTCCTCTGCCCTTTGTCTCCCTGAGGACTATTGCATGCCTCGTGCCACGGAAAGACGGGGTGTATGAAGTTTGTAGTTGGGAAAATTGCTGTCCCTCCTCTGCGTGTGTCCGTGGACTCAGGGTACATCTGAGCTCATATGTCAGCAGAACCAATGTAAGGTGTGCTGCTGATTTGCAGATAATGCCTTTTGCGATTACAGGCACTGAGACAGGAGTAAATCATTATCCTTACAAAAGAAACCATAGTTTAAGGCAAAATATTTGAGATTTCTAGTACCTCAGTTGCAACCCCATGAAAACAAAGCTGCTGAGCACATTAAGACTAACATCATGTTTATTTTATTTGGAAATAGCCATGTGGTCTATACATATAAACTTCAGGCAATACAGTCAATTTGTTAGATGCAAAACAGCTCCTACTGACAGCAGCAGGTTTGCATTAGAACCATGCCTATATTGGGAATTTTACTCAATGGGAAGCCATTCTAGAAGAGAGGTACAGGGATAAACCTCTCATACAGGTAAAAGAAACCTAAGTTTGCACCCAGAAAAACTGCAAAGATGTGATCTTCATCAAGCTTATATTTTATTAATGAATCTAGAGCTGTAGTAACACGTTAAATTAATGGTTTGAATGCATGTTTTTGTTTTTTTTTTTTCCTGACTTGCTATTCAAACAGGCATGACAAAAACTCACTTATGAACACTTGCTTGAAACTTGGCCTTCGTTCTGTAGTACTGCTGGTAAATTTGCATCACAATATGGATCTACTTGAACACAAGCAAAGTAAAGCAGGACTGTAAATTAATAGAATAGCATAGGGAAATAATTACAGGTCGCATACTGCCTGACAGAATTATAGAGAGACCTTGCATTTGGAAAGCGAGCCCTGTGTTCTCACCACCAGACAGAGGGATTTGCCATGAATGACCTATCCGCGTTGAAGCCCTAGATGTTCGTTATGGCACCTAGCCTTCCCCTTCCTCCCAGAGCATCCTTCTCCATTGACTTCTTGCAGCACCCACCACCAGTTCAGAGCGCAGTGCCCTGTCCAGGACAAGAGCATCAGACACCACTTCAGCCTGTTCATCAGTCATGGAGGAAGGAAGGAAAGAAAGATGACATAAACAGGATTCCCCCTTTTTCCTTTGAGTCAGTGCAGTGCCGAAACATAGTTGTGTGTGGCCACTCACCAAGCAAAGCTGATACCAATGCTTTCAGTCAGGAACTCTCATGTATTGCCCTTCACCACCATGCTCTCATATTCACTTTCTCACTGCACGCTTACGGAGTTAGTTAGCCTTGTCTCATCAACAAGCCCCAATTCTCTTAAAGACCTTTTTATTGGTGTTTTACTCGTATTACTTAGATCTGGCTTAATTGTAGTTTTTTTCTGATTCCTTCCTTTGTCACTGGAATTACAATTTTCTTAAGTGTTTGGAAAGTACCTGCCTTGTAATGGATGCAACCACAAATAACACCTTAGTGTTAAATTCGAAAGCACTTTACAAAGCTGAAATTCAAAACATAACAAAGTTAGTCAACTTCAAAGCTGGGAAAAGAAACCAAAAGCTTCTTACTTCAGAAGATCAGTGATCAACCCACTGGCCAACAAACTCGCTCATCTTCTCAAACTTTATAATGGCAAGTTTCACATGTGCATCATCTGCTTCTAAGTATTTCTTGCGCCCCTGTCTCAAATCTCTGGTCCATATACACAGGTGTTGAAGCAGATCACAAAACTACAGGAATAGTTCTCAAACTGATCCAGGATATTGTTGAACCCAATCTATTTCATATCTTGAATCCTTAGAGCCTATGTTTTGCTTTGACAAGTTATTGGTTTGATTGTCATTATAACCTATCAGATTGTATTACAACGAGACACTGAGCACTAACATTTGTAGAAGGAGAGGTAGATGAAAAGTATTGCCAGTCAGGAAACGTATGCCTGTGCTATGAGTCACACCACAACTGTTGTAAGGACATGATAAAACATTAAGTATATAGGCTTGTAAAAACAGCAACCTTTTAAGAAATATTTCCACCTTATTTGCATTTTTAAATAGCTTCACCAGAATAGGATTTTTTCTTTTATAGCCACACTTCTCATACAGGTGAGCTTTAGAAATTTCAACAAGTTTTATCAACAAAACCTTATGCATCAAGTTATTAGATCACTGAATTTTTGTTAGGTGTACAGTTGGAAGTCCCTTATAAAATATGTACGAACTGCTTGGAAGTCCAAGGCAAATGGGAAGAAAGACGAAGAAAGGCCTAAGCTGTAGAGAGGCTACGCTGAGACAACACAAATGGTTCTGTTGTAACTTGTGTAATTTATTTTACGGCCAGCCTGTGCACAGGATGAGTTAGAATTTGGTAAACTTACCTGGAGAAAAAGGGCTTGGTAATATTCTGAGCAGAATTTCCCTCTTATTATCCATTATTAAAACTTCAGCACATTCTGTTGAGCACGTAGATAAGCAGTTTGTATGGCTGTGTAACTGTTTCAAATCTCCAGCAAGGCGGAAGCGATACTTTTTGTTGAGGAACAGGTGATGCTGCACAATACTTGGAAGGCTTCCCATCACATTCACTAGGAAAAAATAACAGTGATTGGAAGAAAACTGTCACCCAGTTGCCCTTCATTTCCAACAGTGCATTTGTAATGGAACTGAGGATGTTCAACTTAAATGTGGAGTGATAAGAAGGAATTTATTTTTATCTGCTGTAATATGAGTGACCATGTTGCTGTCACATGTTTCAATTACATTCAAATGTCTGGTTAGTTTTTCTTAGCTCTTGTATTCTTTTCAAGACAAAACTTGATGGCTAATAAAATTCACATTTGGCCTATTTTATTTTTGCTGGATCAGGAGATCCTTTTTCTCCACAAAAAAAAAAAAAAAACAAACCATAAACTTGTCTTGAACACATATACACAGTTTTGTAAAGACTGCGGTAGCTTCACGTCAATGAACAGGTGACATTTCAGAAGGAGGGGAGGCACTTTTCCTTCAATATCCCATACAGAATCTTAGTCATTTACTGAGCTACTTCTGCTACTTTCTGATCTTTGAGTTGTTTTCACATACATACCAAAGTAAATGTTAGAGAAGCATTAATTTACAAGCAGAATGGTTACATGTGCAGTGCTACTTTGACAGATTTACCAATTCCTACCATCTTCAAGTCAGCTCCTTTCTCTTTTTCACTTTGTACTTCCCCTACCACTTTCCACACGTATATGGTTACACTAGTGTGCATGAGGTGATTACACTTTCTATACAGCCTCTGAAATATTTTTTCTCACTCAGGCTGAATATCAACAGTAAAAATGAAATATAAATTTTTTTGCATAAGAAACCCAAGCACCTTAGACTCACCAGTCATCCAGCCCTAAAGAAAGTCACTTTCTAGTGTCTCAAAGACCATAAGAAACGAATTATACTGAATAATATTCTCAACTCAGTTAAGAACATCAGGTTTAAGAAATTAAGATACACTTTCAGAAAAACAGGGACAGAAGTCCAGAACCTAAACACAAATTCTGATAGGATTTTGGGAACTACACTTGTTTCACATTCTGGGTAGGACTAGAAATAATACTATAAACTGTAGTGTTTCTTTAGTGAAAAAAATCATGATGTATTGCACCATAAGCACATTCCTAGCTCTCGCAAGGAAGCGGAGACATGGCAGTGCCCTTCCTGGCACATACTGCAGGCTTTGGTTATTTTGTAGAAATGGTCATACGTTGTTTTAAGGGAATGGAGAGTTTCGTGGCTTGTGGGAAATAAAACACGAAGTGCAAGTCCTGGGGAATCCTCCTTGACAGTTTGTCCTACAGAGGAGCCTGTGCCTTTGAGGGACTGCACCTGATTCAGGCGGTTCCTTCCAAGCCTGCATCCAGGCTTTCCGTCCCGAGAAGCAAACAGAGCTCGAGTGAAGCGAAAAGGCTCGTGGAAATTAAAAGTAAAGAACAGATGTGAGTGACATTATTTGAGACGGTGGGACTGAAGCTACCTTAATTCTGTATTTCTACAATCAAACTGAGGTGCAAATTCCCATCGCTTAAGGCTGTATTGCTGCTACACCATGTCCAGCTACAACACGTTAGCTGTGAAACAAGAAAAGGAAAATATCATGCAAAGAGAAGCTTCCACCTAAAGTGCAACAAATACTTTCACATTTCATATTGCCTTTAATATTAATGATCCTTCTACCATGAAATTTTTTAGTGAAAAAGATAAAATGCAGTCCAGAACAAGGCAATTAGTTCAGAATAAAAATTTTATTTATGTTATTCTTCTGTTTCTCTCCCTTTTCCTAATGTTTATTCAGGAAAAGAAACCCAAAACCTAGCAGCAACAGATTTAAACTGAAATAAATAAATACACTGTCTGGCAGGATTATTCCCAGCCAGTTAAATGTCTTTTCCAGAAGATGAACGCTATTTAATAGCAACAATTTAACAAAAAGTTGATTCAAAATAATTAAAATTCCAAGCTCCAGAACAGTTCTTTTAAACATAAGCCAGCAACTCCTGCCAAGAAAAAAAAAAAAAAAAGCCTCCTTTTGGCATGCCCGAGCATATCAGTCAGGTGAAGAAGTTTCAAACAGGAAAGTCCTGCAGAAGTAGCGTCCTACCAGTATCCCTATGCACTCCAATTTGGAGACCAGTCCATCTGGAAACTGAGTCAGTAATCTTGGCTTCAATATGAGTGGGAGACCCCCAAATATCATGATAATATGCTAATTTTACTATTTTAAGGGTTCCTGCAAGAGTCAAGTCAGTGGTAAAAAGTTGAATAATCAGCTATCCTTAACAACGGGGTCAGTGCAGCAGTGCTATCTACTGCCAAGTTATGGGCAAAAGTAGAGTTTTCCTTCTTTGTTGCTATCACAGAGACCTGCCTAGGCCAGCAGTTCCTATATCTTCCTCAACCCCTTTTAGTCTCCGCAAATAAACTCTATCATTCAGTTCCTGTCCCCAGTTAGCCCAAAAAGCAGCAACCACGCTGACAAAGCTGTGCTGCTTCCAAATCTAGACCTGCTTCCATGCCCTTTCTGAATACCTCTTGTGCCATTTCTAGAGTAGTATGCCCACTTCCCATTTTGGGAAACATTGGGGAGAAAATTCTTTGCCTCCTGTGTTTCGACAATTTGTTTCCACAGGATTCCCAATACAGACTTGGATGGTCATTTGTACAAAGAAGTGACTTAACTCCATTACTGAAGTCCCTTTACCAGCTCAGCGGAAGATGCTGCTGCGTACCTGCCATGGACAACAGAGTTATCCTCTGCCTACCCACAGTGCACATGTTCTTGATCAGGGAATCTGTCAGTAGAAGCGTGAAGACAGATGGTTACAACCCAGCTAATGTGACCACTTACTTTAAGTCTTACTGTGTTTACTGTGGTTCAAACGTCCAGCAGTCTTTCTGCATGGCAGAACCCAACAAAATCATATTCAAAATCTACTTCAAGGTCACATTGTTTCTTGTTTACCAAATCAGGACATAACATACAAAATTGAGATCAGTTCAACCAAGTCAGACCAAAAGCTGGACTAACATACTGTCTTCACCATTGCCATATAAAACTGTAAGAAAGAGGAAGGGCAAGGCACAAATTACACATATACAACCCTTTCCCCAAATGCTCTTCCAAACTACCTATCTTCATCCCAGGGAACCTTCAGTCAGATGTGGCTCCCTACATTCCTCAGCATATTTCTATTCCCTATACCACTTCACTCTCCCAACACAAGTAGACCTTTAATATCCTCTGGAAAGAAGCTTCTCAAGTCTACCACGTATCGCATCAAGTACATGTCCTGACTCTGTTGGGCTATGTGTTATCTCCAAAGTTCTTGCATTAGAAGAGATGCTGAACAGCTAGTCTTTATCTAACCTCTCTAATGGTTTTGTAACATTTCTCACATCCCAAGCCGTCTCTTTTGCAGACTGAAGACTTCTAGCCTAATCGTCTCTGTCTCACGCTGATCAGCCCTGTGATCCACACAGAATTATCGCACGGGTTGCATCTCCTCCTGCAGACTTCCTAATCAGTTTCTCTATATGAGTCACTGATATTATCTAAAAATTTATCATCTATTAATTTAGTCTCTGCATTTTGTCATGTAAGATTACAGGTGACTTGTAATTGAAGATGTCTTGTACCAAAAAAGGTCGTCTTATATAACCGAGATTACTTCATCGTAATGAAAAGTTATTTGGCTTGTAAATTAATTTCACAATAGAACAACTGCAATGGATTCAATGTCTCCCCTTTTTAATGTAGCAGCTGCCAACAAGATGTCTCTAAAGAAAATGCAACTAAATGTCATTTTAAAATAGAGAAAACTCAGGTTCAGTGTCAGGAAGGAAGGAGTATTTCAAATGTTGCAATGTTTGCCAAGTAAAAAGCTTCCTGTGGTTAACGGAAAGTAGGTGTCAAGTTAGATTTACCAATTTTTATGTAGCAATGTAAAACTAAATTCAGCAGTTTGTGAACAGACAAAAAGTACTTGTTTCCAAATGTGAAACAAAGCAGAAAGAAAAATAAGATCACAACTACTCTCTGGTACTCCTCATTAATACACACTATAGACAGAAAAAACGTTTTATAACGATTTGACAAGTCGGGGGGTGAGGGGGGAAGGTGACAACATTTTCCTATCGTGTTACAGTCATATCACTACAATCTCCTTTTGTGGAAGGAATGTGGTGCATATCATAGTTCCAGCTAAAATTCATCATTTTCAACAGCAAGAGTATCGAAGCCTGTTTTCCAGTAGGCTTATGCCTAGTTGTTAACTGAATTATTTTCAACATTTTTATCACAATTCTGCATTATGAGTTCATCCCTTCCTGATGACTGACTGAAAACTGACATAGTAGGGAAACTGTAACTGAGAGCTAAATCCAGGGCTTTTTTTGTGTGAATTCTTTGATCCACAGATTGAGTTCATATTGCATCCTTTATTACAGCATCAGTCTGCCTGTGTATTTTTCCCTCTTCAGAAGAAAAAAGATTGGTGGGTCCTACCTTTGAGGTCTCTACGTCTCTCTTGACTCTAGAAATTATTATAAGGGATAGATAACAGGATGCGGGCAACAATGTGAGCCTTAAGAGACAAAGCTAGGAATGAAGAGAAAAATACTCAATAATACGTATTTCAAAATATTTAAGCAAATGTTGTTATTCTGTAGCTTGTATTAGTACTTGCAGTACTAAGCTTTACGAGCACACACAGAAAGGTGCTATCCTTACCAAAAACTTTGTATGAATACAATGTAAGTATTCATACAATTTTGTAAATAGATTATGGAAGAATTTAGCCTATTTACTCTTTTCAGAAAAGTAGGGTGGCATACATCTATGACTGATATCTGAATAGCTTTCCTATATCTACTGAAGGTGTTACCATCTGATTACGTATAAAATTAAGTAGAGCACAATGATGATCTTGGGATCCTACCTAAGTTTATGTTGCTGCCACAAATGGAAAAATAAATAAAATCAAACACACACATCCCAACAAGCTGTTTATTCTTAACCATTGACATTAACATTGACCACTACCGGTTACTAACTTTCAGAGGTAGGAACCTTCTCACTTTCCTCTCAGTATAATATTATTATACACATTGCATCAATGTGAGTTATCCAACTGCTAACCTGCTTATTACCTGCGTTATATCATAGTTTTAGTCCTGATCCACCTATACCAGCACTCAGTACCAGAGAAGCTCCGCATGCATAAGTAAAGAAAAATTTTAGTAGGTCTCATGAATACCAAGGAAATACTGGATTAAAAGAGATCCTTTTATTCCAATTGCTCCTTAGTTCAGTTTTTCTGCATCCCTATTAAACTAACCCACATTATGAGAAAAAATGAACCTTATCATGTTTCCTGACCTGCTTCAATCCGTATTACAGATAAGAAAAGCCCTGTTACACATTTCAAACCATCAAGAAATTTTCTCTATGCACAAGAGAACACTTTTTTTTTCCCCTCCTGTAACAAATTACCGCAAAAATTGGAAAGTACTGGATATGTATCTAAGTATACCTACGTAAGAGGTGCAGTGGTAAAGGTATTAGCCTTCCACGACATTAGACAGCCTCACATATTGGTTTGATGCTTCCCTTTTTTGTTCAGAAAGGAGAAATGAGTCAGGCACACTGGAATCTGATTCGCCTTTGGATCTGAGACGTGTACTGTTTTATTACCGTTAAAAAGCATACAAGGATGAAAGAAGCAATAAGCATGCATGGATTATTTCTTTGTTAAAACTTTCATGAGGGAAGTTGCTCCTAAAGGGCTAGCAAAAGGCAAGGCCACTGATTTACTCTACCTTTGCCAGTCAAACAATGCAAGGGTTGGTGTGTATGCCGATTCCTTTATAGGCCGGTATCCAGGATATCAACACCAAATCCTATTAATAGAAAAGAAAATAAAATTGAGTTGGGCACTCCAAAAATCATAAGATTTGCTTTTATTACTGATTTTATACTCATTAATTATTTTGGGTTTCATTTGAGGAGGACGCTGAGGAGGAGAATCTCCCCCCCCTTCAGGAGCGTACAGCTTTTGAGGGAAAACTGCCAGGCTTTTAAATGTCCTGGCATTTTAGGGATACAAATCCAGTCTTAAAAACTGCAAGCAAGCCTTCTCACTAGTGATCAGAAGTGATTACTCGTATCTCTATTTTCTGGAAATCATTTCTTGTGTTCATATTACTTCATTTGCATATTACTTCTCCTGCTCCTTCCCCCTCCCATTTCCCTCCCGTTCCCAAAGATCACCTGTTTCCCCCCTTTCCTCCACATCTTCCCTTGCCTTGTTCTCCTTAACAGTTCCTACACACCAAAACTTGGTCTTGGTAGGACTGTAAGAGATGGTGATCATCATAACAAGAAACTGCTTTACTTTCACGTTGTTTGGATATGATCATCAGCTTGCTGACTTCAGCAATAACAGGCACTTGCCATTTTCAACTGAAAAATTAAAAATAGCAAGATAGCAAAGTTTAAGAACACTAGAAATTGGTCAGACCAGTGGTGCATCCATCCAGCTCAGCATTTGATCTCCAAGAGCAGCAATAGAAGTTGTCCAGAGGAAAGGACACATCTGCCTGCTTTCTCTATCCATTCCCCTCATATTCCCCCAACATCTACTATTGTTACGCTAACTGTTCCCATTATGGATCTGTCATCACAAATTTGTCTAATTCCTGGTTAGACCAACTGATACAGTCTGCCCCTGCGCTGTCTTACTGGGGCAAGGAACAGAGTCTGTGGTGTAAAGTACTTTCTTTTAACTAGTTTAAATTGATGCCCCCTCTTTGTTCTGCTGTTTAGGGATTTAACAAACCAGATATTTCATACAGGAAGCACTATAAACATTTAACAATTGTCAAAAACATGGAACTATTCTATGGCCACTTAACTATTACCCATTTTTCCACAGTTGTTTAGGACGGAAAAGCTTTAGCACTGTCTTGTAGCCTAACCCTATGCAAAGCAGTGCTACTCTAGTGCAAGCGCAGCCTTACACCAACACTTTGGACCTAGTTCAGCTTTGACTGGAATGCAGCTCCCAGCAAAGCCAGCAGGAGCTGTGTCTACACTTGTCAGGGTTGAGTGCATCCCTGTACACCTACAGTTTTCCGTCTTCCGCGTTCAGTCCTCCAAAATTCCCTGAGTTTTTTAAGACGATCTGGGGAGACCTTATAGTCCCTTCCAGTGCCTAAAGGAGCTGCAGGAAAGCTGGGGAGGGACTCTGGGTCAAGGAGTGTAGTGGTAGAATGAGGGGTAACGGTTTTAAACTGAAAGAGGGCAGATTTAGATTAGATATTAGGAAGAAACTTTTCAATCTGAGGGTGGTGATGCACTGGCCCAGGTTGCCCAGAGAAGCCGTGGCTGCCCCATCCCTGGAGGTGTTCAAGGCCAGGTTGGACAGGGCTTGGAGCAACCTGGGCTGGTGGGAGGTGGCCCTGCCCAGGGCAGGGAGTGGAACGAGGTGATCTTCAATGCCCCTTCCAACTTTAACCAGTCTATGATTCTATATTTAGCTACTTTCAGTGGCTCAGTAAACCTGCTGAGCAAACACTACGCTCCTCTGAAAAGCTTCTTTCAACCAAAATCCTTGTATGAGCCATTTTTTTGTTTACAATAAAATCTATTAGATTTGCAAATGTCTATTAATATTAGTTTATGATTGCCTATCCGGTACATAGTAATATCTGTTAGAATTACAGAAGACATCTCTGTGAATCAATTTTTGGAGCAGAGCCAATTCATCTCAAATCCTCTTTATCTTTAAACTACTGCTCTGCTTTGCCTTCATAAACAAAGCGGCCCAACCCAAGATAAGCTAAAGATTAAACACATCAGAATATAACCTCTCCAAAACATACCTTAAATTCGTAACAGTTTGCATTATCCGGGAAAGAGAAGGAGAGAGTTGAACAAGAACTGTTGCCAGCACTTCTCCAGCCCTATGTCTGCGTGATGCCCGTCGCTGAAGGCACAGCAATAAGGTTTTAGGAAACTGATGGCAACATTTACCTGGTTCAGGTTTTGTTCCTCTGTAAATGCCAGCCACACAGAGTAAATGCTTGCCTAGTCACAGTGGTGACTGCGTGTATTATAACTCAATTTCAGGTTAGAATCAATTCCTTCTGAGGGAAACAACACATCTATAACACAAATAAAAGGCTAGCACAGCCTCTAATTTTAGAAAATGTCTTGCCTGGGATTTGCACATGATTCCGAGAGGTGATCTGCTTTTTATTTACTGGATCAGTGTTTCCTAACCTGTTGAATGTTATTTTGAAGAGTTCTCAGAGATACTAAACTGAGATGAGAAATTGTGGGCAGCAGCGAGGCACCAGGACCCAGCCCAGGGAAGGATCGGAAAGGGGGAGCGATTTGCTTCCCTGTGACGCCTGCAGCTCCACGCTGACCGACAGCCTCAAGCCTTTACTACTGGCAAAAAGGAAAAGGGGGGGGGGGGGGGAAGTATCAACAGTACTTTAACTTATGTTAAAGTACAACTTTAACTTAATCTAGTTAAACACAAACAAGAAAGAATTAAGTTGACATAGAAAAAACAAACAAACAAACAAACAAAACGAACCCAACAACTGGCTTCTAATTGAACTGGGAGGTTTGGCTTTCAATGATTTTTGAATTAGAAGTTAATACAAGCTACAGTTTCGGTGTCCTGCCCTAGCCTGGCCGCTTTGGACATCCCCTTCCAGCACCCTCGCTTTAACAGCCAGAATCCTTTTTTTCCGTATCTAGGGTGGAAGCACTGAGCTACAGCGAGCCAGCAGTCCTCCAGCTACCTCAGGCAGAGTTACATTTTTAAGTCATTACATTTTTGCTTACTAATGTGACTTGTGTAAATTGCGAATGCGTTGCCTGTGCTGTAAACGGTGGACAGGGGAGACAATGTTCAGCAAGCCCAGAGCTTGCTGAAACCATGCTCCTTCGATTTCATTTTGTGAGATACGCAAGGACAGCACTTTCGGAAGTGCCCCTTCAGCACAACAGCTCCCCAGGACGCAGGGCCCCAGCAACTAATGGCTGAAGACATGAACCCAGTGAAGTTCAGTTACGGAAGCAGGGTCACGAGCCTCGATGCTGGGATGAACAGCACCAGGGTTTGGAAACGGCTGCTCTTGCGGGTGCAGCTGAATTAAAATCCTAACAGTAGGGATCCGTGCCAAGATGCACTGTTTTACATACAAAACATAAGAAGAGTTAAGTGGTATACACCAGTTAACTGACTGCCTGACTCACTGTCTCTGCCCTCACATGAATATGACTAGATTTGTCAATATTTAGTAGGGCTTGTTTGTTTTTTTTTAATAAAAAACTCCTATTACTGCTGACCAGCTTGCCCTTTGAACACTTTCCTTCACATTCTCCTCCTGAAGTAATCCGCATGGTTTTCACTTTCTCATCTTCACTTCTTTTCCCTTTTTGATTTTTCAGCCATTGGCCTCTCCACCGGGTTACTCATTTGGATTTTTGGGTTTGTGGTTTGGTTTTTTTTCTTCTGTGATTTTATGAGAAAATGATAGCCAATGCGTGAGAGTTTTACAGCAAAAATAACTTAGCAAATTGGACATGATTTTTCTTTTCTGATTTAGTGGTGAAAAAGGCAAAGCAGGACACAGAGCCAGGAGGGCTAGAGGGAGGATGCTCATCAGCTGAGACACAACAGAGGAGAGTTATACTTGTTCAGACCTATGCTTCACTTGAGCTGTTTAACTTTCCTGAAGCATTGGGAAGTGCTCTCCAGCACTAACTTTCTATTGCTTGTCTAATTCTGAATCAGACACCCATTGTGTCCTAGATTATTTTGATTTCCCCATTATTCAAAATCCACCGTTTCTGTCCTTGCATTAGCCTGGATTCTACTTTGAAAAAATACTTCTGGATATCAGAAAAAAAAAAAAAAAAGAGCCTGGAAAAAAGTATTAAAATTTATGTTGAGCTAATGTTTGAATCCTCCAGGACGCGTTTTCTTTCTGGTGTGAGAAAAAAAAAAAAAGCATACACAGAAAAAGGTTTTCTGCTTGCTTGTCTGGATGGGCTTAAGGTTTATTTTCTCTTTTCTCCCAGATTTCTAAGATTCCAATAGCCCTGAAGGGTTTGGCAGTACAGCTCTGTCCGGCTCCGTCTCACTTTCTGTGCAAGCGAGAGGCAAATTCCTCATTCAATATATGCTGGCTGTGAAGAGATCCTTCATGCCAGTAAACCTCGCCAGTTCTGAAAGTACCGGCCTTAGTCATGCTTGGACAGCACAGCGCATCACATGCTCTGTTCAACAGCACCGCAGAGAGAAGCAACCCTTCTTTAGCTGCACAGTGCTGGCACAGCAACTGGCGTTTTCGGTACCGATTGGAGCTGCCGTGTATCCGTTACCCGTTGCTGTGTCCCTAATGCAGGTGTGCGGTGCTCCCCAGACATACTGGATGTAGGTGCTGCACGTGTTGCAGGCATTAAAGTGCAGCTCCGGGGTGCACAGTGCAGTCCAGCTCCTTTCAGAGACACCAAGTTCGGCTGCTCATTCGCTGCACAGTTCTTCTGTACACCCTCCTAGAAATTCCGGGCAAGGGTACAAAAAGGCTGCGTTGAGAAAGCATGGAAAGGAAGATTTTGCCATTAATGCTACAAATGATCAGCTAATGAACAGCACCAAATTCAGTGTATTATAAGAATTCAGAATCCCACATTTTCGAGTATTCTGGACTGGACAGTAATGTACAGAGCATTGCCCTCATCCAGACCATGTTCAAAGACCCATAGTCAGAAGACTATTCCCTTCTCTTCTCTGCACCCTGTGTTTATACAGACTGTCTACAGTAAGAGTCACAAAAATCTCACTTGGATGTCTGTCTCTCTTCACTAAGGAAAAGATACGCATGTCTAAACATGGCCCCAAGAATCTAGAATTAATGAATATTTTATCATCAGATTTTTTAAAAAATACACATAAATAAGAGGCCTGCTTAACCGATGTTTATCCACAGCTGCTACCATAATAGGAAACCAAGTTAATTAAAAACATCAGCAACTATAGCTAATAGGGGAAGTGGAATAGCTAAATACAAAATGCACACAACTGTTACTGTAAACTTTCACTTTGACAAAAAGAAGCACTAGTTTTCCAGAGTTGTCCATCTAAAACATTTTGATGTGGATTAATGTACCTGTCACTAAAAATAAAATGAATTTACTACATCACGCACTACTCAACTATTAGCACATTTTGATCAAACCCCAAAACATAATCCTGTTAACAGTTCAAATCAAGATGGCACTATAGCTCACTGGTAGAGGAATGAAGCACGTTATTCCAATTTTGTTAGAAACTGGAGTTATATGAGACAATTTATATTACTAGCATTGCTTGAGATGGTATTTGTGACCCTTAAACAGGTCCCTTAACCTCTCCAGGCCTCAGATAGAAGGCAAGGAGAAGCTTATTTCAGAGGAAGTAACACTTACCTCTTTCCCAAGCTGGAATCTCTGATTGTCAGCGAAATGCTTTGGTTTTACTGATAGGTTTTGATAAAAGATATTCTCACAGTACAATATTTTTTAGTCATATACACCATTCCAAAGCACCCATGAAACAAGCTTGAAAGATGCACTCTGTATTGTACACTATTGTAGAGAGAAATGCAATACCGTAATTTGTAACAGAGCTAAAAAAAATTTTTCAGATGACAAACCAAGGGGAAAATAGGGAACACGCAACTTCTCTTCTATAGCACCTACCCTCAGCTTTCGCCCGAGAACTATGTCAAAGATAACTTTCCTTCACTGACCACAAGACAGACCTTGCTACTACAGACCAGGAACCGAAGAGACTGCTTCCTAGAACAGCCACTATACACGTGACATCACATTAATTAACCTTTCTTTTACTCCACTGTATGAGTACTATTACAATGGAAAGCCTAGATAATATGCTCATTAACTTTTCTGTTCTTTGAACCAGTAAGCTGTCGAATGTCAAGCAAAAGTATTTGAAATGAGCTTAATTTGTCTCGTTTTTTACTCGGTTATCTGCTCGGCATAAAAGACAACCTGTTTCTGATACATGAAGCAACAATTATATAACAAGTACTAACCTGAAATTTTCTCTTTTGTACCTATTTCATGATAAAGTGGCTCATTCAATCAAGGAGGGCTTTTAAGCAGATAGCGGAGCTGCAGCCATGACTAAGTGACAATAACAAGACCAGACAGCTTAAAACCTTGATATTGTTTCTGCTTCATACCCAAGCTGGCACCCCACTGAGATCCTTCCACATTTGCCTCCCTTTATGGTACTGCAAAAGGTACAGCTCATCACAAATAACAACATTAATGACATTTCTATTGGGATTAAAATACATTTTTCTATTGGGACCATTTGGACACTACTGTTTGCCTAATTATTCCTCTCCCAATTAATTCTACTGGCAGTTGCAGATCTTCAGTTACATAAATACTCTCCTGTGTTTGCTCAATTAAGTGGAAAGATTCCTGTAACCTAATATTTTAACATTAGGATAAAAACAGCGGCATAATCTCTACCCAATACAGAAAATACTGGAGCTCTCTAAAGGAAAAGCATATCAAAGCTCCTTAGATCTCTGTTGTTTCCCCAATATAAGTAGTTCCTTATAATTTTCAAAAGTATATCACAATTATTTATTTTTTTTCTGTCTTTCAGAGCTAGTAAAAGGTATCAGATCACCAGTGAGTACAAAATAGCATCTCTTTGGATAGCTACATGGCTGGGAGCTTTAATACAACTTTACTACACCAAATTATACCACTAAAGTCTTTAAAGGTTTAGAGAGTAAAACAGTTCAGCACTTTGCTACGTTATTCAGTACTTAAACATACAGCTAGGAATGACCAAAAAAAAAGTACTTGTGTCTAAGTGTATGTATTCTGTCTTCACGGCTTCCATTCCAGCTGAGAGACAGGTAACTCCTGTACCTGATTCTTTAGAGGAGCCTGCAGCACTGCCAGTGTCAGTCTGGTCTCGTGAAGTCTGGCCAAAATCCACTGTTAGGAGATCCACAGAAAAACGGGCTTCTTCCAGCAGGAAAAAGAACTTCATTCTGCAAAACGACAAGCTCTCTACAACTGACCACATGGCGTGCTTCAAGTAGGAGTTAACTGACTGCTCAAGCTTCTGTACTGACAGACCATTTACCATCCCAAGCACTCCTCCCCAGAATACCCGTTCCACGTAATACTTTAGGTTCAACGTATGCTTCGGACATGCACCCTTTTCTGAACAATTATGAACAATGTAGATGAATGTCTTCAGTCACACCACATCACTGTTTTCCGTACTTTCCAGCGTGTGCACAACAACCTTGTTTGATTTGGCTCATGACTAGTATTTTACATAAAAATTTGCCTTTCGAGGCCAGAATTATATGCCAGCAGATAAATGCCTTAGCACTACAGGCAGAATTAGCTTTTATGACATGACAATCTAAAATTTGTGGACATATATATGACTAGTAGCTCCTTTAAGCTCCATCCTGAGTTACACAGAGTGTCTTGGTATGCCTGGTTGTGACTGTCATTCAGATATGTCATGGATTTGATAATTATAAATATTCATATCAAAGAAAGATTGCCATTATGGCAAAGTAAAAGTAGAACAAGCATTTTAACAACTCCATTGCATTTTGACAGTTCTCATGATTACCGTACTTTTAAAACAAACACCTTCTGACATGTGCACAGACTGCTCACAATGTCTCTGTTGACTCTCCCTTATCACAAAATTATTTAAGTTTCCAGTTGGAAGCCATCAGCTTTGAAAGAGCTGGTTAAGTATTTTAATGAGGTGCTGGCTTAGAGCTCCAGTTTTAATACTCCAAAGGAATAACAGTTGATAACCACCAGCCTCCAAGGCTACATGGCACACGTTACTTTTTAAGAACACAAACAGGATTATTTAATGTTACAAAACAGAACTAAACTTTTCATTCTCTAGGACTGTAAAATTATTTCAATATGGATTAGCTCTAGGGTTTTCAAACTTTATCAACATTATCAATTCTAGTCAATGCAAAGCTTCCAGCGGCCTCAGTTAAGACTGCAATTAAGAAAAAATCACGCCGAAGAGCCTCACAAGGTAAAGGTGATACTAAGTTTTTCTGAAGGACATATCCCAGTTAATATAAGACTCACGTTTAATTGTCCAGCAATGAAGTGCATTCTGTTACCTGGCATTCCTGCTTATTTGGAGCTGTACAAACAGAACTACTCTGCAGTAGGTTAGGCATGGACATAGTCAACACAATGTAAATAACATATCTTAAACCCCAACTCTGGATGTAATGGGACACCAAAAGAACTTCTTTGCAGAGTTCTTTTCCACACCTATTAACTTCTACAACCACATTTTCTCTTTCACTTCCTCATATATATGCGTTTAGAATACAGCACGTTTGATTTAAGTGACTTGATTTGATGTTTTGTTTCAAACACAATGCAGAGCACAGGTCTATTGCCCTGCTACAAGCCAACTTTGGCCTCTCTCCCAGAACACGTACACCCTCATCAACCTCTCCCCTTCACACAGGCCAGCACAAAATCCTCTGAACACGTTTCAGCAGGAATGACAAAACTCGAACTCAGCCATAACTTTTCAAATAGATGGCTCCTTGCAAATACCTGTACACCATATTAAAAGATGCACTTTTTTTTTTCCTAAACCATCTTGTCCATATTCCACAGGCTATGCTTTCCTCTGAGAATCTTTAGAGATGGCCGTCTTACTACCTTTTTTGCCAGCCTGATCAATTTTTCTGAGATGGTCTGACTGTGACCTGGTTTCAGCTGGGACAGGGTTAATATTCTTTCTAGCAGTTGGCGTTTCAGATTTGGTACCAAAGGAATGCCAATAATGCATATTGTTCTAGTTGTTGCCAGGTGATGTTTATACTACTTAAGGACTTTTTTCAGCTTCCCACAGAAGGAAGCTGAGAAGAAGCACAGACAGAACGATGGAATGGCCAGTGGAATATTCCATACCATAGACATTGTGCTCAGTATATAAATTGGGATTGGCCGGGGGGCTAGAATCCACGATCACTGCTTGGGAGGAGCTGGGCAACCAATTCACCGGGTGGTGAGAGTGACTTGTGTTGTATTACTTTATCTTGTATATTCTTTTACCATTATTATTATTGTTATTTTATTTTTTCTGATGTTGTTCTATTAAATTGTTTTTATCTCAGTCCACAATTTTTTTCCCTTTCTTTCCCCCTCCTTTGCTCCCACTTCTCCCTGCCCTTCCAGGGGGGAAAGAGGAGAACTGCCTGAGCAGCTGCCTGGTCCTGGCTGCCAGCTGGGGTTAAACCACAACAGACTGGCATACATCTAATTAAACTTTGAACTCAACTTGGATTTGATCTCAACTTTTATTTAACTTTGAAGTATACTGCTTTTATTTAAGAGTTGAGGGAGTTAGAGGTGGAGAGACAAAAATATATTTGCTATATATATTAATATATATCTGCTGATTTTTTAAAAAAGACATAATCTCTATTTTTAAGAAATTGTGTGCCTTTCCAATATACAGATTGGACACGCAGTTGGTGAACAGATAAGTACCTGAACTTGCTTTGTTCGTTTCTGAGGCAGAAAAGGCAAGAATCTTCTGTTGTGCTGTAAAACCTCAAACTGGAAACTGCAATTCAGGTACAGTTCTTATTCCTTAAGGGGGAAAAAAGGAAAAAAAAAAGGTAAAGCATTCATCTGATGATGACCAGGAAAGAGACTAGCAATGTGTGGTGACCTAAAGTCAGTATAAAACGTGCAGATATAGATCATCTTCCTGAAGCGTACCTACTGTAGATTTTCGTTTTGACAATTGGGACATCTTCCCAGAAGTGCACTTCTTCACAAAACCCAAAGTACGCCTGGTCCTACCCTCTCACCTCCAACGAGCAGACACTAATCAATGGCTAAAGCAAGCATTGGCAAGAAGGTAGTCTGGGTTAGAATCCTACAAAACATGCTTTAGCTAGGTATCAAAGCCTGGTAGTAAATTCACTGTAAAACAAGGTGTAAGAATAGCCCTTGTCCTAAAAACACTAAAGCAAGTAGATATATGTCTTGTACACAGTTAAGGTGAACGAGAAGACGACATTAACCACCCGAACTTGCCATCCGCCTCTCTGCCAGGGTGTTACCACCTCCGGCACAGAGTCAGCAGACTACTTCATGCAAGCGCTATCTTATCATTCAGGCAAGTTAGCTCAGGTCACCAATTTAAATTGTTAAGCTTATCTAGCTTATTTTGCCTGAAGCAGGTTACAGGACACTCACGTCATCCTTCTGGATGCCTTGCAGAAGGCAGCAGTTACCAGTGGTGAGAGGATTAGAAGAAGTTGCAAGTCAGGGGGAAACAAATTACAGCTTTGTGTATCGAGTGAACGTTTCCATAGCAACCACTGACTCAATCATCCCAATTTTCAGGCTTAAAGTTTAACTTAATTAAAAAAAGAAGCATAAAATGTTAATTTGAGCCTGTTACAAGAGGTAATTAATCTGCCCGTTTCAAAAAACTGATAGGCCATAAATGAAATAAAGAATTATAGTAGATTCAAGTGTTAGGTTTGTGCATTTCTGTTGGTATTTTGGGGCTATACATTTACTCATTTCTGCAGGTAAGAAATGAAGGTGTTTCCTACTTGACCTGTTCAAATACCTCTGCACTCAAAAAAAAAAAAAAGTCAAATTTTAACTAAAAATAGTAATAGTAATGCATAGATAACAGTGAATTGCCAAAAAAAAAACCAAAAAACAAAACCAACCAAACAAAACCCAAACAAATAACCCAAACCCCAGTGAAATTTGCAAGCATCAGTTCTCCCTTGTTTTTCAAGGTTTGTTTTTATTACTATGCCTCAGGAATTAATGTGCTCCATATAGTTTAAAGACATGTGATCCCCTTCCCTTTCACCATGTAAACAAGATAGTTTACAAGAGCTGGTTCAAATTCAAGATTACAGTTATTTACCAACGCCTAATCCGGGCTGCGAGTTACCCACACTGCAGAGAGACTGACGTGGCGGCTGAGCCCCAGGCAGCCCCCGCAGCTCCATCACCTCCCTGGCTAACCCATGCCCAGGGACACAGGGTAACACCGCTAAAGGACAGAATTCACCAGTTTCTGTCTTGTCTGACTATTTGTTAACTTAAAGCATTTTCTTGTACAAGCTTAACATATAAACCAAACTTCTATTGTCATATACTTCAGTAATCATTGCTTTAAAAAGTATTTTACGGACACATTTAACTTTTAAACACTGCAACGTCATAGAATTTACTGGCAACCTGAGTATTACCAAAATGCGCATTCAAATAAACATAAACGATGAAATGAGAACAAAGCAAACTGTAAAGATCAGAATCCATGCTAGGACAATCACATGAAGGCAGGTGATCAAAACAACCCTTGGAACACTTAACCTAGCAGCTTCTTAACTGTAAGTTGCTTAATACAAATGATTAAATGTAGATTTCTAAATATTTGAAAGAAAAATACAAGACAGACGACAAAGATGATGCGACAAAGTGAATTTAAAATCCTTGGGGTATCACTGAAGAACATAGTTCCACTCTACACATATACTCTCCCAGCTACATCCTCATCCTACATCTTTTGAGCTGACTGTGGCACCTGACTTCAATATGACCCAAATCAACTGTCACAGACCAGGAATTACCCTAAAAGACATTTGCAGCTGGGTGAAGAGATGGGGACTGACTTGCTGGCCATGTGGTCAGATGAGCACAGAGCCGAGCACAAGCAACGTGCTCCTTTTAGCACCAGCAAGTCTTCAGCTCAGTTCATTTCTACTGGTTGTCTGCAGGTAAAAGAACAAATAAGTGCAGTGCAGAAGAGGACATGTCTGAAGATTTTCTTAATAACCTAATTCAGCTGAAATGACACCTCACTAGCAACTGTTAGAAGTCTAATTTTTATATCTTACCTTTTATCAGCAGCGCAAAGGTCAACATTTCAACAAATACTGTATTTTACTGTCTGAAATATGGCTTTTGGTACAATTTCAGGGGAATGGTTCTTTGTTGTGTTCAGAGAATCCTTGAAAGCAGCTGGCATAAGTAGCTAATGGACATTTCAGCTGAAGGCTTTATAGGACGTTGTAAAGCTTTCACGTTCTATAGAAGAGAACTTGGACTCTGAAACTTACCATGACATTATTTGCCTACATCTGTGTGGGAGGGATTACCTTCTCTAAATATGTTCAATGAGTTCTGAATGTCAATGCCTCTTAAATGCCAGCAGTCATCAGCTTCAGCTGATCAGAATTTAGTTCACTTATTCGTGAAATAAAGAGCTAGAATAAGCCTTCTTGTTTCAGATTGCTACTTCAATAAGACGGCTGACAACCTGCTCATACAAAAAAAACCCCAAACCTGCTCATTTTCAGTAGTCGCTCATTTTGAGAGACTATTATCAGTGGCTTGTCACCCCGACCCAGGGTGGGAGGACAATCTGTAAATTGACTCAGGGTCCAGTCGTTATACTAAGCTCACACTGATCCAAACTTAAATGGGGGGGAGGTCTGGCATAAAATGGTTACAGTACTGACGATAAATGAATGAAACGACAACTTCACACTATCTTCTCAGGGGGTAAGGCTGGTGCCTTCTCTGCTTGTACAAGAAAATTTTCACTTTCTGATCTGATAATGAAAAAAAGAGCAACAGAGTAAGATAGAAACCAGGGACTTAAGATTGCAGAGGATGTATCAGCTGATCCTAATAATCCTAATAATTATTTTCTAGAACTAAACAATATTAAATGCTAATAATATAAACAGGGTTTTTTTGGGTTTTGTTTGTTTTTTTTTTTTTCCTTAACAGTGGAGATTAGAAACAAGGGAAAAAAAGAAGAAAGAAAAAGAAGCAGCTAAGTACCAAATTCCACTGACAGCCTGCAGGAGATAGACACCTGATTTTTCTTGGTATCCTTAAAAATTACTTCTGCTGCCAAGGCTACAGTGTTGGTCTGCCCTATTTACAGCCATTAGAAGCCAGAGATGAATAAAATCGCAGTATTGCAAGACCTGGCAGGTAAAGGCACTGCTTTATTAGCAGCGTTCCCATGCTTGAATCTTCCATAAAAGAAGAAAATCACCAGTAGCAACTAACTTTGAATAAACCCACAGCAAAATGACCATTTGAAGTGCCCAAAGGCGACAGACATTAACCACCCTCACACTTGTCCCCAGCACAGACCTGAAACACCTTTGTGTCCAGCACCCACATTTGACAGTTCTTCCCTTGAATGTTTGTTTCGTTAAAAATCAGAAGCTTAAAATAACAGTGCCTGGTGGAGTTATTGAACCTAAAAATAGCTGTCCGACAATTGTTTAATTTATTTCCCATTGTCATGCACTAAGACTTTTATCTTAAGGCAGAACAAAAGCATTCCAGACTTGTGCCTGTGTTACATACAGAGAGATTTTGAAATGACTTAAGGACAGTAACTATTAATTATACGTTGGAAGGTTATTTATGAAGAGCAGGAATTTCAGGGGAGGGGAGAGATAGAGAAGTCAATTTGCTTTCCCAGAATAAAAAAGGAAAAATTTTAAAAACCAGTCTACTTTGTCATTTTACCTTTGCTTCTCTCCTGAGACCAAAGGCGAAGATCTTGTATTATGACTCTATCGCTACAAAATTATTTTTACATGTATAAAATTGTTATTATTCTCCAAAATAATAACATTTCAAATATCTACGCTAAAAAATTTCCGAAGTACCTGTCAATTCAACTGCAAGATACACAAAATGCTACCTGACAGCATCAGTTCAGTTGTTCTCCCATGTTACAACGGTTTACAAACAGGAATGGCATGCTTGAAAGATTCCTTTAATAGATTCACCACAGCTGAGAAGTTTAGCAAGACATGAGCAAATACAGTGATCATCACTTCAGCAATCAGACAAAGAAACCAACTCCTTAAATACTCTGTGTTACAGTTCCAGTTAATTATCTACTAGAACAAGAAAATAGGATAGGCCTTTAAAACAGCCTGTCAAACCAACACTGGGGTTTTCAGGAACGAGTTGTTTTACCTACTGTACGGGACTGGACCTCAACGGAAGATCCCACCCACCTTCTGAGCGGCACTAATACAGAAGTGGCAGTGGTGGTGCCACCCCATCTGTGAGCTGCTGTTCCCACTGGTGCTGTACATAACGCATCATACAGTTTGTCTTTTCCAGGCTGCAGCCTGGGAGGTTGGAGATAATCATACATAAGTTTTGTTGTTAAATTACAGGTGTAACTGAATTAGGAGCTTTAGATGTTGTTTCATTACAAGCTATTTTTATTGCATCTCTTCTACAATATAAAAACTGTTGTCTTTAAAATTAAGTTTAAAACATTACTCCAATATAGAAGATTTTTTTTAAAAAGTACTTTATCCCCCAGAGCTCCAATAAAGTTATGTAAACAAACATGCATTTGTTAGCCTACAGAAACCAGGAAGTCTTTTGTCTATGTGCTTTTCTTTTCTTTTTTTTTTTTTTTAAATGCTGACACATTTGTTAGGTACCAACAGGTTGAGCAACCTAACAGTTCAGCTCTCTTTTCACTTCCTACCATTACCTTCACAGTATCAAGGCTGTCTTTTGCCAAAGATAAATGAGGCTATTCCATTTGACAACACATTTTTCCCCACTGCCTCCAACAGCGGTAACCTGATAACAACAACAACAAAAAGTTAATTGCCAAGTCAACCCCATAGATTTTTATTCATTTAGAAATAAAAACAGTGACTGCACCACCTAATCTTGTTTCTTATGCTTTGCTATCTCTTCTCTTCTTGACAGTACAAAACACATATAATGCGTACTTGGAATCTAGTATATTCCCAGTGAAACTGTAGAATATGGCAGCATCCAAGAATCCACAATTATCTGCATCGAGACAGAAATGGATCATAATTCAGCAGTCAGTTTGCTTATGCAAAGTAGGTATTACAAATCGCACACGTGATAAGAGAGGAGTGTGTGCAGAAGGTATCTAGGAGGTAAAAGTCTACGTGAATCTAAACCAGAAAACATATGCTTTTCACCTAGGAAAAAAACCAGACCCCACAGCTGACTTCAAGAAACTACAGCATGTCAAATTCAGCTTTGCTGATGCTCAGATCTTTCTTGGAAGGGCTGTAGCTATTTTTTTTTTTTCTTCCAATTTAAGCTTTTTCTAAAGATGGGCTAGAAAAGAACTAAGACTGCACATGTACATCTTTGACTAGTGTTTCGTAGAGAAAATAACTTCATCTGAGAAGCCTGTGAGGAAGATATTCGAATCAATGTCTTCTCTGCTACCTACGCTCTTTCTCCCCACCGTGACCGCAGCTTGCTACTTGTATTAATGGCAAGGGTGAGAGCCAACCTAAGAAAAGGAATTTAAAAGCTGTTATGTTTTATATCCCATTACTCTAAGTGTCACATGCAAAGCTAAGCCAGTATAAATAGCCCTCTACTACATGCAGGGGAACTAAAATAAGATCTTGCATATTGGATGTCTTGTCTGAGTGATCATATTTGTGAAAACTATGGTAAAACAGGTACTGCATCACAAGTGGCAAAAATTCCTTCAAGGGGAGAATCCGGCAGGGAGAAGACTGAAGAAACTTATATTTGTTTTTTCAGGTATTCTGCAACACGTGGGCGTCTGAAGCAAGGGAATAGCACACACAAGCAAGGATAAAAGGAACCCCACGTAAACCACAGAGAATCTTATATGTGACAAACACAAGGACAGAGGTCATTTGGCTCCAGGCACATGGGTACCTAAACTAGGTAGCTTTATTTCTTGAATAAAAGGCTTTAACAGTCAGATAACATCTAAAGCTGTAAAGTCATTTGTCTTCTCTGCTTATGTTTCTGGAATGGTAAAAAAAAACAAACACAAAATGCTCATTAACCAAATCTTTAGCTGCTGCTAGGGGCTGATTGGCTCAGCACTCCTTTAGCTGTATTTTGACATGTTTTGCGAAGCTGGTGATTGTGAGTGTGAAGGGGCTGAGTGGTGAACAGAACCTGACTCTGAATTTGTTTCTCTGCAGCTGTCTCAGCGATGCTGCCAGCAGAGAGCAAAACGCAGGGACGCTTGATTAGCAGCTAGTTAGCCATCTCGGTAACCAGGAAATCAGAAACCACAAATGTAAAAGTATATGCAAAGAGCTCACATCATATTCTATTTCTATTTCTTTTCTTATCAGGTAGGCTAAAGCACTCAAAAGCAAGTGCTTAAAGACTTGCATGTATCTCAGAACATCTGAGCGTGTAAACATGAGGTTTGATTTGCTGAAGAACTCAGTGTTCAGCAGTTTGCAGTGGGGGGTAAGTATTCTCAACATACGCTCAGTAATAAAACAAGATCAGGCCTTTTATGGTTTGGGAGTTTGGTTTGGAGTTTTTTTTGGGGGGTGGGTTTTTTTAAGATGTATAGGGAAATTCTAGTGGCAAGGATTTAACATTATTAGACCACACTAATTGTCTTATCACTGAATACAATGAAAATTAGTTTTATTTGGAATAAGAAAAGTTATTGGTGATTCAAGATGTAGCATTCTCCCTAAAGAACCAGAAATCATGATTACAGAGAGATCTCCAGCTTTCAGCTGAAGTAAGAATACTAAAATTTTCTTTCAATTGCAAGAAAAAAAACCCACACCACAAAAACCCCAAAACAACCCAAACCTGAAATCCAGAAAATCTTTTTTGAGCTTTAAAAGTCTGCAAGCCCATGGCATTAAGGTCTGATTAGGACTTTCCTGCTACTTAGGTTTGTCAGTATTGAAGGGAAAGATAAGTTATCTTCATGGAAGGCAAGATAATTCTTAATTAGGATGATTAAAATGTGGTTTAATGAACCTCCTACAAAATACACTTATGGAACTATACAAAGACATAAAATATTGACACAAAATAGGTGAAGTTATATGATCTCCTAATTTGTGTCTGCCACCAACATGGCGTACAGCAATAACACATACCGTATCTCAGGCTGGCACTGAAATGCAATGAAGACATTTTCAGACGGCTGACAAACCTCCACTTACTTCATTGCTGCAGCTCGTCAAAATGTATCTTGGCTCCGCAGTGGTAGAATTCACATCCTTTAATTGAGGTAAACAACTGAACAGTGAAAATTCATTGCAGTAATTCAAACACAGATTAGAGGCAGAAATTAAATAATTAAAAATTAAACAGGTTTTGCTGGACTATAAAGTGTGGAAGAGAAACAAAGAGGTTAACAGAAACAACTGAGCTAAAAGCTTGATTTGCCAAAGCTGCTGTACAATGGTTTATTTTACCAATATCTCAATTATTGGCTTTGCTATTGTCTTATACCCCTAAGAGAGTACCGATGTGTATTCCCATGATGCCTGCAAGGCTACTGTGGTCAATGTCGGCTTTCCAACATATCTGAGACACTGTTGTTGCCGGGCTAGAATTATTTCACACTGACAGCCCAGAGTAGCATGTAAGGAGTATAACCTGACCTTCCTGATCTCCTCTGTTGAAAAGAATCAGCACGGGTTCCTGTGCTACTCACTTTCTTCTGTAACCACCATCTAGGCCTCGGCTGACTTACTCCACCAGCTTGCAAAGTTTGGTAGATCATTAGCAAGGGACAGGATAAAAAAAGCAAAGCATGTGGACATCCAGGTGAAAAACACCCCACAAATATTCTACTCGTGAAAATGAGAGATAAGTTCAACATTTGCACACTTCTTTTTACCACATCAAAAGAGCAAGGGACTAACTTTTAACTGATGACACTCTACATTCTTAAGCAAAAAAAAGTTACCAAAGGACAAATTCAATACTGACCATTCAAACAACCCTTTCTTCAGATAAGCACTGGAAACACCATGTGTAATCTTTCAGTGAGTTTATTCTTTGGAAAGGGGACTGGCTCCTTTCCCAAACGTGCCATGTTCTGCTGTGTGATCACAGATCACCGTCCTCGACTACCTCCAAGCCTGACAGCTGAGCCACGGATATTGTTTTTGTCTTTGGGTAACACAGCTTTTTAAAACCAAATGCAAGCAGGGCTACAGGATATGAAATACCATAAAGCTAAATTCGGGGACTCGTCAGAAACAGCAGGTCAAGTTGCTTGGCAGCACAAAGGGCCTCTGTGTTTAAGAACCTGTCTTTAAAGAGATACCCCGCATGTCTTCTCTGCAGCCCAGCTGCTGTTGCTGTGTGTTGGACTTTGTGACCAAAGCAAGGCCACCACTCTACCAGATTGTCAAACAATTCTGACAATTGCACTGGAGATGGAAGGAGGGGTGGACAATTACCAATTTGCCTAGCAAATGAGAATTACATTTATTTAAGTAAAAGACTGCTTTTCCTCTGTGTCAAAGCACAGAGTAGCAGGCAGAAGATTCAGAGATCCCTTTCTTCCATATTTGTGTTATCCAGTGCCTCCAGCTGTCTTAAATACCCGGAAGGTGGGACCAGAGCTCAGATCCGCAGCACTAGCTTTTTGAACTTGCATTAATTCTTAACCACTCCCCTTTCCTTCCAGTACCAGGCGATTGTGACAGTGTCACCCGCATTATCTGTCCAACCCCCTCCGTCCCAGCGGAGGAAGCTCACCCATACCAGCCGCCTTAACTGCTCCCCATTTGGCAGTCGACAAGCTGACCCGGCTTACGCTGCGCTGTAGGCAGTAGCTTTCCGGTACTCCCTTTGCTGTAGCCTTGTTAATCAAAACGGATGTTGGAAAACTATGGTCAGTGCTAATAAAGTTTGTTCCTTGCCTCCTAAGTCCTCTTGCAAATTGCGTACACAGAAATTCAGGCATTTTACTGAGCCGCACTGCGCAGCTGGCACTGCAGAATAGTTTACAGAATGGCAGAGAGAGACAAAATATAGAACCTTTTCCTGGCAGATATAGGTCACAACTAAGAGATTAAACAAAAAAAATGCTTGATTTAACCAAGTTCTGTTGCCCAAACCCGAGTGAAAGCTTCAGGACGTCGCCTTATGCATGTAGGGGAGGAAGAAAGAGCGTATTAAAAATCAAAGCAGGGGAAGTGCTACAAACGCTCCCCCTGTCTCCAGCAGCAATGCCCGTTGGCTGTGGGAGCTGGCGCTATGCGCACTCTGCCCGCTCCCACTGCACACAACCGGCCCCACGCTCTGGTACCGTGGAATAAGAGAACCTACAGCTGCCTGAGAACACACAACTCCCTGCAGTTATGCTGCTATGTTGGCAGAAAACCTTCCTCTCTAGACATTTCATGAGAAGCCATGCAAACTTCTGTTATAGTAGTTGTCGTTTCCAGAGCAACAGAACATGGTTCAAATTCCTGCTGGTGTATTGTCCGATAAAATTCTTTTAAAACTGTCTGATCGTTGTAAGAAAGAAAGCAGAGAGACTAAGGCGAGGCAGTTTCAAAAAGGTACTAAACTGAAAGCAGAAAGTAAATTAAAACCTCTCCTGAAAGAAAACAAGCCATGGGTTTACAATTAAAATACCCTTAATGGTTTTATGTTTTTTTTTTTTATTAAAAAAAATAAAAATAAAAAACCTTTTCCCTTTTTGTGTCACCTGTGTATTAAAATCAGCACTGACAAGACTGTACTTGATGGTCTAAAAATCTCACCTGTAGCAGCATTAACTCTCCCTATTGGAAATCAAGGGCGTGCCCTAGCCCAGGGAAAAGTGATGCAAAAATACCTGCTGCTTAAGATACGAGATGGAAAAGCTAACATAGTACCTCTTCAGCTCCCATTCCAATGCAAAGCAATGTTGAATTTGGAACAAAACCCAGAAACTTAATGAAATGAACAGCTTCAGTGTTCTGAGAAGTGATACGCTTGAGCGAGCCCTGAGCGGGCCATGGGATTCAGTAGTATGCTTTGGCCATACAAAAGGAATATTACTGTGAATGATCCCAAGTAGTGGGCCAAACTACTGAGAAAATCCTCCACGTATAATTAAAACAGAGTAAGTTAATAAGGATGTCTGATTAATTCAGGTCCACCAACAGCACAATTATTACAGCCTTAGGTGTCATCTTCAGAAACAGCATTGATGTGAAAGACCTTGCATGCAGATTTCCGCTGTAAGTGGAACTTAAATCTTCAACACTAAAACCTGATTCTTTTGTGGTGAATGGGAAAATTCTTCTCCAATTACAAAAAGTAAGTGGCTAAGAAGTCACGAGCCCTTTGTCACAGGAGTCAGTTACACATGGAAACAGTAAGATATAAACTTTTTGGGTTTTGCAACAACAAGCATTTGGGCCCTAAAGTAGTTGCATGTGCAAGCACAACGTTACCAGCAGGCTGAGTTCTGCAGTTCTGCCCAGTGCAAAATATCCAACAGAATTTTATTTCCGTGGAAGCTGTGTTTGTACATAAAGAGTGATTTGAACTCAGAGAATCATATCCACCAATAATAAATCAATCAATCAATCAATAAAACCCCAAACCAGGAGGTGGTGACATACACAAACAGCAGATCAGCGAGGCAGTTACATCTAACCCTTGCGCTCCCACACCGCGGCCCCGGGGGCAGCCAGGGAGAGGAGTGCTGGCAGATGCACAGGCAGGCGACTGCAGCCAGCTCCCCTGCCACCTCAGGAATTCACCCACTTCTGAAGACCGAATCCACTTATAAACACGGAACTGAAGGAACAGAGGTTAATCATATCTTATTTCAACGACAATAAGATAAAGAGTAATTTATTCACTGCCTAAAATTCAGTGCTGCAATGACAGCATTATTAGTATTATACATAAACACATTAGTATTCCTTCAAATTACTTGTTTTGGATGAGCGTTTTATATAGAAGTTACTGGTTTTGGCAAAAGTATGAACAATTGTGTTCCTACTGTGTTGAACAACTAACATTACCTTGATTTCTTTGCAATGGGTGCTGTAGAACCTTGGTCCAGTGTTTGCTCCTGTAAGGAGCACCATGAATGAAGTCACAATTGTTTTCAAGTCAATACCATCACTTAATTAAACTGTACAGTCACACCCGCTCATTTAAGAGCCCGGTGGTTGGGGGCGGAGGTGTGGGGGGGAATAGGTTGAAATGTAAGAAGGGAGGGATATCTCCTCCAGGGAATGGGAGCCCAGCTTAAGTTCACATATAAAAACTAATCCCCAACTGTCTTTAAAAATCAAGAAAATAATCTTTAACTTATCAGGAACTTGTTTCCTTCCCAAAAAATATTTGTGGGCTATGGCCTACTGTTGCCCAAAGGAGTATATCTCAGCAACGGGTATGTCTATCCCTTTATATACTGTCTAGGCAGTTAGTACAATGCTTAGCCTCACAAAATTTTCTTTTTTTTTTTGCAGAACAGCCTTCGTTCAGCTGCTTGCTGAGGTCTTTCCCTTGTTCCTGATTTTGAGCTTTCTAATGTAAATCCTATTTTAGCCTGTGACTCCTTATAGCTTACACTGTGAAAGGACACATTTATAATTTCTTAGTACAAGCTGCAAACAAAATAAATAGGCTACCTGATTAAACATTAACTTTAGGAAAGACTTACTTTAGTGTGTGCTGAACTGCCCTAATCAACAATCAAGTCCTTTGGTTTAAAGCAATATCCTACTAACCCACATTAACATCTTCATTGAAAATATACACATTTTAAGTTAATTCAAATTACTCACTGCATCTTACATGCCAGTTTCATCTCAAAGAAGCTAAAAGTATGTCTAAGGGGATAAATCTTTTTAATTTATGTATAAGCAGAAATTAAAATAAATAGGGCATGAGAAACACTGGTAGTTTTGGTGTTATTTTGTTGGTGTTTTTTTTTAACTACATGACATAACTGTCAGAGTTAAAAAGCCAAAGATTTAATCAGACAAACCCAAGCTGTAGATGTATATTGTAACACGGAGACCTTTTTCAATATTCTCATCAACAAATCCACTCATGTCTTAGCATCATATTCCCCCTTTTTTTTTTAACCTTAAGAACCTTTTTAAGTCTGTAACATCTTTTTGTTCTTTCTTTAAAGAAAACCACCCAAAAAATGCCTTTGCTTTTTTAACTGACAATATTCTTCAACACCACTTAGAAGGGACAGGGCCCACTTTCTCCTTTTAAAGAATTATGATTTTCATGATGTTTTATACAATGAGGGAATTGATTATCTTCCATAGAAGATTAATATTATAGGATATCATTGTGGAAAGCAGCTGTATAATTCAGTTAGCTATATGGCATTTATATTTAGCATAGCATAGAATCATAGAATCATAGAATGGTTTAGGTTGGAAAGGACCTTGAAGATCATCAAGTTCCAACCCCCTGCCATAGACTGGGACACCTCCCACCAGACCAGGTTGCCCAAGGCCACATCCAGCCTGGCCTTGAACACCTCCAGGGATGGGGCCTCAACAACCTCTCTGGGAAACCTGTTCCAGTGCCTTACCACCCTCAAAGTGAACAACTTCTTCCTAATGTTTAATCTGAACCTGCCCTCTTCCAGTTTAAAGCCATTCCCCCTCATCCTATCGCTACATGCCCTAGTAAAAAGTCCTTCCCCAGCTCTCCTGTAGTCCCCCTTTAGGTTCTGGAAGGCCGCAATAAGATCTCCCCAGAGCCTTCTCTTCTCCAGGCTGAACAGCCCCAACTCTCTCAGCCTCTCCTCATAGGAGAGGTGCTCCAGCCCTCGTGGGTCTCCTCTGGACACGCTCCAGCAGGTCCATGTCCTTCTTGTGTTGGGGACTCCAGAGCTGGATGCAGTACTCTAGGTGGGGTCTCACGAGAGTGGAGTAGAGGGGCAGAATCCCCTCCTTTGACCTGCTGGCCACACTTCTTGTGATGCAGCCTAGGATACGGTTGGCCTTCTGGGCTGCAATCGCACACTGCTGGCTCATGTTGAGCTTCTTGTCAATCAGCACCCCCAGGTCCTTCTCCTCAGGGCTGCTCTCCAGCCATTCCCTGCCAAGCCTGTATTTGTGCTTGGGATTGCCCCGACCCAGATGTAGGACCTTGCACCTGGCCTTGTTGAACTGCATGAGGTTGGCTTGGGCCCACCTCTGCAGCCTGTCCAGGTCCCTCTGGATGGCATCCCTCCCCTCCAGCATGTCTACCTCGCCAAAGATCTTGGCATCAACGGCAAACTTGCTGAGGGTGCACTCAACCCCACTATTTTTTTGGACACTGAGAAGTTGTAAATCATGAGTTCTCTCGGAGCCCATTTTGCGTTTCGTTCCTTGGTGCTACTGCAGGCAAACTGGAGGGACCAGGAATGAAATAAAAAAATAATAATCATGGAGTAGGATCTTGGTCTCTCTGCCTCAACTCTAGCTGGGAAGCAGATTTTAAAGCCAACATCAGACCCTTGTGTAACAGCCATGCTGGACCACAGATTATCTGCTCTTCTTTCCAGCTACAAATTCCCCTGAACTTTTAACACACTACAAAATGCACTTAGTTCCACAATTACAGTTATATGCTTATTGCTTATCATCCACATTAGTTTTTAATTTATGCTTTCATAATCAAAACAACAAAAAAAACCCTACAAGCACTGTTGGTCATATTAGCCAATATGTCAAAAGTTTCTGGATATAATGAGCAAATGCAGATTTAATAAATTAATCTTGCCAGAGTAATCTCCTAGCTGAGGATGCCATTTCCATGATTAGATGTTTAAAACAAGGAGCTTCTACGTAGCAATGACTGAGATTTTGAGCAGGTTTGCATTCAGAAAGTACTTGAGTGCAAGTAAAAATACAGCCAAAGTCTCCTGGTAGGAAACTTTAGGAATTTGTATCAGTCTGTGTTACATCTGAGTCTGAGACTGCCATTCGCTAGGGCAAATAGATCAACTCCAAATATATTAATGCGTAAGCAAATTAAACAAGAATGATTCTTCATTTTTGCTCAGCAGCATCTTAAGTAAAACATGAAAACATAATGCCTATAAGATGACTGCTGTCTTCTTTTTTAGTGCAAGCTGCAGCACCAGCCATTTTTGCAGAGAGCAGACTGTTAACCACCATCCCAAGAAGTGTGTGTGTGGTTTCTCATTTTATTTTGTTTTTTTAAAGCACTGCTCTACTCAAGTGTTTCAACACTTCCCTGCCTTGGATAAAAACAAGTTAGCAAGTCATACAGAATTACCACTTCTCAGCTGAATCATGGAAATGGATGTAATGCAATGTAAAATGAACCAACTTAAACTACTTTTGTGGTAAGATTTATCACATTATCTTGCATTGGACACAGGGTAACAACATGCACGTGCTCACTACTGTCTTTTCTGACAAGCACCCGTTCTTTTAAATACCGTAACATCATCAGAAGCAGCTGGATAATACTTCTGTCTTTTCAAAGGTAATGTACATGTCTAGGGCTCGGACACAGGACAACATCACTACCATTAAAGTGCAGCTACTTAACAGCTGCTCTGTATTAACCAACAGCAAGTAGGCCATTAGTCAGCAGCAAAGATGGGCTAAAACAAATTTTCACTGGGGTGTTATGCTAATGCATTTTACCTTTCTCTTTCCAGAGAAATAAAACTACATGCTATTTCATTCAGTAACTACATTCAGCTACTGTGCTAAAGACACAAAATATGCAAAAACTTAAGTAGCTCAGTAGCATGACCAGGCCCTCAAGAATTTATGTCCTGATGGTTTGAATGGTATTCTCACTCTGCAGTCACAACAAAAAGTTGTATTCCTACGCTATGGTGCAGTAAAATGACTGTAGCAGCCACCTAGGGCCAGCTTTCCTGCTTCAAGTTTTAGAAGCCTCTTGGGAAGCCTGGACACTTGCTCAACTAGCTAGCCCACGCTGAACTCTGTTTCTATTTGAGTATAGTTGTACTCAGTCCAGCTGGATTAAAGCTAACTAGCACCATGCCTTCTGAACATAGCCCAGCCATAGCTTCTAGGACCTTGAGGAAGAATGTCCTCACTCGCAGGCTGAACAAGCTATTTTTGGATTCTAGAAAATGGACGTTGATAGACCTGTAGTAATGAAATGCCGGTTTAAATCAGCACCTGTCTTCAGCAAAGAGATGGCTAGCGATGGCTTCCGCAGTTGTTCCTAAAATGCTGTGCTGCTCAAATCAGCTTTCAAAGGTGCTTCACGCATCAGGCTGTCTGGGGAAGAGAAGGAGGGAGCGTGCACGGGGCAGAGTGACATGAAGGCAGGTGGAGGAGAGTAAACCAGCCAGCTACTATATAGCAGAGAGCTGGGGTTTGCTTCTGGAAGCAGCTGGTCTCTCCTTTTTCCTGCTTGTTTTTTCACCATTTTTCGTACCCTCCCCGCCACCCTGCGAGGCCTGAAAGCCCCTGCAGCATGCAGGCAGTGCCTTGGCCGGAGCGGACAAATGGCAGAGAAGGTGGCAGGGGGCTCTTCAGGCCCCAATGGATTTAGTCTCAGGCAGTGGATACATACCAACTCAGGGTCAGAAAAACACGACTGTCAACCTCAAGTTAGCCCATTGCCTTGCCTGCACACAGACCTGATAACTACCCAGCTCACTGGAAGGCAGGCACGGTGTTTCACCTACAACATGGTGTACGCAGACAGCAGCAGTGTCGAATGGGCTACCCTGAGGTGCAGGTGGACAAACCCCAGATGCTGAGAACTCCATGCTTCAGAGAAGACAGCGCAGAGCGAAGCAGAAACGAAAAGCTCCACAAGCGCAGCTCTGCCGAAAACCCCACAAGCTACAGGAATGGTGTACAGCGCTGCGTTTGGGGTCCCCGCCTCCCCCCCAGCACCCCATCCCCGGCTCCCCCGGGACCGAGCGGCACCCGGCTCTGTCCCCAGCACGGCAAAAGCTGTACAGCTGCTGCCACCCTGCGGATAGAGCACCTCCAGGACCGCTCCAGCCCGGTAACGGGCTCTCCAAAGGCGGCATCCCGCAACGGCGCTCTCCTAACTGCCCACAGGCCGGGTGTTTCCAGCGGAACGTCTCCCATTTCTAGCACATCGAGGCACCAGCATCACTAGATACAATATTTCAAACGTCTGGCTTCAAACACCTCAGGGGAAGCCATGGAATTGTAAAGGAAAGAAAAGCTATGTCAAAAAACAAAGGGGGTGAAAGGGAAGACTGAACAAAGATGCTCAACGTTCGTGTTTGCAATATCCTCAAATATGACAGAGAAAACATTATTAGGAAAAAAACTACTAGATTTTAAGGCGTCAAAATGTGCCACCTTCATAATTTTGCAAATATGTAAAAACATTTTAGAAAGCAATCAGGTATACCTTGGGCCAGTCATATCAATTTAATAAAGTTATTTGATACAGCAGTCTTTATTCTTAAAATATTTTGAGGCCTCGAGTGATCTGAGCAATTAGATTCCAGGAAAGCAAAACAAGTCAGCCATTTTGTGTAAGCATCAATGCCGAGACATGCGTAAGTGCAGATTTACTAGAAAGAGGATTTTCTAGTAGTGTGCTACTGCATGATATATTCTCTCCTGGCAAACTGGTACAAACATGTTCCTTGTTATGGTAACAGTCGAAGAGAATTTGCCTTAGTGGTCCTTCACCTTCTCCAGCTATCCTACACAAAAATCCATACAGGTTGAAACGTGCAGCTGTACAAACTCTTGTCAAGTCAGAAGGGCTGAGAGCAGGTGCCCAGCACTTTTATTACTTTGATAATTTGGACTTTGATGTACCGGTGTCTTAGGTTAATGCCTATCCACGTGGCCTGAAATGATATAGTCTTGATTGAAACCCTATACTGCTGTAAATAGTATGTCATTAGGTCTCTTCATACTACAGTGCACTACATCTATCAGTTAACAGTCGTGAAGCTCTGGATGACAGGAAGGCAGCGCATTGGAACATCAATGCTGCAGGGATTCTTAGGAGAAAATGAGAGCATGCAGAAGTAGCAAGGCAGTATTCTGAAAAATGTGGCATTTATTACAACTAGGAGGACCTCGTAGCCTCAGAAAGAGAAAGGATCACGCACCGCAAAAAACATTTTAATTTAAGATGCTCACAAAGCAGCATGACACACCAATGTATTTAAAAATTGAATCTGATCTGGCTTTCAAAGATAAAGCTTGTTACCTATAAACTTACCTTTTCATGTTTGCCAAAGCATGTGTGAGAGTAACTAAAAACATTTTTTTATATCTGTTTGCAAAGTTCTATAATGCAAAATGAATTCTGAAGACAGAAAAAAAAAAAAAGGAACCTAAATGAAAACATGACTCAGGCAAATTCCTGAAGGGACAGAGAAGAAAACAAAACTAACAGAACTTCAGAAAAAAAACCCAATTTTTCTTCTTCATCTGCTCAGTACTTTAGCTATTTGCTTTTTGCTCTTCTGTCCTCTAACTTGTCACTCAAGACAAGACAGTTTTCAGCTTTCTTATCTCAGTGGTGTATTTCCCCAATCCTTGACCTGCCATTTAAACTCTGGTTCACCTGAAATAAACAACAAGGGACTCTCAGTGGATGAGATTGCACGAGCCTTTCGACTGCTGACCATTCACCTCTACCAATGCTCACAGTCATCTCCTAACACACCAGAGCTTCCTGTCCTTCTGCCAGAGAAAGATTCTGCCAAAGTCTAGAAAGGAGCAGGTATGGTAGGGAAGATTGAAACCTTCCCTTGCTAGCCGGATTCCCATTCCTCTTGGTGAATCCATATTGACTCCTTCTGATAACCTTCTTTTCCTCCAGATGCTTGGAGATGATGCCCAGAACAAACTGTTCCATCATCTTTCCAGGGATGGAGGTGAGGCTGACTGGCCTGTAGTTTCCCGGGTCATCCTTCTTGCCCTTTTGGAACATTGGGGTGACATTGGCTTTCCTCCAGTCCTCAGGCACCTCACCTGTTCTCCAGGACCTTTCAAAAATGATGGAGAGCGGCCCAACAATGACTTCTACCAGCTCCCTCAGCACTCACGGGTGCATCCTATCAGGCCCCATGGACTTATGGATACCCAGTTTACCTGACTGATCTCTAACTTCTTCAACCAAGGGAACGTCTTGCTTCCTCCAGACTTTCTCTGTTACCCGCAAAGTCTGGAACTCCCGAGGACTGGCCCGAGCAGTGAAGACAGAAACAAAGAAGGCATTCAGCAACTTCACCTTCTCTGCACCTTCATCTGTCACCACGGCACCTGTCTCATTCAACAGCGGGCACATGTTTTCCCTAGTTTTTCTTTTGCCTCCTATATACTTAAAGAAACCCTTCGTATTGGCCTTGATATCCTTTGCCAGGTTCAGTTCCAAGGCTGCCTTGGCTTTCCTTGTTTCATCCCTGCATACTCTGACAGCATTCTTATACTCGTCCCAAGCGGTCAGCCCCTTCTTCCACATACTGTAAACTCCCCTCTTCCACCTGAGCTTTTTCAGAAGCTCCCTGCTCATCCATGCAGGTCTCCTTTTTCCCTTGCCTGATTTCTTGCTCTTTGGGATGCACCGATCCTGAGCTTGGAGGAAGTGATGCTTAGATATCAGCCAGCTCTCTTGAGCCCCATTATCCTCTAGAGCCCTCTCCCATGGGATTTGTCCAAGCAATTCCTTTAAGCGATCAAAGTTAGCCCTCCTGAAGTTTATTTAAGGTTTCAGCCCTACTTGTCATTTTGTGCATACTGCACTTATTCCTGAACTCTATCTTCTCATGATCACTACGGCCAAGTCTGCCCCCCACCAGTCCCTCTTTGTCAGTACTAGGTCCAGTAGTACACGTCTCCTTGTGGGCTCTGCCACCACCTGAATCAAAAAATTATCATCAATGCACTGGAGGAACCTACTGGACTGTACATGCCCAGCTGCGTGGCTTTCCCAGCAGGTATCAGGGTAGTTGAAGTCCCCCATGAGAACCAAGGCCTGCAATTGTGAGGTGATTCTCACCTATCTGTAGAAGGCCTCATCAACTTCCCCATCCTGATCAGGTGGTCTGTAATAAACACCCACAGTAGTGTCTCTCATATTACCCTGCCCTGTAATCCTTACCCGCAAGCTCTCAACTTGCTCTTCACCCGCCCCAAGGGAGAGCTCAATACATTCCAGTTGCTCTCTCACATAAAGGATGACTCCACCACCTCACCTTACTGGCCTGTCTTTCTGAAAGAGAACATAGTCCTCCATGACAGTGCTCCAGTCATGTGAGCTATCCCACCATGTCTCAGTAATTGCAATGACCGACGCAGATCTATAACTCCTCTTGCTTATTCCCCATGCTGCACACATTAGTGTATAGGCATTTCAGAAAGGCCAATGAGTGTGTAGTTTTTGCCCTTGAGGGGTGGTGGGCCTTCTGATTCTCAAAAATACTAGCGCACTGCCCCACAAGTGCTGAGCTACTACAGCCAGGTGCCTCTCTAGCGAGCCCAGTTACATCCAATTACATCCATCCCCCTTTGAATCTAGTTTAAAGCTCTCTCAGTGAGCCCTGCTAAGTCTAGTCCTAGAACCCTTTTCCCCCTGCAAGACAGGCTTTTCCCATCTGCTACCAGCAGGCCTGGTGTTCTGTAAATCAGGCCGTGAACAAAGAACCCAAACCCCTGCCGGTAGCACCAAGTTTGGAGCCAGTCACTGACCTGCTGGCTCTGCCTGTTTACCCCCTCATCACTCCCACAACTGGAGGGATAAAGAATAAGACTTGTGCTCCCGATCCCTTAACCAGTCGTCCCAAGGCCCTGAAATCATTCTTCATTGCCCTCGGCGTTCTTCTCACTACGTCATCACTGCCTGCCTGAAAAACTAAAAGGGGATAATAATCCGATTGCTGCACCAGGGAAGGAAGCTTCTTCTTAACAACGTTAATCCAGGCCCCAGGGAGGCAGCAAACTTCCGTATATAGCAGGTCCAGTCTACGTATTGGGCCTTCCGTTCCCTTCAGAATTGAGTCATCTATTACAATGACCTGTCTTTTGTTTTTTACTGAGGCAGTTTTGGTTTGGGGGGTGGTCGGGGGGACTAGGCCTCAATGACACCTCCAAGATGGGAGGATTATCATCCTCACCATTGTTCAGTTCCCCTTGCAGAGCAAGATCCCTTCAGCTGGCCCAGACAATGACACAGGATCAGCAGTGCGCTGTCCCCCAGTACTCACCCTGATCCCCCTCCACCAGCACAATAAAGTTGGCCGTTCATCTCAGCACTGGGAGATTCCATGCTCGATTATTGGCTTCCTCCTCCCCTCCCCTCCTGCAGGGGCAGCAGTAGGGGCTGGGCCCACAGGGTTGTCCTCTCCCCGGGGCTTTTCGCCTTCCCAGACCTCCTTTCTTGTGGACTGGCCTTGGCCAGCTGCCCAGCACCATGGCCGTGTGCTTGGGGCCTTGCTGGCACTGCAGCCTGCTGTTCTGGGACAGCTTTGAGGACATTTGCTAATAGCTGAGGTGCTCAGAGAACTCCGGAGCTTCCCTTGCATGTGGCAAGAGCCTTTCACAGGCCTGTGACAGGCAGCTTCCCAGGGTGCTGGCCTTTTGGCTCTGGTTTCAGAGCAGGGATAACGCATTGGATCTCTCTTGGGGCTGGCAGCAGGATGCAGCTACAGGACCGCTGCGCTGGGCCACTGGGAGCAGAATGCTCTATTGCCCTGAAGTTTGTCCTTGTGGAGCCCTGCCTGGGAGCCCCAGTACACTGCGCAGCCACCCAAGTACCAGCAGGTAATTTCTGGAGACTACAAGGGGCTTTATTCCTCTGTAACTCTTACAGAAACACAAAGGCTTTTACCTGGGAAACAATAACTTCTCAGTCTCACTCTCTTCTCCCAAGGCATGGGGAAATCACAACACCGCGCAACTCAGGCACTCTTTCCATCTCAGCACCACACATTGGGACACAGTTTCACGTGCTGCAGACTCACAAGCTAATTAACTTCTGGAAAGCAACTGAATTTCTCTGTTTCTGCCTCTGTTTGCTTGTCTCTACAAAAACAACAACAATCTACCCGATACAGTTCTTCCCTTGCTAGCTGCCTTCCTGAAGGCCTACGAGGAAGTCTCATGGAGAAATCAAAGAAAACCCAAGCAGAGGGAAGTGTTGAGCAGAGGCCATTTACCCTCAGAAACTTACCCTACCTGGGCCACTTGGAGGGCAGCTGAGGGAGCTGTTTCATCAGTCCCTGGGGGTCTGTGGCAGCGGTGCTGCAGTAGAAGCTTCGGTCCAGGGGCAGGAGGAGTCCCCAGGGGAAGGCAGTCCAGGCTGTCATGTGGGCGCCCCAGCAGCAGGGACGTTTCCTCACCGAGCACCATGGAGTCTGCTACTGAACTTGACAGGTGCCCCCACTGTGACTGGGTGAGCAGTACTTTGGTTCAGGCATTGCCCACAAGCGGGCCTGACTGAAATCAACATTTAATCATCTAAACTGCCAATTAAACCACTGTCAAACCACTGTTTAGGACTTGAACCTGATGTAGTGGTTGGATGCCATCTTGGGTACAGTGATCATGAAATAATAGAGTTCCTTTCCTTCCTGATTGCCTCTTTGTTGGCACAAAAGTCCGCTGGGTCTCCCGAGTTCCCCCGCCTTCCTCAGAGAGGACAGCTGCTCCCTACTTCTAGGAATGAACTTCTACGCGGCATCAAGGCCTCTCAGGAAGGCACTCCATGCACACACCGTAAGACCACCGTAGTTTGCCTGAAGAGCAGAGGCTTGTTCAAATCTGGACAGCCACCCCACATGGTTTTCTTCGCACTTTGATCCCCACGAGTCTTTGATTCTGCCTTCTAGCTCTCCACCAACTTCCATAGAGCTGGTCAGCAGTCACTCTGCAACTAACTCTTTCCTCCTTCTTGCACTAGAAAGGCACTTGCTGGTCTCCAACAGCAGAGAAACCCTTTTGGATGACTGACATTTCCCAGGCCCTAGTTACCCTCCCATAGAGCACATTGAGGTTTTTTGCCCTAAAGGGCACATGACGGGACTCAAGCCCTCCGGAACAGGCAGTGCTCTGACTCCTGACTCTCCTGGACTCTGTGGAGGAAAGTCCCTACCAGGTGCTTGCAACCTCCATTAAAAAGGATTTCCTGCCTTATGCTGCAAGAAGGAAGCCTTCAGTTAGTACTGCAGCAATGCTGTTGGGGAACAGTTTGTGTCATATGACACCAAAGTGGGGGGAGTGGCTGACACACCAGAAGGCTGTGCCACCCACCATTCAGCGAGACCTGGACAGGCTGGAGAGGAACCTAATGAAGTTCAACAAGGGCAAGTGTAGGGTCCTGCACCTCGGGAGGAATAACTCCCTGCAGCAGTACAGGATAGGGCTTGACCTGCTGGAAAGCATCTCTGCAGAGAGAGACCTGGGAGTCCTGGTGGGCAATGAGTTGACCATTGCCAGCAATGTGCCCTCGTGGCCAAGAAGGCCAATGGTATCCTGGGGTGCATTAAAAAGAGCGTGGCCAGCAGGTCGAGGGAGGTCATCCTCCTCCCATCTATTGTCCCCCGGTGAGGCCACGTCTGGAGTAGTGTGTCCGGTTTGGGGCTCCCCAGTTCTGGAAGGACAAGGGACTACTGGAGACAGTCCAGCGCAGGGCTCCAAGGATGATCAAGGGACTGGACCATCTGTCTGATGAGGAAAGGCTGAGAGACCTGGGCCTGTTTAGGCTGGAGAAGAGAAGACAGAGCGGGGATCTCATCAAAGCCTATAAATATCTAAAGGGTGGGTGCCAAGAGGACGGGGCCAGGCTCTCTTCAGATGTGCCTGGTGATGGGACAAGAGGCAATGGGCACAAACTGGAGCAGAGGGAATTCTGTCTGAACGTGAGGAAAAGCTTCTTTGCTTTGAGGGTGACGGAGCAGGACTCAGAACGTGGCAACGGGGAAAGCCCTTTGGCTACTGTGCAAACACAGTCTATAGAAATCTTCATGTCACAAATACAGGCGTGACACTGAACTTCTATTTAAAGAAGAGTAGCTTTGCCACAATTCTATCCAACCTAGGCAGCGAGGATGGGACCTGGTTAGAGCCTTGTTCAGAACAAAACAGTTGAAGCGCGCCAAAAGTCGCTGGGGCCAGGGCGCGTCATGTTGGGGAGTGAGCTGCAAGGGCCACGCTGGATGGGCAGGTGTAGCCCACATTGCCAGGAGATGGGCGGCAGCGACAACTGGGCCGTCATGGGCCACGCTGCTCTCTGGGGGCAGGGGCAGAGACACCCCGTCCCAGGGCTGGGTGTGAGCTTCCACGCGCACGGCCATGGTGCCTGGCAGCCAGCCAAGGCCAGCCGGAAGGAGGGGGGTCTGGGAAGGCGAAAAGTCCCAGGGAGAGGACAACCCTGTGGGCCCAGGAGGAGGGGAGAGGAGGAGGAAGCCGATAAACGAGCGTGGAATCTCCCAGTGCTGAGATTAACGGCCAACTTTATTGTGCTGGTGGAGGGGTATCAGGGCCAGTACTGGGGGACAGCGCACGGCTGGTCCTGTGTCGTCGTCCGGGCCGGCTGTAGGGATTTTGGGCCCGACGTTGCTGGCGGGAGCTTTCTCTAACCCGCACGGGCCCAGTGGGTCTGGAGCTGCTCTCAAGTGTTGGGGAGCCGCCGGAGGACCCCAGTGGCAGCTGGCTGGTGGTGCTGGGGCCGCTGGTCTCAGGAGCTGTGGAGCTGTGGGATGGCCCCAGCACCGCCTGAGTGGGTGTTGTCCTCTCAGCACTTGGTGCAGGCACGTGGCTGCTCTCAAGGCATCTTCTGGGCTGGGTGTAGGGTTTTTGGGCCCGACGTTGCACACGGGAGCCATCTCGCACTCGCATGGGCCCAGGGCGGCTGGAGCGGCTGCTGCTCACGAGTGCTGGGGAGCTGCTGGAGGACCCCGATGGCAGCTGGCTGGCGGTGCTGGAGCTGCTGGTCTCGGGTACCAGCGAGCTCTGGGATGGTCCCATCCCCACCTCACTGGGGGTGCTGTTCTCAGCAGTTTGGGCTGGCTCGTGGCTGCTCCCCCGTTGTCTCCTAGGATGGCTGTAGGGCGTCCTGTCTCGATGTTGCAACGGGGAGCGGTTTTGTGTGTGGGCAGGTCCAGGTGGGCTGGAGCGGCTGCCGCTCTCGAGTGCTGGGGAGCCATGCAACAGGCTTGATGCTGCTTGTCTGGTGGTGCTGGGGCTGCTGGTCCCAGGTGCCGGGGAGCCCTGGGAAGTCCCCATTCCTGCCTGGCTGGCCATGGTGCATCCGGCGAGCGCCGAGCTGGTACTGGAGGCTGTAAGGGGAAGCAGGAAGGTCAAAGTCATGGCCCCCAGGCCTGGGGCAGGACAGGCCAGAGCGGTGCCCCCAGCCCTCCTGGAGCAGAGAGGCTCCGCCCAGCCCACCCTGGGCATGCACTGCCAGGCCTTGCCTGGCCCCAGCCCCAGGGCAGCCGGGTGCTTTGCCTCTTACAGGTGCCCAGGCCAGCACAGTGGTCGCAGTCCCAGCTGGCCATGGTGCTACTCAAAGAGAAGCATCGCCTGTGGGTGCCCTCGGAAGCACAGGAGCGGCACACAAGCAGTTCCCATGGCCTGTGGAAGCAAAGGGGTTCATGGCTGTGAGGACAAAGTGACTGCAGCATGGGATTGTCCCACAGAGATCTTGTTCTCAGTCCTTCCCCTTTGAGCCCTTGGCGAGACAGAGATCCCATGCAGGGCCCCAGGGTGCAGCGCTGGCAACTTACCCCCCTTCGTCTGCCTGCTCCCTGCCTCCTGGACACAGGCACTCGCTGGCATTGCAGTGGCTGTGCCTCTCACTTTGTGCTATGTTTCTCTGTCTCTCCTCCCGTGATGGAGGACTGATGAAGAAAGGAAAATTGATGAGCCTCCGCTGCCCCAGCATAAGGCAGATGCAGGGCATCCCTGCTGTACCAGACCTGCCCTGATTCAAACTCCTCCGTGAAGCTGAAGCCCAGACTCAGGGGACAGCAGAGAGCCAGGACTGCTGGGCAGGCCCTGGCATGGCACAGTGCTTGAACCCTCCTATCTTGTGAGCTGGGCAGAAGGACACCAACCTGAAGAAGATCCAGATCCCCATGGTGAGCATTTCCGAGAGAAATGCATCCCTGTCTCTGCAGAGCGGGCACTGGAAAGAAGCAATGCCGGCGTGTACAGCCACACCCTGCAGGGGGAACATAAGGAGCCCGAGTGAGACCCTGCTGACGCTGAGTGCCTGCCGTGCCCTGGGGGCAAGGGTACAACTCCTACCTGGATGCAGCCCCTGTGGAACCAGGCGTGTTTGCACACTGGGCACACCATGGTGCCATAGGACTTTCTGTCCTCCACAGGGTCCAGGCAGATAAGGCAGGTGGTGTCCTCTGCGGGAGCTGCCTCCACTGCCTGCTCTGGCCGGTGCTCCCAGCAGAAGGACCTGGGGAGAAGAGGAAAGGGATGGGTGAGGTGAGAAGTGCTGGGTCCTTCCCCAGTGCTGGCAAAGGGGAGAGGAGGTACCTGTACTCCAAAATGAACTGGGTGACACATTCACCCTCCACAGCACAGGGGAGATGGAAGCTGCGGTTGCAGCCCATCTCCCAGCAGGTGATGGTGGCCCTGTTCTCGCCACAGACGAAGCAGATCTGGAAAGAGTACAGCAGCCCCCATCAGCGGATTGGGCCGTGGCTGGGTCGCAGCCTGCAGATCCGCCTGACGGAGAAGGCTGCTGTGCCAAAGAAAAGCCTCTGCAGAGCTGCTGGGAGCAAGACATTTGTCCCAGAGCTGCTTGGGAGGGCTGGGATTTCTCCCTTGGGGTCTGGACTAAGCTCCAGCAAACCTCTCCTGGCACAAGTCTCCCTGTTCTTGTCAGGTTCTCACCTTCTGTTCTGCTTGCCTGCTGGTCCGCCAAATATCCTCAGGGAGGAATCCCATGAGTCCTACCTCTTTGAACCGTTGTGGAAAAAGGTCACTGGCAAAAAACTGCAGAAGAGAAAAGATGAGGAGGTGATGAGGAGAGGAAGGCAGGGACTGCCTTTTGGGAAGCTGGAGGGAGCCCCGGAGGAACTTACCAGGCAAAACACATGGGCACAGAGCCTGTGCTTTTCCAGCTTGCGCCCGCAGAGAACCAGGTCAGCCTCTGCCCGGCGACACAGCACGCACACTGGAGGGGAGAGAGCAAAGGGCGCCGGGAATGAGTACCTGTGTGGGGCCAGGGGACGCGTCCCTGAGGGATTGCCTCCCGGGGCCCATCTGCCCCTGCCCAGCTGGCTGATGGGCAGGGCTGGAGGCCGCAGGGAGGAAGGGGGCATTGCAGGCAGGGCTGTCCCAGCAGGTGCCCACTGGCCCAGCCTGGGTCCCGTGTGCTGAGGAAAGGAGGGGCCCTGCCCCGGAGCGCTGGGGAGCTCTTGCCACCCCTGGCCACTGCTCTCGGCCCCACGCGCACCTCCCTCACACCCCCTCTTCCAGGCTCTGGGAGGGACGCTTTGCTCTCACCCTGCTCCATTGAGTCGGGGGCCTTCTGCTGTCTTGCGGACATGGCACACATCAACACTGAGTGTGTATGGAGTCCAAGTCCCAGCAGCGCTGGGCAGTCTTCTCCAAGTGCTCCTCTGATGACCCTGAGGGAGAAGCGGGACACGAAGGAGCTTGCAGCCCAGGCCCAGAGACCCGAGCTGTGGGGCTGGTGCCCTTTTATAGCCTTGGCGCCGCGTGTCACAATGGCCACTGTGACATCAGCACCGCTGGCCTGGGCACACCCCAAACATGGACATGGACGCCCATGGCCACCTGCCACCCACTCTGAGACGGCCACTGTCTCACGGGTGAGCCTGGCCCAAAGGCCTGGGGTTAATCCCTAGGCAGAGCCCAGGGCTTGGGCTTCCCCCAAGGAAGCTCCCTCAGGGCAAAGGCTGAGCTGCCCCTGAGGCAGCCCGGACCTGCAGGTTCTGGACCCCAATGGACGGCTCAACAAGTGGGGGAGGTCCCACCAGCACCATCTGTAGAAAACACAAGTCTTGTCCTGTCTCTTTCCCCTTCTCCCTTCCCCCTTCCCTCAAAGACTTTTGTTTCTGCCTCGCCAGCCTCTGGGCTTTCTTTGCCTGTTGTGTCACTCTGTTTTGGGTTCCTGTTTTGCACAGGACCTGGGTCTTTTGCCATCTATTATTCCTTGGAAATAGCAAACTTGAAGTCTGTAAACCAACCCCGGTTCTGCTATATTCTACACCCCTGAGTGGGAAACACGTACAGAGGCAAAGCTGTACGTCGTGCATGAGGGCACCTCTTATTACCATCTGGTCCCAGTGCCGGCTCAAGCAGGGTCCATGGAGCAGGTTGCCCAGCTGGATCTTGCCTGACTGCAAGGCACAGTGGGTGGCAGGTGGCTTCTGTGGGGCTGCAACGTCAGGCCCCAAATCCCTACAGCTGGCCCGGACAATGACGCAGGACCAGCTGTGTGCCAATCCCCAGTACTCACCCTGATCCCCCTCCACCAGCACAATAAAGTTGGCCGTTCATCTCAGCACTGGGAGATTCCATGCTCGATTATTGGCTTCCTCCTCCTCTCCCCTCCTGCAGGGGCAGCAGTAGGGGCTGGGCCCACAGGGTTGTCCTCTCCCCGGGGCTTTTTGCCTTCCCAGACCTCCTTTCTTGTGGACTGGCCTTGGCCAGCTGCCCAGCACCATGGCCGTGTGCTTGGGGCCTTGCTGGCACTGCAGCCTGCTGTTCTGGGACAGCTTTGAGGACATTTGCTAATAGCTGAGGTGCTCAGAGAACTCCGGAGCTTCCCTTGCATGTGGCAAGAGCCTTTCACAGGCCTGTGACAGGCAGCTTCCCAGGGTGCTGGCCTTTTGGCTCTGGTTTCAGAGCAGGGATAACGCATTGGATCTCTCTTGGGGCTGGCAGCAGGATGCATCCACAGGACCGGCCTCTCCGACAGGACCATCTCTCTGATGGGGAAAGGTTGAGAGTCCTGGGCCTGTTTAGGCTGGAGAAGAGAAGACAGAGCCTATAAATATCTAAAGAGCGGGTGCCAAGAGGACGGGGCCAGGCTCTTTTCAGAGGAGCCCGGCGACAGGACAAGAGGCAATGGGTACAAACTGGAGCACAGGGAATTGCACCTGAACTGAAGGTCCCTTCAACTCCTGCTGTTCTGTCGACAGGACATGGAACTGGGGAGCAGGGAACGAGTGCCCTTTGGCTACTATACAAGGGGTGCGCAGGGCCCCAGCTGAGGAGCCGGCCTGTCCGTGGTGAGGATGTGGCACAGGTACCAGGGGAGGGGAGGCCACAGGCCTCAAAGCTGGCCTTATGGCGGGCCCAAACGCGGCCGGGCTGTGCCCACTCTCATTCTCCACTTCATCAGAAAGAGATACCGGCCGCCTCAGCCGTTTCCCGCTCTTTTTGTGCTCCCCGTCCCGTCCCGCCCCGCCCCTCCGCCCGCCGCTCCTCCCGCGCCCGCCCGGCCCCAAGCACCGCCCGGCGCTCGCCCGCCCGCCCGCCCGGCCCGGCCAGGGGAGCAGCGGCGGTGCTCATGGCGGCGTGGCGGGGCGCCCTCGGCCTCGGCCTTCTCTGCTTGCTGCCGGCGACTGGTGAGCGCGGGGTTGAGAGGCGGGGGGTGCCGGGTGCTGCCAGCGGCGCTGCCAGCGGCGCGGTGGGATGCCCAGCCCCGACCCCGGCCCTCAAGGAAGGTTGGCGGGGTCCGGCGTCTCTGAGGCGGCTTTGGGGACTCCTGCCGGCTTCCTCCGCCGCTGGCGGGGCTGCGTCCGGTGGGGAGGCCCTGCCGAAGACCCCAGGACGGGGGAGCCCCTGGCTTCCAGCAGAGACCCCTCAGCCCAACCGCTGTCGGACGCCGGGGCCAGGGGCGACGCTGGGGCCGGGCCGTGTGATTTTGAGGGGGCCACGCTGGGGGGAGGGGGGGGAGGGCGAATTGGGTTCACTGAGAGAAAAGTTATGCTGAAAGTGAGGTAAGTTTGATACCGGTGGGCGTTGTTAGACAGCAGCAATTAGTGCCTCGGGAATGACTGCATGGCCACAGCTAATGAGTACCGTCTGCTGGTAAACCCAAGGTAAGGCTGTTGGGGGTGAAACGGTGTACCACAAAGTGGCTCCTGGTCACTTTTGATGTGTCCTATTAAAAACCTTCACCATTTCACCCCCGATACGGTAAATTGTAGCCTTTTAGGGCAAGACAATATAAATAGTCAGGTGTTAAGTGATGATATGGCGTAAACAGCTCTGCTTATAAAAGGTAATTTGATAATTGAGTTCATACATAGCTATCGGATGCTAACATTGATAATTGTTTTTTTTTCAGCAGTCCTGTCTATAACTATGTTGTTATTGCACTTAAAGGATGGAGCATGTGGTCTTCCCCAGCTTTGTCATGTGATGAGAAAAAGCAGATGTGATCATAGGTGAAGTCTCGGAAAAGGAGAAGTGCTCTTGATATTGTGTGTATCAGTGGTGTCACTTCATCTGATGGATCAAATTCTGCACGGACACGTGCAGGAAAGGTGAATGTGATCTTTAGTGGATCTGCAAGAGGACATTTGACTTGGGCAGAGTAGTAAAGGATCACAGTTTGTCTGAGGGCTGAGCTAAAGCATGGCTGAAATGGTCAGTTTTATCTGTAAGTAGTTTGAAGGGTGAACACCAGAAAAAGGGTTCTTTAAGCTGGCTCACAGTGATGGTGCTATAGCAGTAGTAACTGTATGCAAGCTGGCCTTGAATAAATGGGTTTGGAAGTTAGTTTTCTTATTCGAATGGTTGGGGACTTTCAGTGGGAATAGTTTAGCAGCTCTACTCTTGAGGTGGAACTCCATCAGTTTCTCCGTCAGGGTTTTTGTGGTATTGATTGTGTGAAATCATCAGGCTGCTGTTTGCAGGATAAGATGAACCGCTCAGTAGCTGGTATACCGAAACGGGAGGTCATTTCTGCCTCCCTCAGCCTTAGCTCTTGTGTTGTGCTGCGTTGGGTGGGTGTACACTGTGCCTCTTCTGAGGGGATTCAAATTCCCCCAGCATAACAGCTGGGGAAATAAAGTCCCACAAGCCCCTAGCTGATCTCCTGATCAGCTGGTGAATTGGATCGATTGAGGAAGAGTCTCATGGGTGACACAGCTAATGGAAGAAGAGAGGAACAAAGCAGAGGAGCCAAATTCTTCTCTTTTGGTGCGCTTGGCCTTTGTGGGCTGAGTTCAGGCACCTGAGAACTGGCCTAGACCTTTAGTTTCTGTTGTTATTTTATTGTGCTGCAGTAGCACAACTGTGAGATGGAGAGAGTAATTTTGTTGGATGCGCTCTGTTTTGTTTGTAATTTCACAAGGTATTTTGGAATTGGTTTAGCTACCTATCATTTCCTTATTGGTGGTACAGGGAGGAGAGGGTTGTCAGGTGATGTGTCTGCAGAGGAAAAAAATGGTGAACCAGGTATAAGCATGCGTAAACACATTAGTAGAAGTAGAGTGGTATTGGTACGGTACAGAAGGGCCTCTTGGCTTGTTTTAATCAACCTTCACATTTAACCCCTTAGAACATTTTTTTTTGTTGTTGGCTGAAATATTCAGCTATGTCCTGGTGCCAGAGAGTCGAGACTGTTTTCAAATGGCAGAATCAGTTCAAATATTCCAGGAAGTACTCCTTGCTTTTCTTCTGAACAAACATGATTTGTTGTCTTTGCCTCTTCTTGTTTGCTTTCTCTGAACAACTACACCTGAAGTAATTTGAGCTTGGATGGAGTCTGGTTTAAGAGCAAAATATCAGGGTATGTGTTGTTTATGTGGAAGGAAAATGAGGAATAGAAACTATCTGACTGCAGCATTTGTCACTGAAAACTGTAATGATGGTCTTGCTAAAGATTCTTCTTGGGAAATGCTTTTTGCTTAAGCTTTGAGGTGTATTTTTATGTGACAGTTGGAAGCTTTTAATGTACCATTCTTACATTGCAGTCATTCAGGCTTGAGAGGGCAAAGAGAGAGGGAAAACATTAAGGAATGTATCGGCCCAATGCAACACAATGCTGGAAAGCACAGGATGTCTCCAAAGAAATCCATCCTAGTAGATGAACATCTCCATTTCCTTACCATTGTAGCTGCACAGGTTGATGCTTGCAGTGGTGCAGGGGGAAGACGCCACTTGAATGATTTTGGTCCTAGGAATCTGTTTTATGACACCTCTGTTTTATGCCATGGATTAACAGGATTAGGATTTTCCGTGAAGTAAACAAAGCAACAGGGAGAAACAACCAAGTTGCATGGAAATCCAAATCTACAGTGATGCAGTTGTGTTGCATCTTTTGTGTCAAGCCAAATGTCTAGGAAAATTTGACATTTTTTTTGGTAACTGATTTTACAGCTTGTGTGGGATTTTTAACAGATCCGGCCTAGTCCCATTGCTCTTTGAATCTTTACAGTAATTTGGTAGCTACTAGGAGAGGTAGTGAAGATAGTATCACCAGACAGTGCATCTCATAAGTTTATTTGCGTGCAGTTTTGTCCTTTATGTATGTGTGAACAGTTGGGAAGAGCTACTTGACGAAGACGAGATACTTTGTGTGCAAGGAGTAAGTATTTGCCTTTGCTGTACTCTAAAGGGAATAATTCATTTGTAAAATGTAACCAAAACACTTGAAACGTATTTAAATGTTAACCTAGGTGAGCAGGTCAGTGTGAGAAAGAGACTTTATAGGGTTATTTCTTTAGTTACTAACTATTGGATTTTTACTTTTTTCAGTTTTGGGTGAGGATTGTCAGGCATATATTGATCATCATGGCAAGGCACAACCTGCAAAATCCTGTCCCTCCTTCTGCTGTGGAAATTGCATGCTTCGATACTGTTGCTCTTATGCGTTCTTAAAATTTGATGAAGAACGACAGTTTCAGTGTGATCTGCTTCATGGAAGGTACGAAGCAAGCTGAATGTATACAGCAGGTTATAATTCTGTCATCGAATAACAAAAAATACCCAGTTTAATGATTAAAAACTTACAAAGCACCTTTGGGCTCTATATCTGTCTCTATCAGGCATCTCCATTAATGCATGTAATACCTGTAAAATGGGAACAATGAGGTGGACAAATTGATGCATGAACTGGTGTGTCTTTTCTTGAGCTTTTTCAAATACTTTTACCCTATTTAATTTTTCTTTGAGGATGACAACATTAATGTCTTTCTCTTTTTAGTGTCCATTACCTTTCATAAGCATTTGGGACTTAACCAGGTACTTGAATAAGTCATAAATTCCATTTTTGATGTGAGTTCTCTTAATACAGGGCCTCTGACTCAAGCAACGTAAATTATATGCAGTTTTTTTCGGACCCTGATGATTACAGGACCTCTGACTCGAGCAATGTAAATAACATGCAGGTTTTTTCAGACCCTGATGATTACATTTCTTCTGCCCCCAGGTAAGCCATGCAAAGTATCAGCTTTTAAAGTGATATTTATTTAGAGATTCTTCTTTGTGAAATCAATACACGCCAGTAGAATAGGGAAATAGAAATACTTCTTTGTGGGTGAAGAATCATAGAATCATAGGGTTGGAAGGGACCTCTGGAGATCATCTAGTCCAACCCCCCTGCCAGAGCAGGGACACGTTAGAGCAGGTTGCACAGGAACGAATGTGCAGCACTCAGATTCTGTGTACGTGTCAGAATATCTGAAGAAGCAGAGACATGAGGAAGAGGGTAGATTGTGCCAGGTAGACCCTACCGATGGCTGTAGGGAATAGTCCGTGTTCTTATTGCTGAAGGGGATGTTGCGCTCTGAAGCATTAGCACACTTGCTTGGGACCCTTCGATGCAGATGGGCTGAGTCCATAGTTGCTGCTTTCATTTGAAGCATCTGCTTGCTTTTCAGCATCTTTTGCACTTAAAACAAGAAATATTGGTTAAAAACTATTTCCATCTTGGGAAAAATAAATTCTTTTAAGCCTGTGTGCTGCACTGGTGATGACAAGAGTCCTGCTGCAGAACGTTTCTGTTTTTTTATAGCATGAAAGACTACAGAGAGACGGCAAGGGTTAATTCTGGGCTGTGAATAATTGATACATCTGCATGGGTTTGAATTATTGATCCTTGGAGTGGTGTCGGGGGGGACTTGAACCCGCGGAGTCGGAGGCCCTCGCCGCGCTGTCGCGCCTTTAATGGGGCGTGGCGAGCGGCGTGACGCCAGTGGGGGCGGGGCCGGGCGGCGGGCGCGGGGCGAGGCGAGGCGAGCTACGGCGGCGAGGGCGAGCATGGGGTAAGCGGGCCCGGCGCGGCGGGAGCGGAGGAGGGCTCGGTTAGCCGGGGCGGGAGCGGGGACACCCCACTGGCGCTGGAGCAGCCCCTCTGCGCGGAGTCGGTGGCCCTTGGCGAACGGGGCCGTGCCCGCGGCATCGCCTCCACCGCCCGGGAACGGCGCGGCGCGGCGGGTGTTGGGGGCCGGTGGGCCGTTCTCCGAGACGGCTGCGTGGAGCACCCCACGTTGTATAACCTGTAGGTGCGGCGGGAAGGAAGCCTCGTTAGAGGCGCGTAATGGTAGCGCCGCCAGGGCATCGGTGTGAGTGGGGTAAATGGATGTCCAGGATCCTCCGACCCAATAGTCTTCCACAGGGAGAGGGTTGATGTAACACCAGTTTTGGAGGAGGGATGCCCCTTCCTTTCTGCTGGGCTGATGGAGCTGCCTTGTGTATCTTCACACGCATGGTTCAAGTACAGCAGGCGTGAACCTCATCTTGCAATCAGCGTTCACTCTTGATGCATTTTTAGTAGATATCAAAAACCCCCTTCCATTTCCCATCTTTAGGGGTGCAGAAATTTTGAACCTGCTGGAGTAATAAAGGTTAAATATAAAGAATGCAATATTTTTTTTTTCTGTGCCAGCTGCCTTAGTTATTAAAAAGCACAGAAAATGGAACAATATAGTATTTTAAAAAAACAAACAAAACCAAAAAAATATGCACAATTGGTAAAGGAATTGTAATCAAGGCCCAGGGTCCACAGGGTGCATTTGTAAATGACAGAAAGCATTTAGGAAGTAGCAACAAAGTTGCTTTAATTATCTTTGTTTTCAGCTATGGAATGTCTAAAAAGAGAGAATCGCTGATGTCTCACCTTGAGAAAATGGGTCATTAGTGACTTCTCTTTTTCCTTTCAGTTACATCACAGCTTTGAAAAATTAATGCGTTCTGCAAAGGCCTAGACTTAACATCAAGCTTACTTTCTGGTTAGGCAATTTTAATAGAAAGGTGGTAGTTAATCACAGAAATCTTGTCCTTGAAAAGGCACTCGGATGTGTCTCCAGAGGAATATCACATCCACAGAACTTTCCAAAGTCACTAATGACTTTGTGTGTCTGATTTTAGGGGGTTTCAACATCGGGAATGAAAGTGAGTAGGACTTTCTGTGACTGCAGTCAGTGGGACACCAAGTAGGTTTCTGTTTCATTACAGCCTTTGCCCGATTTTTTGTGTGGTATGTGTTGGGTGGGTTAGTTTGTTGTTGTTTTTTTTTAATTTTTTTTTTTTTTAGTTTGATTGTTGTGTTTTTTTTAAACCAAGCAGTAAGCCTTATTCCTTCTGAAAGAGTTGTCCCTGGTTTCTGCCTGCAAGGTGTATCCCACCCACTCGCTCCATGACAATTTCTTTTAAAAGATAAGTTTTACATTGTTTCTTGATGACTGTGTTTATTTAGTACTTTACTGTGTGGAGAGGAGGGCTGATGTCAGTTGAGATATTTCTTTGTATCTCCAGCAAGATGAGGGTAGACTTTAAACAGTCAGTTTAAACAGGAGGAGAGGCAACAAAGAACAACTTCCTGTAGTTCCCTGTTCTTTCTCTTGAGTTGCAAACACTACCTTTCACTCTGCCCTTCAGAAGGAGGAGATGATGGTTTCCTGGCATTAAGGGTCAGAAAGCATTTAGTTCCTCATTCTTGCATCGAGCTTATTCCTAGATCAAGTTACCGCTCTGGCACATTGCTCATAAATCCTGGCTTTTTAAGAGAATTTCACATCTCTAAGGGCTTGTCACAAACTGTGTGTTGACTTGCCACTGGGTTGAGTGAGCAAGCTGGGGTGTCTCTTCTCCCGGCTTGGAAAACCTGGCACAATTATGCTTTAATTCTGTCGACAGTGTTAGGGAAGGATTAGGGGTGGTATGTATGTTCCTCCTTGGCTTGTTTAGCTGAGGAGTTTTTAGTTTGCTTATGCTTTTGTGCTTTTTTTTGCCATGTTTATGCTGAGGTCTTCTGCAGAAGTGCAAGCGAAGCACCAGGCTTTTAGTAGGTTTCTTTTTATTAGTATCCTCTAATGTTAATATATTTCAGTATTTAATATTGCTTATCAGGTGCTGTTGAGGCAGGGGTGCAAGGCACCTTTGGCAACCCTATTAAGTGCAGTTTGCAGTGCAAGCAGTTCATATCCTATAATCTTCTTTTGGACATTTTAAAGATAAATGACATTCCTTTGGGACATCTTAATAATTTACTTTCAAGTACTTGAGAACATTCTGCTTTCCAGAACACTGCATTTGGAAGCAAGTGTAAGCATTTTAGGAAGAGTATTAAAGTCAGCGTTAACTGCGTTAACTCAGATTCAGGCTTTTTCCATTGTTGATCAATCCTTAAAGATCATTCAGAGCTTTTAGGTCGGAGTGTAGGCATTGGTTTCATACCACTAAACTTGTTAAATTTGCCACCATTTTTTCCTTGCATGTAAGATGACCACACACAATTTCTACAATTTCTGCTGCTAGTGAATGCATTGTGGCAAGGAGTTACTACTAGAAGGGGGTTTGCTTTTTTTTTCCCCCCTTTGGATTACTGAATTTTCCTCTGCTGTGCTCTGTTTTCAAGGATGGATTGTGAGTAGTAAGGTTAATTTAGTTGGGGTTTTTTATTCTGCAGTAAGTACATAGTATTACTGCTGTAAGAAACTGCAAAACGCAGAGCACTGATTTACTGGAACCACGGTTGTCATAATTTGCATTGGTAACATGGTTATTTAGCCTTGGTATGCCAGTTTTCCAATAGTGACCCTTACTGGAAAAGAAAATTAGATGACTCATCCACAATTCAACTAATTGTGAAGTATTTGAGTGTTTAAGGAGGTGGGGCAATTCAGAACATCTGTATCTGAGTTACAGAAGAAAATACTGAAGTTTGGGCAACTGATGTTAGTCTTTCTAAACAGAAACAAAGCTTCAAATTGTCTTTGTACACAGGTAACTGGACTCTCTTTCTGAATTAATTTCTGCCTTGGAGTTACAGCAGGTTGTGTAACAGATGCGGTAATACTTGAGAAAAGGCTGTTCATCCTTACAGGATGAGAAGAGGGAGGCAGAGTGAGAGTCTTCCTGGGAAGCCTCAGCCAGCAGAGACAGGACAGCCTTGTTAGACTGGGGATGTGCTCATTTGGGTCTTGTGTTGTCTTGTGACTTGGTTCTCCTTTTGTGAAATGGAGAAAATCCATGTCATTCTGCCTGCCTTTGATTGAAATGGAAGATCTGCAATAGCCTGCTGCGTGTGGCAAAACCAGTACATTTCTAACTGTGGAAGATGTGATTACCCTAATTTGCTGTCTCTCAGTTTTGATGGTTTTAAGCATATGCTTTCTCCACAGGCAAGGTAGAAAATACTGTGATATTGAACTATATCCCATTTCTCCTTCTCCCCATAACTGTCAGGGACTTTACCATGTATTTGGGTGCTCCAGCATCTGTAATAGGTTGCCAGTGATAAGAAAATAAATTAGGAAGATTATTTATTGGAAAAAAACTAGAAATGTAAGCAGTCTATAGTTAATGAGCAGAGGATTTCTTTTCCAGTACTGGTCCTCAATGTTTCTGTAATTAATAAATGAGTTAAACTGCATACAGAGCTCATTCTGTAAGGCTTGCATTCAGACGCAGGCTAATCTCACTGAGGAATGTAAGCTGCTTGTCTAGAAACAATTAAGATTTGGATTTGAAGCTGTTTTAAAAAATTGTTCTGTGCTTTTTACTAGCCTGAAAAGTAAATAGAAGCTTGCACAATTTGTAATTGTAACTTGCATTGTAGAGCATTTGGGATTTTGTTTAGTGTATTCTCGGTGAAGAAGCTACTTAAAGCTGACAATGAAGTTGTGAGTTACCATTAGTGATTCCTCAGCTGACTGCTTCAGGCAGTGGGCTTAATGCTCGTGCAAGTTCATTTACTCTGAAACCAAGATGGAAAGAGAGATTGGAAAATGCTGTCTGGACTTGGAGGCAGATGTACGTGGTTGGGTCAGCATGCTCTTCTAACTACAGAAGGCTGTTTCATGGCAAAAACCAAGACAACCTGGCCTAAACATGCAAAGACTCAATAAGATTAATCACTTGGATTACGTTTGGGAGCTCATTTTTCTGTGGGTGTGTATTTCATTGGCTGTACATGCTCACTAGGGTAGAGTGTTCCCTTTTCTAATTCTGCACTCTTTGCTGTGCCTTTGCACAGTGTAACTATGAAAACAGCAAATTTTTAACACACAGGTTGAATCTGGAGAGAGCTTTTCAAAGCTGCCGCAGGTAGGGTAACCCTCAGAAAAGAGTCCCGTGGCCAAAGAAACTGAGAATCCTTCCTTGAAAATGTGGTTAAAAGACCAGGATTGTTATTTAGTAAGATCTATGAAAGTTTGAGCATGCAGGTTCCCAAGCTAGCTCCAACTCTGGTGTTTCATATACTTCCATAAAATAGCCACGGCCTGAGGTGTAGCCAGATGTTTTTGTGACAGATTGTGTTGTAGATGTGTTATGGGAGGAGGAGGATGTCCTTAAATTACCTAGCCTTTAAAAACTGCATTGTCTTCTGTGAAAAGAAAAAAAATAAACAGTTTAATTTCAGAAAATTTGCAATTGTGTGAAGATTGGTCTTTTGACAAAGTCTATTTTTATTAAAAATATATTAAAAATATTTTGTACCATTTGTTTTTAATGTGGTAGTCCTCTCCGTGTTGCTAGCATGATTTCTGGCTCTCTATTCCACCAGGGTGTAAACTTAAAAACCTGGGGGTTTTTTAGGTTATGGAAGGAACCAGTCATCAGAGTCACTTTTGTGACCTTTTTTATGAAGGTCTTGTTAATGATGAATACCATTTAAAAGGAGAAGTAGTGGTTGGCCAGATGTGACCTCTGCTGCAGAGGTGTGTTCTTATTTGTGCAGTGTTAGATTTCCCTCGATGATCCTCATTGTGCTGGAAGAGTAATACTTCTCCTGAAGAGAGGGAGCTGAGGCAGCATGTCAGTTGTGTAGGATAATTTGTTTATGTAATTTAAGCTTTGCTCCTGCCTGAACACAGTGTTTCTAACTTTTGTGTATGTGATGACATATGGGTAATGTGGGTAGAGAAAAAGGTGTGTTTCATGTAAGAGCTGGGTCATATGGTGAGCAAAGCTGGTGGGTGTAACCTAGTCTAAACTTCCTTTGATTGCAGTTTCAGTGTGTTTGGCAAGTCATACACACACCATGTTGTAATTTACCAGAAAAAAATAATCCCTTTATAAAAATTTTAAACAAAACTTTAACTCTTTAGCCAAGTTAGTTTCTAATTAGTTGCTTAAATCTGCTTTCTAGAATTAGTATGGTATTGGCAGTAGCAAGTTAATAGTATTGCAGTTGTTATTTATGGGGGGGAAATTTTCTATGGTACTTTTTTTTTTTTTTTTTTTTCCTCTCTCCAAGTTAAACTTGTTCTATTAGTTCAGTTAACCATTTCAGAAAAATCCCTCCCATTGCTTTTATGTTGGTCCCAAATTTTAATTAGAATGGTGGGTAACCTGTATTGTTGAACTGGGACCCTAATGGTAGGAGGGGAACTGAGTGACTTTGATTACAGGCAGAGATATTTTAAGGCAAACAATCTACATTCTCTTTTTGTCACCAAAGGAACATCTTAAATTTATGTATTGTCTGTAGAAGCAAGTGGTTTGTATTGTGTTTAAGGATGGTTTTTATGCTGAGGGTCCAATGGGCTTGTCAGAAATTGTCTTGTGATCTCCGTGAAGCTGCAGGGTTAATTCTTGAACAGTTGATGGAAGAGTTTAGTCCCTCTGAATGCAGCTCTGACTTTCCCCCTTCTTGTTGCATGCATATTTTTAATGTGCCAGTTACCTGTAGCAATTATTCTCAGATGCCTGCTAAGTGTACAATAGTAGATTTCCTGGGAAACTTCCCTGGAAAATTGTATTTTCAGTATGCATTACAAAGGAATTTACATAAATAGATGTATTTAGTATAAGTGAACTGTTTATAGACCAAAAAGAGATGCTTGTATACGTCTTCCATAGTTACTTGTTGGATCCGGGTGTCAGATGTCTGAATAAAACCACAAACTCCAGGAAGTTCCCTCCCTGCCGCTTTCTCGTATAGGCTGTTTAAGAACTTGTGCTAAACTTGTTACATGTTACTTAAAAAATTAAGAAGTTAGTGTCTTTTTAAAAAGTAGTAATTTTTACTTCCAGTACTTCTTTGTGTATTAAGTTGAAGTGTATTATTTTGGGCTTAAAGTAACCCACATGACCAAATAGAAAAAGGCCCCATTCAGTAACATATTTAGCGAACTTTTTTTCTCAAAAGACTCTTGCATTCTTTTTCTACAACACTTTTGCAGTTGCAGGGCTTCTTGGCTTACCATGGCACTATTGTTGTTGCTTTAGTATTGGTCCTCATGCCAGAGCTGGTTTGGCTGATGCTAAGGGTCACTGGGCTGTGCTCAGCTGTGTAGGTTTGTCCTGACTTTGGGGACGTAGCTCGGGGTTGTTTAGGCTGCAGGTAAGCATAGGTGTCCTAGGGATTGTTTTGGGGGGGCTCCTGCTGCAAACTTTCCTTCTTTTTGGGGTTACCCAGAAAGAACTACGGCAAGTTGTGGTAAGTTTTAGTGGTTTTCAGTAGGAGTTAATAGTTTGGCTGCGTTACAATTGGCTGGTCAGTCTATCTAGTGTTAAAGTCATACTTATGTTTTCCTGTGAGTATTAACCTCACAGGAGTTTGCCTTTTGTGTAATAGTAAATGTTTTTTTGAGTCTCTAGCAAAATGGTTCTTATATTTTGAATCTTCACACTAAAATATTAAACTAAGGAAGTCTGTTGTTTGTAAAGTTGTAAAAACTAATCCCTCTGAAAGACTCATGGGAAGTCTTATTGCTCTTTCTTTAAAAAAAAAAAAAAAACAACTTTATTCTTTAGTTTCCTGCTAAGCTTTAGAGGCAGCATGTGGCATTATATGGCTGGGACTAAAATGTTGGACTTAGGAAAGCATCTTAGTCTGGGGACTTGTTTGGTCATGCCTTATATCTGAGTCAGGGCTAGTCTGGACATTTACCATGCTGACACATTTCTGGGAACTCTATCCTTTGATGGAGAAATAAAGAATGATATGCATATACTCAGTTTTTTTAGACTTTTAGGAATGGCCTAAATTATCTTCTGAAGTCTTTCCAGACCATGCTGTTACAGCCATAACTCAGTATTTGTAAGTGTTTTTAAAAGCAGCCATGCTTTTGAAAAGAACCCTGCCAACATGTTTCTTGTAGCATGCAACATATCTTGGAATCGATTAACACTTGCGAAATAAATATGCTGCTTAAAGTAATTTTTCAGAACTAAGTGGTCTCATTGTTCGTTTGGGTATTTTTTCTTTTTTAAAGATAAAATTTGCAGTGTGTCCTGTTGTCATGAATGCATAGATATACAAAAACTTTCTTTACAGCAGGGCTTACAAAATATTTCCAACTTGAGTCAAGCTACTAAGGAGGTTTAAAAATATGTTACTGGAGTTGAAACTTGGATATTTTAAAAGGCCTTAAATACACTCAAAGAATTTTACGTTTTTTATTCCTTGATAGTGTTTAAGATTGACATCTCTGATATGAACAACTGCCTTGAGAATTATCTTCTGCAAGTAGTACTATTTAGATCCTTGGTTTGATTCTCCCATTTTAATATGTCCATTGCATCTCATTCAGTACCAAAAAGGGGTAAACCAGGCACTAGTCACATAACTCCCTGTATGTGAACTGATGCATGCTTTGAATAATTAGAAAACTTTGAAGGTAAGGTGAGTCTGTGAGGTATGCTTATTACATACGCAATTTAGTGCTTTGCAAAGGTGAGACAATAGGGGTAGAAGTGGACCAGGGCAAGGACGGAGAGAGCTGGTGGTAGGAAAGGCAGGGAGTTGTCTCTTCATATTTACTTTCACATAGATTGTATGAGAAGTTGTGATTTGTCATTACTGCAGTAAAAATGCTATTAGGTTTGGTTTTGTTCTCAATTTTGTTTTCTATTAAATTATTGGCAAAAGTTAGCTTTCATGCAAAGAGAAAGAAGCAGGAAATGCCAGTGAATGAGCTCAAGCTGTTTATAACAGTGTGTGCTTTATTTAGAGACTATGGTATATATAAATGTGGGAGTCTGGAAACCCATGCTCAAACTGTGACGCCAGCAGAGTGTTCTGATCTGGTGCTGTGGCCACCCTGGCTTCTGCACTCTGATGTTTGTTTGCAGACTGCAGGGGGTAAGGTGTGGGGTTTTTTGTTTGGTTTTTGGTTGACTTTTTTTTTTTTCCTTCTTGGTTAACCATTCAGTGGAAGAATCTTTAAGCTGCAATCCCTTATATCTGTTCTTTTTCATTTTCACGTGCAAGGTCCTGCACCTGGGTCGGGGCAATCCCCAGCACAAATACAGGCTGGGCAGAGACTGGATCGAGAGCAGCCCTGAGAAAAAGGATGTGGGGGTGTTGGTTGATGAGAAGCTCAACATGAGCCAGCAATGTGTGCTCACAGCACAGAGACCCACTTGCATCCTGGGCTGCATCCCCAGCAGCATGGCCAGCAGGGCGAGGGAGGGGATTCTGCCCCTCTACCCCTCTCTGGAGGGACCCCACCTGCAGTGCTGCCTCCAGCTCTGGGCTACCAATATAAGACCGGTTGGGGCAGGTCCACAGGAGGCCACGATGATGATCTGAGGGCTGGAGCACCCCTTCTATGAAAGCAGGCTGAGAGAGTTGGGGTTTTTCAGCCTGGGGAAGAGAAGGCTCCAGGGAGACCTTATAGCCCCTTCTAGTACCTAAAGGGGCTACAGGAATTGGTCAGGGAGTGTAGTGATAGGAAGAGGGGTAACTTTTTTTAAACTGAAAGCGGGCAGATTTAGATTACATATTAGGAAGAAATTCTTTACTCTGAGAGTGGTGAGACACTGGCACAGGCTTCCCAGAGAAGTTGTGGATGCCCCATCCCTGGAGGTGTTCGAGGCCAGGCTGGATGGGGCTTTGAGCAACCTGGTCTAATGGAAGGTGTCCCTGGATGTGGCAGGGGGTGTGGAACTAGATGATTTTTAAGGTCTCTTCCAACTGTAACCATTCTTTGATAAGATTCTGATTTATATATAATGCGAACAGTTGGTGTCATGTAATGTGAATATTTTTCCAAATATTTTCAAAGTCCTTTTAGACAGGTTCATCAAGTGAAAACAATTAAATGAATGAATCAATTGTTTTGTTTAGGAAAGGAGTGTAGGCTTTTGGAGTTAGCACACTGCAAGAGTCTTTATACAATATCTGGAATATCTTTATCTCCTGAAGCTGAGACAGTTCACTGAGTAAAGTATGCTGAGCACCATTCTGGCCTCACTTAAGTAATATTGTTTGTTACTGGTAGCCTTCCTGCGCTTTTTTCAGTACTTTTACTAATGGGATTTTTTCAGTAATTTTACTAGTGGGATATTACTAAATGTTCAGGAAGAAGTGCTCAGGGCAGTACTACTTGGGCAGTAAAAGGACATATGTTGTTACAGTAAGTGTAAATGGTGCCTGACCATTCAGTTATTCCAAGAGTATTGCTAGTTTGATCAATAGAAATTGTTAGAAAAAAAAAAAAATTTGAAGAGCTTTTCTGTTGAAAGAGGGTGTTGATGCAGCACAATGCAAGTTGGTAGCACATACTGTTTTGTTTTCCATAAATGTTGTGCTACCTTCTGCTCTTTCAAGACATTGGTCTGCATGAGCCCGAGCTCTGGCAGGAAAAGTTATGCTTCTGCTGTAAAGTAGGTGGTAAAAATGCCTGCAGTAATCCAGTTGTGTACACTCCTTAGAAAACTTTGGGTAGAACTAACTGCCGTCTGTTGTTTCACTCACTGGGCTGTTTCTGAAGGCTTATAATTTTGGTCTGTAGTAATCACACGGTATTTCAGTGGGTAGAACCGAATCCAGTGTTTATACACACAGAGAGAAACACTCTTTAAAGTGTTTAAAACACCTGGCACACCTGTACTTTAAATATGTCTCCATTTTAGCTATTTAAAAGTTGTATGCAAAACGTCATTTTAGCAAAGACACAAATGATGATGATGCACAGGGTGTCTGTAACAACTTGGTGAAAATAAGGACATGGTGGCGTGGTTTTTTTTTTTTTCACTAAGCTTTGCTTTTATCGCTTTCCTTATTAGAGATAGTAAATAGGCAATGAGATATGTCTTCAGTGAGCGGAAAACTTACTACAAATAAGCAAATGGAGCCCATGCTTCAAACTGCCCAATGTTGTCTGTTGGTGGCCAGCTAGGCTTGTGCTGTTTTCTCACTTGTCATATCAGAACTGAATATGGTTGTGAAAGATAAAGGCTTTGCCAGAACAGGGCTCTGCTCTACTGTGCTAGTTTATTTATTATGAGTAGACATTTCTCCACTTTGTCCGTTTTCTCCATTTCTTAGGCTTGTTTGATTTTGCGCAGCCTTTGCTAAAGTTCAGAGAAGTTTGTTGTCTGTAGAAGTGAAGAATTCTAGTTGTTTTTGTCAGGCCTTTGACACAAGGATTTCTTTCCTTGGCGTAATTCACTAACAAAAAACCTTTTTCCTTCTTTACTGGGGAAAAATCACAAGGAAGAACCTAAAAGACTGTCTTCCTGTGTTGTCTCTGTTAATGTTGCTTGGTAATAATTGTGTGTAGTGGAAATGTTAACTTCCCTAGTGAGAGAGCTTTCTCAGGGTTGATACAGAAGTGGAAACAAGAGCAAGGAAAAGACTATTGGGACTCCACAAGTAGCAGTAATTGTAGTTAACGTTTGTTGTCATGCAGTTTCTAGAGGTGTCTGTAGTTTGTCACAGGCATTCATGCCGTTTCTTGTGAACGTTGCAATCAAGATGGCTAAGTCTAATGTATGAATACATTGTGCAGGCTTCTCTCTTTTTCTTCTCCAGTGTATATATGAATTTATGTAATGAGTGTCTATTAAGGAGACACTGTATAATTAATCTAAATCCACAAGTCACTCTTAAATCTAATGCATTTCTGCTTATACAAATATTCAGCTTGTGTTTTAACTTGATGTATGTTCACTGTTGCCCTCATGGACAGGAGGCAGCCTGTGTTTCAGGATGTGGTATCATTGTGGATGTTAATCTCTTTTGGTGTTTTTGCATTTGCATGTGCAAGTCGGTATATGAAAAACATTCTGTAAAGGTGCAAATAAATGTGACAAAGCATGCATGTGGTTTTGCAGCTGGGTTGCAATCATCAGTTTGTTTTCCTGGCAGTGTTTCTGACGCAGCTTCTGTGACTTCAGGAGACTGCAGCAGTTTCTGCTTCCTGTTTTACATGTAAATGCTTAGGTCCAGTGACTGTGTAGGCAATCCACAGTATTAGATTTGAGTAAATTCATAGTGTTATATTTAGTATGTCACAAAATCAGTGCACAGGTTAGATACAGTTTCAGTAAGACGAAGTTGTTGCTCAGATTCTGGAAAGAGATTTGACCCAAGCTTTTTCTTCTAGCTGTTGCAGAAACAGAATGAAATTGATGGAACATCTCTTAGGAGAAAAAAAAAAATGCATTTTAAATTGAACCGGTTTTATTTGTGAATGCTTATGTTCAGTGTTCAGCTTAGTGAGGGTTAAATTGCTCTAGAAGATTGAGGTGAGCCCAAATTTGGGCTAGGGATAGAGTGCTTGGGGGCGTGTGTGTGTGTGTGTGTCAGTGATTTAACCTTCCAGTGTTGTTGGTACTCAAAAAGAATCTTCACATTTCATGGCTGTTTGGTAGCCAAGTGAAAATTGCTGGAGGTTCTGGAGATGTGTCATTTTGTTTAAAGCTGTTAACAGGAAAATGAGCAGGAAAAAAACTAGAGTTCCGTAGCCAAAATCTCTACAAAGAAGCAAAAACAGGATGGATATAAAATCAGCTCTCTACTCATTATTTTAGAGCCTGTTGTTCATTAAAACTGTCTTCCTGCAATTGTTCCCAAAACTGATACATGGTGCATTTTTAAGAAATAATAATGCTGGGGACTCTGGCTTCTGTGGAAGAAGGTCTTCGTTGATTTCGGACACTAGGAAACAGATCATATGAATTAACACTTAAAAGGGAATTGTTACTAGGCATTTAATGCTTTACAGTGTAAATTTTTCTTCCCTGTGTGGTAAACAGAACTTAAAAACAGTCATCTCCGGAAGCTTTACATCTGCCTCCATCATTTGGTACTCATCACAGAGGTTAAAGCTGGTGTAATCTTTGGCCTTTCCATACTAGGTTTTGGCAATGCTTCTGTGTCACGTAATGTAGCATAACATACTCGCTGTTGCAGTAAAGTTGGTAGAATTTCAAACCTTCCAAACCATTTGAAATGTGGCTTCTAAAACAACTGTTCACAGATGCCAAGGAACCTGCCAAGAACATGCAGTGTGGAGAGGTCTGCTTAGTATCGAGATTGGGCCTGGGAGGTCTTATGAATGTGCAAATAACTTGGTGTCACCCCGAAGTCTGGGGTGCTTCATTTCAGACGTGCCAACCTGTGTGTTCAGAGCAGTCAAGTAATGCTTGAAAAATTAAGTCATCAAACTAGTGAACTTTTGAAGCCTTATCACTGTACCCTTTTGGAATACATAAAGGGACACACAGTTGCACTAAAATATCAAGAATCACAGTCGCACTAAAATGAGAGGGACCAAAGACTCACGTTGGGTCTTTTCCATGCACATGGGAGCACGCTCCATGATAAGGATTGGTCAGCTTCCACTGACCAATTCTTCCAATTTCTTATTCAAATATATGAAGTAGTAAGAGTAACAGATTGGCGGAGGAGCAATGTGTTTGCGACAGAATATTAGGGTAAAGAGTAATACATTTCTGTGAAAGACTGTTACTACTTCTGGTGGTATTTTTCTTGCAGTTTTGGAACCCTTGTTGCGATTGGAGTTACGGTTTGTGCGGTGATTGTAATTACTATTATTCTGTGCCTCACCTGTTCGTGTTGCTGTTTGTATAAAGCATGTCGAAGACCACGGCGTAAGTACCTGTATATTTATTTTCTTTTTCACATCTATGAACAAGACTTTGCCCCCCCCCACCTGGAAAATTATGTTCCTATAAAAGGTGAAAATAATCTTGCCTTACCTTTCTGCTACAAAAGTTGTAATACCTAGATGCTGAAAACAAGCATTTAAGCTGCTTCAGAATATGAAGTTGCAGAGAGATGTTTTTGAATATTTTCTAAGTATTTAGAAGTTCTTTTCCCCCACCCCACCCCACCCCCCCGTGTGGATTTGGGGATTTTTTGGGGGTGGTTTGTTTTTTTTTTCTTTAGGTAAGCAGGAGATAGAATGAAATTTTAAATTTTTCCCAGTGTCTTAAAAATATACCTGAAAAATACATTGACAACAGTGTAATCTTAAGCAAAGTCACTAAGTGTAGCATGAAGAGGAAGGAGATCATGAAAACAAATTATTGCAGTTTATTAAAAAGTGTTAATACTCCTTTATTCCAGTAAGAGACATAAACCAATGGACCAACATCAACTCCTACAAAAATCAATGACTTAGTGTGTATTCGCCTTTTAACTGTTATTTAGTGAAAGATGTACTAACGCATGGATGTATTGGTGTGTAGACAACATACAAAAGGAAACTCATATGGGCAATCATGGTAGGAAGCTCCTTACCTAATAAAGGACATCTTTATCACCTTAATCCTTAAAAGCAGATCACATTTAAACATGAGAAATTTTTCCAGTCTCATACCAAATGATAGGTAACTTGGCTGCAGGGCTGAGTTCCTGGTTTTTGAAGAGTCCAAGAAAAAAATTTCTTTGCTCTTTGTGGTTGAGAAACAAGGAGATAAATTGGCTGCTATCCCAGTATGGGAAGGCTGTCATTACCACTGACATCAATGGAAGGCTATTTAGAGGCATACATTTCTAAATCTTTCGTGGAACTTTGAAAATGAAATTACCCAGATTTTGAAGTGAGAAACTGATCTTAAGAGAGAATGTTTTTTACGTTACTGTTGTTGGCTGTCCCAGATGATCTCCTAGAACCACCAGCGCTAACTGTGTTCCTTTTGCTTGTTTGTAGCTGTTGTGACCACCACTACTTCCACTACAGTGGTTCACTCTCCCTATCCCCAACAACAAGGAGTGCCACCCAACTACCCAGTAGCCCCATATCAAGGATATCAGCCTGTGGCTATCCAGCCACAACCGGGAATGCCAGTAGCACCGTACCCTGTACAGTATCCTCCCCCTTACCCCATGCAGCCGTCAGGACCCCCAGCTTATCATGAAACTGTGGCAGGTAAGGCAATGCTGAGTGTTTCTTCATCTCTTAAATAGCTAAAGAGACAGTTGTGTTGGAGCTGATCTTGTGTTATTTACATTTACTATTTTCTATGACTGTATTAATGTAGATATAAGCAAATTATGTAAAGTTCAAGTGAAGGTAGGTGCTGTAATTCACCTTTACTGAAGTTTCCCCATCACCATTTCTATGTTAAGCATTTGGTGGTATATGGGACTGTCAGTGGATCCAGTAAAATGATTTACTAATTCAGTTGAAATTTCATATTGAAATCAAAGTCTGATTAACATATGTAGAAATACTCAACTACTATACATACCCTTTCTAACCTCGTATTTGCTAGACGTTTTAATCTATACACAGATGGCATTTTCTAGTAATTCGTCCCTATGTTTATAGAACAACAAGTCTCAGATCAACTTCAGACAAGTTTGCCAATGACTAGCAGTTAGAATCATCGGAATCTTTTTTTCTTCTGCTTTCTTTCTTTCACAGTGTTGTTTTCACATGCCTTTATTGTTGTTATTACTGATTCCTACTTCTGCTGGTTATAGCTGTTCTCTGAACAATTCGCTCCTGGCTGTTTAGAGAGACCCAAACTAGGCTGTTACCTAGCCTAGGATCTTCAAGCCCTCTTACCAACTACCCTGTTCATCTTCTAAGTGACAAGCAAAGTATAGTCCTGAATAGTAGATAACACCCTGAGAAAGCAACTCTTTCATGACAACTCAAATACAAAATGGCAGTTCCTGATCTTAAGTGTTTGAAACCACTTAGAAATTGTACATTAACAATGTGCAAAACAGCCCACCATGTAAAAACACAGACTTGGCAGGCCTGTTGACTTTATTTTTCTGTTGTAAACTCTGAAGCAGCAGTGGGTTTTATGGGATTACCCCAAAATGCTTTGGTTTCATCTTTATCATTTGAGGGAGTCAAAAAACTAGTCATTTTGCTTCTCCTACTCCCTGGTTTCTCAAATTGTTGCTGGTTTGTTAGTTCTTAAAGTACTTTTTTTTTCCTGGGAAAATCTTGACGCACTTTCCATATTGCCAGCTGAGAATGCCTCAAAATGAGAGCTCTTCCTTTTATTTCTCTTGTCTGTTAACCATGGGGCAGTCTCTTAATTAGGTCACATGTAAGGGAGAAAATACCTGCTCTGTCACACAGGAGCCAAACGCACTCGCTTTACAAGATCAGCGAAAGATAATCACACTTGTATGTTCCAGGGGTCTGATAAGGTGCTGCATTATTTGCACTAACTTGTGCTATTTGACAGACCTGAAAATGAAGATGCCATTTGAGAGCAGCTTGTCTCAGAATACTAGAAAATAAGGATATCTTCCAAGTAATATAGATCTAGTATATATGTCAGAATCTTTAATGAGCTTGGTAGTGGTGGACACTTTTTTTTCTCTTTTAATTTTTTAATTAACTCTGAGACACTTACCAGAAAGCATTCTCCCTGAAGGAATCCTAAGATGCTTTCTCTAGTCTTCTTGCCCAGTAGTTTATTTTCACTTCTATGTATGTATACCACTATCAGGTATAGCCTGTTGTCCGTGCATCTCTTGCTTCTGCTGGCTGTTTGTTTGGACCAGATCTGTTCCTCTTTGGTGTTTTGTTTTTTGTTTTGTTTTGTTTTTTTTTAAGACTATGTTCTCCCCTGAAGGCTAACCGTGTGCTTGTGGCTACCATAAGACACACGTACACTCAAGCATCAAAAAACCCCACAAGAACAAAGGTCTTTGATCTTACTTATGAAATGCAGATGCTTTATGAGTTAGCACAAACTGTTTTCAGGTCCAGTTAAGATGCTAGGCAAGTTGAACCTCTTAACTGTATCTCAAAACAGAAGTTGCCGATGTAGAATTCAGAATGTAAAATGTACAAATATGTTTGGGTTTTTGTTTTTTACTTGTGTTTTGCTTTTGCAGCTGGTGCTGGAGCACCTTACCCAGTCAGCCAGCCCCCTTACAATCCTGCTTATGTGGATCCTCAGAAGCCCACCTATTGAAAAGATCTTCTACTATGCTTCTGTATACAAAACTTTGTAAAGTATAATTTGTGCTGTTTACACTGTGCAACTGTAGTATATTTTTCTGGAAGACAGCAATCTTTTGTCCAAGTAAAGTGAGAGTTAATTCAGTATTTTTGGTTTTTTTTTTTTTTTTAAATGCTTTGAGTATAAGGAAGGAGTATTTTTCTTGCAGAAGATGTTAATTTATACCTCAAGCAAATCCAAAAAGGTATTTTTTTATTTACTATGAGAAAAGCATGAAGAAGGAATACTTCAGAAATAAGAACCACAATAACATTTGCTGTGCAATAATTTTGAAAGAAATGGTATAATACGAGCATTGTTAAACACCCAAAGCTGTAGCAATCTTTTGCACAGTATTAAAACATAAAAACTTAATCTCTAAGAAACTACCTGATATATGTTATGTATGTTCTGCCTGTTTTGAAGCTACTATTGTTATTGTAGGTAATTGAAATACATTTCATTTACCATTCAAAAGGGAATTTTACTTTTTTGAAATGCATTTGCCTTCAGTAATGGGTAGCAAACCACGTTTCATTGTCTTTGGACAAATTGCATTTTTCTGTGCTAAATAGTATGAGTTGATAATTTCTTTGTTTTCTTTACAAATTTTAAGGCTTAAAAACTGTGCCTTCATTGGGTGTTTTCTCAGGCCATCTTAACTTCTAGCTAGAAACTAACAACGAAACCAAACTCTCTGCCACTTAGTAGAACAAATACATCAAAAGCTGAAAACCTGGGAGTTCTTAATGAAAATTATTGGACAAGTATCTGTTGTCCAAGTATTATTGGACAAGCTTGCTTAAGTCGTATCTTGATATGTTTGGAAGGGGAGTTAGCACCTTAATCATGTGTTAAGCAGAAGTACTTGCCAGTGTTCAGTCCTGCCTCATCAAAGGGAAGGATTTCATTTTGCAAGAGATGGGATGTCAGAAACAGAGTATGGGTTTTAAATGCTTAGGGTTTGTCACTGTCTTGGCTCTGGTGGGAACTGTAGACGGCAGGAACCTAGGGATGACTGATCTTGATAAACTCAGTCTGCATTTGAAGAATAATATACAGGGGGGATAAGAAATCCCAGCCCAACACACAGTAGAGATTAAGCCTCCCTTTTGTCTTCAACATTCACATAAAGCTGAGAAGAGAACGAGAAGTCAGGGAAAGGAATCACAGCAAAGTTATCTATTTTCAAGAAGGCGGTGCTTGTGGTCACGAAACTTCTGGAGACATCCTCATGACTGTTACCAGCGTTTGCAAGGCTTTTGGCTCTATACACCTTGTATTGATAACCAAATCATAATTTTTTTTTTTTAGCATCCTCTACGACTATCTTTTCTAACATTGAAATACAATTTGTTATTCCTCAGTACAGCTATCTAGTGACATAATTAGTGAAATAATTTTGACATATCTCATACACTGATTCTACTTTTTTAGGGAGGCCGTTAAGCAATTGTATTTGGAGGATTTAACTGTTCGAAAAACATTGATGGTGTCATTGTTTTACCTCATATGATGGATGGAAACTGCTGCTGTCAAAGGCAGCCTTATTTCTCTTCCTGATTTTTGAGTCTGTTTCTGGGTTATTCCAGTTCTTTTTTCAAGAAAGTCTTCAGGGCATTTCAGAAGAAACTTGTAGACAAATTTTTAGCATTGGGATTCACGACAACCTAGGTCCTTCTGTTACACCTCTCTAAGAGTGTTGAAGTTAACAGCATGAAATGGTGCCAAGAGGCATGCACACCCTGTACCTGTGTGTTCCTCCTCTTTCCTGCCTTGTAAGCTGAGAAATTGGCCAATGCTTCCTTACACTGTTAGGAGCTATGTGAGAACAACGGAAAATCGGCGGTGTCTCCTGTATGGAGACTGAAGTGTTTCCCTAGAAATCTGGAATTTTTATGTGTGGGAGGGCAGAAATAATTCCCTTGCTATAGATCCTACCCCTATGTGTTTATTCATATAGGAGGGCAGAGGCTATTCCAGCACCTTTGTTAGCCAGCTGCCTGGATGGAGTCTGGCCAGCGAGATGCAGCCAGCGAGCACAGCTGCCGTGCAGCTCTCGGAGCACAGGTACAGTGTTCTAGTGTTGGGCTTAGTGAGGCTGTTGCTCTGCACTGCTCTTCCTTTCCTCCGTCTGCTGTGACAAAGCGTACCGTTCATGGCAGTGTTAGTAGGATTATGTTTTGGTTATGAAAGGAAAATCTGCCATTTCATGAGAAGTTGGCTAAGTCGTCTGTCATCAACCCTAAGGAAGAATAGTGGCAACGATAACAGAGGTCCCCAAATCTGAAGTTTTGGTGTAGATGTTGTACAGACCAAATAAATTGCCCTGAACACCACTGTATGGGGGGAGGAGATGAGGGGTAGGGTTAAGGAGCCTGAAAATGTCCACCTTTCCTTCAGTGAACATATGCTAATGATAACTATATACAAATGAAGAGATGAATCATTAATACACAAGGATCTACTTTAGTAGTAGTATTACTACTTCAGTTACAAAACTCGTTGAAAGAAAAGGGTCCACTTCATAATTGGAGTAATTAATCAGATCTTATTGTTAGTGTATTAATCATCACTAACAATAACAGGTAGGACCAAATTTTATTCAGTTGTCACTGTGCAACCTGTGGAAACTTGTTTTCGTAGAGTTAAGAGAATAGGATGATTATATGGAGAAGTTGATCCATCAACTTCTCGTTTAAGCACTGCTGATGTGTCAGTCCAAGTAGCTATTGCCTTCACATCGACCTAGTTATCCACAGTGCTGTAGGGGAGGGGGAGTGGAATTAAAATTTTAAGTCTTGAAAGAGTATATGTTCATTTTTTTTAATTCTGTAAGTGCCTTTGTTTCAGAAATGTTTTGTGAAATTAAATACAGTAGAATATTCTGTTGTACTGAGTTTACTAGATAATCATTGTTGATTTTATTACATACTGTAACCTAGCTTTGTATGTTATTTGTAGTTTAAATGTAAGTATTCAAAAGAAATGGCATAAACTCTATGCACCTTTGTAATAAATGCAGTGTTTGAAGTATATTCTATCCGTTTTGTTTTCTTAGCTTCAATTTGAGTATTATTTAGGAGTGTATCTGCAAAGCTACATTTTACTTCATTGTGTTTGACAGTGGGTGTTACCAAGTATGCTTGAAGTTGCCTTGTATCATGAATCTAACTTTTGGTAGTGGAGACTGAAACATAATCAAAATTACAGGTTGCAATCTAAAGTGAGGACAATATAAGCTCCCAATGGTATTCTGACAGTATGCTTCTAAGCTAATTTAAAAGGATTGCTTCTGTGGCCTTGTCTAGCCTAAGGACTGAATTCTGATGCACTCAAACGTCATGCATTTGTAACAAATCCCAAGACATTTGAAAAATCTGGTGTAGACAAGATGGTAGGCTTCAAAGAAGTCTATAGTTTGATTAAAGTTTAATATCTTCTCAACATGTATTTTGACTTGTTGAATATCGTGCCTCTTATCAACTTGACCGATTCAGCCTGTGGTAAGTGATGCTTTCTACTCTGTGTGAAAACATTTCTACCGATTTCTTTTTTGTGTGTGTGTATACTTTCAATGGTTTTGAAAAAAATGCTTTTGAAAGGTTGTATTCATGCCCCTGACTTGTTAGTCTTTCACTTGAAAATATTTTCTTTGAGCAAGTCAAGAATGCTTTTTATAAGACACCAAGTAGTACTGAATAGGATTTAAAAGAAAAGGGAGGGGGTGGAAACACAAACAAAAAAAACCCAACACCCCCTCCCCCCCCAACTTGTTCTGAAAGAGTTGTTTATCACGGAATAATTAGGTAGTTTTGGAATGTTACTTCTCAAATTTCTTGGAGGTTCAGCTGCAGGCTGATAATGTGTTGCAGATGAAATGTAGATCACTTCCAGTTTTATGTCACATTTTCTCAACAGAATTTCTATTAGTTAACTGGGGACAGCAGACAAAATGTATGCTTCTAAAAACCTAAATCTAGAAAACAAATATAGGTATTAGTTGGGCTAGAAATGACACCAGGAAACAGCAGTTATTTTTGATGGTTTTGTTGCCACTACCTTTTAGTTCATCTCTTTTTCTTTTCCCATGACTTTTTAGCAGGTGCATCTGTGCAATATGGCTGAATTTGAGAAGTGACAAGCAGAGAAGTCTCCTTATGTTCAGAGAAAAAGCTGTGTGCCCTCCCTTCTCTCTGCGCACAGGCCTGAGGAACAGGAGCTAGTGTTTCGCGTAAAACCCTTCAGATTTCCTTTAATGAGCACATAGGGTTTCAAAGGTACCCTCACCCTCTAAAATTGCTGCAGAATGTTGTACAGGAGAGCAAACTGCTGAACTAAAAATTTGAGAGCCCGGGATTAGGTGAGGAATACTCATAACACTTAATCAGCAGTTGTTTATGGTAGTGTGAATTTTTCCAGAACAAAACTTGGCATGCATCTTAAAACCCATGGCAGGGTTGCATGGAGGAGCTGGACACAAAGGAGGGAAAAACTTTAGCAATTCTTGCCAAACAAGCAATTGTCTCCTATTTTTTTTTCTTTTTCAAGTATGGAAACTTAGTATAATATCTAGGCATGTATGATAACTTGCCAGGTTTGCTTTAGCCAGTGGTTTGGGGCCTGTTTCGTTTCACTCTGGTTACTGTTTGACTTGTTAGTATAGCCTGCATCACAGGAACTTTTAAGTAGGCTGTATAGGAGGTAAAAAAAGTACCCTAGTTAAACCTGTTAGAGGTGAAATAAAGCTGAAGAAAATAAGTTAATTTATCCTTTCAAGAGCTCAGGCATCTGTATTGATGGAATAGTCTCCTCTGCTTCACCTTATGGCAGTCTCCACTACGGGCAAGTTAGCCATGCTATAAAGGATGTCCTTCTGTTGTAAAGTGATTTCTTCAGCTTTGAGACCAAACCTAACTACTTCTGTTGATCCTGGATAGTGAGGAGGCTCTGCCTAGCATGGTGGGTAAGGCATGGGCCCTCTCTGGTTCCCCTGGGGCTGTAGCATGCTGTGTGGGTTCGGAAATGATGCCATTTCCATCTCAGTGCTGTCCCTCCTCTCCTGCAAACTGACAAGTTGGATTGGCTGTTCCACTTTTTGTTTCACTAGAGTGAAGAACAGTTCAAAATGTGTATAAATTAACCTCTGATATTCCATTTCCCTTACTGCAGTCAAAATAACTTTTAAATCAGTTACCAGAGACTCTTCCTTCTAACATTTCTTGTTCTTGCAGTTGCTTTTGTGGTTCACTCTCCAGTTTGGCCCTGGAATCAGGTGGGGTCTGCTTTACAGACTGCTGGACAGGTGTCACAGCACAGCTGTGCTGTAAAGGAGGTCTTCAGCAAACCAAATCGTTCAGCTACGTTCTCAGAATACCAACCTACAATATGACTTGACTGGATGTGGAAGTTTGCTTTGATCAGGGGCTGGGCTAGATGAGCTACAGAGACCCCTTCCAACCTCAACTAGTCAATGATTCTACAAGTTGTAGAAAATAAGCCATTACCTGTGCAGATTCCCTAAATATTTTAGTCAATGAAGCATTTACTTTATCTCTGCACGTAGCTTCAGTAGAAATAAACTGCTGTGTGTTTTGAATCCACATCGTACCTCAGGTCCTTGTATCGCCACAGGAAGATGCTTAGTGATGCAATACCTCCTCCTGCGCTGCAACTGTTCAGGGGCAATGTCAGTAGGTGTTAAAATACAAGCCAGCATGGCTGTCATCCTTCTTTTTGCACTAAGTTGCCTCTGAATAATGGGTAAGCTAGTAGAGGTGATTGCCTTCTTCATCCAGGTCCTGTCTGCTTAGTACAGCTCATTGAGGAGGAAAAAGCCAGCTATACTTGGCTCAGCTTTCAGCAAAGGGGATGCTCTAGTTGCCATCCCCATGGGCAAGAAAACAGATGGGTGGCTGCTGCTGACTGAGGAATGTGATAATCATGTACAGAACATGACTAGTGGTGTTTGTTCTTGCTCAATACTTCATTCTCCAGTCCTGTGACTGTGCTTGATGCCAGAGTAAGTTCCTTTTCTGTTAATACAGAGGCACAGATTATCTATAACGTGTTGGGGAAAACGCGAACTGGCTCTTTGAAAAAAGAGCTGCTATGCTGTGACTTTTTCAGGGAGTGTCTGATGAGACAGTCAGAGTTTGTTATTTTTAGGTCATGAAGACAGTAAACCAGTAGCCCCATGATCTTCAGTTTTTTTTCAGGGGATGATCAGCTGTTGCATATGTGATTGGATCTCTTTAATCCCAAGAAAATATCCTAAGAGAGTGTAAAAAGGGACGAATTACTGAAGGTCAGTACAATCTTGCAATAATCCTGACAAAAGGTTGGTCACTGTAAATGACTTAACATGCACTGAATTACGGCAGTTCTGTAATTACACCTATGTCTGCTTTTTCTCTTTAGGAGTGCAGCCTTGTTTTTCCTTAGGAGCGTGAAGTTTTCAGTTACAGAAAATGCCTTCATTTTTTAAAAAACTATGTTTTAATTTCATAATGCCATTTCTACCAGCAAAGGTATAGGGTTTTGAGTGAGTTTGTTTGCTTGTATATAGCCTGGGCTATACCACTTTAAAGTAAAAAGTGGGAAGACAGCAATCAGAGCGTAGATGTACACGTTAGGGTGTTGTCTGTTAAGAGTGGATAAGATGGGAGGGGATGCAGTGCCAGAAGGGAACAGTTAGGGGCATTTTCCTAGTGTGTTGTTTTTTTTTTTTTTCCCCACTGATAACACTTGTGTTTATATAAAGTTAGGAGTAATACACTTCTCCCTTTTACCATGTTGCCATACACACGCCCTTTAGATGAGGCCAGGAATTTTTTAAACAAGTTTTTATAACTGGATTGCTTCAACAATTTGGGATTCCTTAACTGTTTTTTGTCCAAACTCCTTTTAACAGTTCACTTGGTCTGTTCACCCAAAGAAGGGATTTAAATGCATCTTATCTCTATAAACTCAAATTATGTATAGAGAAATTAGGTGGTGAGAACTGCATAGAGCAGCTGACAAGTGATGGCAGGTCATTGCGTTTTGGGATGACTCGTATTGTTAGGACAGCTCCGAGTTTGCCACTCACAGCAGGCTACCTGCCAGATAGTGCTTTACCACTGCTTATGCTCTTAGGGCTATTTTTAATGAATTGTCTTAATGTTTATTTTGGTTTTGACTAAGGAAGGGGCTTTTACCTGACACTAACAAACTCTTATCTCTATTCCTAAAGGTCAAGAAGTGCTGTATTTTGGTTGAAGGGGTGTTTTTTTTGGTGTAGTGGTTTTGTTTTGGGTTTTGTTTTGTTGTTGGTTTTTCTTTTTTTTTTTTTAAGTGGACAAATCAAATGGGTTTATTTCATGTAGAAACTTGTGTAGCATGTCTTGTCCAGTGCCCTGGTGGCAGTTTTAAGGTAGTCACCATGCAAGCACACATGGACTCGGAAGGCTTTGCTGTTACGTGCTTGTGCATCCTTCCTTGCTGCATTTAAACTGCAAAATGGCAGTTTTCTAGATGCTACATGGGACTTAACCTATTACTGAGAGGAGCAGTTGGCAGCTTGCCTTTTACAGAAAGGAACTGGTGGAACTCTGCCAGCAGTTGCGCAAAGAGGAGGTGGCTTAGCCCTAGGCTGTTGTGGGAGGAAGAAGTGAAGCTCTGTAGCTAGGACCTTTGGCCCTAGGGAGATGCTGGATTATTACACTGGTTATTCCTGCGTAGTGGTTTCTGGGAAAGTTCTCTTCAAAGTCAAAATCCAAGTCAAGAGCTTGCTCAGCACACTGGAGTGGGGACAGACACAGCAGGGCAGGACACAGCCTCTTTGGGTTATGACCAGAGGACTGGATACTTCCCAATTTTCCAAGGGCTTTCTTCCCCCTGTAGTACTGTCTCCTCCTCCTCCTGGTCCTTGGAGCCAGGCTTGTTCTGAATCAAGTATGTGTCAAAAAATGAAAAAAGCTTTCCAAATTATTTTAAAAAAAAAAAAAATATGTAGGCTCATTTTAGTAGCACTCACTTCCCTTTTTAGGGTCTAAGGTTCAGCTGGTACCTGCAGCTGAGTATGGCAGCTGTATGCTATGATTATCAAGGGTATACTTTCAAGTATACCCTTCCATGTTGCTATACTTGAAAGGGTGTAGCAACAGTTCTTCCTCCAATCTCTGGTTATCAAGGGTATACTTTCAAGTATACCTTCCATGTTGCTATACTTGAAAGGGTATAGCAACAGTTCTTCCTCCAATCTCTGGTGCTGTATCCAAGGAATGAGATGCTCATTCATCTTCACTGCAGTGCCTATCCAGATACTGCAACCAAAAAAACAGTCATTCTGCACACATCTAAATATCTCTCTCTTGTCTACTAAGAAAGAATGGCTGTTACCATCTTACTCTTCTAAGGAAACTTTAAAAAAAAAAAAGTTCTACTATTTATTGGCTTTGCATCTCAATAGTTATGCTTTCAGCAGACTCACGAAGTTGAGAAAAATGAGCAAACTCAAGTGATCATTACAGGGCTTTGAATTTCTTGCTTAGAACTGAACTGCCAACTATAAGTTATTTCTAGAAAGGTTTTTAAAATCACAGTAAATTGTTTACTAATATCAACTTGAAAATTTTGGAAGTCATGCAAGAAAGTGCTACAGCTGCAAAAGAAACAAATATGTTCGAAAGACATTCATATGAACTCAGTGATCCCCAACATCTCAGCACATTTAGCATCATAAATTCAGCTGTAGTCACAGTAAAATGAAGAACACAATAGTGAAATTTCCATTCCATTCACAGCAATTTCATAAAGGATGAAATTCATAAACAGAACCAGTCATAAGCCATCGAGTGGTTTTGCACAGCAAAACAGTACATTGCAATCTAATTCTTACATCAAAATTTCCTGGCTTTCATCTACATGTATATGGTGCTTAAGTAAAATAATTACAAAAAAGAAATGTGTTTTAGTTGTGTTGCATTTGAGTGCAACCTTTAGATTATCACTTAATAAAACAGATGATTTAGATTTCAGATTTACACTGGCAATGATTATTATGATTTAGATGAGGAAGGACAGAGATCTTTGCTAGATGTTAGCTAGCTGGAGTCCATTCCTTGGTCCTCTGCTTCTGGCTCAGGAGGATACAATTCGTCCAAAATCAGCTCTGCAATGACAACAACAACAACAAATGTTTCAGAGAGTCATTTTTCTACTTTATGTAGTATAATTATAGTTGGTATCCCTTTGCATTTTAAACCATACTGACTGTAGAAGGCCACAGCAAATATCCTTTTTCAAGGTTCAGTGCAAACAGGTCTTTAGATACACATTTTGTCATACAAACTTCTCGTCCTCTTTTCTTTAATGCCTTTTTAGGCATTAAAGGAAAGGACTATGTTGGACAGTCAATTAAATTTTGCTATTAGTGGAAAAACAGTAAAGGGCACTCTGTTATTTTTCAACTAGTTCTGACTACTTATTAAGTTTAAAACCTCATTTTTGTTAATTAATTTTGAAAAGCCACTAGGACGAAAGCATAGTATTTTGTGTTTTAAAGGAAGAACCTGAATGCATTAGCCTTGTTACAAGTTTGCAAGCACGTGTTCATCACCATCCCCAACATTACAAGCTGTTAACAGTTTTGGTCCATTCCCAAGCATAACTAGATATGGTGTTAGGTTAATTTCTAGAAAACCTTGGGATGCTCTAAGCAATCAGACTAGAATACAACGCACGCTGTTTAGCATCTCCGGAAAAGTCACTGTAACTAATCACGGCATGCTTGCATGACCTGCCATACTGATGCAAGATGTACACCAACAATGAAGGATTTATCATTCCGGCTCTGAATCAGACCAGATGCCTTGCCTGAGATCTTGTAGCAAGCCACACACTGATGGAAGAGCACAATCTTTACATCAGCTCTGAAAATTATGTAAATAATGCCACGAGTGAAGAAAAAAATGGCATCGAGGTACAAGGAAAGGCAATTTCACAAGATTAGCACTCTCTACGAAATGGACACCACATGCATACAAAGCAAGGGGTGAGTCCTCATGGACATGGGCTAGAGAAGCTTTTGGGGTAATGGAGAGGAAGAAAAGAGATGTTAAGGATGGGGGGGGGAACAATTTCAGAGAGAAGGTGTAATGCTGGTTGGAGACTTAGAATAATGATTTTTCTTTTTATTAAATAAGGTAATGTACAGTGCGGATTGTTCTACTAACTAGAGCTGAAGTAAAGGATTTTGATTAGATAGTAGGGGCATATCTCTATGGAGAGAAGAACAAGATAAAGCTATTAAAGAAGAATAGTAGTGTAGTGATTCAGTATAATGAAGATTGAGAAGCACTAGATTATGGACTGCCGTCAGAGGTCTGAGCAACAAACATCCATGGTGTTTGGTACACGCTTCTTGTTAAATGAGGGAAGGGACAGAAGTGGATTTACTATTTGTACAGCATGGAAAAAAGCCAACGTTATCATTTGAGTCGTTTTACCTTCACAGGCACTCAATTTTTGAGTCTTTTTGAGAATGGCTCTTATGCCTGGCATGGCTTGGTCATATTGATGGAGAACTTCCAAACAGTGTTCATGAAACAGTTTATCTTTCTGAAATAGGCTGTGTAAGAGTAAAACAGCATCACGTAAAAACTGAGTAATTGGTTCCTTATATGCACACAAGCTGTTGTCAGATCTTCTAATCTTCATCCACTGTCTATGTAACATTATAATTAGTGCCTTAACCACCTGCAAGAGGAAAAAAAGTGCCTCAATACATGAAGTAGAACTATAGTAGCAGAACACTTATTTTATTATGAACTTTACTGATTAATCTCTTCAAACTTCCAAATTTCACAATGTTTTCTAGCAAGCAAAAGCAATCTTCCTAGAAGGTGGCATCCTTTAAAGTACAGTACGCTTCTGTTTCATTGTAGCTAAAAAAGGGGCAAAAAGATATTTCAGCATTGAGTACCTTTAAATTCTCAGTAGACTAGACTCAGCCACTGTAGTGACGTACCTCAAGATTACATTGGCAGTCTGTACCAGGTAATAAAACTGCTGGCCTGGAACACCGCATACACCTTGTCAGGAGTCTAACTGTCTATTACAAAAACACAGAGATTGCATTACAGTAAGTAGTAGGGTTCTGCAGAATTATCAAACAATTAAGCTGCAAATAAAAGGAGGTAGAAGTGATATTTCATTACTAGTTTCAAACATTCTTGGTTTTTTTTCTTAACAGTTGATCTTTTTTATCCCCCAAAAATTGTTAACATTTTTTCCCTGTAAAACTTTACAGACATAGAATTTGCTTTGCGCAGAAATCTCTTCAACTTTCTGATGAGAAAGACTAACAAGGTGCAGTGGGCCTTACCACATACAAATAATATGTTTACACTTAACATAGCAATGTAGGTAGGGAGATAATGAAAATAGTCCAAAATTCTTTCAAATGAGAGCAAAAGTGGAGTGAAATGGTAGAACCTTGAATAAGTCACCACTATCAGTACAAACAATACAAATTCAAAAGCTATTCTTCCTATATATAACCATGACTATTATACAGCAAGCTAGTATTTCCACTAAACACAATGAATATAATCCTAAGTCACTACAGACTGCCCTTTATATGTAATACTTCTGAACTGTATCTTATGAGTTAATTAATACAATCAAAATGAATCATAGATCTTGCTTCCTTTTACTCTATTGATCTAAAAGCAAAATAAAGCTTAGTGTTGAGCGTTTACAGCCATCCTAGGATCTTTCTTGCTTTTTCAGTGACTTATCATCAGTCATAATAGTCATAGTTATCTTTAAGAATAGTTACTGATTCAGTTTCAAGCAGGTACTCTTAAAAATCAATGTGACCCCTTGCTGCAAGCCAATACTTTCAGTGTTCTACTGCAGCTGGAGAAAGAACTTGGGTTTGGACAATTTGTGCACTGCCCTGCTCCTCCCACTCCCCCAAGTGGAAATAGCAGGAAAAAGCATAACAAACAGCTGTGGTTACCTCTTGTTCCAGCTGAAGCCAAAGCATTTCAGATGCTGATTTATCTGGTCTTGATGTAATATACATGTACAGTGCAAGAAGGAGGCAGGTGTCTGAAACAGAGATAACTTCATTCTTTTGCCAACTAGTCAATTGTTTATGACAAAAACTAATTTTGTGTGTTTTCTGAAATGTTTTCTTATGTGACAGAGTGCTATCCTGGGACTCATGACACAGGCTCAACTTCTTGCTTTACTTCAGACATCTTAGGCAGTGCTGAAGAAACTAGTATCCCTAAACTTTATAGATGTGTTTGTTGTAATACTGTACTACTTCATTCATAAGGAACTGGACAAAGACTATTTGTCATGCAGAGTACTGGAATCCCTAAACTCAACAGTGTCATGAGTGCAGAGAAACTGAACTTCCAAACCCCTCAAAAGCCCTTTTCTCCTCATCAACCGTTAATACAACAGACATTAATCTGGAAAGCAGATTTAAAAATCCACATGGGTATCAAAAGCATTGTACCTAGATGGATACTACAAGACAAAATACTCTTCAAACAGTAACTGAAACACTCACTAGAAAAGAAGTTTTCAGCTAACATAGCAGGCGTTTTGCCTTTTGGGGTTTTAACACCTTGGAGCAAGGCCTGTTTGCATTACTTTTAGTCACCTAACTAACATTCAACTGATAACGGTTCTCTGTGTTATGCAGTCTTTTACCTGAATGAGAACAAAGTTGAGCAACCAACACCTGGTGTTGAGCAAGGATAGACAACAGTCTGACGGTCAAAAGGACAGCAGGCAAAGGGGTCTCTGGACACAGACAACGGAGCAGTATCTGACTACTTAGTAAGTGCTGAAAACTTCAAAAGAAAACTCAGATTTAGAAATGGGAAATGCACCAACACGTTGAAAATACACTATTTCTTATACACAGCATTGTAATTTGTGCCTTTTTAGCCATTCAGAACATACCTGATCTCAATTGCCGTGTCATAAATACAAAGTATACTGAAAAACATCCTGTTACATTTGGCAGTCAGTCTGTAATTCATAATATGGTTGTGTATATTAAACCATTAGAAGACAAAAGGTCTTGCTTTTTAGAGTGGCATTTTACCTACCAGAATGAGACCCTGTGCTTTCATTCCTTATGCATCTCCCAGCAATCTCAAAAAACCCAAAGTGAATGGTATAGATATTCTGATCAACTGCCTATGGCCTTAAGAAGTTTTCTCACTTTCAAGTGACAGCTATGCAATGAGGCAACGGCATCTCTTTCACATAAACTTCATAAGGAAATCTTGTTAGTGATCGGGGGCGATTATCCATTCATTAGCAACCAAGGCAGTAAAAAGATCGTCAACTGCTTCTCAAAGGTGATCTGAGAAATGTGATATTCCCCATACATGTAAGAACTTCCCCTGTCATCTGCACAAATTAGTTTCAACAGAGAACGAAAACTGCTAAACAACAGATTCTGAAATAATTTTAAAGCTATTACTGACTTACTTCAATAGCAAGTCCATTGTTGAATTTTCAGCTAATTTCACCAAAACTTTTAGGCTTTGGTTCAGTATACTATCAGTCTGGGAGCCTCTTGCAGCAGAAAAAGCTAAAACCTGAAGCAGCTTTTTAAACAAAGAATGTTGAGCTTGGTCGTTGGGAGCATCCTGTGGAGCTACAGGCAGCCCTCCTTGCATGCTGGTATCTTCTTTATTATTGCACTGATTATTGCACCACACATTTTTGTCCATCTTTGAAACCTCTTCGTCTCCAGCAGCAGAACTTTTTTCCACTTCAGTAGACAGTAATGTCTGGACAACATCCCAGCTATAAAATGCCAAATAATAAAGAATACCCAGTGATACAACTGTAGTTTCTTCAAGAGACAACCTGAAGTCCTCCTTACTTGACACCATATTTGTGCTGGTTCTGGAAGAAACAGCTGAATGGTTTCCACAAGAACCATTTATTGACTTGTCTGCCAATTGTACCGCTTGACAGTATGCACCAATATGGTGTTCTACCAAGGGCAGGAGGTGCACGGCGCCTCGGATTTTGCAGCGTGTGAGGTGCAAGAACTCTCTCTGGCTTTCTGTTGGGCTTCCTTCAGATAATCCTTCGTCCATAGCAATCAAGTTCAAGCCTGTTATTGCAAGTTTTTGAGCTTCTCGCAGGGATACGAGAGGAGCAATTTCTTCTTGAGTTGTCCTGCTGCTGGGTAGTTGTGTGGACTTCCTATCCAAATAAAATTAAAAGGGAAATACCTCAGAGGAAAAGGCGGAGAACACAGTTGAAATTTGAGTTATCCATATTTTGAATCAAATAATAGAAAAGCTAGCGTAATAAAAGATATCGGTTTCCAAAATAAAATGTTAATTGGGAAAAAAAAATATCCTACTCCTTGAAACCTGCATGGAAGAGCAATTTCAAAGCATTCCTAGGTCTTGTGAAAGTAGTCAGAGCTTACAGCTGAGTAACTTCAGCAGCTCACTATAAGCCATTCTCTGAAATTACGTTTCAAATATTGGCTTTCCAATTTCATGCTTTTGATAACCTGTCATATATTCTTATCTTCCCCTAATGTTGTTTGGTAGCTTCTGGGAAGAACAAGTGTCTGTACGTTACTGATCTGTAGTATGTAGGGGCCTTTAAAGGACCACAACAACAATAAAAAAAAGTTTTCTTGGCCAGAGATGAGAGAGTTCAGCTATTAACTAGTCAAACTGCAGCTACAAAGGCCAAACACACCACCTCTACTTGCATAAATGTCAAGGCCAATGAGCCATGAGTCTTGCTATGAACTCACAAAACATAAGACTTACAAATAAAATAACATCAGAAAAGCAAAGGTATTTCTGGAGCTACAGTCTAATTCTTTAAAGTGAAAACATATTAGAATTTATATCCAATATTCATATTTAAAATGCTTTACCGGTCACTATAAATGCCTCTTGGAAAATTGTGCATAAATTGTACATTACAAATTGAACATAGGTTAGGCTTTGAGGATATAAAGCCTGCTGTTCTTTTGATCACATTTTCAACATTTTCTTCCCACTTAAGTCATGATCATATTTATATGCTTCCTTCATGGCAATGCAAGTTTTATGTCCTTAAGTGGTTAACAACAGCAGCTGCTAACAGTCACTCCCAGGTTTTACAAAACACGTTTCTCTGCCTTCCCCTAATATATAAATAACCTAGTTTATCTCTTATTGTCGTTCCACTGTTTAGTATCTACGATAATCAAAGATTAATAATAAAAGATGCAGAAAGAAGTTCCAAATTTTGCATTAAACAGCCTAAGCAAAACAGCATTTAACACAAGGAGTGAGCTATCCTATATGAGTAAGGACTTCTTCATATAGAGGATGCCACTATACTAAGAACATGTCAGATACAGTTTAACAAAAAAATTAAAACTTACGTATGCAAATAGTTAGGCTGCAATACAGCTCCAGGTAGAGGCTCAGAGTTACTGCTAAGAAGATGGCAGAGTCCTAGTAATGACCCCGGGACAATGGGCTGCTTCATCAGTGCATTTAGTAAGATAGAACCTGAAAGGATACATAATTAATTGTCTTTGGAGGAGCTGTACCATCAACTTCAACATCAACAACAACAAAAAATTAGTATTTCAGAAGATTGGCCTTATTTATAATGCTCTCAACCTCAAAATAATTTTTTCATTGCAAATCTTCTTTCCCTACAAGAGAATGATTTTCAGAAAAATGGATTTAAGGTGATTAAAATACCTCCAAATATAATTTGGTTAATATTTAAATTACAATCCCACATTAGCAAAATAGCTCGAGCCAAATGATCATATATCCCAACTATCCTGATGACTTGCCCTCCAAGTTTCAGTCCTGACATTAAAATTATGTGACACAATTCTGTTCTGAATTGGAAATAAAATAGTACTCTGAAGACTTCCTGGTGTTTACTGTTGTAAATGTTGCTTTATTGTTTTTACCTTAATTTAAAAAAACAAACAAACAAGAAACATTTTTCCTGTTTTTATATCGGTTTACAATAAAAAGAGCCAGCCTTGATAAGATGCCTCTTGATCCATCTCCTTCCGTAAAGCAAAAACCAGGCAAACTTTTCTTACATAGAATAACAACATAAGAATGTTGTTAGGATACAAGATAATAATATAATCTCAAATGTTTTCCTGCAAAATCGCAATACTCAAAGCAGAAAGCGGTCAGCTGAACACCACTATTCCGTGCAGCGGCACTGTACGTAGCAGGCTGCTCATCACGACACCGCTCAGTAAAGGCATCGGAGCTGTGCCTCAGAAATGCTCGCTATTTCTCTATTAACAGAATTAAGATACCTTGTGCGTTTCGTTTAAGTACGGAGTTGCAGGAACCGTTTTTCCTCATTGCTTCATGCTTCATAGCTAAAACTTCAGGATGCGTTATCTTACTGTCTAAAACAAACAGTAACTATGAATCTAATACGAGAACTACATTGCTTATCTATCCGTACCCACCCTTCACACACATTCAGTTAGCCATAGCTGTTATATATTAAGTAAACAGACAGTAGACCAGTAAAAAACGTCTTGTATAACTCAGATACGTCAAACAATAGTTAAAAGCTATGATGCAAGTAGCATTGCTCCCCAAAATAAATTAGAAGTGAATAAAATTTCACCTTTACTGTCAAATGTTCCACAGATTGTTCAGTGCTATTGCTCTCAACTTTTCTTTTAGAAATAAACACCTGAAGTTGAATTCCCACTACTAGCAGAGATTTACATGACTACATTAGTTAAAAATCAATATAAAATTCGTAAAAAAATAAACCATATTGAGCATTTCGTAATCTTACAATCATCTACGTATGTCGCAATTACTAGCCAAACTGCAGCCAAAAGCCTTGCAGGGTTCAGAAGACAAATAATCAAGTGTGTTTTTCAAATAGGCTTAATGAGTGTTGTTACCACAATGAACAGTCAGGAGACTGAAAAAATAACAATACTAATGCTTTAAGGCTACTGTATTTTTCTTTTTGATGGAGACATGCTGCCCATAGAGTTTCAGATTAAATACTGTAACTGACAGTAACATCGCAGATTTTTCATGACTCTTCCTGTAAAGATTGGTTGATGATAGCCATATTTCTTCCATTTATTATTTCCTATTGGAAACATGGCAGTCGGCTGCTATAAAAAACACACCGTTTTTGTTTCATAGTATAGCAATCTTCAATACATGCATATATTCTTTTCCTAAGCCTTACTAAATGAATTTCAAGATAAAATTTACTGAGAATTACTGCCCTACATGTAAAAGAGGAAATGAGTACACTGTTTCAGTTGCTTCTTTCAATACGGCTAAATATGTACCCTTTAAAATAAAATCCCTCAAAAGGTCAGCTTTAAAGCCAAACCCACAAGAATACAAAAAATGCATTAACTGACTATCAGACAAATTCAAGAAACAGGCAAATTATTTCCTTTTCTTTAGTCAATGAGAAAGGCAGATTAACAATTTGGATGTTTTAGTTCATCACATAACACATGAAAGATTTTCATTATGGCCAACAGCCAGTTCATCGTTGACATCTTGGCATCTGGCATAACCAAGGTGTGAATTAAAATGATCTTGATGCAAATTTCACTTGTAGGTATTTAATGCCAATTGGTATAAAATGGAAAGAAATTTAAGCAAAACCAAAATAAAACCAATGCTTGTTTTTCTCGCCAGTGAACTTACTGAAACTGTTCAGTCACACGGTACAAAATTCCTTGTTCCTACAGAACATTCCTACAGAACATTCATATGCAGCTAATAATGTTGCAAGTTGTATATGGTTTTACCTTCTTTGATCGAAGTAGTCGAGGCAATCAAATTTCCTGAAGAACACGGCAGTCTAGTGGACATTTCAGCACTGAAGGATTCCTTTGTAGGAAAAGATCTTCTTCCAGGCTGTGGAGAACATCCTTCTGATTTCACTTGTATTGCAAAATTCTTTTTAGGGCTAAAATAAAAATCAAACACTTAGATAAATCGATATTTATTTTGTAATTATTCTCTTCAACAATAAACAAGGATCTATTGACACTGATGTTTTAAAGGTACTTCACTACAAACTCTTTGCATGTCTGTCACAGGCACAAGGAAGGCTCTTTTTGAGCAAATTCCATAGAGGTTTAACAGACTTCTTTGGTTGTATTTTTTAAAGACAACAGAGCTAAGAGTTACATGACAAAATAAAACCTCCTTAATAGTTTAATCGCACATATTGTTAAAAGGAACACAAATTCATTTTCCAAAACTCCTACCTTGGCGTTAAAACCGTCTGAGTAACATGTTTATTTCTTTCACAGTTCTGAAGTCGCGTTCTTAATTCGTTCATTTCTGCATCTTTGAACTGCAACTCCGACTGTAATGACAGTAACTGAAAGAGGAATTAAAAACACAGTTTTACTGTTACCGAAAAATTTTAGAGGTTTTATAACTGCAGAGCAACTAGAATTACTATAAGATTTCAAGATTACCATCTACTTACTGTGAACTCTGCATAAGATCTCCATTTTTATGTATGCTAGTCCAATTAATACTATCTTAGAACCAAGTGTCAAAATTTCAGGCAAGAAGCATATGGCTTGTTAAGAGAGACCAAGTGCCACGCAGAGCATGACTACAGCGAGGCCGTTAACAGCAGAGGAAACAGGACAAAGGCAGCCACTGTCCTCTTCAGGGCTTTCAGAAAGATGACTGCAACAGGAATAGCAATCTGATCAGAGTCACAAAGCACATTCTGTGGCTTTTTCGCATTTTAAAATACATTCCTATTTTAATCATTGCTTAAAAAAAAGCAACAAGTAAACGAAACCCTCTACCACCTGAATTTTACTCTTTTATTTTGGCAGAAGAAAACCCTCAGCGAGATCTTAGAAACGCTTTCTTTTAGATAAGAAAATAAAAGCATACATCATTTGGAAAGGTCACACAAATGTTATTCCTTTGACTAGATGGTCTGTGACATCATTACGTCATAAAACTAGCTTCTGCATGCAATGTGCAGGTAACTGACATATTTACAAACCTTTTTGGAGAACTCTTTTTCTTTTTCACTTAAAGTCTGAGATTTTTGCTGTTCCAATAGCATGTATGATCTTTTCTGTTCCTCCATAGCATGCTCCATCTGCTGCATTGAGTCACGCAAAATTTTAATTTCTCCATTTTTAGTAAGAATTTCATCCTGCATTTCTTTCAGCTGCAAACAGATGGATTCCATTAAAGGATGTATATAACCAAAAGTATGTATTTATAACATTGCATGGTTGCAAATTAGGTATGTTCATAGTTTCTAGGGAGAAAAATGCTCCTGTAACCCAGTTCAGAAATTCTGCAATGTTGCTTCTAATTTTTTTCCGATTAAATCAGGCTCAGCTACGGTTTTCTCTAACAGAATTATAAAATGACAGCAAAGGCCTGTCCTGGTATCCGTCAGAGACCATTCTTCTCTTTCCCCTTCTCTGTGATTATGTTCTTTCTTTGAAAACTATTCTAGTCACACACATCAACAATTTATTTATTGTTTGGATTACAACAATGATAATATAATTACAATATTTCATCTAGCATGGCAACCAACAAGCACGCTGTCCTAAGACAGGCTACCACCCCCAGGCAGTATCTTCACGAATACTCTCTGAACAGCCATCACCACTCAGAGACAAGACTTTGGAGAGATAATAGAATGAGGTATTTGGAAAAGCATGGAGACAAAAAGCAGAAAGACACCCCTATACCACTATATAAAATTACGGTTTACCCCCCTGTTGAACACGGTGTACAGGCGGGAGCTTTCCCAATAAAGAAGGACATAGTAGAACTGGAAAAGATGCAGAGAACAGAGGTAAGGGTGAGGAGAGACAGGTAAATAGGGTAGGACTTTCCCATCTGGGAGAAAGCACAACTGTGAGGAAACAACAGCCTATCGAGGTGTGAGTGCTATGCACAAGTTATTCCTTGTTTACTGTCTCTCCTAACAGCCAAGACCCATCCACTGAACATCACTAGGACCAAAGATCAAAAAAAAATCAAAGAAGAAATTTCCTGACACAATGTATTGTTAAGCTGCGGACCTCTTTCACATTAAAGGTACCCAAAACCAAATACACAAGCATTTTAAAACATACGCTATAGAATATTACATACACATATAATATTTCTGGATCAGGAATTACCTACATGAAATTTTACCAGAGGCTAAAAAACTATTCTGCTAAAATATCATCATAAGCTTGCTCAGGTCTTATATTCTTCTTCAGCTGTCAGCCAAGGAAAGGACAGACTCGGTATGGGCATCTGTACCTTCTTACTTTTCCACCTCTACTTCTACCACCAGTAGCATTCCATAAGGGATCACCAGAAGGTAAAGCAACATAACACATTTTAATAGTTTCTCAAATCTTTAAGTTGCATAAAATAACTCTTGCTGACAGAACAGAGGAGAATCAATTAGATAGGCAGCAAGTAAAGCTGACAAAGCAGCATTTCCTAATCTGAAATGACCAAATATCACTTTCACTCTTAATATTACGAGAGCTGTTTCTAGTATGATGCTTTTAATAGATCCACAGATTTCAAAATTCAACTTGATTACAATGAAATACTCGGAACTGAACTTATCCCACCTTTCAGTTAGCCCTATCAAAAGATGTGCTTTTTAGAGGGGAGGGGAAGATTTTGCTAACCTTCTGTTTAATTTCTTCATGCTGTGTTTGCAGTACTTCAAACTGGAACGCGTCTCGCATCAGGCCATCTTCTGTACTGCTGCCTGTCGCAGAAAAAAGCCAAGATCTGTTCTGAAGCATGGACGATGGATGTACATCACTGATGACTTAACATCAAGATTTTGTTATCTGCCATTATGTATGTCTGAATATCTTAATATTTATACTCTCACTACAACCAGGGAAACTGCACGCAGCTAATCACCACTGTAACCTTGTCGGAGCTTGTGCATCAATCCTTAAAACCAAGAAAACCCTCCCCCTCAAACATTTCTAATATCTTAAAACGGTAAGATGACCTGCAGCAAGCGCGAGGATTTTCCTCCAAGGTAATTTTAGTTAACATACCCTGCGCAAACGAGGGTGAATTGAAAACTTTTTAACCTGGAGAGATTACTAAACGTTAGCACTCCTAAAACACACTCGGAGGATTGAAGCCCTCTGTACGTTAATAATGACCAAAACCCCTGTAAGCTTTTTCAAAGTAAACCTGAAAACCAGCTGTTAATGTGAGCCATATTACGCATCTACTAGTGAAAGCTGATGGCTAGGGAAAGAAAGAATCTAGTAGCCAACGTGCAGAAAATTTACAGCACGTTAAAGGCTCGTGAGACTGGTTGTTTTTTATTATTTTCTTTTCTTTCACACTTAGGACGCGGTACCAAGGCCACAGGCCTTTCCGCTGCCCCGCCGGCGCACCGACCTTTCGGCTCCCGCCCCGCCGTGGGGGCTCTGCCTGGGGCCAGCCCTGCCGCCGCCCGCCGCTCGCCGCCGCCCGCTCCCAGGCCGCCCCACGCCAGCTTGGGGAAACCGGCCCGCTCCTGCGAGAGGGCCTGCGAGGCCAGGATGTCGATCTCCTCCAGGTCGTCCGCCGTGAAGTCGTCGTTGTCGCCGAAGGGGTCTCCGGGATCGGGCCCCGGCGCTCCCGCGCTCTTGGGTCGCTTGTGAGGCGGGAAGCCGTTCTCCAGGGCGGCCGCAGGGGCCCAGCCCGCCCCGCGCAGCGCCGGGCCGCTCCGCTTCCGCGGCCCGAGCGGGGGCTGCGCCGCCATGGCGGGCACCGGAACCCCGCACAGACCCCGCCGGCACCACGCGCCGCCGGCCCCGGCCCCGCCCCCCCCGCGACCGCCGACCAACCACGGGCGGGCAGGGCTGTACCTCAGACCAATGGGAGGGGACAGCCGCCCCATCTACGGCGGCCCCCGAGGGTCAAATCCAGCACCGCCGTGCAGCGGCTGGCTGCAAGCCTCCCCTCGATTGGCCGCCGCCGCCCGCGCTGCGAGCGCCTCGCTGATTGGCCGGGAGGCGCGCGGGCGGGCGGAGCGGCTGAGGGTGGCGGGAAGGCCCGTCGCGTCATCAGTGTGAGGTGAGGGCTGCTGACGTCAGGCCGCGATGTCACGCCACATGAGGTGGTGAGGAGTTAGCCTTGCTGGTGCGGTGCCAGGCACTGGGCTGCGGCGCGGTGGCACCCGGGCGGGTACGGGGACACGAGGCGGCGGGGCCTCAGCAGGGCCGCTGCGCCAGGACAGTGATGTCACGAGCAGCACCTGGTGACATCATGGAGCACAGACATGTTGTGGGCAGCAGGGAGGCGGGCTGCCTTCACTTCTCTTAGAGACTTAGGGACAGGGCTCTTCCCTCTCTGGCACAGACTCATGGAGGAACCATCCAGGTATTTACACAAATATGGATCCTGGCTGCTGTGCTTGTAGGCCATTTGTGTTCTCCATCCGTTCCTTGTGAGGACATCCCATGGTAGCTGCAGAGGCACGTGAGACTACAAAATAGGCAATGGTGGTTTTCCTTGTACCCTGTGAGAATGAGACACAAGACTGTAAGGAAAGGAAATTATTTCTACTCAGCAAACTCCTCATGCTTATGAAGACCAGAAAGCACTTACTCTGATTTTCTGCTGCAGACTCAAAGGGCTGTTACGTCCTCAAAATTGGTCTTTTTTTTTTTTTTTTTTCTAATTGCAGTCCTAATCTAACACTTCAGTCTGCAGAGCAGCCCATTACAAAAAAAAAAAAAAAAAAAAGACATTGCCCTGTAATACTTGCCCTCCTTAGTATTGCTACAAAGGTGGTAATCAGAGTAATTTTTCACTTGCTCTGCTAAATCATTGGCAGCCATGTTAAATGTTCCTATTTAAATGTTTAGTTGCTTTAGCAAGAAAGAAAATGGGATTTTAAAATGTTATTTTCATGGGGTTTTTTTCCAGTGAAATGGGACGAGTAAGAGAGAATAGTGTTGGAGAAATGCATATTTGCAAAAATTCTGTTCTAAAAACCTGCTATTAATTTACAGGCATTAACTTGCTTTTGTAATCATATCTTAGTCTGTTTTTAAAAGCTCTGTATAGTGGGTTGAAAAATATACTTTCCAGTTGATGTAAGCTCTGAATAACTTGCTTGGGTCAGAGGTCACGGAGATGTTGATAAACTTTTTAAGCGTAGACTAGACAACAGTCTTGGAGCACATTTTTTAAATGGGGTTAGTAACAATTTTCAGTGCTATAAATCAGTTTACAAATCACTTGATGGTCTTTAAGTGAAAAACAGTGTGCTGTTAGTATGAAATATTTCCAATGCTGTCGGAGAATTCTGCTGTCTCTTGTTCATTTCTCTATTTCCCTCTATGTGCAGCAAACGAGTAATCACTAGATTGTCATTTGCTTTATCTATGCACCGCTCTGGCATAAGCAGTAGCAGCCTGTGATCAGCCAGTAAGGCCAACAGAAAGCCCTTAGGGTCAGTGTTCTCAGCTGTGCTATCTCATCCCAGCTTCTCTGCTAAAGTGAGGGCAGCTGGTCCCTCTGCACTTAAGCAGGCAAGGCAGCTGCATCTAGTTAGCATAGGTGCACAAAAAGGGCAGCCTTGGAGGGAGATAATGCTTGTAGCGCTTTAGTGCTGAGGTACTTGCTTAAAATTTTCTTTTTGTTTCTCTTAAGAAGTTGTGTTTTGTTAATTATTATTATCATGTGGGGGAAATTATGGAGGGATTTGATGCTTAAATAATTCAACGTACCATTATCTGTGTTTAGAATTACTCTTTTTCTCCCTGTAGTGGGAATGGTATTGTAATGCTTTATAGTCTCACAATAAAGAAAATGTAGTTCTTGCTTTTAAGATTGGTTTTGTTTGATTATGCTCAGGGAGAGATGCTTTGACTAGATGGAGTAAATCCAAAACTGCTTGTTATGTTTAAAGTCTTCTCTTGCAGGTTCTAGTGCTCTGTTTCAGCTATCTATGTTTGTAGAGACATGTATTGAGAGCTTAATTTAAGTAATCTAAAAGGAGCTTGATCTAGACTTTACTTGGTCGTAATGCTGCTTTTTTTTTGATAAATTAACAGGCTTGTGCTATCACTATTGCTACTATTTTTTGTTAGTACGACATTTATTTTTAAATAACAACAAACTGTATAAGTGATACAGATTCAGTTTTTCTTTCTACATTAGCTGAAGTTGAGGAAAAATGGAATGATAGAATACTTGCATGCACTTTCTTTTTAATGAGATAAACCAAGATACTGACCCTGTTTTCTTCTATTCCAGGTGTAAAGAGAAATAACTTGCAGATGAACAGAACAACAACAAAGTAAGTCTGAGTTGATGAGCTAAAAAATCTTTTGTGAAGGAATGTTATATATATGGTAGTTGTTGCAGGAATTATGTAGTTGCCACCTTATCTACGTTAGGAATTATGTGGCTGCAACCTCAAAAGGGCTTGGCTCTAGGTTCCTGCTCGAAGAAGACAAGTAAACAAGTGGTTTGTTTAGCCAATACGCAGAGCAGCTCAAGCTGTGTGCCTCCAAAGAGGGATTCCTACTGCAGATCACACACCCCAATTATACCCTTACAGACAGATTTCCTGGAACCTATTATCTGATCGCCAAGGCAAGTCACTTAATTCTGGTCGGTGGTCTCTTGATTTTCTTACTGGTTTTTTTGGTCATTGGGTTGGCTGCCTTCTGAAGTTAACTCATGGACCAAGGAAACAATTCCAAGGGCATTTCTTCATTCTGCTTGCATCTGCTGGTTTCACCTAGTTTTTTGTATTTGCCACATTAGTTTTATCAAAAAGTTTACTCTTGGTCACCTCTTGCAGCCTGAGGCTTCTAGTTTCTAGTGCTAAGCAACGCTATTAATCCTCACAGTTCTCAACAGTAGTTGTAACTTACCTGCATCTGCTGTCTGTGTGATGAGGCTTCTCAACTCTCAAAGCCATAGAAATCCTCCAGCAAATGGGGAAAAAACCCAAACAAACTAACTTAGAAGCTTGAGGGTTTTTTTCCTCTGTGTATGAGTAATGAAAACTCATTTTTAATGAAAAATAACACATTTCAATGGCTACTGCTCAGTTGTGGTTGTACAGCGTTTCCAAATTGTTGTTTAATTACCGTCTCCAGTGCTGTGTTTCCTGATGAACCTTTCCCAGAGTTTGTTTTAAATACTACTGCCTATGGAACCATTTTCTGGCAGGGAGATGAGAGTTAAATAGTTACATATCTGTTGATTTGTTTTTGTCTTCCTGTGGCTTTCTTACCTTGAGCCTTAAACATGAAACTTGCTGAAGAGAGTACAGGAAAGCAAAGTGTGTCTTTAACATTACCTGATAACTGTGGCATGTTTTTATTTTTATAGCCAGACCTTCTCTACCTTCTTATTTCAACTGAATGTTCTACTTGGGACTAGTGGATCCAGGTGCCAGACCTCAATCTAGTGAGCGTTAATCTGTGCTAAATCTTGCAGTATTTTTAACCACCTTTCATTTGCTTGCTTAGAAAGCTTTTCTACTCTGATCTTTACTTAAATTTCTCACAAGCGAGTTAAAAACAGATCCCTTAATGTCGGTCCTGGCTGTAGTAGAACCTTGTCTGACTGACATACAGTAAAATCAGACCCATTTATAAAATCAATTATAAAAATTGGGAATTTGTGTGTATATTCATATGGACACATGCAGCTTGGAAGGGGGAAGCTCTTTAAGCATGAAATTTAATAACGTATGTCTGGATTTGTACAGTTCTTAGCGCTGTTAACAGTAATGTTATATTTATTCTGAGTACTAGTAAGAATGTCATGACTTCAATGCAAGCGTTGTTTCTTTGTCCATTATTTTGATGAATCTGGACATGAGCAGCTGTCTTACTGCATTTGTGATATTGCTAACAGGGCGTTAAAAGCTTTGAAGTCATGCAGTGTAGATACAGTAGGGGAAGTCTGTATTTCACAAACGAAAGGGAAGGGGCGTGCGAATAAGGTGGGGGAAGCATTTGGGGTAAATACCAGAGAGAATGTGTGGAATAAATACAGAGCTTGTCTTAAAGCAATGGTAAAACTTTGTTTTGCGGGAATAGATCGAGTATCTAGTAGATACTTGATCTAATAGATCTAGTAACAAATAATGCAGGCGCTTTTTTTATTGCTGTCACATAACTTAACTAGCAAGTGATGATTTTGTCTGCTCAAATGTAGGGCGATGCAGTCCATGTGTACCTGGGTAGTTTTACTAGTGAAGTCCGCAAAGCTGGAGAGTTGGGGTTTGTGTTCTGATTCTCAAAACACTGAATAAAACATGACTGGAGTAATTGGATGACTGATATGTCCAGGTATCAGCAGAGATTTTTATTATTTTTTTCAGCTTAAATTCTAAAGTTTGAGGTACTGAAATGCAAACTGAACTTCAGTGAAAACTTGTCCTAATAAAATAGTGTCTTGATTCAGACCTGAGACTTGCTTAGGAGAGGACGTAGTCTGGAGCTAACAGCTGTGAGTGAGAGGAAAAGGAAGCACAGAAGTCCACTCTCTCCTCTTGAAGAGGTGAAAGATGATTTTTTTTTTTCCTTCTTTGATAAAAATCTCTTTGGTTAGGCTATAAAATGGTATACAGGATTATACTCTAGTTAAGCCATGAAGTGGGACTGTCAAACTAGGTGATAGCATCTGAGTTTTGGACAAATGTCTATAGCTTTGTCATTTGAGATTCTTGGGCCTGTTGCTTGCTATTAGAGGAAAGGGAGGGCAAGAAGTCTTAATCATCTTAATTGAGTAACCTCGAGTAAGGAGTCACTACATGAGTTCTAATGTTGTCATACTGTTACAAATAATTTTGTCCAAATTGGAGAGGAACTTGCTTTCTTGAAGTAGATTTTCTACAATCAGAATGAGTCTGAAGAGGTATTAACTGTAAATGTAATGACTCTTTTATTTGAGTGTTTCAACACATCAGATGGTAGAATCTGGCAAAAAAATAAGTGTTGGGAATTCACTAACAGCTTAATGAACAAACTGCCTGTCCTGCTATTGCATTGCCCCAGGAACTCTTCCTGTGCAGGATGAGGTTTGGCTCTGGGATGAGCTGTTCTCCTGTCCCCCTGTATTTACAGACTTGGTGATTTCTGACTTTTAGATGAAAGGGACAGAGGTTTGGGGAAAGTTCCTGTATATTCTCAACTTGTGTTAAACTGGTTGCTAGTAACAACTAAAACACTAGCCTGACTGAGTTTTTTCTTCACACTTCTGTTGTTGAATGGATGTTGGCTGGTAATCTCTAAACAGCAGTAAAACTGGATCTAATTTTTAAAGGTCTGCAGACAAGGCTTTTTCCTCCTCTTAACTCCCTGGGTATGGTTTTTGCAGCTGGTGAACTAGAGGTGATGTCAGGTTCTTAAAGCTGACAAGCAAGAAAGGGGAAAAGGATTAAGATGTGCAGTTGGGAAAACAAAGATATTATTTAGTTTCCTCAAAGGTGAGGTCTCTCTGAAGAGCTTCTCTGGCATATGGCAGGCCTTGGAGAAAAATAAAGGAGCAGTTAGCTCTATTTTAACAAAGGAGAATATAAAGTCTTAGAACCGAACTAACTGTGTCAAGAAATCAATATACTTTTTTTTTTTTTCTCTAGAGTGGGTTTAAGACATATAACCAGTGAAGTGAGAGGATGTATTTAAATAAGACAAGGAGGGGAAAAAAAATGGTTGGGGCATTGCGTGAACTTCTGAAAGAAGACCGCTTTTGGGAAGCGTGTTCAGTTACAGCTGCAGGTAGTTCTGGTGATAAAGTCCTGACCTTAGTCTTTGAACCAGAGAGAAAGCTTTTTGTGAACTCGGAATCCTGGCTATACCGAACACAGCCGCTCTTTAAAAGCTTTAAAATAGCTGAAGAATCTTGTCACTGTGCTGAGGGTGGGGAGGTCACAGCTGTGTCAGCATCTGTATCACTGACCTTGTTGTGAAACTCAGCTGACACTTGGCAGCAGTGTGGAGGAAGCGAGCCTGTTGGTTTAGGGACAGAACTATTGGTTTGGAGCTCTGGGGCAAACTGCCGTGCCAGGACAACTGTCGTCAAGACAAAACTTTTATTGTAAAGAGATGAATTGTGGTTATTCCTCCAACTCGATGTAGTGACGATGCTAACGAGTCATCAGCAAAGTTCCTTGTCTCAAACAAGCCATGTACTTTATTCATCAGAATAAAGTTTCAAAAAGTTTGTGCTGGCACAGACTGTTCAACCCAGCGTTTCCACAGCTCAAACCTTTCTGCCCCACAGGAGTGCCGCTCGTGTTCCCTTGGTGGTACCCGCTGTGTGACCTGTGGGGCGCTTGGGCAGCACGCGTACTGCTCGGTTTGTGCTCCTCATGTAAGCATGAGGCTTGTACTTATTTCTAACAACAAAAATCTTTCCGGGCTGGTACCACGCTTAAAAGATGCAATGCAGTCCTCTAATACAGACCAAAGAGGTGTCCTTTGGCTGTAGGACATCTTGCAACAAATTTAACCCAGTGGTTCGTGCACTGGGCAGAACTCGGTTTACCCAGTTCCTCCACCCGTTTCCGAGTGTGCCGAATTCCCAAACGCTTGCAGGTCAACAGGCTTTCGGAAGAAAACCGATGCTGTCTGGGCCCCCTCTTTTCCTGAAGATGACCCGTGGTTTCATGCCTCGCTCGTCCTGAAAGCTGTTTTTGTGCGCGGCTCAACGGGGAGGGGGATGTCCTCGCAGCCTCTCCGCTGCTTTGCCGTGTGGGAGCGCCTTGGCCCTGGGGCCGCCTGTCTGGAAGCAGATGGCGAGGTTTCACAGGTCTCGCCCGTGCTGCGGAGCGGGAAGGGGAGGCATGGCCGAGGCACCCGCCATGTCCGCTGGGGGCGCCGTTCCTCACGGAGGGAGGCCCTCGGCGGGCCCCGCCCCTCCGCCAACAAAACAAACACGGCCCGGCCCGTCCGGCCGCCCAATGGCCGTCCGCCGTCGCCGAGCTCGCCCCGCCCCGCGCCCGCTGGCGCCAATGGGGTGTCGGTCTACCCGCCTCTGCGGGGGGGCGGGGTGGGGCGCCGCCGTGTGACGTAGTTGCTGCGCGGCGCTGCTATTGGCCGGAGGCGCGGGGGGCCGGGGCGGGGTGGCGCGGCGGCGCTGGCAGCGGGCCGGGGCGGCGGCGGCGGCGGCGGCGGGAGGTACGCGCCGGCCGGGGCGGCCATGAGGACCGAGATCTCCACGGCGGCGGCGTTCGTCACCCGCCTCCTGCGGGCCGCCGGCGGTATCGGCGAGGAGCAGCTGCGGTGCTTCCGGGAGTGCCTCCAGGAGGCGCTGCGCGGTGAGCGGGGCGGCGGGGGGGGTCCCCTCCCCTTCCCGGTCCGGCCCGGCTGGAGCGCAGCCTCGGCGGGGCTGTGGGGCCGCGGTAAAGCTCCTCTTTGTTCCCTCCCGTAGAGCACTACAAGCACCACTGGTTCCCCCTGGTGCCCTCCAAGGGTTCCGGGTACCGCTGCATTAGGATCAACCATAAGATGGACCCCTTGATAGGAAAGGCGGCGGGGATGATTGGACTGAGCCACGAGAGACTCTTCCAGCTCTTACCCAGCGAATTAACTCTTTGGGTCGACCCTTTCGAAGTGTCCTATCGCATAGGTGAAGATGGGTCCATCTGTGTCCTTTACGAAAGTCCCCAGCCTGGTGGGAAGGCGACCAAACCGCTGGAGAGCAGGGCCAGCTGCAAGGAGGAGTGGAGAATTGGCAGATCCAGCCCTTCCAAGAATTACAGCATGATGACAGTTTCTAGTTAAAAATTGCTGATCCTTGTACAATGATGTATGTATCCCAATCTCGTAGTAAACTTAGATGTAACTGAGATTTTTGAATTTTAATTTTTTTTTTATTTTTTACCCTATAGTCATTAAAGGTGTAGTAGTACTGCCAAGATCTCTGTGGCCAAGGGCTAAGGTATAAAGCAGTTCTTTACACTGCATGTTACTTTCTGGATCGTGTACTGTAAATGCACTGTACAGTCAGTTGATTCTTTTACACATTTATATTTTCAAAGAAGTTTTGGCTGTTTGTAATAAAAAGCAATATTGTAGCACTCTTTATGATGGATTTTAGTCAAGATTAGCACTTGCTAAAACATTCCTGAATTTGCAGAGCAATAACAGGAAGGGGGGTGGGGAAACAGATCTAACAACTGCACATAAATCTTTCCAGTGACTTGTCTGCACAGACTTCTCTCAGGGTCATTCAAGTTTGGCTGCGAGGCACAAATCACAAAAATAACTCTTATTTTTCCTTTTTCAAAGCATGCATTTATTTGAGGGCTGGATTTCATCATGCACCAACACTTTGACAAAAAAAATTGGGGAATTACTTTGTCTTGTTATTTCTAGTTATTGGAGTTGAACAATAAAGACTTGCTCAAACTGCTTTTGTGTTTTGGGGTTTTTGTTTGTGTGTGTCCATTGCCGCCTCCTCCTGGCTTTTACATTGCTCTCAAAGCTCTCTAGCTATTTGTAATGATCACAGATAACTTCACATTTAGAAAGGTGTAGCTCTGCAAAATGCTTAGTTTCAGTAAAGCTTGCAGGCTGTGTGTCTGAGGAAAGATGAATAGTCTGTATAGAGCTCGTGGTTTTTGTTTGTAGTTGTTGTTTTTTTGTTGTTTTTTTTTTTTTTGTGTGCTGTGTCAAACTGAATGGTAGCAGAAGTACTCTTCTAACATTTGATCTATTGCAAAAAAAATGCATTGGGAAATGGAGTTTGTCTTTAAAACTAACCATCTAGGAAGCCAGAGCGAAGCACTGATCATCAATACCGTGTCACTACCTTGCCTTTTCTGGAAGGTAAGAAACTGCTGTTTCTGACGTTGAGGTCTTTCTTGTTTTGTCAGCTTCTCGAACACCACTTGGGTACAAGTTTAGTAAAAGCATCAAATACAGTGAATTTGATGTAATAACAAAACTTTGTGTTGCTGGTTTATGTGGAGACTCTCAGTATTGATGTTCCAGTAAAGGATTCAATTTACAGATACTGTTTTCTATTCTAAGAAGCAGGGGTCTGTAATCTAGCCATAGAAGACTGCATGGTGTCTAGCATTGTTCATGCACAGTTGAATGCTTAATGAAAGAGAGCTTTGTCTAGTGTAAATATGTCAGCGAAAAAAAAATATCTTGCACTGTGTCAATAACATGGTAAAACATACAGCGAAGGAAGGGACAAGTCTAAGCAAACTGGGAAGGGCAGAACTCCAGCTAGCATAGAGTTTGGTTTTTTTTTTTTTTTTTTTCTTTGCGTTGGAAAAAGCTGTGGCTTACTTGCTGTCTGCTTTACTATCTTGAAGGTGGGCTTGTCTAGTAGTATTTGTTTAATCTGAATAAAATGCATACTGCGATTTTCTTGGTAATTAAACCTGTGTTTAATGATTATGTTTAATGATTGTCTGTTTCTGGTCTATCACTCCAATAAATAAGTTTCTGGGTTACTCTAACAGATGGGTGTTAAAGGTTTTGTGCAAACTAACCTTTTTATTATCCAAGATTGAAAATCTGTTCATGTTTTATTCTCTTAGGAAGATAGTAATGTGTTGGGTTTTTTTTTCTCTGATAGAATTACCTGCACTGAATATTTATTTCCTTAGGACCTCTAAGGGACATATCTGACACTTTTGTCAGTAATTGAACAGAATAACTTTAAATCTGCTAGGGGTGAGATGCCCTCTTTGATTAAATTTCATTTAAAAGCTAATCGGCCATGCTACACATTATATTAACAGCATACCTGAAAAGATGTCATATGAAGTTCTTAATTTAACAGTGGATTTTACATAGCAGTAAAGTGGAATTAAAGATGACTTAGGACATGGGGTATGACTTCCAGTTAGTGGGTGTGGTTTGACATACGGGTAAGAAGCAGGCTACAGCAGGTTTTTCAGATGTTTTCTTTCTTACCTGGTGTCTCTGTGTAAGAGTAGAGCCTGGATTAATCCCAGCCATGGTGAATTCTGTTGCTGCTTGTTTATTAATTCTACAGTATCCAGTACTTTATTTCATATATTGTATAATATCTTGTGTCAAGTATCCTATGCTCCTGCAACTTTGATGCTTACCACTGAACGGGACATTTTTGTTAGCGTTATTGAAGTTCTATTTCATATACTTAAGCTTCAGGCATAGAGTTGAAGCTGCTTTGCAGACAAGCAGGTGGAAGGGACTGGGGAGCTTGAAGAAAACCCACTGAAGCAAATACTTCTGAAAGTAAATACACTGTAATATGTCTGTGACATCTAGAACTACATTCCATTGCTTTAAAAAGAAAAAGTCAAAGACCTACTACCAGTACAAAGGCTGTTCTGAGGGAACAAAGCCCTTGGTCATAAGCCAGCAAGGCTGTTATTTGGAGGAAGTAGATAAAATTAACTTTGCATTTTCCCTGAAAGGTGGTAAGAGTTTCCCTTGTTTGCTGTAATGGCAGAACGCAAAACTTGATCCTATTTAAAATTATGTACTTGTCACACAAGACTGACTGCATTTGGTGAGTCATGATGTAGAACAGAATGGTTTGGATTCTATAGGCCGAATTATTGCATGCCAGCCTCCTTGAAGAAGTAAAAACACGTCGAGGGAAGGGTATATTTGTTCTCATGCCTGTTTGTATGAGGATGGGTTAACTGTTGGATAAGTAAAGCTGAAGGTAGAAAAATAGGTAGAGGAAAAAATACACATTTGCCTATTTCTCTAAAATGTTGCCTTGCTGAGAAGACCTTTGTCTTTCTGAGTTGTAAAATCCAAATGAGACAGAAGGTCCCGTTAGTGTATATAGTCTGACCACTTATGTACTGCATTTCCTATATATCACACCCTGACATTATTTCCAATTAAAGAATACAGAGGTGTCTAGATTTGATCTGAAAACTTCAAGAGATAAGGGTACTGTCTGTATTTGTTTCAGATTCTATTATGTTTAGTGTTAGGTAGGTTCACATAGGAAACTTGGTATGGTTTTTAAGTTTAATTTCTAAATGTTGGTGTCCTTCTTTCTTTATCCTTAAGATGAAAGAGCCTTTTAGTATGGCCTCTTGTATGGACTTTATACTGCAATCAAATTAAGTCTGTTTTTTATTTAAAGGATTAAAAAGATTAAGTGTTTTAAGTCTGAACGTAAATAATTTTCTTTTAATTAGGAATTACATATATGCTTTTTGCAAACACTCATTCCACTTTTTAATATGTGCATGAGAATGTGCTCTCAATAATGAGAGCAGTGAACCAACTGGTCTGGATCACACCGTTCTCACCATTATTTGCTATTCCACCAGCACTGACAGTACTGTGATTTTTTTTCACTTCACTGAGAACAATGTAAAATTACTTCAGATCTAGTACTGACATAATTGCTAAATATGAGGTCTTTTACTTAACTAATTTTTAATTCACTTAATGCATTCTTCACTGTGTTTTTATTTTGCTTAGAATGCCGTGTGTTTTAGGTGCTTTATAAAAGTCTAAATAGTATTACTGCAATTACACAAAGGACAAAACCTGAGTTTAACAGGATAGCTCTTCTATAAAACCATGTTGACTAGCATTAACGATACTGTTCTTTTAATTATACTTCTTATTATGAAATGAGTTAATACTTCATTAATTAACCTCCTTTTTATATTTAATCCATGATTAAAAGTATTCTAACTCCAGCAATTTTCAGTTGTTACTTTTTTTATATTGGGACACCTACTCTGGAGTGATTTTCTAGGTATTCTGACATGCATCGGAAATAGACATTGGGGTCCTGCAGATAGCTTAAGGCAGTTCTCTTGGGCATTTTTCTAGACCTTGTGGTTATGTTTCTCATTATGAAATTCTAAAAATTATCTTGATTGTATCTGTTTTAGTCATAAATGTATTGGAAGTATTTCATTATCCTCATGTAGTACAAAGTTACCTGCATTATCAAATATGCATAGGTGATATTTACTGAACACATACAGCTTTTTGCTTTACTTTAGCAATTTTACCATCTTCATCTTTTTAGTACTAGAATTCATTTATATGCTGATGTATCTTAAAAGGTCATTGTTTTTGTGTTGCTGTTTTAACCATGGGTATTCCTTTCTTGATTTTAGCTTCCTTCAGATTTTCTACTTCACAATAATCTATGCATGCTGCCTTTTTTCTGTTTTACTTTTTTTTTTTTTTCTTACTTGTATAATAAGGAATGTGACTCAGAACTTTGATCTCATCTTAATTTCTGCCTTATCTTGTATCGGTGTAGCATTGCATCAGTAATCAGTTTGGCTTTATGTGATTCCTCCAGGCTGATGTGTGTTTCCGCAGCAGAGTGGGAGGACTTGTATTGTTGGGTTGACAGAGGCATTCTGGTTCTTCAGTAATAAGGTTGCTACTTTTTACTGCTACCATACTTGCTTTTTATGCATTATTTTTCCTTGTGGTGCCAGAATCGATCTTGGTAACTTTTATGCTATAAAAGCAGTAGGCCCATCTATTTTCATAGTTTTTTTTCCTGGGAACGGAATTTATTCTAGTAATAACAAGTGATATTTTGCTTTCCATTATAAGGCTACGTAAAATTTTCATTGAGAAGTAAACTACTGATTTTAGCTTGTAATTTGGGTAACTTGTGGGAGGGCAATATATTTTAATTGAAATGGAATTGCATGAAAGAATCCTTCATCTGCTTGGGAGAGTCACTTTGCCCTGTGAGATTCAGCTGCCCCTTGATTGCTGTCAGTATAATGAATAGATATCTAAAAAGTGCCAGGAAGCAATGAGAATGCGAATTAAATTGTGATTTGTGACAAACTTGGCTTTATCATTATTTCAAACTATTTGCCCCCAGATTATTGATAGTAGTAATTGCATAGCCTCATTAGCAGAAGAAGCTATATAGTATTGGTTATTCTCCCCAGTGGTTCTTAAAAATCCAAAGAAACAAAAACTGTAAAAGAAGAGAAGACAAACATCCGTTCAGTTAAATTAAACAGCAAATCAGTCTTGAGTCGCTGAAAGAGAGAAGTGCAAATATCTCTCCTGATAAAATAATTCTACTGTGCTTTAATTGGAAGAAGAAAAATTATATCACAAAATGGTTCTATAATGTTTCAAGCAAACCTCTTGTGCTAAATAAATACTCATCCTAGAAAAATAAGTTTGTAATCCTGGAGATATGCCAAGCATGGAAGTTCATCTTTGAAAGGGAACACATTTTTAAAAGAAAAATGCATGTATAAAAGTATAAATACAGTCTTTGTAGATGCTGTGATGCAGCAGGTTCAAATATGAACTTTCTAGAGCATAAGCTCTTATAAATTTTATTTGTAGTTCAGTAGTAACAAGTACAATCAACTTCATAAAGCAATTTTTACTATAGAGTTTTCGTGGCTGCAGTATGATGTTTGGGACAGTGCTGCATACAGCCCAGTCATGCAAATTGTTGTTAAATCGATCATTGAACACAGCTGACACTAGTGACTTTGGTCTCAGATGACTGGTATTACTTCTGTGTACCATTCCCAGGATTGTCTGCTACACCACTGAAGAATGAACAAGCACCCAAGAAAACTGAGGAAAAAGGTAATTTGTACCAGAAAATACTACTTAAACTGTCTGCTGAGCTGCAGTTGTTTCATTAGTTCTAGGTAGTTGGAAGAGAATGCTTCACAGAAGGACAGAGGTCATATCCTTGGACTACTAAACTTACTTCATTTTGCACTGAGTGCCAGCATGGAACTCACTTTCTCCCACTGGGGCTTTGAGGAGGAAAGGAACTTGCCTGCTGTTTATAAATATTTATGGCTATTCTCAAATAATAAGCAATTACAGTATTTGCTTTACTTTGCATGCTGCATATGGTGAGTAAAATACTAATGAGTATTCTTACTGTAAAACATCTTTACATGCAATTTTATTTTAATAAGTATGCATATTTATAATATGAATAGGCAATTGACACTTTGCACTAGTCCCCCACATATGATTTATACAGCATCGTTAGTATCAGAACAGTGTTATGCGAATGTTTCTGTAGCAAATGTGCAACCTGAGAGTTAGATTTGTGTAAAGGCACATGTAGGAGTGATGGAAAACAAAATAAATTATACTGGTTTACACTTTTATATATTCTTGGAACGGATTGCAACAAAAGCTGACCCCTTAGACTTGCCCTCTCTTACTCTGTGAGTTGGGATTATTGTGTTGTTAGGAAGACAGTGTATTTCTTAGGTTGCAGGAGTGAAAACAGAATTCTACTAACATATATGATGACATAATATTTTATTTAGTTCTCAAAATAACTTATTATTCATCCAGATCTTTTATTCTGGGAAGTATGGTGTTTTTTTCTGGTTATACTGGAGGTTGTCGAATGCATATCTCACTTGACTGCGCATTAAATGTTGGTGCAAGGGCTTTGGCAAAAGCTTTTTCTTCTGGGGGTGAAAAAAGATGTACAAATGTGTTGGGAGAGGGTTGTCTCGTTCTTTTTACCCCACAATATGATGGGCTGATACTGAAACCAAATGCATTGAATATTTTGATGTGGATTGTGAACGATTTTTTTTTTTTTTTCAAGTGGTTGAAGTATGCATGCAAAGACCTCAGAAATAATTAAATATGTACTTGAGTTTAGTAGTAGTGCTGAACATTTTATGTGGAATTAGGTATTTTGATGGATGGAGGGTTTGCTGAACAAAATTAATTCAGAATCATGAACAGTAGTATTTATGGAACACTTGATTTTATCATTAGTCTTTTCACTAAATGGTGTTTATCTGATGTCACTAACAGGTTTCAGATTTTTTTTTTTTTTTTTTTTCAATGACTCAATGCCACATGTTTTAAGTAAGAGAAAGTTGTTGCTTCTGTAGAAGTCAGTAGAATTACTCCTGTGTATAACACGTAAAGCTTTTTGGCTCAGACCTCGATGACCATTTTGAGCACTTGCACTGTGCTGCTTTTTAGCTGGGATCCCAAGTAGGCTGTGTCTGTCTCAGTTTATGTGACTAGAAATTGGAAGAAAAGCACACACAAGACAACTTCTTGTTGCTCTCTCCACCTCCCTTCTTACCTTTGTGTGGTTTCTCTTCAAATAATATTCTTCAAATAATCTTTCCCTATTAAATTTGCTAATTTGCTAAACCTTTGTATTGACAGGAAATGAAAAGAGATTAATGCTTGTTTATTGGCAGACACCATGTCTTGACAACGAACGTAAGAATTGGAATAGTAACCAGCACTGGGTTAAAAAGGGAAGATTAATCCAGAGCTTTTCTGAGGCATTTTTTCCCAGCCTATTAGAGTTCTTTTGGTTTTGAACCAGATTGGCAAGTGTAACGCTATATTTCCTATACTGCAATCTACCTTTTGTATTCTGTTCTTACTGGCAATAGTATTTTAAATGACCTGGAAGTTACTTTTGCAAAGAGAATTATCTGTTCCAGTATCAGTTCACAAGGATCCATAGTTGAGAATATTGAGATTTGGTATTAGCTTTGTTAACTAAAGAAGGGGGGCAACAATTATGCTTTTGAAAAAAGTTACCTATAACATATTCAGCATATCAAACAGCATCCTAAAAAACCATATACATTTTTTTTCTATACCTTCTGCTAATATGTTTTAGCACACTTGCGTTTTTTACAGCAGTTGTTTCCTTTGATGATAATTCTGTGCTCAGAAATACTGAAGTATTTTGGCATAGCAGTGCTGGGTTATTGTTCTTCTAGTAATATATCTCCTGGTGTGGTTCATTGCCTGTAAGCTAATTATATTTAACATGCTGCTGTGATAAACTGCATATTATTTCCACTGCTTCAGACACCTAACTAAAAAAATTAAGCTGGAATTCCATTTTCAGCAGCAGCATCTAAGCTTTATGTCTGTATCTACAGCTAGTTTTATTCTTACTTAAAACTACCAGTGAATTAGTAGGCCTAAAATATATCCTTTGGTCTCTTTCCCAGTAAGTCTCTTCCATTTCAGCTGTCTCCTGTTTCATGCTTAGTTTCCAATTTTTAACCTTTTTTCCACAAGTATGTGCTGAAGACTTTAATTGGCATTTGATTATCTTTTTGTGTAAAATTCATTGAGTTAGTTTATCTCTCCTATCACACCAAAATTTGTAAGTGCTGTTTTCGTATCTGAATTCATGTGGCTGTAATCAAGCTGTTTTCTGGGTTTTCCACTGTTGTTCTTTCCTAAGTGTGTCCCATCAGCGATGGCTCTTATCTTGTCCCATCAGCATTTTTCAGTAGTTGTTGAATATTTTCCCTGTTGCAGAGGAATGAGAGGTCTCTCACCTAGAGAGATGGTGTTTGTTCTATACAACATGTAAAGGGTTACCACTTACAGGCTATAGTCCTATGTTCTGACATATTTTGCTGTGCCCCAGGAAAATGGAGGAACTACAAAACTTGTATGCAAAATCTACGGGTAATTGCCCCTTTTATATGGAGACAAAGACACCTTACTTTTTAATGATTAACAGTCTTGGGGGATTTTTTTTTCCTTACCTTCATGCTTTACTTGCACAGCTATTGTTTGCATCTTTGTTTCTACTTTTTGGAAGAGGGACTGTTTTTAATATTTTCATGTAATGCACCTGGTGCCTTTGTGGATGTCTCCATATGAAAACAAATAAAGCAGTATGTCAATGTTCTTTCTCCCACCTATTATATAAACTCCCCATTCATATAAAAGCATTCCTGTGTGTTTGTTTTAATTTAAATGACTTATCAGTAACACTTCTTTTACTTTAGACTTCATGTTTGGAATGATTACTTTAGGAAATTGGTGGCAGAAGAACGGTTACTTTTGGTAAAGGCAAATGTTTGTTAGAATCAGAGTCTAGTTCTTAATTTTTGCCAGAGTTAAAATACCTGTGAAATCAAATGGGTATTTTAAGTTGGCAGTAATAAGAAAGAGTGGGCCTGAAAATTTGATAGCAAGATAGGAAGATTAACTTGTTATGGTGCATCATGGTCTAAAAGAACAGTATGATGCTTGTGAAAGTTTGCTGTCACTTCACGTTACTCCTAGTGTATATGTGGACATGCCTGTCTTTTTAAGATCTTGTGAGTATCCTCAGTATCTTGTAAAGTTTATCTATGTACACAGATTAAAAAATAAAGCCACACTATGTTGTCCTAGAGTGCGATAAAGCAAGAATACTCAAGCAGACAGGAAAATATATCTCATTAAGTACAGCATCTCTGTTTATGAAATCAAGCATTCACTTCTAAAATCTACTGTTAGAGGAAATTCCTGACAGATCAATCTATATAGGTGTATGTCTGTCTTTTTTTTTTTTTTTTCCCCAGTTAGCTCTTTGCTCTGTCATTGTGTTCCAATCATCTCTTGTTTCTGTACAGTGATAACGCATAAGCAGGGTTACTTGGTATTCAACTGAAACATGGTGTGGTTGATATTGCAAAGTATTCCCTACAGAAAGCGCCAAATGTGGCAAAATGATGCTTGTAGGCAGATGGTGGGGGAGAGAGCTAGAGTGATAGGGAATAAAAGTGACCAGGAAATTCAAACTCTCCTCAGAACTCAAAAGGGCCCTTTGTGACCTGGAAGGAATATGTTTGGGGGGGAAGGGTAAAAAAAGCTTTGAGGGCAAGATCCACGTTTGTCCTTTTACTTCGAATGATCATAGAGTAATCCTTACACAAGGATCTTCTAAGAAAGCACTTTTACACCTCTCAGAGATTCTGGCTTTTCCAAGAAGGTTAATATACGTGTAGCTTGTATAGCTATAGAGAGTACAGATTAGGCAGTGTTCCTTTTTTGAATAATTGCTGTGAGCAACTTCTGGCAAGTCAGATTTTGGCAGGTAATATAGGGTATTCCCGAAATGGCATTTTTCCCTTTGAATCAATGTAGATAGAGTCTCATGTAAAGCCTCTTTACACAATTGTGTTTAATAGTGTAGTGCCCTTGAGAAAGAGTCATGGTATGATTTTCACACCATAACAAACGATGTTCTAGGGCTAATATCTGAAACACAATTTGCATGCAAAAAACAACAGTTCAGGCCTTTGATATTCTGCACATTTCTTGTTTTATTTGCTTGTCTTCCATTCTTTGTATGCTTATTCCTATTTTAAGTTTTTCCTTTTGTTTGTTTACATCTACTTTTAAGCTCTTCCTGTGCATGTAAGGTATCCCATCTGAGCATAAACATTGAAATAGTGGCCTGACTTTCAAGTGAACGCAGAGCCTTCTGATCAGCATGGGAACTGGAACCGATCAGCCCTTTGAAAATGAATTACATCAGTCTTCTCTAAAGGAAGTATGGAATTATGAAGTCCAGGTAGTTTAAGTAACCGGAGTGACCCACGTTCGTTAAAATACTTTCTGCAATCAAGATAATGGAATAACGACAGGGTCATTATAGCTTTAACGTTGGCAAAACCAGACCATTTGTTTGGAAAGTATATTAACTTTAGACCAGTATCGTGGGGGAACATGAGGCCAACAGACCACACCAGGATAGGGAAAAGAGTTATGCATAGGAACCCTTGGCAAGTATGGAAACCTGTGCTTAAATCACGTAACAGCAATAAAGGTAATGACCAGTTGTTTGGAAGGGTAGAAGAGGGACAGTCTGCGGGCAGGAAGAGACATGATGGATTTGGTTGTGGGTACACTTGTGCCTGGCCTTGTACCACACCTGCTCTGCTTTTCTTCCTCGGGTATCATAAGACTGCATCTCTTAACGCTGTGCCCTGCTGGGGTGCTGTGCTGTCCCCCCGGCGCCTGGCCAGCCTGCCTTGGCAGAGCAGCCACTCTGCCTTGCTCCATGGCCGCTGCAGCGGGCAGGGACAAGGACATGAGACAGCAGCAGAGGTCCAAACGTGGCTTCTCACAGCTGTATCTCATCAGGCTTATCTACCGGCAGCACAGCTGTGCTGGGTCAGAGCTGCACCTAAACTTCTGGGGCACTGGGGAGGGTTACAGAGAAAGATGGATGGAGATTGGTCAGAGCTGTTACAGCTGGTCGATGCACCCAGGGCCCTGAGCGCAGTTTATCTGTAAGAGCAGATAAGCAAGAGGGGACGCTTTAAGAATATATGTAATTATTTGGGAGTTTTGTGTTTTGTTTGGGGGTCTCGTTTTGTTTGTTTGGGGTCTTTTTGTTGTACTTTTTTTTTTTTAGATGAATGTTGTAAGAATACTGGGACTGCAAAGTCAGTCCCTCAGAAGTTAGCTCATGTCAACATTAATATTACAAGTGTACATTAGCAGAAGTTTAGAGTTTTAAAATTTATTTTCTTTTATCTCATTGAGTCTAAAAAGGCAGCAAAACATTGATCCTTAACTTCAGGGTGACCCGTTATCCCATACAGTTTTCCACTAAATTCCCCATGATTGTTCAGTGAATAAAATGTTCAACCTTTAGTGAGATAAACTAGCATATTTTAAGTAATCTTCTTTCAGAAGTTTTTTTAAAATTAACTTTTTAAACAAAAAAGAACAGCAAAAATCTCCATCAAAACACTTCTGTTTGAAACAAATATTCCCATGGAATATCTGATCGGAAACATCAGCTAAACTACAAGAAGTTTCAGCTAAATTATAAGAAACTTAAAACTAAATAATGGGAAGCCTTTGAGCAATCTCTTCAGCCATGTCTGTCTCTATTAATGAACAGAAGCTAGAAAGTAGATTTAGAGCTGCTCCTTTTAATAAATTATCTAGGATCTCCAGTCATCTGAGAAGTGCGTGCAAATATTTTTCCTGCTGCTATGCTATACAGTGCAAAAGGAAAAAAAAAACAACCAAACAATCAATCCTGTAGATCTGCTGTGTGAGGTATGGGAGATGTAAAGGGGGAGGGGGGAAGGAGAGGGAAGTATTGAACTATGTGTAGACACCTGATAGTATCTCCTCAAACTAGCAGGTGAGGCTGTTTTCCATCATGTCTAATTGGCAATGCTCTAAACCTCTCTGACTGTGTGACTAAGTATTAATATTGATCAATTGGGTTCTTGCAGAAGAGCAATTTAGATTTGTATCACCAGTGCTGCTTTTCATATGCACCCAGAAGTCAAGTAGATCAAGCAATTATGTGAACGGCATTTAACTTCCTTTTTGCAGTGCAGAGTGAGAAAATGGAAAAACAGTAGCTCATTTTGTTTATCAAAAATATACCTGCCTTGTAATCAGTAGTTTTACGATTTACCAGTCTCTTTGTCTCTCTCAGTCTCTGTCTGATATTGATAGATTTGCTTTGTAAAACATGCTGCTCCCGGAGCCTTATGAACTGTATCATTTAAAAAAAAAAAAAAAAAAAAAACAAACCACAACAACCCAACAAACGTTTGTGTCCATTACTTTTCCTGCTTTTGTCAGATTATCTCATCTTTCCAGATACTTATTTCTAGCTGAGAGAAAAATATTATAATTTAAATTATTTTTGGTCTCTCTTCTATCTTTGTTTTGTGTTGGGTAGCAGGATTGTTCTAATAGATTTTATAATTATGTTTCTAGTAGCTACAAGTATATCTTTTGTCATTGATCTTTAATTGTAATTAAATGTCTATCTCCAGGTATGATTTTTTTAAATATCTTTTAAATATCTTTTTTTTTTTTTGCACTCTAGTTTATTATTACAGATTCATAAATAGGTTCAAAACTAGCCATCAAGTAGAACATCAAGGCGTATTTTTGGAATCTCTCCATTCATGTCACATGGATTTGTACCTTCCAAGGTGCCAAGCCTTGTGTTAGAATGGGCTTCACTGCTCTTTGGTCCAAGGGTACTGAAGGAGCTGGCGGAAGTGCTCACCAGGCCACTCTGCATCATTTATGAACAGTCCTGGATAACCGGGGAGGTCCCAGCTGACTGGAGGTTGGCAAATGTGACACCCATCCATAAGAAGGGCCGGAAGGAGAATCCAGGGAACTACAGGCCAGTCAGTCTGACATCGGTGCCTGGGAAGGTCATGGAGCAGATCATCCTCAGTGCCATCACACGGCACATGCAAGAGAACAGGGTGATCAGGCCCAGTCAGCATGGGTTTGTGAAAGGCAGGTCATGCCTGTCAAACCTGATCTCCTTCTATGACAAGGTGACCCACTTAGTGGACGAGGGAAAAGCTGTGGATGTTATCCACCTGGATTTTTGCAAGGCTTTTGACACCGTTTCCCATAGCATTCTCCTGGAGAAACTGGCTGCTCATGGCCTGGACAGGTGTACTCTTCGCTGGGTAAAAAACTGGCTGGATGGCCGTATCCAGAGAGTGGTGGTAAATGGAGTTAAATCCAGTTGGTGTCCGGTCACAAGTGGTGTCCCCCAGGGATCGGTGCTGGGGCCCGTTCTCTTTAATATCTTTATCAATGATCTGGATGAGGGGATCGAATGCACCCTCAGTAAGTTCGCAGACGACACTAAACTAGGGGGGCGTGTTGATCTGCTTGAGGGTAGATTGGCTCTGCAGAGGGATCTGGACAGGCTGGACAGATGGGCTGAGGCCAATGGTATGAGGTTCAACAAGGCCAAGTGTCGGGTCCTGCACTTGGGTCACAACAACCCCATGCAGCGCTACAGACTGGGGGCGGAGTGGCTCGAAAGCTGCCTGGCAGAAAAGGACCTGGGGGTGTTGGTGGACAGCCGGCTGAGCATGAGCCAGCAGTGTGCCCAGGCAGCCAAGAAGGCCAACACCATCCTGGCCTGCATCAGGAATAGTGTGGTGAGCCGGACTAGGGAAGTAATCATCCCCCTGTACTCGGCACTGGTGAGGCCTCACCTCGAGTACTGTGTTCAGTTTTGGGCCCCTCACTACAAGAAGGACATTGAGGTGTTGGAGCGTGTCCAGAGAAGGGCTACAAAGCTGGTGAAGGGTCTGGAGGACAAACCTTATGAGGAAGGACTGAGGGATCTGGGGTTGTTTAGCCTGGAGAAGAGGAGGCTGAGGGGAGACCTTATCGTTCTCTACAACTACCTGAAAGGAGGTTTTAGAGAGATGGGAGCTGACCTCTTCTCCCTGGCGACAAGTGATAGGACAAGAGGAAACTGGTTCAAGTTATGTCAGGGCAGGTTTAGATTGGATATTAAGAAGCATTTTTTCACTAAAAGGGTTATTAAACATTGGAATAGGCTGCCCAGAGAGGTGGTGGATTCACCATCCCTGGAGGTGTTTAAGAAAAGGGTAGATGAGGTGCTTAGGGACATGGTTTAGGAGTGGTGGTGTTTTTATCAGGGTAGGTTAATGGTTGGACTTGATGATCTTAAAGGTCCCTTCCAACCTCACTAATTCTATGATTCTATGATTCTATTGCTGTTCTAAGAACTGTAGAATTTGAGCTAGAATTTGTGCTTGCTCAGTCATATTAAATCTAATTCTTCAAAAAGCTTGACTTGAGAGACATAGAACATTTCTATATTCTGGTATATTTATTTTTCTGTCGCTGTTAGGAATATTTTTTCATTTCCAAGAAACTGGATTTTTTTTTTCCCAAGAAATCTATTTGAAAGGTGTGGTGTATATATACTCATCATTCACGTTTATGCTTTTGTTCCATGTGAGATGCTTTCATAAAGATTTTTATTGCAATGGATATTGTTTTACATTTGGGTTTGGCAAACATTCAATCAGGAAGCTCTCATAATTACTTGTTAAATATCCACTTCATTCCACCTTAAGAGAATTGTAGATCGTCACCTTTGAAATAGCTGTTTTAAATCAATAAAGCATATTTTGTGATGGGCTTTATCAATGATACTCTGATAATGCACATCAACTCTCTTAACGTGAGGAAATCTAGCAGTAAAGGCATGGCAGAAATCTAATACATGGTTTTACTTCTGGGGGAGGAAAAAACCAAACAAACCAAACAAGCGGTAAGGGCCAGCTCGTGGACTACTCAATGAATGATACAGTTCTCTCTCCCAAAACATTACTTTGGTGATATGCTCTCTGCTGATTTTTTTTCAGAGCACACCCAGAAATATCTGTTCGTTCTGTGCTTTTTCTTCTTCCCTTGAAAGGGCCCCCACACGTTCATCGTGCTGGGAGGTTCTGCAGCACTGCTACAAGTACAGTTTCATAATCAGCTTAATCTGGTCTGAGAATGACCTAGCAACAAAATGGCTAATCCTGCATTCCCCACCGGTTTTGGTTTTGTTCCCATTCCTCCTTTAATGATGGTTGGAGGACTATCGTGGCCATGCAATGTGTCATACTTGTTTGCTGAGTCAACTAAAGAATGTGCAGGGGGGGGGGGGGGAGGAGAAGGAAAAAATCCCACCTGACCATTTGCTCGATGAATAATCTCCTTTTAATGTATGCATTACATTACATGCATGTAAACATGCTAAGGGCAATGCGAATAGAGGGCACAGGAATTTATGGCCAGATTTGAAAAGGAGAATAAGATTGGCCATTTGAGATAAAATGATATTTATATTAGCTTCTCTGCTTGTGAAACTGTGTGATGTCTGTTCTTACGTATTGGAGATGACAGATAATTTCAGGTTTAAAATTTGAGAAAATGTCTCTTGAAAAATACAGGATCTGTGTATTGATTTCAATTGTGATGGCTCCAGTAAACTGGGTTCTTAAAAGTAGTTGGCCCAGGGAGCATTAATTTTGCATGCTGCTATTTGAATTCAGAGTTCACTCCAAAATTATCAGCGCTGCAGTCAATAAAATGTGGTATGTATGAATTTAAGGAGTTATGATTTTTGAAGTATTTGGTAGCTGTGTCGGGAACATAAATATGCATTTATCATTAAGTGTACAAAAGAAACTGCTGCTCGGTCCTTCTGTACCATCCCCAGGTATTTTGTTAGGGAGTTTGGTGTTTCTGGGTATAAATTGGAATGTAATGTGTGACCAGTTGAACATCAACTTAACTGAAAATGTTTCAAGGTTTTTCAGAAGTGTATTGCCAAACGATGGCAGTTTAGCTGAAAGACCCAGATTAATACATGTTCTCTTTGCTATTTAAGGATGGTCACACAGGGCTTGTGTAAAAAGAAGTTTAAGATGTGCTCTCCTTTAACCATTAACAGGTCCGAGGGCTGAACACAGGGCTACAGTATGTTCGTGATACCAGACAATAAGGTCTTCTCCCAGGGGCAGTTATATGTTGCAAGAGGGTGTTTGATCGTAAGTGAATAGTATAACATTAACAGCAAAGTATCTGCAATAAGAAGTGTTAGCCTGTCCTGAATGCAGCAAAAAATACCGCTCCTACGTGACCTCTGACCAGGCTACTGAGTCTGCTCTGGTAGTTTGCTTTCACCTCTTTATGTAAAGAGCATTTTGGTTTCCAGTTGCTGGTATGTCATTTAATACAAGGCCAGACCTAAAAGCGCTTTATCCCTTCATCTTTCCTTCCTTGCCCACAGGATTAAAGGCTGTAAGAACAGACTTTAAGGAGGTGCTTAGATGGGTTGGTCTTATTCCATTCTGCTTTAATACCCTGTCAAAGCTACTAGGATTTCACCATAACATTCTGCTTTAAAGACCACCTACAGTTTCTAACTAGATCTTCTTTTCCATATTTTTTTTTTTTCTCCCTGGTCCTAAAAATTCACTGCAATGCTGTCTGTTGTTTGGTTGGTTTTGGGTCATGCCTCCCCCCCATTCCTCCCCAGGTAATTAGTTGTATTTTTTTCTCAATAAACATTCAGGACTCCTGTGCATGGAAGACAGCATTTAATGATCTTGTTTATCTGTAAAAATATTGTCAGTCCTGGTAATTCTTTGGAGTTACATATACTGCATAGAGAAGTTGTTATTTATGCTCTGTGTCTGTAACTTCATTTCCTCCCTTGGATTGTATGTAGCAATTAAACCTTTTAGTAGCTATAATGTCTGTTTATTCATGTCTGTGATTATTGATGGTTGGTAGGTTTGTGCAAGCTCTTGTCTGTTAACGAAGTATATGTGGCTTTATCTTGATTGACCTTAAGTCACCTTTCTGAACCCATTGACTTGCTTAGTTTCTACCATACTTTATTGTGGTTCAAAGTACTACGTAGGCTTTCTTAAAGAGCCATCAAATGACACAATCCAGTCCTATTCTAATCTTTTTTCCTTTGATGGGTCAGTATTTCTCAGTTAGTCTGAGATGGTGAAATGACAGTTAGAGCATGAGACTTCCTGCATTTCTAGTGTGTGTATGAAATTAGATAGGTAAACCACGGATTCAAGGAAAAAAAACTACGGCATGGAACAGTGATATCATCCTGATAACCTAAGGAAAACCTTTAAAATTTTAATGGAGTGCGAGTTACACAAGTATACTCCATTTCTGATGGTCTGAGTATTACAAAAATTTATAAAACTGTCAGTCTTAATTAAACATGGTAGTGGCATCTACTGAAAACTGAAAATGGTGCAGTAGTTTAAGAAGAATAGTAATAGCATTTGTAGTACTGTCGTGTTCATTCAATATTCTTGGGCTCACTGCCTTGAATTTGTGATTTTTTTTTTTTTTTTTTTTTTAAACCTAATTTCTCCAGGCAGACATTTCTAGGTCCCAGGGTAGGATCTTTTGTGTCATGCTTACTCTTTTCATAAAGAACAAAATATTCTCTCTTTTAGAGAAGCCTTTCATTTTGGGAACCTGGAGAACAAAGTTGTAGCTATTATCATGAAAATAGTTCTCATAAGTTTACAAGACCTTTGTGTTATTGGCACGCAATTTTATCATGAGTCTTGAGTAAGGCTATTTTTTCCTCAGACTTGGATTTAATGAACTTTTTACAGCCATCACTTGCCTGATTTCCCCAAAGTAAGCGATCTGTTTTTACTATTTCAGTCTCATTCCCTGGTAAACTTACAAGCTGTAAAAGATGGCATATGTGAGAGTCCAGCATTGGTAGCTCTGGGGCACGCCTGGGAAAAGGACACAGCAAAGGTTTAGAGTTGAAGCTGGGAGGGGAATCATGTTTTGGTGGGCTTTGGCAGAGTAATAATCTGTATAGCAGCTGTGACCCAGGGGAGCTGGGGTGAATAAACCGAACGTGTGAACTCAGTTTATATCATAGTTTAAATGCCATCTTAAAACAAGCAAAAACTACAGATATGGAATGATAGAAGACAGGGTGGGAAGAAATTTTATATTAGTTAATGTATTGGTGTCTGTTTTCTTCATGTAAAGAGACGGGATGGCTATTTTCTCTTCTCTTTTTTTAGTTGCAAATCTCTGACAATAGCTTTATGTGTCAGTATTTTACTAGCTTATTCTTAATGTCATATGATCTGCTATCTTGGGCCCCTTCATCTTTTATTTAAGAATATCTGCACAGTTAGGTATAACATACCTACTGATTTAAAATCTATAGATTATTTACCTTTTTTTACTCCCCAACACTGAAGAGTCCCAAGAAACAGGAACTGTGACATACAGCATAGCCACCTGGTGCAGTTACAAGACCTGGAGAAACAGAAACGTATTTTGGGTCTGTTGTGCTCTCCTGACTCCTTCACGTGACATCAACAAAGAAATGGTGAGGGCATGAAGTGTGAGCTGTGGAACTGAAAGTAGCATTACCCTACGTGTTCCTGATGCGGTTTTAAACTAGCTTATTTACATACTAAAATATCATAGCATACCTGGTCGTCTGCTGAGATCCTCAGATGGAATTTGAAGGTCGCTGTGCTAGCAGCCCTCCAGGTAGCTAATTAAAACCAATCCAGGTATATCTACACAAGCTGTAGTTACACCACAAGACATAGCCACATTGGTGGAATCCCAGTTAAGCAACACTTCAGCATCATTAATGGCCCAAAAGCTTACAACGTTTCAGTTCAAGCACGCTGTAGATAACACTTGAAATGAGTAATATTTAAAAACTGATAACGTAGAGAGAAATAATTCGTTAACAGGCTTTTGATCCCCCTGTTTTCCAAGTCTTAACCGGTGTGTTTTCAGAACACCCCTGCGGCATGCCCAGGTGGCAGTTCTGCACCATGGAATGCTGGAGGAGCGGGAAGAGGGGCAGTGACCTGCCAGAGAGGGCTATGTTGAAACTCGGGGTGCTTTCAGTGTGTTTGCCCTGGCGCTTAGAAACCTACACTTTATTTTTTCCTCTGTAGACGTATGTTTTTCAGAAGTATGAAAGAATAGAAAATGAATCAACTTGCTATACTAGAGTTCCTTTTAAAGTTGAGACAGATTAGTTCTGCCATTGCAAGACCAATATGTTGATATGATTTGCTCTTGTATTTCTCAATGTAAGTGCCCACATACTATTTCTCCAAAGTACAGTTAATTTTTAAAGCAAATATCATAAATAGCACAATCTTATGCAGAGTCCTGCGTGTAACTTCTTTATAACCCTTTTGATAAGTCAGGATAGTATGGCAAGTTCTTGTGTTCTATATACCCATTTGTTGTTACACAACATAAAGAAACTTTGCAAACAAAGGAGGTGACAGAAGCATACTTTAAATGTCCCTCTGTCATTTTTTTTGTCTTTCTTAAATGGCCAAAGAAGCAGGGATTCACTTTTCCTTTTTCATGTAGAAGTGTATATTTGTTAAATCAAAAGAAAAGTGCTTATAAATCAGCATTTTTGGCAAAAAGAAACTATAAATTGTTTAACCCCCATTTTTCATGAAAAGTTCTAGTAAAATTAGATTATAAATTATTTAAGTTACAGCACCACACACATTTAAAAAATAGATCAATGACTCATTGCAGATTTACACAGGTTTTATTTCCAGCCTCCTAGGTGCATCCTCTCTCTCCTTACAAAATAAAAAGGCATAATTTTCTTTGCTTTGGCTTTTCTTTAAAAGGCTGGAAGAGTCAAATTTGGCTGTAGTCTAAATTACACAGAAGTTCATTATACAGAGGAAAACTTGTGTTGCTGTGGCTGCTGCCATGGGGTGCTGTGTGAGGGGGGGGGGAAAAGGGGGTTTTCGGGGAGCGCTTAATGACAATTTAAAAATGGTAATTCAAGGTTTTTTTTGTGTTTTTTTTTTTTTTTTCAATTTTATGCTTTAACATCTCTACTGGGTATTCTAAAGACCTAGGCTATTGAAGCACAAAGTTATTCAGAAACACGCTGACTACAGGGGCAAACACGAGAGCTGCAGCTCTCTTTTATTTATATTTTGTATATATATATATGTGTGTGTGTCTGTAATCTTAACCCCAGCCTCGGCAGGACACGGCGCTTCCCGCCCCCTCCTCTGCCTCCCTCACGTTCTGCCCCCCTCAATGATGGCGGCAGGCGGCGCTGCCAGTCTCTAAGATGGCGGCCGGGGGCGCGGGCGCGCGGCGAGCCTGCCTCTCCGGGCGGAGGGCGGGACTTCCTGCGGCGGGGCGGCGCGGCGCGCAGCCGCGATGGTGGAGGCGTGAGCACGGCGGGCCGGCGGCAGGCACCGTCCCCACGGGGCGCGGCGGCGGCGGGCCGGGCCGGGCATGGAAGTAGAGAAGATGGATGAGAATGAATGGAAGTACCACGGGGAAGGCAACCAGAGCCTCGTCGTCTCCCACTGCCAGGTGTGTCTGGGGCGGGCTGCGGCGGGCAACGGCCGGCGGCGCGCGGCCGCCCCTCCCCCGCCCCGATGGGCCCGCGTGAGGGGGGCGCCGCCCGCCCGCGCGCCGCCGCGTTCCCTCAAGGCTGGGGGCGGCGCCGGGGTCTCCACAGGCCGGACCGACGGGCCGGGGGGGGCGTCCTCGGCTACTCGGCCCAGTCCGGCGCGGTGCCCCCCCCCCCCCCCGGTGGGGCCTCCAGGTGGCGGGGCCTCGCCCGCCGCGGGAGCGGCCGCCCGGTCCCGCCGCTTGCTCTCCCAGAGCTGTGGAGCCGACGGCGGCGTGCGGGGAAACCGTGCCCGTCCCTGGGGAGGGATGAGCGGGCATTCTCCGTTCTCCCTCGCGGACTGGTGCGGGCTTGGCCGCAGGGGTGGTGGAAGCCGATAGGTAGACAGCTGTTGTCTGGAGACGGGAGTTGTGAGGAGGAGCACAGAAAATTTCCCTTTCCCATCATAACGCGTGTGTATCTGTGACAGAATAAGTATATCTAGCGAAGGAATATTTTTTCCTTTTGTCACTGACTGTCTCTCTATGGGAGAGTTTGAGCCCGTGCTGCAGTGCTGGACGGGGGCTCCAGGACAGCCCCGGTTCCTGTCCCGGCCGCAGGCTCTGCGCGAACCTCCCTGCCACGATTTACCCTCTGGGTATTTTTTGTTTGCTTGTTTTTGGTTTGTTTTAAAATAAAAAAAAAATAGATTCAGCATATTCTGTATTAGTTAAAAAGGCGTGTATTCATTTGACTGCTGTCACTGTATTCTTGCCCCGCTTGTATGTATATTTACTTAGTAGATTGGGATCTAGGTTTTAACTGTACGTGTCCCTTGAAGGAGATTATTCTTCTTCTAGAAAGTACTTGCTGCTATTGTCTTGTGAATTTATTTGTATTTTAGTTTAAAGTCTAGTATGGATTTGCCTCAGAACGTTCTTGATGCTTCATAGATCTAAAACCAGTAAAGCCAAAATGATAAACCATAGACTTTGTCTGCAGTAAGAGTTGAATCCTGAAAACCTAATTTTTCTTTTTTAATAATGTCTAAGTGACTGACTGAAAATACTGTATTCTTTTGATGTTAGTTTTCTGGATCATAAACGTAAACTAAATGCGCAAAATGTTAACGAATAGCAAGTCTGAGAAAATGCTGGAAATATCTAAACTTTAGGAGGGGCACATCTATGGCTCTCATTTCTTTGTTCTTTATATAAAATATTCTTAAAAGATATTTTTGCTACAAGAAGAAAGTGCATGATTTTGTTTCCTGTCTAAATTTTAGCTTTGAAAAAGACAGTTTAAAAAAAATTCAGTCACTGTTTGATAGGGATCAGAATACGTAATGGATTAATAACAATGTAATTGTGATATCTTTAAATACATGGAAAGTGAGGAAGTCTGCCAGTGATTCAGAATAGTTGCTGAGTGCGTCAGTTCTCTTTTTAACAAGATGCTAAAACTTCAAGATAGAGTGGAAGTGAAATAGATGTGAATTTTCCATTATGGACAGCTTTGAACCAGCAAAACTTACATCTTAGAGCTTTGTGTCTACTGGTGTTGAACTCTTGTAAAATTGGAGCATATAAACTACTGTTTAGATGCTAATTGTTTGTGCCTCTTACAAACAGGACATACTTGCATGATTAGTCATTGTTCTTGTGATCTCATGTCAGTCATTCTCAGGTTTGTTTGAACAGAACAGCAGTATAACTAAATGAATTTCATTTTAGTGTTCTTGCTTCTTTCTGTATCTCTTTAGTTTGTGTTTTTTGTGTATAAATGCTAGTGGGAGGGACAGTGATTTGGTTGTGTTGAGGAAGACCTGAATGGATGCTCAGACACAAGTGTCGGGGCTGTGAGAGGCCTGGGCGGAACTGTGTGTGTGCTCATTGTTTCTGTGTTCTCCCTTTTGATGGGTAGTGGTATTTTGGAATGTGGGGAGGATGCGGGTGCCTACGTCTGTAGGTGTGAATCTCTCTTCCTCGCTTCTTCTGGAAGATCTGAGAAGTTTTAAACAACAGAATGGCAACATAAAAAATTAATCTTTGTCCTTCTGGAGAAGAGGGCATGAGCTTCCTTGCCCTTTATGAAGTAAGATCCAGGGAGTTTTGTTTCAACTCCTGCCCTCTGGACTGTTTGCAAAGCACCGATAACATGTACTGTGCAAGTTCACATATCAAGCACAGGGTGTGTGGGCTGGGGTGAGCAGGCAGCCTGGGTGGACACTCTTGTTCGTGGTTGTGTGGAGTGTGGCTGGATTGGGGGTGAAGAGTCAGAGGAACAAAGTGGGCGTCATCAGTTTGTGGTGCTCTCCTGTGTTTAAGGCTATGCTTATTTCTTTGGTTTGCTTCATTCCCTGTATCTTTCCCTTTAAGACATGAATGTAATGCGCTGTTAATCCAGAGTTAGCGCAGCACCAAAATTAAAAACTTGGTCATAGAAAAGTCACATGCCCAATAAATAGCTCTGCTAGTGATGAGCTGATAAGCCCTAGACGCAGGCAACTTGCAAGCATTTTTTCCTATGCCTTTGAATGGTGGCATATAGACAAAGGTTTGTCTGACGGTCAGATGTTGGCATTCTGTGGAACATGCTCTGTTGTTTCAGTGAAAGTATTGTAAAGTACTGCTTGATGTGCTCTTTCTTCTTACCAGTTATTAATCCTGCAGAATGCAACAGTGATGAGTCTCCCAATGTGCCTGCACTCCTATAGCCTGTAGAACACTGCAATGAAATGAGTGGCTGAAATCACTGCAAGTGCATCTCTGTTCCTTATTCATGCAGTTAAGAAGAGAGGACTTAGGCAGGGCATGGTCTGCTCAGCTCAGCACATCTCTTCTTACAATGATAGTTTTACAGAGTTACTTTAATTAGTTCTCCAGCATTTAGAAAGTGAGCTGATGAATAAAGATGTCATGCCTGCTGAGCATTTCCAGTTACCATTGTTATCTCTGGAGCTGCCCGCTTGCTTGGTGCATAGTCAAACTTCTGCTTTCAAGGCTTTTTTTCTTTTTCTTTTTTTTTTTTTTTTTTTTGTCAGTTCTGGTGAATCTGGAAGACATACAATATTATGGTATGAATTTCACAGTTGATAAAACTTTCCCTGTTTTTTATTGTATTTGTGATTAAGTTAATCTGAATTGAAGCTGAATTATGGTTAAAAAGCAGTCTTGCAGCCTGCTGAAGTGCTTCTAGTGATAAGGAATGAAAACAGCTTTCCTACCTTGTTGATTTCAGTGAGAAATACAACTGGCAACTCAGTTCGGTTCCCGAAGACAGTGCTTGAGATGTTTGGAAAGATTACTCTGAAGCATACAAAAATTGGAAGTTCATTCAGGCAGTGTCTCTATGATCCTTGTCCATTGGCTGCAATTTTGAATGTTTGATTGAATCACAGCATCCTCTTCAAATAACTTACTTGCCACCCTTCACATCATACAGTGATTGTCTGGTTCCTTGTTCTAGTTGCCATCTCAGAGATGCATAAAGTGCTACGGTACAGGTACGGCTCTACAAAACCCGAACCAAGCCCTATCGCAGGCAGCCAGGCTGTTTGGAAAGGATGCTTCTTACTCCCTGATTTTTTTATTGGATTATTGCTCCTTCTGAATCAAATTTGGCTTCTGATTTAAAAAGAAGGCTAAACCACGCTTTCCCTCCTCTTCTCTATTCTTGAGCAGTAGAGCGGGTTCAGAGGACCTGCTGTAGAACTGCTGTTATCTTCCTGTGAGCTGATGATTCTTTTTATGGTGGAGATAACTAGTTTTTCAGAAGTGAGCTGGAAATCCTCATTTGTAGTTCAGCGTTTTAATCAGCTGTTTGGTCTTACAGAGACACTTAACACTTCATTTCAAAAGGCATCAGGAAATAGTTGTAGAAAGTAGTGTAAGCAACTCTAGAAATAATGACTTATATTTCCTTTTACTATTGAAACATATGCTTCCAATCTCTAGTTTTTGCTTTATGAGATGAAGTATGCCCATTCCTCCTGTGTGTCACTGCAGTTTATTTCTACTTTTTTTCATTTTTTTGCATGGGCTATTGTGATAACCAAATGCTTCATTTTAAAATGTTTGAACATTAAGCTTGCATTTTGGGGTGACTTCTGGGAGGTGGTACAAGAAAAGAGGAATTTTTTTTTTCCCAACTTGCTTTTTATTTGATTAGATGGTCTAGAGGAAACTTGGTTTGTGCTTGCAAAAGGTTGTGGTCTGTACCTTCAGGTGGCTTGATTGTTAGTAGTAATCTACTTCTTGTCTTGGACCGCTTGCAGCTCTAACAGATATCCTTGAGTTTTGGTATGGGACTTATTTAGTAAATGCATAAACCATCTCCAGACCATGTGTAAACTTATGAAATAGAAAAGGGGGAGGGAGGGTAGATGGAGAAGGTAAAGGAAGTAGAGCTAAGGAGTCTGGGTGAGGGACTCCAGTAAGATAATCAAACTCAGATTCCTGTAGGAAGTGAATAATAATCTGGCATTATCACAGTATCACAGTATGCTAGGGATTGGAAGGGACCTCAAAAGATCATCTAGTCCAATCCCCCTGTCGGAGCAGGAACACCTAGATGAGGTTGCACAGGAAGGCGTCCAGGCGAGTTTTGAATGTCTCCAGAGAAGGAGACTCCACAACCTCCCTGGGCAGCCTGTTCCAGTGCTCTGTCACCCTCACTGAGAAGAAGTTTCTTCTCAAATTTAAGTGGAACCTCTTGTGTTCCAGCTTGAATCCATTACCCCTTGTCCTATCATTGGTTGCAATGATGGCTGCAAAGCATGTGCAGAAACACACTTTCTGCATATGGGGCAGATGGATTTGGTTTTGGTTTTTGAAATAGTAATTCTACTTATGAGGGGCTGCTTTGTGTCAAATCATGTTAGATAATTATTCCTAATAATGCTTTTGCAATATGAAATAGTTTTTCTGTGGTTGGTTTGCTTTTAAGAATAATGACAAATTATTCTTACTCAAAATTTTATTGTAATAAGCTTACTTTGAGAGAGGACCATTAACAAGATTGTATGTTTAGATGCAGGGGTTTTTGAGTGAAAAGCTTATTGTCAAAATTACTAGCTAGCTGCAGCTTTCCTATTTGGTCTTATTTGGCAGAACAGGAGGGATGCTGATCATGAATTGCTGTCTTGTTGAGAGAATCTTCTTAAGGCACTTCTTCTGATGATGTTATTTTGTATAAGTTCAAAGACCTGCATGTTCTGTTTCTTCCATTGCTTTTCTATGTGGCGTTGGCTGAATCTGTCACCTATTGTAATTAGCGTTAAGAAAAGTATTGCCCCCAAAACTTATAAGTCTTTCCTGAAAAATTCCAGATCCCAGACTATACAGTGGATTTTCTTCAGCGGTGTTCTGTTCATTTTTTATCTTAACGTCTGTGGAATAGTGAATTAACATGTATGAATGTCTCAGTTTCCAGGAAATATAGAACAGATTGCTGATTCCTGTATTTAAGTCTTCAGGTAGGGGAGAAATTCTGTAAACCTAGCTGCTGCTCCTTGTGGGTATAAATACAACAGCTTATTATCGATGACCTTCTCTGAATATTGCTTTGCTTTAAAATATGGCTAAGTTATGGTGTCCTGATTCTTTCACAGTAAGAAATTATCAGAAAAGAGAAAATACAACTTATATTTATTGAATTTTATTTGACTAATGGGAAGGATGTCGTTTTGGTAAGGCTTAACGTTTTTGTGTCCTTGAGGAGATTATTCTATTTAAATTCCAAACCTATGCTAATTCTTATTTCTGATGCATTTCAGGCTCTGGATGTATCGGAAAGGTTCACCAAGGCTATGTGATGTAATGTGGGGAGGGGTTTTGCATCTGGTTCTGTAGCATTTTCTGGGGGAAGCAAAACTTGCATGTGAATGAGTTGGACCAAGATTCCAGCATGAACTTTAATGGGGATTAAAGGCCATTAAAACCTCTTCTGCTTTTTTTGCTAGTTTGTAGGGCATTTCTTTGACCTGTTTTCTCCAGCATTGTGTTCTTTTGGGGGGGTATGCATATCTAAACACTGTCTAGCAAAGAACCCACACCTGCACACCCTTTGCCTACTTAGAAAAAGGACAAGAAAACAGATTGATGACTGTAAACAACATACTGCTTTGTTCCTTCTTTCCTAGTTGTATTGCTTTTTATATTTTTTTTTAAATTTAATTATTTATTAATTGTAAGCAAGTAGAGGAGCTTCTGCCTAAATTTACTGAAGCAGGCAGTTGAAAAACCAGTTGAAAAGCCAAATATGCAATCAGGGGGGTGTCATCAGCAGAAAAGGAAAGAAAGAAAGGAAGGAAAGAAAGAAAGGAAGACACCTCTTCCTTTCTATAAACAACAATTAAATTTTTAGGAACAGGAGGCAGTCACAGTTTGAGTAGGAATTCGGGACCCTTTGTAGCACCTGTGTGAAACTGTGTTTCCTTGTGTTAACCCTGCTTAACTGATATTTAAATACACATCTATGGTCACTGGAGAAAAAGGAAAACTGTTTTGTATTTGTTTGTATTTGGTTCTTTGGCTAAAAGGTACAACTGCGATTGTAGATGTCATAACTGATTGGACTAACTCTACCTGAGTATAATCTACAAAGGTTTTACTATAAACGAAGAATTAAAAGTTGGAAGCACTTCCAGTTCTATGGATTAGCTGCAAAGCCTTTGTTGACCCAAAAAAAAGGTCAACAGCTTGAGTCAACATCTATATAGAATTTTAATTCTATATTGGGATTTCAATTGCATATTGCACTAAATTTACTTTTTCCTTGGCTTTGCCAGGTTTCTGCACTGAAAGGACGCTCTGAATGCAGTGCAGTGTAGTAATATCTTTCATAAAGTGAAGGGGAAGGTGGCACTGGGTAGCAGGGCTGAACATAGAGAGGAGAAAGAACAGAAAGGCAGCAATTAAAACTTTTCTTACCATGTTAGTGCCTTAGGTTCTGTAGATGCAGATGGAAAAACATAGCATATGTGTGGAAGGAGATGGGAAACAGAAACACTACGAATCTTTGGTCTAACACTCCAATGTAATGCAACAGCTCTACTTTCACTGTAGCAGCAGCACCACTCTTTTCCTCTTTTTTGCCCCAGAATACTTTTTTCAGAGGTGTCTTCTTATTTTGCTAATAATAGTGTTGGAGCAGATTTGTCTTCTGGTAACTTTCTTTGGAAAGTCAAACTCTGCTTCATGCTTGTGTTTTTTTTTTCTTTTTTTTTCTTTTCTTTTTGAGTGATTTTTGAGAATGCTGAAGGCTATATGCAGTGAAAATGTAAAACAAATCTCAGTTTTTCAGATGTTCATGAGGTAGCTAGCCTTGATTAAAAATGGTCTTGCTTTTTCTGTTTGGGTTCTGTGCTAACTCGGACTCGATTGACTTACTTTTTGCAGTTGATGACATCAAGTAGTTATCTAAAAAGCTTTTTTTGGGGTCTGTTATAAGTGTTTGGTAAATGCAGTGATGGTGGAGTTCATGAGTACTCTTTCCCTTTTCTATGCTGCACATGTATCATCCCTCAGTCAACAGTAGCAGTGGGTTGGTTGCTTTGGTGGAAGTAAGTTGACTGACCTGCAAGCTATATAGGAGCAGTCAGTCTAATAGGCTATTTCATTCACTCCTTTGCTTCTTTCCTCCCTTCCAGCCTTTCAGTGGCTCCTTTCTTTGCCTCAGTGCACTATTTCTAAGATACACAACAGCCACGTTCTGGTCTCCTGGTTTTGCTCGGGAAGGAACAGAGACACAGCATTCAATTGCACACAGTTGCCCAAGACTTGCTTAAGTTTCTTCTAGCTGAGGTGTTCAGGATGCTTGGAGTTATTAACTTGTTCTGGCTCTCCATTTTATTACTTAACTTCATTCTAATTCCTCTGATTTCCTCCCCTCCCTATTAATATTTTCCTGAAACGCCTTGTTTCCCCAACATATCAGAAGCTGACTGGGCAGCTTAATGCTGGGAAGTGTATGTTGCTGATAGGCGGAGGTTTAGAGCAGTTTAAAGGAAGGAAGCTTAGCGCAAGTTTTCATGTTCTTGTTGGTATAACTCACCTGTTTGACAGATGGATGAGGTATTTGATACACTCTTCAATGTTAAGGACATTTTTTTTTTCTTGCTTGTTTTTACCAGCTAGGATGTCAGGGACATCTACCGTGTTACTCAGACTATAGTAATGTATGCTGAGGGCCAGGCATCAATAGGTTTATTTATTCAGTTCTCTCTCTGGTATGTATTTCCACCTAGTACCCATGGGTGTATCCGTTGATATTGTTTCAGGTACTGTGAATAGGTGGCATAGCTGAAGGGCAAACATTTCCTTCTCACCCATGGCTAGTGCAAGCATAAAATTTTCTTGGAATTGGTACCATCTGCATATTGCAAGGGTTATACAAAGCTTTGCTATAAAGTGAAACTTGACTTAGTGCTTAACTGTCATGGGAATCTAGATCATAACCAAGCAGGAAAAAAAGTGGAATGAGTACCTGAAATCTGATGCAAGCTGTGAACTCTATGCTAAAGAAAATAAGTATCATGGTGGTGTTTGCTTCCAAATAATGGTTTAAGATATTGAATGGTGTCAAGCCAGGTGCTATGCCGGAAATTCTTTATTCATGTAAAGAAATAAAGATTGTTCTTAAGGGACTTCTGTGCTAAATAAGAGTATTGTTCCGATTTTTGAATGCTTCCTTGCACTTTGTGTGAGCAATTGCTAAACTTCCTCTGTGCTGGCAGGAAATGTAGCTTTCCTCACTTTGTTTTGTGTGATCTTATCCACCTTATATCGAACAAAACTGGGTTGGAAAACAACACTCATATACAATATTGCTATGTGTGCTTCATTCAAAAGCTGCAAAATTTTCCAGTGCTTAGCTTGTTTTCATCTCCCATATCCCTCCCTCCAGGAGACCTGTAAAAATGTTGAATATCACAAAGGTAAGCTTTGATTGAAGTGCCTGGACAGTGTGATGGGCATGTTTTTACTGAGTTTTATTAGTTCTCAGAAGGAGCTCTCCTCTGTGCAGCTGTCTTTTTTGAGATGTCCATTTGCTTCCTTCCCAGAAAATGCGTTTTCTGAATGGAAACCGTTGTTTTCTTTTAAAATCCCTCAAACTAGAGTGGGAATTGAAGGGGTTGTGGAGTGTAAATTTGGAATAAAAAATGACAAAGTATTTTTTTCGTTGGCATATACTGTGTTCGGCTCTGATGTGCTACTGCTGAAACAGCTTAATATCAGCAAAATAGTTCCATAGTTCATATTTAGTACCATTGAAACTATTGTTAATTAGTATTTGCAGGTCACTACATTCAAGTAGGGCTTGAATAGCAGTTTGGTGTAATTTAACCCCTTTCCCTCCCTTTAATTGAAGTGTAGATAGAATGTACTTTTTGTAGGTGTCATTGCTGTACATTGTCGTAAGTCTTCTATGATTAGGTTGCTTTGAGTAACTCCAATGGTGTGGTAGAAGGTTTGGCATACTTAGAGCTGTGTTTGGTAAGATCTTGATAGATCTTTAGCTTCAGCAAAAGACAGTGTATACTGTATACTGTATAAAGAAATTCAAGAGCCTTTTCAGGCACCATTCTGTCTAAAAGTAGTTGACTTCATATCTTCATCTCCAGTAGTTGTTGGTGGTGTGTGTAATTGGTTGCAAGAAATAGTAATAATTGTAGGGAAGGATTTATTACCAGTCTTTTAGAGCGTTTTCCCTCATGCTGTTTATGATTGGAAGCTTGTGACATTTATATGGACAACTTCAAAACAAAGGTGGGTTTTCCTGTTCTGTTCGTATATTGCATGCCTTTTCAAAATAAATATATTAAGCACAGAGTGTAGTAGACAGGTGGGTAGCTTTGTGATGTAAAATTGTGTATAGTGCTTACAAAAATACTGGTGAGTTTTCAGATACCACAATCTATGAGATGGTGTGGACTGAGGGAGATGGGAAGAGGGATGGATTTCCTTTTGGGGCTTAAAAAGTTGCCTCCCAAAGGACCTTGGTTTCTACCAGTAGATCTTTCATATGTGACCACAAGTTGGTAATCAACTAGATAAGGATCTTTTCTAGTTATACGGGGCAGTTGGAGAACTAGATATTAGAGTAATGCGTTGCCTCGAGACAAAAGCACATAACGCATGCTGTTTAGAATAATAATAGAGTAATAACAAAGGATGTGAACCTGCTTATTTGGAAAAGCAGAAGCTGAAGTGATGTTTCCCAGGCTTTGTGTTTGGACAGGCTAATTCTTCATATTTTCATACAGAAGCTTATTTTAAAACCATGTGAGCTGAGGTGGTAACAGCAGAAGGAAAATACACGTCTTTCTGTGCTTCTGAATAATTTTACCAGCGTTTGAGCTTGTTTTTATACAAATTTTCCTATTTCTTTCACTGGCACCAGCTCTTAAGCAGATTTTGTTAATAATGTAGCAAGAGACAGAAACCTGAAAAAACCCTCAGTGATGCAAATGAGGTTTTTCTCTGAAGGGTAATATCAAGATTATAGATTTGCCCCAAGCGTGTTTAACTTGTGAAGACCCTCAAGTTCAGGAGGCCCGCGTGGTAGATTTATCTTATGACAATGAAGTATAGAAGACATTTTGAAAAAATATAAGGCTAATATCAAACACCAAGCTGTAAAGAAATAAATGTAAGCATTTATCCTGGTTTCATAATGCTACTGCCTAATCCAAAGTACCTGGATTGATGCCAGTCATATTTTGGCCTAACTGCCAAGGATTACTTTGTTTTTGGATTTCACTGGGTAAGATTAAAATAATAGCTGTAGTAACTGCTTTGGAGAAGAAAAAATTCTTGCAGATAACCTTCTTGGGGACTAAGACCAGCAAGCTATTTTTTCCCAAGATACTATGTTAGGACAAGAGTTATGTGTAGGCATCCCGTGATGCCAGTAACTTCGAGTACATTTTCGCAGCGCCTCTCACAGCTTCTTGTCTCCTTATTGGCAACCATTAACTTTCAGCTATGATTTAATCCAAACAATTGTTGCATAATAGGGTGCTAAAAAAGTGTTTGTCTTTCCTGGTGGGACCTCAAGGCTGGAGCCTCAAAGCGTTGTGGCTCCAGATAGTGCTCCCCCGTAACACAGGCTCCCAATTACATCATCTCAGCAGCAGAGCGACTGTGAATGTGTTTTGAGAGAGACAAGTTTCGCTATCCTTGTTGCTAGAATTTGTTTTGAGTTTTCTGTAACAATTGGAAATTGTTGTAGCCCTAGTATGGTCCTGGATGGTAACAGGTAACAACGTTCTTACAGGCAAACTGCTGTGCTCTCATGTGAGAGTTGTTCTTTATTTGGAGAGTAAGAGCAGTTATGTTTGATATTCTGATGACTGGTTTTTGTCTTTTTTCATTAACTGGATACTGAACATACTTGCAGAGAAAGGGCTGCCGGATTTAAAAGTAAATGTAGACAGAATTCTTCCTTTGAATTCACTGTTCTTCTAGCTTGTTTTGCTGCTTCAAAAGAAGATGTGAAGCCTCTTAAGGTTTCACATGTTACATTTGCCTCTGTGCATAGGTGTTTTTTTTTTCTCTGCTTGATTTTGCAGCCCCTCTCTTTTTTTTTTTTTTTTTCCATCTTTTTGTTTGTATGGGACTATTGTCCAATTAACTAAACACTTTGGTAATAGTGCGTTGATGGAAGTGGTGTTAAGCAGTGGAAGGGCTTACAGAAGTGCATGTAGAGAATGGAATTTAGGGAGCATTAGGATCTAGTTGATCTGATTCTCAAAGTGCTAAGGAGCAGCAACTACCTCTTCAGAAATCTGTTCTGTTCTGGATTTGGTCCATTCATTTGCATGCAGATAAGCATGTTACAACTTTGATGTTCAATCTGTAAATATGAAAAAATCTAAGGCATTTAAGATAACTGACAAAAAACCTGATGGCAACAACCACCCACAATATTTGCAAGTAAAGAATCAGTCAGATGAATCTGTAATGCAATAGCATGAAAAATGTGAACTACTATTTTCAGTAGTAATAGGTCTGAAGCAGGTGGCATCTTTGACATCTGATGGGTTAACCTTTGTAATGTGGCAGTGTATTTCTGTAACCGTATGTTGAATTGCACAAACGAATAGATACAGATGAAACCTCTCCCTCCCCCCCCACCCCCCCCAAAAAAAAAAAGAAAAAGTAAAAGTAAAAAAGTGGGGTTGGTATGCTTTTGTTTTGAACTCTGATCATCCAATAGTGCGGGCTGACTGGTTGAAGTGCATCTGTGACTGAAAAGTTTTGTTTGAACTTTGCTCTGTTTCCTTTTGACATCTTTAGAGAGAAGCAGTGTGTTCTTCTTTTGCCATATATAGTTTTGGTCATTTTATCCTGGCATGCCTCTTCAGAAATGATTTGGTAATGAACAAATAGTGTAGTGAGTCCTGTGAGAGCAATTGGATTTTCCAGAGTGGTGGTTGTAAGTTTGTTGACTGGGAACTGATTAGCAGATAAACATCTACAACACCAGTGAAATAATACAGAATCAAGTTACTGAATTGATGAGAAGTGATGATCAGACCACTTAATCGCTGATCCACTTATTTATTAATATTTAAAGCGAGGGATCCAAACAGTTGAAACCCTGTAAAAATAACGTACTGAATACACAGAGTGTAGAGGCTCATCAGACCTGAGCTCTGTTAGGCGATACTGGGAGTCAAGCAGCAATTTTATCAAATCCAGGGGATTATAATTGGTGTTCAATTTATCTAGTTTGTTGTTGTTGTAACACTTGTGCTGTTTAGATCTTGCAGGATGAGTTGAATCAAAATTCAGCAAACTACCCTTTTCCCCAAGAGAGTTTTCCAGATGTAGGTGAACTATGAGATTTATGCTGGCTTGAGACTTTTCAGATACTGAAGTTTCTGGGTTTCACTAGCAACGTCTGAATCTGGATCTTGTTTTGTTAGTATTTTGGATTACACATTGTCATCTGTTTTGCTTTTCTCCTCCTGCTCTTTCTCTACATGTTAGTAATTAAAGATAACTGCAGCTCTCTCCCACTCAGCACTGTCCAGAGATAGCTTTCAGCCCTGAAATATGGAATATATCTGGTGCTGTCATGCTATGGGAGGTTTTTTAATGACAAGTCATTTGGTAGGGAAAAAGCTTTGATTGTGTAAACCTGAAGTGTAACTGTGACATTTTGTCTGCACCATCTTTGTCAGGGGGTGTTAATCCTTTTTTTGGTGGTGCTTTAAACAGAAAGCAGTCCTTTTTGGTGTGTCTAGGAAAGGTCCAAATGGACATGCTGAGTGACTAGGCGGTAACTCCAGAAAACAGCTGTTTGCCTTTACCTACTGTGGTGCCCAATTGTTTTTATCCACGTCTTACCTGGACAGGATGAAGTACATCAGTGGGAGTAAATATCTTGAGGATATTTAGTCTGACTAATCTGAGGCAGGGCTATGTGCTGCCTCGCCTAGTGAGGCTGCAGGTTCTTTAATATTATGTCAAAGTCTGTTTACCAAGTGTAATGGTTAATTTCAGCAAGAATTTATTGAGAGAAAGATACTTCAGGTGACTTCTGTGATGGAAGACACTCTTAATAGGCTTAAGGAGAAAGGCCTAATTTACTTAGGACATCTACAAAATATTTTTATCTGAACTCTTAAAAATAAAGGCTGAGGATGTTTGCAGAGTTTGTGTAATTTGAAAATATGAAGGTTTTTGAATTATACAAAATTTGATGGAAATTGTAAAAATGACAAAAACTAGTGATTTTTTTGTTGTTGTTTGGTCGTTTTAAGGTGAAATATTTGGAGACCTGCTGCATTGTCCCTGAGTTATATGTTTACTGTTTGGAAGTTTAGAAGTAGCAGGTTTTAGTGTTTATAAGTAGAGCTGTGTAGCTACTGCTGGTAACTGGTAAGTGTCTCCTTAATACTTTGTAATGCTGTGCTGATATTGTAAGCAGATGATATCTAAGTGGGTCTTGCTCCCCCCCCCCCCCCCCCCCCCAAAGATCTTTGGCGCAAAAATGATAGGGTGTTTTTCTGTTTGGTACTGTGTTTTACCAGAGTTTCAGAGCAGTACTATAAGCTAAGGGAGTATTTCCTGTTATGCTTGGGGACTGGAAGCACAGAGCAGCTGCCTTGTTAAAGTGAGGGCAAATCTGGGAACCGACACTGATGTATTTGACTTCAGTTGAGTGAAATAACCATCTAAAATGGCTATTCCCCCTCCCCCCCCCCCCCCCCCCTTATTTCTCAGATGAGGTAGATCGGGGATCAGACAATTGTGCTGTTCAGAAATGATGGTATACTTAAATGCTAATGAAACCATATTCTTTCCTATCTTTCTTCAGCGCTGCGTGGTGCTGCGGTTCTTGAAGTCCCCCCCAAACCAGAATAAGGTAAGATTCAACGTGTACTGTTGATAAAAGCCCCCAGGTAAGCTAATAAAAAACAGTCTGAGGAGAAACAGGAAACCTGTGAAAGAGCTGTGACTGATAGGAGTAAGAATAAGGGGTTTCTTTGAAATGTGCCTTTATTTCGTGAGTTTTGGCAACAGGAGGAAATTCGAGGTCTTCTTACGTAACGTAAGATTATGTGGCTGCTGATATCAAGGCCTTTGTGTGGGACAGATTGTAAGGCTGCAGTGTGTAGAAGGTTCGGCTTTGTGTAAGGATAGCTGCAGCAACGGAGAAAGCATTAATGTCGCATATCAAAGTAGGAGAGTGAGGTGATGCTGAGGAAGAAATGACAGTTTTACTGACTGTTGCTAGGTGGGACAGAAGAGAAACAGCACAGCACTGGCGTCATGATAAAGGTCTGCTGTTGACTACCCATTCAGCAGCTAAAAAGCCATGGAATTTGGACAGATATGAAATATTCACAGAATAGTCTTTGGCAGTGAGTGATTTTAGTGTCCTGTCTGTTGCCAAAAGAACACAGTGGGATACAGTCTACCAGTTTCTTGGACTCTATGTCGGAAGGTTTTTCTGTTCGAGAAGGAACTGAAGCGAGTTACCTTAGATTTGTTTTGACATGGATAAAAAATGATGAAGAATCAAAGGTGGAAGGGTAAAAGTAGAGTGTCAACACAGTGCTCCAAGGGGGGGGGGGGGAAGAGCACAAGAGGCAGCAGGTTCAAATCCTGCCGTTTCCTCACCCTCGTGAGTAGTCTTTAGGGTGTGTTATCTGAGAGAGGGGATGGCTGAGTTATGGCAGCTTCTGAGCCACGGGTTTGTATGGTTCAGTGGCAGACTGTTCTGATGAAAAAGAAATATAAAAAGCATTACGGCTATACTGAGAACTGGGGGCAAGTGCTTAATTTTAGGAAAAAAGAAACAAGGATGAATGTAAAGTAAGTGTATAGGAAGGGCATTCTGCTTTAAACTGGGAAGATGAATGCGAAAAGCATCCAGTTTACAAGGGATAAAAGAGAAATATCTCAAGTAGATCAGAGGAAAGCAGAGGAAGGTAAAACCCATGAACACAGTGTGCATACGAGTCATTGGATGGCCTTTCAGCTACTATTTTACTTTAAAAAAAAAAAAAAGTCTGGTAAAACTAAAGTGTGATTAAAGTAAGTTTTTGATCTGCTTACAGTGGCAGAATTTCAAAAATGTATCCTGTGCTTCTGTAGTAGTCCAAGATAATGATGTTTAGAGTTCTTATGAGAAGAGGGAAGAACCCAGTGGATTGGAAGAAGGGAAAACAGTGCCTATCTCCATTTTTAATATAGCAGGGGAGAATTAGACCACAAGTTTAAGTAAAAAGGCAGTCTATTGCCATTCATTTAAGAAAACAAAACACTGAATACCAGCTTTCTTTTTTTTCTTTAAAGTCCAAAAAGATTCTTGCACAGTAATTGTTTTTAAAAATTTGGCAAAGTATGACAAAGTCGCAAAGGAAGTCAGGAAGTGACTTTTCATAGTTACCCACCACAGCATTGAAGCTGATAATACCTCTCTGGACTGCTTTGGCATGCATATAGTTTTTTAGATTAGGATAGTGAAACACAAGAAAAAAAATCTCCTGGGCATGTTGTTCTGTTACTATTTGAACGCTGGTTGGGTTCTTCGATGTTTTTTTCCCCTGTGTAATCAGATTAGTAAAATTGCTGAGAATCTTACCGAGCATAGTGCTAGATCGCAGTAGGTATTCCCGTGGGCTGTAGCTGATCAAGCACCCAAGAGTTTGCTTTTCAGAAACTGTTAGCAAAACTTCCATTTGGAGTTGACCCAGACAGACACGCTTCTCTTTTTAATGTTGTAACAGCAAAAAAGCTATTTGTGGATGCACGTGGTGGTGCAGCGTACCTCTGAAAGCGTTTTAAACGCAGTCTCTCTAAGTTCACACTCTGGATTGATAAATGCACACTATGAGAGCAAACTCCCCTGTTAAGTGTAGAAGTTTTGAGGAGAGCTGGCTTGTGGTCACCTGTAACATTATGCGTTTGCCTTGTATTGTGATTGTGTGGACTTTGTGATATACAATTCCTTTTGGTGTTGCTCTCTAAATAGAAGATTATGTAATTTGAATATATTTAATTATTCTGGTGATTGATTTTATTATTTTTTTTAAAGGATGAGGTTTTTCTTAGAGCACAATGGAAGACTAAATATTTTATCTTCAGATCTGTAAATAACTCCTGCAGAATCAGAGTGTTGGGACAAGCTTGGATGTAGCAACATGACAGCTGCAGAGGAGAAAATGTTTATTAGGTGTAATCTGTAGTTCTGACTAGTGCAAGACGAGTTAGGATATAAAGTGTTATATGTCTGTGCATGACAGTGTAGTTCATCCAATGTAAACAACTCAGAAAGAAGCAGTTGAAGCAAAATATTTTCTAGTAAGATGCATACAGTAATTCAGATGTGGACAAGTGTGTCTTTGTCTCTTCTGCTTAACTTATTTGGAAAAGGCAAAGAAGTCCGAGCGCTGCTTTCTATTTATAGTGTGTGGTTATGAATTTGGGACTAGATAATCTAGTAGTTAAACAAGGTGGTGTTATTGCAAATTGTCATGTTATCATTACAATTAAGGGTTTTAATGAAGAATAGTCACTATCAATAGCGTAATTCTGGGGCTTGCATTTCTTGAGTAGTAAGTCAAGTGTCAGGACTCGTGGAATGACTTTAATTGCATATTGCTGATTTTAGTATGTGAGTCTTCTGCGTGAATGAAATTTTTGCCTTTTTATTGTATTGAACTGATTTGATGAGTGTTAGTGTTTCGCTAAATGAGCTGCCAGTTATGATGGGTCCTTCAAAAGCTTTTCATCTTAGTGGTTTTTAGTGTTGAAAAGTGATGCTCTAGTACCCTGTTAGTTGCTTTTTGTTTCTGTTTGGAGTATATATCAAATATTCTTGCTCTTAAAAGGAGGTGAGTACGTCATAAGCTTGATTTGTAATTTTAAAGTATTGATCTCTTTCACTAGTGAGTCTTTCCTTGTAGTAGCTCAAGTACTCTGTACATCAGCAAATCTGGACAGAATAAACTATAAGTGGGAATTAGTTGAGATTTCTGTTACCGTATGAGATGATTCAACAGTTGTTCTCACCATTCAGAATTTGTGTAGGTTAAAGTAAAGGTTATGTTGTCATTAAAAGGACAGAAATCTGTATATAAATTGAAGGTTTTGCTATAGTATGTGCTCAGAATTGCTGTTGCCCACTTCAGGTGACGAAGATACTATAACTGTTTTAAATTGCTGTGGGGATTTCCCCTCTGCAAAGAAACTTCTTCGCCAGCCGGGAACAAACGAAACGTAAGGGAGGATGGAGTCAGTGTGTTTGCAGTCTGCTCAGGGTGAGAGTAAGGGGGGCGCGAGGGTTTCCCCAGCGGTGCTCTCCCCTGCCCTCTGCTCATGGGGTGAAGGAGCCCAGGCTGCCAGCAGTGCTCTTCCAGGGACCTTGGTGTGTTCAGCACTGGTGATGGGGGCACCGGCCTTCCTTGGAAGCAGAGACTGAGCAACGCAGCTGCAAAGTATCCTTTTGCATACCCATGCGGATGGCCTGCTCGCACATCTTGTTGCCTATTAATTATTTTTTCTTAAATACACTTGTTTAGACCAAATGACTGCAATTGAGAAAGTTATTCAGGCATCATAGTGTTTGTTTTGTTCTAAGACTCAAGCAGTGGAAGATTGCCTGTTGTGAAGAGACTCCAAGCTTATTTTGGCTCTCTTGAAAGGATACAGAGGAACAACTCCATACAATATGCCAAGCATTTTAAAGAATAAGTGCTGTCCTGGCCTTTATAGAGTGGTGGAAATGCTGTGTAAGTGCTTCAGAAAAACTGTACTTCTCCTACTTGCTCCAAAGGATTGGGTTTTTTGGTTAGAGCTTTGCATACTGAAGTAACAGTATGTCGTACTATATGTTACTGAAATAAGTGTGTAGTAATGTATGTTCACTGTAGTAACTTTTCTTTCTGTAAAGCATTATTGAATATTGCAGTATTGTGTATTGCCACTTCAGTCTGGAAAATGAATCCTGCTAGAGGAAGAATATTAGACTTGGTATGTACTCTTAGCAGACCTGCGTTACAGTAATAAACTGATCTTTCTTAGTCCGACACAACTTGTATAAGTTTGTTAGGTAACAAACCCTTCTGGTGGGGGAAAAAAAATTACCTACTATGTAGCTATTCTAAAACAAAGTTAGTAAGATTGCTTGGTTGGTGACAATCTGTTTTTACCTATAAACATTTTCAATTTGTGTTGGGTGTGGTCTTTCCTTTTTTCTCTACACTTTTCCAGTGTGTGAGTGGGGTCCTCCTAGCATGTTATTTTCTCTTGCTCTACTCTGTTTGTTTATTTTTTTTCCCCGCTCTGATTTTCTAGCTTGGACATGAGTGTTGCACTTTCTCTTCCTCCACTGTTACTCAGTCCCAAGAATAAATCTGTATGGTTCAGTGCTTTATAGTGTACAGTGGTAGGCAAAGTAGTGTTTTTCCAGAAAAGCGTTGTGTTGCAAAAGGACACAGGACTTTGGAGATTGTCTAGTGTAATTATACAATACCATGCAGAGAACCAGAGTGTGCTGGAGTGGGAACTGGATGATGATGTTGTCAAGCTGCTCTGCTACCTCTTTAATGAGCAGAAGTCTGTCAAAGTCAGGCTGTGCTAATGTTGCTGTCCTGCTTCCAGTACTTGTTCAACTTGGCTTCTATCTAGCTTGGCACTTTTGTCTTGTAGAAGAACTTTCGTGTTTCTTTATAGAGGCATCACGTAAAATTAATGGAAAATGACATCGTAGTCAGATTTCTCATTTTCTGGGGCAGGAACAAGTAAATTCTGTACCTGTTCATGCAGAGATTTGTCATGTGGCTCAGTCTTTGCGGCCATTCCCTTCCGTATCTCCAGGTGAAGTATTTTACAGCACTGAAAGCCTCTCCTGCGCTTCACCTGTTGGTAAGGAGGCATGCTGTGCATTTCTTTTGGCTATTACAGTTCTTTGAGCTGTTTTAAGAATAATGGCCAAGGACAGAGTAGATCTTGAGTAGTCTCCCCCTCTTCCACCTTTTTCATTTTCTCTGTCGTTTTTCCCCTGAAACTTAAGAAGAATCATCTCTTCTGACTGTTTTCCTGGTTATCCCAGCCCCTTGGACAGCATTAGGGAAACAAATATAGCACAAGTTTTGTATGTCTGTTTAATTTCAATGGGCACTGACCTACCAAACTCAGTAGAGCAATTAAGCTACTTTGCTAAGTTATTGACTAGTATGTGTATGTACTCTTGAGTGTTGTTTATCATTATTTCCTAGTTAAATTACGGTGTTTCTGTCTTCCAGACTTCAGAGGAAATACTACACCATCTGCAAAACATCGTAGACTTTGGAAAACATGTCATGAAGCAGTTCTTTGGAGAGAACTATGTTCACCATGGGGTAAATGTTTTATTCTTAAAATAAATGGCTTATGCACTGTAAACACTGAAGTCTTTTGGGGAGCACTGAATGCCAGTAAAAGGAATTAATAGGGTTTGCAGATATTCTCGAGCAAGATACACACACAAGAAGCATTTGGATCAGAAGAAAGATCCTGCTCTGTGCTGATGAGGTGATTGGATTGTACTCTGCGGTTTGAGCTATTTCAAGCTACTCATGAGATTTCTTTGCCCTGCATAAGGCAAGGGGTGTGTGAGAGAGATTTTTAGACTACCTGCAAAACAAGGGGAGAAATCTGGTTCATGTGAATTGTCTTGGTTTCTGTGCAGTCAGAGGCAACATTTTTTCTTGCCACTCTGTTCTTCAAGGTGGCCGGATCCAGTTAATGGAACATCAGATACCTGAGCGGAAAAGTCACACCTTCTCCTGGAACTTGAGTTATGCAATTCTGCCTTGGAAGGGTGGGATGTGAGATGTGGGGTGGGATGAAATGGGACTTTTTAATTTGTGAAAAAGACAGAATGATGCAGGTTTCTTCGTGCACATCAATCTTTCACTGAAAATGCTCGTTCTCATGCATTTATTTACATTAGTTTTTGGTTTTCATAGTGGAGCAAGTGTTGCATGTGATTGCAGGTACAGGTCTCCATATAGATGGTTAATCAGAGGGAGAAGCTGTTGACTGTATCGTTTAGTATACTGCTGTTAACATCCACTGAACGTTGGTATTCCATTTTAAGACTCCCAAACTGGATATTAATTTTTGTGTTGAAATATTTATTTTTTTTTAATAGGAAATTATTCAACTGCCTTTGGACTTCGTAAGACAGCTCTGTTTAAAAATTCAGCCAGAAAGGCCAGGTAAGTGCTAGGGATAGCATTAAAAAGGGGGTCTTCCTGAAGCTGTAAAGCATTTTGCTTTATTATAAAGTCAAAAAACATCATACCTCAGAACATGAGGAGACTTTTTTTCGCTATTTAGACAATGACAAGTTGAAAATTCGTTGTGAAAAAATGGGTGTGTTCTAGAATTAAAAGTTGCATCTGATACTAGTTTGATCAAACTGGGGAAAGCCCGTCTTAGTTCTTGAGCGAGCTTTTACCTTGCTGTGAAGACCTTTACAACAGTCAGGGAGGGAGGTGGAAGATGCGTCCTGAAAGAATTCTTTTGATTCCATCAAGTTTCTTCTCCAGGACTATGCAGCAGAGCATTGGAAGGGAGATAGTTTCAGTAACTCCCCACTAAACTGTCTTGTTTCCTGTGTTAGTATTTCACTTGGGCTAAGTATCTCGCGGCCTCTGAGTCATCGCACTCAAGCTGTGTGCAACTTCACGTTCCAGTCTCTCTTCCTGATAGCTGGCGTGTCTCATGGCAAGTGCCACAGGCTGTGCTGCCTTTAGAGTTCAGTGAGCATCTCTGGGATGTGGGGCTGTGCGTGGTTCCTCCCGACTCTGCCGTGGTGCTCTGGGGTCCCTATCCGGCGGGGAAGTGCAAGTACACTTTTCTAGCCCCCTGGACAGGGGGGAGCAGAGGGGACAAGTGTGCGTGATAAGGGCGCTGACCTTGTGAAACCTTCAGGAGCATGCTGCAAGACTCAAAGTTTGGCAATCTCTGATGCATTCAGTGTGAAGTGCTACAGAATTTGGTGTCATCATTCTTTGTCAGCAACACTTGGATGCATTGTTCTTCCTGTATGGCTGAAGAGTACAGTAAGGTGCCAGCTCTAAAATGGATAAAGAGATGTCCCTCATGGTGTGTTCATCTTATGTTCTCAAATGTTCTTGAGAGTGGCCAGAAACTCCTGCTTTAGCAGAATTCCTTGAAGAAAAACGTCGTATTAGATTATTTGGTAACTGTAGCCAGTACTTTGATGCCTTTGATCCAGGAAAAAAATAAATTAATTTAAGTATAGTGAGCACAGGACACTTGCTATTGCTGACTTGTCCTCACCTTTTTGAGAAACGGCTTCTAGCGCTTTGGAACTAGCAAGGAAAGTAAATAGTGTCTAATAAAAGCCACAACGTCAATGATACTCTGGTAGAAGTGAATGATAGAATTGAATTGTATTTCTTAAAGTTAAATTTTGTATGTCTGCTGCTCGTGGGGATTTCTTTAAAGAAGAAATGCGGTTGTCTTGCTTTACAACAGCAAATCTCATTGCTCATTTTTAACAGGATTTTTTTTAAACCTAGAGGAAAGAATTTTCTTTAATACTGCCTTTCACAATAAGCCTGTCTACATTAAGATGCAGCTTCTCTAATACTTCAGGTTTCTGGGTGTGGCTTTCAGCTGAGCATGGATGTTCTTTTGCTTAAGTTTAGAAAAAGAAAACACACCCCAGAATTTTGTTGGAGAAAGAAGGTTTCTACTTGCTCATCCTAGTGAAGTACAGCCTGTAATTGTAGGCTGATGCCTAATAAGGCCTCTGTTGCTGAGATGATTTTTGTTTTCCTATTGCAATATATTTTTCAGAATGGACATTTTTCTTAGCAGTGGAAGCTGTAACTGCACACACGTATTCTGTATGTCTCTTTAGTAACACAGATACCTGAAAATCCAGGAGTGTATGTTTTTATTAAATTAAAATCTTGCAGACCGTTCTCTGTCCTGTTACCTTTCCCCAAAGGATGCGTGTGGGTGGGAGGTTATTTAAAGGCATTTATCTATGTAATGCCTCTTAATCTTAGTCTGAGACCATTTTGCTACTTTGTTTCTGCTCAGGACTGTTTATCTGGACTATATTAAAATATGCCCTTTTTAAAAGGGTGGTCAAAGCAGAGAAGATTCTTGTTCTAAGTTGCGACCTTGTGAGGAGGGGGAAGCTAACTTTTGTTCCTTCAGTGTTCCTTTTCACCTATTTATTATTTTGATGTAAACACTGGAATGGCTGGGAAGAGACTAGTTCTCATTGAGAAGTGGTTCTTCAGCTGATTGCTTCTGACCTGTCTTGTTTTTTAATACCGAGCATCTTGATTGCAAATCTTGGGCAAATGATTTAAACCTTGAAAAAGCACTACGTACAGATAAGGAGTTCATCAAAGCCACTTGCAGGTTCTGTTTAGATTTATACTTTTTTCTGAGCAGTTCATTATATTCCTGCCAGTTTTCACAGATTCCTTGTGACTAGACTGAGGGATGGCAGTTCATGCAGTTTTAGTAAGTAAATGTGAGCGTGAGATCACCTCTTTGAATACAGTAGTCTCTTACCTGTTGTCAGCCAATTGAACGCACCCCTTTGCTGTTTTAGGCCTCTCACTGACATCTTTCTTGGGATGAGCTGGAAAGCAGCCGTTAAAGCAGCTCTTAAAGCACTCTATGTGCCTATGACAGTTTTGAGGAAACTGAAAATAGGCGTTGATGGGGAGGGGGGGGCAGGCAAATTTATGCAGGTGCATAATTGGCTAAAGCCTTCTAATCTGCGTCCTGTCCAAGTCTGTTCCCGCTCCCCCACCTGGTGAACAAGGTAACTACAGAGTAAACACCCCCACACCTAACTTTCTTGTTTGTGTGTTCGTTTTTTTTTTTTTTTTTTTCTTTTCCCCCCCAGAGTCTCGCTGTGATAAAGATATGGACACTCTGAGTGGTTACGCAATGTGCCTTCCTAATCTTACCAGGCTGCAGACCTATCGTTTTGTGGAACACCGGCCAATCCTCTGCATAGAGATTAAGGTATCGAATAGGAGGAGGTCCTGCTTGGGGGTTTTGTTTGCATTTTTTAAGCACATACTGACCAGAACAGTTTCAAGGGAGTGCAGCAGTGGGATAAGGCAGAGCTCACTGCTTTCACTGTAACCCGTAGGATGAAATAGCCCCCTCCCTCTTCCAATTCCTGATCTTTCGAAACTTGGGAAATTCCCAGGTATTACTAGGCCTTTTGTAGGCTACAGCAGTTTTGTGTGTCCTTATTTCTTAAGTGAGGACTCTAAAATAATTGGGAATAATATATAGTGACACATATTAAGCTTAAGTGTTGGATGTTGACTTTTATTTAAATTTATTTTTTATTTTCCTTTATCTGGAAAGATTTGCATGTTGTGTGCTCTTATGTTTCTATAAAGAAATACATTTATAGTCTTTTGTTTGTTTGTTTTAGCCGAAGTGTGGCTTCATTCCTTTTTCCAGCCATGTTTCACAGGAGATAAAGCACAAGGTGTGTCGTTACTGTATGCATCAGCATCTAAAGGTAATTTTATTTTTTTTTTTTTTTAGTAGTCATCCTGCTTTCCTTTGACTGCACTGGGCTTTATTTGCTATTCCGGTCTTGCTTTCCCATTGAAACTCGCATATTGTTGCTTAAATCTCTGATAAGACTAAAGATAGTAGGGGGATACACATCTGAGTTGCTGGGTGTGGATCTGTTTAGTGAGAGATGGAACAAGCTCTGTGGGAAGCTGGAAGCAAAGAAATACAAGATTAGTCTCAGGACGATTAACACTGATGACTGGGTAAATTCCAGCATCAGGTTTCCTTTCACGTACAGCTCACCAAATGCACAGTGGCATTCTGTAACCTATAACAGCACGTAACATGCACGGAATTCATTTGACTAATGTCTGTTATGTGTCTGAAATCATATCAACTTGCCTTACTGTAATTTAATGTTACCTTTCTTGATGCTTTCCATTTGTGAGTGCAATTTGAGTGACTTGAGCTAAACACGAGGAGGAAGACCCTAGTAGTCATGAATTGTACGTTCAAAGGGTCTTCAGAAGTCCCATAACATTTAAAACAGGCTGTCAGTGCCACACACCAGACTGTTAAAATAACTGAGAGTAGTTATTCCAGAAAGTGATTAACGGCAGTGGTGTTGGGTTTTCAACAGGTAGCGAACGGAAAATGGAAGCGACCAAGTAAATATTGCCCATTGGATCTCTTCTCAGGGTAAGGAAGTATGTGACTTGATTCTGTGTCCGTGTCCCGTCCCCCCCCCCCAAATCTGCATTACAGATTTCTTTCTCAGATTTCTTTGACTTTCACTGTAGTATTAAGGCTAATCAATGCCTGCTTGTCTGACGTTTTACAGGGAATGTTTTTGGTGCTGTATACCTCTTTACAACTATTTCAGGAATCAGAGTTGCTTAATAATGTACCAGTGTCTTTTGCTACGTAACATTAAACCTTAAGAGCTGCTTAGTTTACTCAGATTTGAAGTTCTAATTGCAAATAGTCACTTTATCTTTGCAGTGACTTCAGCATGAGTACTGTGCTTTTAACAGGTGTGTTCACTTCAGGTGCCCAATTCTGATTCCGTAGAACTCTCCAGGCATGTCTGTAAACATCTTAAGGCTGTGATAAAACATTCTTGGACTTTTTTTTTTCACTAGAAATAAACAGAGAATGCACTTTGCTTTGAAGAGCTTATTACAGGAGGCACAGAACAACTTGAAAATATTTAAGGTAAGCAATCAAATCTCTCTGCTTGCTTTTTTTGCCTTGGCTTTTAAACAATTTGACTTCAGCATCTGAACAGTCAAGACCCTACTTCAAACCTACTTAATCAGCACCATCACTATTGGACCCCACCAAAAGAAGAAAATGGGAAAATTCTTAGTTAGATTTCAGGTTAGGACAGGTAAGTCATAGTTTCCCACACCTACGCAGGCAGAAAGAATTGCCAAAAACAACTAATAGCAAAGGCCTTTTAAAGATGACTAAAATTTTAAAACTTTATGTGCTTCTTCAGGAGTAAGAAGATAGAGAACTTTGCATGTTGCTTTAAATATTTTTAGAAATTCCTGTTGGAGCATTCATGCAAGCCAAACACACAGCATGCCTCACCGAGGAAGTAAAAAGTTACCTTTTCTATGGAAGTAATGTAGGAAAAATATAAAGCAGTAACTGATGGCTTATGCAGATTTTCAGAGTAATTCTAAGTAGTAAGATTCTTTACAGCTTACTTCTAGTATTAAGGGAACTATTTGAATTACTTAAACTAGCATGAACTGTCCTCTGTGTTTTTTTTTCTATTAGTACAGGTAACTATCAGACCTTTTCTGTCCCTTTTTATAGTCTTCTGTTTTCCAATTTGGCTTTTAAAAGAAGGTTGTTTCACATGGTGCTTTTTCCCTACGGACATTAATCAGAAAGAAGCGATAGGAAAATATCACTTCACTTCTGTTATTCTGATTACTTACAGTTGATTAAGTCGGGAAAGAAGCACTTGACTTAAATGGGCTTTTTGGTCCCCCCTCAGGTTGTCACCTGTAGTATCTGATTAAACTTCAGGGAAAATTTGTAAGAGATTGGGAATGTGTGTATTTGTATGGACACTGTTATACTAATACACTCTTCTGTGCTATGTGTCTTTAAACCTGATGCTTTGACTAAGTAAGTAGGAATAACTGGATTTCGTGAAGTGCCCAAATCTTTTTTTTTCCTCATTTGCAGAACGGGGAACTAATTTATGGCTGTAAAGATGACCAGGACTGTGTCTCTGACTGGAATGAACTTGCTCGTCACTTAAAACCTTTCTTTTTTCCTTCCAATGGGTTGGTCAGTGGACCACACTGTACAAGGACAATTGTTAAAGAACTAATCCACGTTATAACTATGACGCTACTAAGTAGTACTGATGCCTGCAGGGCAGGTGATATGAAGACAGTTCCCATTTCACAAGGAAGAAGCTACTGTGAAGCAAGTGCTTTTAATAAGGAGCTAGTAAGAAATGGTAAGAGGTAATTTCTTAAGCACTGTCAATAGTTAACTGTTACCACCACCATTTAACAATTCAGATCTTTGCCTCTCGTTTGCTGTGTAATACTGATATGAGAAGGGAGACAGGGGAGTCTTAGTGATGTTTTAAAAATGAGTTCTGAGCTGCATAACTGTTAGATAATAGTTTTTAATATGACCTTGTAGTGAGAGCACTTTTGTCCCTAATGACAGGGATAAAATTAAGTTCAGAAGGTAGTGGAAGAAAAATAGAAAAAAATACCAGTTTGACTTGATAACTGTCATAGGTATTTCAAACTAGTGGGGAATTTTTATGTTGTATGTGATTATGTATGCTGCTTTGGTTGGTTTTCTGCATGGCCCCTGTTTTTTGCCCTTCCCTGTTCCTCCTGTCAGCTCTCACCAGCAACGGTGTAGATTGTTTTCTTCTACTTCTCCACTCCTGGTAAAGAGACAGGTATGAATACTGGAGGGAAAAGAAATGGGAAGTGAGAGTTGGAAAACTGTACATCCTGCTAATTCCTCAGTGCATAAGTTTTGTAAAGCTCTAATTATTCAAGATGCTGGTAGTTATTCTAATTATACAAACAGCATGTTTCTCACTCTGCTTTTGAGGAAGATCTTTTTCATTGCTGGTTGGTTTTGTTGTGTGGAGAAAGAGCTGTCTTACAGAAATGATAGCAATACAAATCTGTTTATACTACATTAAAAAGACCCGATACCTGAAATGCTAAATTACTTTCTGCCAACAGTTCATACTGTTGAAAGGGGTGGGTTGATGGAAGTGTGTGGGGTTTAGGTTTGGTTGTTTTGTTTTTTTTTTTTTGAGTAGAGTTGTAGGACCAGGTGTTTTGTTCTGCAGTCAAATATGTGCTGTTTAAACGTGCAGGTAAGTACATGCACTGGCACACTAGTGTTTGGAAACTGAAGTGTTTTGGTTTGGGTTTTTCCCCCTTGATTGGTCTAAGGAGTATTTGGATTTGCTTTGTGAACAAGCACATGTAATGGCAAAACGAAGCAGAGACACTTACGTCTGCCTTATTTGAAAATACATTTTCTTCTAGGTAAACATAAATTGGAAAGCTCTGGCTTACCGAGGGGTTGTCTCCTTTATAAAACCCTTCAGGCTCAGATGCTTGACATGCTGGATATTGAAGGACTCTATCCTTTGTACAGTAGAGTTGAACAGTACTTGGAGGAATTTCCTGAAGAGAGGTAAGATTTGGCTTTTCAGTTCTGATTAAGTAGGTATGCAGCCCCACCCACTTATTCTCTCTTGTTATGTTGTATACAGCCTTCCTTCATGGTATGGCATATTCTGAATTTCTAACTTGAAATGCCAGATAAAATAATAAAAGATGAATTTTATTGTTAAAAGTTTTGATGTTGGTCACTTTGACCTGAATTTTTAAGTAATTAGTATGGGAAGTTCACAACAGGGTAAGAGGAAAAAAATGCCCTGTTCCGTAGTAGTAGAGGTTATGTATTTGAGGAAAGAATCCCATAAAGTGATTTGGATGGGTCTGACGTTCCCGGGCTGTAATTTGCCTGTGATCCCGCCGTTGCTCACAGGAGGGCACTCTGGCTTCACTTGCAAGACTGTTGCTGCTTGCGCTCCCCCTGCTCCCTCGGCCTCCCGATGGAGTTATCTTACGGGGTTATCTTATGGACGATATGGGTTGGCCTTAACTTCTGTGTAAACCACTTGCAGCGTGGCTTCCTTGTATGTTTATACATTAAATACTTTTAAAATATATTCTTTTATCTGTGTGGTGTTTGTGTGCTGTAAACCCTGCTTTTATGGGTTCAGCTTTTCAGCAGGGCTTCAGGTATTTAAGGAGGCCAATTAAGCCATCCCCTTGTTAGCACGCATTAGGAAGCTGGGGACAGAGCAGGGCCTTGTCAGGTAAGAGTACACCCCCAATATTTTCAGCGAGGCTTCTGGGAGCTCCTGCAAACTGTTACAAATTTTGAAACTTAGCCCATTATGCAAAAAAATACTGGTTTTGTAGTGACACCTACAAGTATATCTTGTAGCGATACACAGGTAGATTGATTAAGAATTATTTATCTTTAAAAAAAAACAAACACAAAACCAAAAAAAAACGAACCAAAAACCAAACACACACAAACAACCAAACACCAAACCCTAACCAGCATATCTTAAGTGATATGAGAATAATGGGTACCGGTCGTAGTGTCAGATCTTTGAGTAGTGACCTGTTGCCATGTTTATTGGTGTTATTGTTCATTTGTTCTAATCTGAGTATCTGGGCTGCTGAAGAAAGATCTCACTGAAAATCATCTTGGCTGTCTGTAAATCTTCTTTTAAAATTTATTTAGAAGTACGTTACAGATAGATGGACCTTACAATGAAGCATTTTACGAGAAGCTGCTAGATCTTTCAACTGAAGATGATGGGACAGTAGCGTTTGCGTTAACAAAGGTACTTTTCCTGTGCATGTTGTTGAAGTTTATTTAGTCTGTCAGTTTTAATGAATAGCTGTCTAACAGGAAGGGATGGTTAGCGTGTGAGCATCACTGCTGGCTTCTCAGAGGGCCGGACGGTTAAAGTTCTTAATTGCGCCAGGGTGTATCTTTGTAGCAGAAGCAGTTAAAACCAAACATGTTTAGCACCAGTTCTTGAGAGAAAAGTAAAACTGGTTATTTCCTTTCTAGACTGAGGAAGCATTTGCGTGAATTGGTGCTGTTTTGGCCTTTAAGAAAAGTATCTGTAGGAAATAAACATGAGTCTTGTACAGGATGCTGTAAAACCACTTGCTCCAGCAAACCGTCTGTTACAGAGATAATTTCCAGCTCTTAAAGTACCAACATGCTAATAATATATTGAGTATACTAGTGCCTTTTATAACAAACAGTACAAAATACAAATATAATAGGAAATGCCTGTTATTTTTATGTTGTATAGGTGCAGCAGTACAGAATAGCAATGACTGCTAAAGACTGCTCCATCATGATTGCCCTTTCTCCCTGTCTGCAAGATGAATGGTAAGAGATACCTGCTTGTGAATGACTCCTGTGGTTTAGAAGTTGAAGATGCATTTGCACAGTTCAGGCAATTTAAGTAACTGTTAAAAAAAGTAGGTTTTTTTGAGGGACAGAAGGTGTGTCCAGATATTTGGCTGTGAGCATATTAATAACAGAGTTCTGATTTAAGACATTTAGGACAAATGTTTCTTCCTAAAAAATTTTTAAGTTGATAACAAGTGTTAAGGTTTTATATTTATTTCTTTTTTGAAATTTGAATTGACTGTTCATAAATGATATACACGATTTTAACTAGGTACAGTTTTACTGCCTTGGTGTCCTCATATGAGAGGTTTTCAAGATGAGTTGCCTTTAACTGCCTTATTAGAAGTCTTTATTAAGCACATCAATACAAACAAGGCAATAATCAAGAGGTGACATCTTGCACTGTAAGGCACTATAGTACCTGTTTTGACTTGTGTCAGCAGTAATAGCCTGCTCTTACAGAGGCGACATTGCTTTACCAAAGCTTTATTTGGAGAGAATATTGTTTTATGCGTTTGCCCTGTAGTTCTTGGATGAAATGTTCATGATGGAGATGACTTGTGTAATGGCTAACAGAGTAGAACGTCCTCCATCCTTCAGTATGCTTGGACGCTAGTTCTGATACTTAATTTGTATTACCTTGAATCTAAAGTAGGAGTTGCGGTGATTCCTTCTGCGTCTGCAAGTTAATCAGGCTGTTGCTTTGCATGCATACCACCTACAACCAGCTTAGATTTGCTAAACACAAAGACACAGTAATTGAGAGTAATGTTTTGACTTAAGCTGTGTGGAAGCTGAAAGGAAAAGCACTGGCAGAGGCACCAGCAAGTTCACGCTAAGACTGGTTAAGCTGGAGCTGTAGTTGCCTTACGGCTACATTAGCTGAAGTCTGTTTTCTCAGGCTCTCATGAAGGGTACAAGATATAAACACTTGAGTCACTTGTGCAAAGGGTCTCGGGATACACAAATGAAAAACACCGGATTCAGTGACTCAAATGGGCAATATGGTTTTGTTTTCCAGCTCTGAGCAGAGACCTGTGGTACTAACGTCCAAATCAAGATTCACCTTTTCTGTTTCTGTCCTGGACCTCGACCTAAAACCATATGACAGCATTCCTCACCAGTACAAACTTGACGGCAAGATAGTAAACTATTATTTGAAGAATGTACAGGCCAAAGATGACCCAGTTATGTCCAGTCTCTTCAAGGAGAACGAAGACTGCACATTAGTTCTCCATAAAGTGTAACTGTTTCCTTAAGGTTATTTTTATTTGAACACATTAGAAAGTGAAAGAGTAATGGAATACAATTATGGTGATTTTTTTTTTTTCCTATTGTGTTCAGTGCATTTTTCAGCTGTGAATGTTTTTGCTTTAAGACATGATTTCTAATTGGTATGCCTTTTCAAAGACATGGAATAGCACTAAAACATACACTTGCTATATAACCTTAATGAATGTATTTAATATGACAGAACAGGTAACGTGCCATACCTTGGAACTAGAGGACAGATCAAATTAATACTAAAAGTCTACTTCCTTAGAATTGAAAGAGCACAGAATTAAAGGTTTTCCTGAAGTATTGCACTAACATAGAAAGCCTAATTACTAACAAAAGAATTGCCTTGGAGCTTGCGTGTGAGCCTCACTCGTACCTACTAGGAAGAGGGAATGCGCTGACAAAGCCTCGTACAAAACTTTAGCATTAAGTCCACTGAAAACACAGCTGAAGTGGCTACTCAAGTGTTACTGATCTATGGAACAACTACTGTGTTACTGCAGAACACTTTTAAGTACTAATGCATGAGATGATTAAGAACACCAGACTGCCTCCAGAAGTTTTGTGATCACCTTGTATCTACCTAAAGCTTCTGAAACTAAGGGAAGAGGGTTAAAGGTAAGCATCTTTGAATTTTATATGGTAGCTTAACTCATCTGACATACTGGTCTTTTATTATCTATCCACTATATGCTGCTATTGAAGGTTAAACGACAGCTCGCTGTTACCTAATTTAAATTGAGCTATAAGAATAATATATTCTGAGTTTTACAGGTTATTTCGGGTCTTTCAGATTGTGTCAAACAGTGGCATTATTTCACCGATAATCCCCCACACTGGGTAGTGTGACCAGCTGCTTTCAGGCTCGTTCTTTTTAAGGGACACAGAAAAAAGGTGACAGTACTTGATTTTCTGGAGCTGCAGGGGGTCTCTTTCTCATGATGAGTACTGGAGCTAAATTTGTATCGCTGCTTCAGCAATTGAATGGTCGCTTTACTTTGTAAACAAACAGTGGTATGTGCAGCTCTTGTGAGATGTTGCAGGAAATTCCATCCTCAAGGAAGAGCCTTAGTTGGAGACTGAGGATATATTCAAAACTGAGGGCAGTATGATAAAATCTATAGATGCTTTTCCCCTGTAATTAGGGACCACACACCCTGAAACGTGTGGAGAGATGCTGTGAATTCAGGCTACAGGGAACTGCTGTTACCTGCATACAGTGTGTGCTTACTGGTAATGTTTTTCAAAATAATGTAGGTTAACATTTTAAAAAAAAATGCATTCGGATCTCAATGTAATGTTTGCATTGTTCTGTTTTACCTGAAATTCAAAAAGCAAACCCAGAAAACCCTGTATATATTGGCACAACTCGAGGAAGAAATATGGGATCTAGACAGCAGAGCTTTGCCGTGGGCAGTGACCCGTGTGAGCAGTCTGCGGTACTCCAGCTCCTGCTGAGGGCATTGCGCCTTCCTGGGACAGAGTCCTGAAATGGGATACAACAGTGCAATAAGCTGGTAGGTGGCAGTGGTGATGACCCCTCCTTTCCAAACCAAGCTGGGGGGGAGAAAGAGCTACTTTTAAATCCAGAAATCCTCCAACCGTTAGGCAAGAGGAGGAAGGACGGACTTTTCACAGCCACGAGGTTTTCAGTTTTTTGTGTTGTAACTTTACACACATTTCATATGGAAATAGAAGCATATGTGCCGATCAAACAGTTTCATTTTCATGCAAGAAGGAGCTACAGATGAAGTAAACTAAAGGTTACACAAAACTAGCTAAATCAGTAACAAGTCAGTGGATAAAGTAACAATGAATTTTGCCTGTCTACTGGATTCCAAACTTGAAATTAGTCTGCCTTATATCTAACAAGATATTTTGTTATAGAGTTGCTGCTCATCAAACCTTAATCTCTGGCATTGTTCAGCTGAAGATTCTGACAGAAACCAATCTGGTCTGTCAGTTTTTCCTGACCTACCAGAACAGTAGGAGACTATTTCAGTGATCAAATGGATTATTAAAATTATGGCATTGTAAACATACTGTTGCTTTAGTTCTTGATTTCTCCACCTGTTTTGCTATTGCTCTATGATATTTTGTCATAACTTACAAACAGAGCAGGCAGTTCTACAGCTTGCATGGTTAGAGCAGCTTGAGAGTCCACAGTTCGTAGTTTTGGCCCCTTGATTCCAGGAACAACAATTTTGCTCCTACCTGAGAAGGACGTAACTTACAGGTGTATCGGTTTGGCTTGGGTATGGTCATTTGGTTGCGATAGATAGTGCAGAGCAGGAACTCCCTTGGAAAATGCCGAGTGTTCACAAATGAACTAATGGTACAGCTGATGGAAGCAAAGGAAGATTACGAGACATCTGTCTAATCTGTTTTGTTTCTTCAGGGATGAATGTATGAAATATGATGCTTTTGTCATGTGTTACCTACTAGAATTTCCCCCTAGAAGTAGGAAATCAAAACAAAGTGCTGCAGTGAGCAGCAGTTAACTCGTCCATCTCTCTTTAGAGAAGTGCAGTGGTCCTTTCTTGTTCAGTTTAATGCTGTCTCCACTCAACACTTCCATTGTGGAAAAAAGTTACTTCATACAGTTATCCTTTTTGTTTTGTTAGCACAATATGTCTTTGAAATCTTCAAATTGTCTACTTCCACCCTAATTTAATGAGAAAGCTATTTAACTCTTTGTTCTAGGAGTCTCTTACTGTTCTCTTGTAATTTTAAAATCACTGTACTTTTACAGAGCTGTGAAATGAAATGGATTTTTATGGACTTGATTTTGACAGTGCATGATCTTTTAACACTTTCCAGGTGTCTAGAAAATGTTAAGAAGGTAAACCACTCTGGTACATTAATGATTCAGAAAGATAAATTTATAATGAAATCACTCTGTACATGTAACTATTTTATTTGGCATTTTTGTATTTAAATGGCTGTATTTATTTTCATGTCATGACAATTTATATATAACGTGCCATAATTGTACAGATAGCATGTTTTATGAGTATGGTTTCTAAGTGGAAAATAACTTAATGTTTATATTCAATAAAACTATAGACTGTGTAACACAATATCTTAATTAAAACTACTTTTGAAATTGCTACCTGTCATAAGTCATGCTGCTGTTCATATCTCCAAGCCAACCCCTTTGATCAGATTCTCGATAGCTGCTTCGATGCCAAACAGAAGCAGCAAGCTCCGGAAGTGGGCGGGTGCGTTTTCAGCGGCTGCCATCCTCTGCTCCAGGACTGCAAGAGAAATGAATGTTATTTTCACACAGTTGCACAATGACTGAAAGCGGCTGTCAGCAGTGCGTTTTCAGATAAAACAGGCTACCTGCTGTCTAGAAGAGGAAGACAGTTGTTTCTTGTAACTCCTTATAAATTATACAGGAAGTGAAGCTTTGCCGCTTGCTAAATTGGGATTTGTGTGCCTAGTTGGGCTCTGCGAGATGTACTTCCATTTTAACTAAAGAGATGTTGGCCAAAAAGGGGTCAGGTGTTCTACTGGGAAGCTCAGAAGGGGTCTCTGGAGTGAATGACGTTACCTTGCTCCGGTACTTTTGTCAGAAGGTCCAGAACAGGCGTAGTTCTCCCTTCTTCATCTATGTGTATCTTCCAAACAATCATTAATTCAAACCTGTGTCACATGCACAGAAAAGTTAGTTAAGTGTTAACTAGGCCACTGCCTTTTTAGGGTGTCTTCAAAGCAGAAAAATCAGTATTAAGGTGGTTCGCACTCTGTTCTTAAATAAAATTCAGCTCAGGCAATGCAACTTACCCATCTCTGAGAATGAGAAATACTCATGTTTTGGACCCAAAGGGCACTGGTAATCTATTGCCAAGGAAAGGTTATTGCATCATTTCCAGGTACATTCAAATTTTCAACGGCAATTTTTTTTTCCCCGGTTCTTGTCTTTTTCTCTCACATGAATGGTAAGTTTCCATGGAGCAGAGGTAAAAAATATGATAGGAAAGAAAATGGGATAGCCTTTCCCTCCCCCCTGCCCCTTACATACCATCTGCACCCTGGAGTCAGGAATTGTGCTAGATACAGCATGAAAACTGGGGGAAATAGTTTCAGAAGGCGTGTTAGCATGAATGTCTATGTCCTGGCTTTGGAATAAGGTCCACCCTCATATTGTTCATGGCCTTTTCAGAATAATGCACAGGGATAAATACACCCAAGGCCTGGATGCCTGCATTTTTTTGCTTTTAATTTAAAAAACAAACCAACAAACAACTGTCAACCATCCTTACTCCTTCAAGAGTGTTTTTGTTGTTTTCGCAAGGCTAATTATTATTTCCAGCTTTTGCAGTTGGACAAGGTGGCTACACTATATGAAGTGAACAATTAAGCAGTTGGCTTCTGCAGGGGGCATTTTTCTACTCAAGTACACAGGGATTACTCTAGAACAATATTCATACTGTTTTGCTGCTTTACAACATCCCAGCTGCTTTGCTGCCTTTCGTATTCCCCTCCAATCCCTGCTGTTGGGAGAATTCCTTATTAAAAGTAAGGCTTTCCTAATCCAAAGCTGATCTGCACAATAACGAGTCATTGCAAGGAGGAAGTTCCCTTTCTTAGTGATGCTTGAACAATCATGACTGTAAAAGTTTCCTTTAAATACGCTTTGTCAGCCTTTTGCCACTTCATCCTTAAAAGTCCTTTGAGTATTAGTGCACAGCTTGTTTTGGGATTTACCAAACAAATTAATATGCAAGTGTATTTTCTACCAACCCACTGAAATGATTTTAAATTCTTATACTTAATGATTTTGGTGAGAGGGAATGTGTAATGGAACTTGGCATCTGTCAACTTGAAGAGAAACTAAAATCAGCGTATTTTCTGTGATGGTCTAACAACAATTCATGTCAGCAACCCACAGTTAAACACAGTTAAATGGCAGATTTGACTAAACCAAGACAGCACTATCTATTATGGTTTATTTGCTAGTTCCATAAACACATATGATGGAGGAAGCTATGCTTTATTTCCAGTTGTTTCCATATAAATTAATGCATGTTATAGCAAAGATGTAATGGGAGAAGGGAATGGTCTGATCCCTCAGAAAATAGTTACTTTTCTTGGCCCGTACAGAATTCCTGACAATGAAAATTATTTTCTCTATTTAAAATCCCAGACCAGCCAGAACATGTCCAGCAGGGAGCCCAAACAACTCCAGCACGTGTGGTGGAGTAACAATAACAAAGAGCAGTGCAATGATCCCCTCCTTCACCTGATTTCCTTCTAAATGGGAAAACATAGCTATGGTCGCTTTCAGTAACATGGTAACTGAATTTTCTGTCTATTCTTTAATGGCAAGAAGACCAAAGAGCTGTGCTCTGCTTCTGAGGTGTGAGCGTGGCACCTCCTACCGCAGAAGTATGAGCTGTAACTGACAGTCTGTGAGAAGGGACTGGCGCCTTTGTTCAGGCCTCAGGGTGGAAAATGCCGCTTTCTCCCAGCGAGGCCAGTTGCCAGTGGCTGGCCCTGTTGCACTGACTTTTTTTTCTGACTTTCAAGAACTTTTGGGGGGGTTTTCTCCTCATGTTTTTAATCATAGAATCGCTGAGGTGGAAAGGGATCTTTAAGATCAGCAAGTCCAACCATTAACCTTCCCTGACAAAACCACTTCTAAACCATGTCCCCAGGTACCACATCTACCCTTTTAATAAACACCTCCAGGGATGGCGAATCCACCCCCTCCCTGGGCAGCCTATGCCAATGTTTAATAACCCTTTCAGTGAAAAAAATTTTCCTAATATCCAATCTAACCTCATCTGACATAACTTGAACCCCTTTCCTCTCATCCTGTCACTTGTCACCAGGGAGAAGAGGTCAGCTCCCACCTCTCTACAACCTCCTTTCAGGTAGTTGTAGAGAACGATAAAGTCTCCCCTCAGCCTCCTCTTCTCCAGGCTAAACAACCCCAGTTCCCTCAGTCGTTCCTCATAAGACTTGTAGTATTAATGTAATATTGTGTAGTAATAATGTACTAAAGTAATAAATGTAATAATGTGTAGTAATGGCCCTAAAATGTAACACACATCATCTAATCTCCATGTTTAGAGGCATTATGGAAGCGAAGAGTGCCCATGTTTGAGCAGACTGATTATCTATAGATTGTCACTATGCATTTCACAATTCTTTATCTGCATAAATCAAGAAATGTATTTATTGGCTTACCCAGAAAGTTTGGGGTTCCTCAGAATGATGTAATCTCCCAGCAGTCCTTCTGGCAGGGTCACCACATCAGGATATTTGGTCTGTGAATAAACAGGTACAAAAGGGTATAAATTAGTTCACAAAAATCATAGTAGACAAGGTGGTTTCTAGCTGGTGCTTTCCAGTTGCAATGGATTTTATTAGCTTGCATTTCTAATAATTAAGAATAACAATACTAGCTGTTTAAAATTCTGACATGGAATTTTTAAAGTTTTGATGGTTTGGAGGTTTTTTGGTGGGGGTTTTGTTGGTTTTTTGTTTGTTTTAGTATCAAGAGATACTTAAATTTGGTCACCTCAGAGTGATACAGTACCATGCGGTTGTACAAACAGGCCTTAGAGGGCCTTGTGCAAGACCTAGGAAACCTTGGAAGAATAATTTTTAATAAAGTTCTATTAATTTGATTTAATAACACATTATCACCATTTCACCAACCCCCCTCTATGATTTAAATAGCCTCACTAGTACACTCTGTTTTGATATTCCTTTGGAGAAACCGGATCACCAAGCTCCATACAGCGCTTTGAAAGCATAAAGTGATACAGGCAGTGAGATACCAAAATAACCACTAGTATCAAAATATAACGAGACAATAGAAACATGATAAAACACATAAAACTGGACTACTATTAAACTTTCATGTTACTGGGCATCAGAGCTATTTTCAATTACTACAATGTGCAAAGAACGATCATTGTTACGTTACTTTGTTAGTGCATCTAATATTTTACAGTCTCAAACGTGTATATCTTAAATTACCCAAGACTCAGAACTGTTGCTATAACTATTTTAGAAGCCTGCAAAAGAAAAGCAGAACGGTGGCCATGTATGGATTCTTTAGAAGTTAGGCAGTACGTAAGGTGACAGGTTACTTGGAGTAAGAGGAGACGCATAGACATCAACATACTGAGCAAGAACAGGGCTACCGCATCCTGCGGGGACATGCTATTGCACGCCAAAGCAGAATCCAGGCGCAGCCTGTTACTGTGAAGACATCAACACTGTTACTTGCTTGTACTGTCTCATGTACTGGACACAGAGCTGTGTTCCAAAACTTGCAGTTTATAAAGTGTGAAAAATCTGTCAGCCTGATCACTGTACAGCGCTCGCAGTGCAAGCGGTCTGTCGTACAGAAAAGGGGCAGGAGAGCTCGTCTCTGAAAAGCACTGGAGAAAATGAGTTGGGTTTTATAGGATTACGCCTCATCTGGCAGACTCAAATTGCTACCAGATGTGACCTTGCTCTGGTTTAGGAATTTATGACAAACCCAAGGGGGTTGTGCAGAATGCCAAATGACATACAACACATGGAATTTGCCAGTTTTAATTTCTACAAAGTATCTAGCACTGTATTTACCATGGGGATAAAGCCCATGATCCATCCTGGGAACAAAGACCCATCAGGGACAACAAAGCACACAGTAGTTACAGCGTGAAAACATGGCTGATCTGAGGTCACTCGCCTAGCAGAACACTGATCTTTTTTCAGCTTTGCTCCCTGTGGAATCATGCTCCTCTGATGACAAAATAAAACAAGTTTTTAAAGGCTTTCTTTCCCAATAACCCTCATCTTTTGATATTCATTATGTGCCTTTCTTTGTCTGGTATCATAGGTCTCGGAGAACCTAGTGATCTCTTTAGCTCCAGGCTGCAAATACTAGAAATTTAGGATTAGCTCGTACCTGGTGAACTCAACTCTCAAGTTCCTCTTTCACAAGAGACCCCAAGTATACCATAGCTAAACACTGAGTCACGTTTTATCTTCATCCGTCCATACTGAGACCTTTGGGAACCACCAGAGAAATCAGGTCAGAGGAACTAGGTAAAAGTTCCAATTTTCAAACTGCTGGGAAATGCGCCCATGGCTTGTTTGGGAGTTCCTGCATAGCTTTCATAATCAACACATTTACCCCCAGCTCGTGGGTGGTGGTTTATGCTGTACAGAAACCAGAGGTAACTCAAGAAAGTCTCAAAATGTATAATCTTCTGTTGTTTAAAAGCTTCCTTGTACCTGGGAGGCAGTGCATTGGTGAGTTCTGCACACGGCAAGCGGTTTATTCCGTGCCTTCAATAAATGGTGGAGTTTTGGCAATCAATCTGAATGCCGTGAGAATCTGATCTTGTGTGAATTTCACAAGATTTGGGACAAAATCCAGCTTTTTAGCAGGAAAGTTCCTATCTTAGCAATCCACAAAGCACCCCAAAAGCCAAAACACAAATACCTACGTCTGTCTCCAGGCGGAATACACGCTAAAACTGAAGTCCTAACAGTGGCACTGCGCCCAGACGCACGCAAGGACGGATGGCTGCCCGTCCCACCCAAGGGTGACTCCTTCGGACGACCACATGGCAGGAGCAGGAGGCAAAACTGCCGCACCCGGCATTGAGCCAGCAATCCTAAACACTGACATTTTAGGGAATAAACCCCAGGAAATGCCGTCACACAATCTACCTTTCATATTCCACATATAAAACGTAATGTCTGTATCCCACAGGTAAAACGCGTGGATCTGGCAGGTAAATGAAAAACCAGGCACGCAGTATGCACAAGCTGCAAAAGTCCTGACAGAACTACAATTCCAAATACGTTTTGTGGGTACTGGATTATCAACTCACATTCTCTGCTGTGCAACTTTTCCAACTTTCCCCCCCCCCGGGAAAAGAAAAGCCGAGCAATAAAGCAGGGTAACGGAACGACCCGATCCACTGAAAGATCCCTTGGGAAAGTCAGTAACTCCTGTGGGATCTCTTAAACTGGACACCGGGCAATTGCAAGACAGCACAGCAAGTCGTGGGGTACCAGATGGGAAAGATCAGCTACCACTGCATTAAGCAAAACCTGACTTTAATCAAGAAATATCTTTCCTCAGATGACTTTTAAATGTCAGTTCATGATCAAAACCAAAAGCCCATGCTATTATTACTTCTGGACGGAAATTGTTTTTCCAGCTCCTTCAGGAGTCCAAGCAGGGAATCTTATGGGAACTTTTGTCTAAACCAGTCTCAAATCACAAAGGGACGACCATCGTGATAGAATACACAGTCTTCCCTTTCTCCCACGACAGATTTTACACACACACAGAGCCATCCGAGAGAATGTACTTGTAGTTACCTATTTTTAAGCAAAATATATTATTTCTCAGCTGTTTAAAACTACATAGCAATTTTCTGCATACTAAAACTCTTCTAAGGAAAATGTTTTAAGTTCTTCAGCCTAAGAGCCTCGACTACGAATGGAAAAGAAAATTGGCAAGGCAGAAGCTATAATAAATGCAGATAAATTTGCTTCTAACCCACTCACCAAGAAAATATGCTACACTGCTCTTAGGTGGAACAATAGTTCACACTTACTACTAATTTTGAAGTTGATATTCTGTAAGAAGGACTGTATGTAAAGAGTGCTAAGCAAGTCATGCTACTATGAGTCCCTCCGTAGGTGTAAGCTACTTCTAAGCATACCAGAGATGCTCCATTAAGGCTCTGATTTGGGGTGATTTATAGATATGCTTCGCCCAGCTAAGGCCACATTCTCATCCACTGAAGCCATACACACGGTGGTAGCATCAAGGCCTTAAATAACACCATCAACGTTACTTCCGTAATTCAAATACAAATTATTTGCAAAAATTATGAAAATTCTAGATACTATAGAATACCAGTAACGACACGATTAAATTCCAGAAGTGTTAAACAATCAAACCCCCTGCCCACCAGTCTGCTGCCCACTGCAAACACTGCAGTCAATCCCTCAAGCAGCCACCGAGCGGGGAGGAATCCCAGTGCACAGCCCTGAGATGGTCGGAATTCTGTGCTCGCCCACAGCCTCATTCTCTGGCTTCAGCAGCAGTCTGATTTTTTTAAGTCACAGTAGCCTAACCCAGATAATAACACAAGGAAGAATTTTACTATTACCATGACCAAGTCCTACAGACACTTAAAAACAGCAATCCCCAAGCTACAAAATGAAAGTAAGAGCAGCAATTACATTTTTGGAAATTAGTTTGTATTTCTACTTCTCTTAAGCCTCCTGCTAGCCTAGGTAACTACAGTTCCATTTATGAGATCTGGTCTTACAATTTGTCTGTCCTTAATGCACATTGCCAAAATATTTGGTGCTAGCTCCACCAAGAACTGTTATCCTTAAGTCACAAACTATGTTAATTTGTAATAAACTGAACATCGTATATATGTTTTCAATCAATTATCTTTCTAGAAATGTAATTTAAGTTGCTTTGATGAGCTTCATTTTTAGATACTGGACAATGCATTTGTTAATGCCTTTCAGTTAACTGAAATATTATATTCGGCAAGACAGCTGTCACCAACATGAATATCTAACAAGGATTTATACTTTCCTGTATTTTTAAAGCACGGTGGCAAGCCCTAAAACAATGAAAAATTTCTCCAAGAAATTTAACTTTCCTGGTACCAACATGCACCTCTCAGACTTCAACAGATAAGACAAAGCAGTCTGCCAAGACAATGTAATCGCAAAATGAGTAGCACTGCATCTAAAAAGAAAGGCATCCCAGTTCGTGTTCTTTCCTTCCTCTCCACTGCTTGACTGGGCAAGAACAGCACTGTATAAATTGACGTACTCTCAAAATCTGAATACAAGGATGAAAGAACCACCTGTAATGTAGCTGGAGGAAGATGTATTAGGTAGTCATGGTTTTGAGAAGGCTTTTGTCTCATAGTTGCATATTTATTTGAGACTTTGAGCTAAAAACCAACAGGAAAAGTCTGGAACCTTTAGAATGCACAAAGAGAAGAGAAACCCATTGCCTGCAGATGCTGCAAGTTTGTCACGTACTTAAGTTGATGTTCTTTATGTGAAAGTTTTTGCTGTACAAGGGCAGTGTTTGCAAATTTTTAATATGATACTGTAAACACTAACAGTGTCATTAAATATCATGCTCAAAGCCTGAAGCGTCTGAAATATGACTTTGGGAAGTGCCCTATCACAACATTCAGTAAAAGGCTTCCAGTCTGATGAACCGATGCACTGAAATTACTGAGTCAGAAAGACAAATGGTCCACAAAGGGAAGACACCTACAGAAAGATCCCCTCCTTAGGGATTTCTTTAGTATCCACCAAACAGGAAGCATTAGACAATTAGGAGGAATACAAATGTTTAGGTTTGGTTGTTTTTTTTTTTTTGTTTTTTTTTTTTTTTTAAACAAAGAAACCCAGCGTTATAACTGCCACCCTTACTTAAACGGCTCCAGTGGTATAAAGACAATGTCAACTATGGCAAACCAAGCACCCTCCACTTCTTTAAATCTGGTCAAATAAACAAACACCAGTCCATTAAATAACACCCAACATCAACATAAATTATTAAATCATTGTTAAATCAACTAGCTTTGTCTACCAAGATTTGTTCTTGTATATGTAAACTCATGCAAATGTAAACTGAATGAATTTCCTCTTCTTTTTCAGAAGAGTTAGTTGCACAGGTAAAATACAGACCTGTAAAAATACTGAAAAAACAATGAATAGAGAAAGCAATATAACTTACTTTGAGAAAACTACTTAGAATTTACTTTCATGTGATAGATCTCAGAATCCAACTGAATGTGTTTACCTTACAGGCTGACATGTTTAAATCTTTGTTTCTTCAGCAGCTTAATCCTGGAAACAAAGGTCTTTTGGAGCTAGTAGGGTATTTGCAAGGCTTAAACATTTACATTTTGAAGGAAAAAACACTTTATCCCATGCCACAGATTTTTTGGTTGAAAAATAAAGTATTCATATGCCATTTCATATTGTCTTTGGTATCCTTCTGTGGAAACAAATTCTGTATTATCCAAAACCTGTATTTGGTACATAGCACATTGATTACACTACACTTCAGCTTTTACACATTGACTTTTGTTTCCAGGTATGTAATGAGCCAATGAGACAAGAATTAGAAAATGCAGCAAATCCTCAATCTGCTGGTTTTCCCTTGTACAGCCATTTACTGTGTGTATGTACATGTATGATTCACAGTTTAAAACTATTTTTGTAGTTTTTTTTTTTTTTAATTAATTCCACTACAGCAAAGAGGAACACTTAGAAAGCAATTTATGCACAGTTACACCATTATTGTCTACTGATATTTGAAGCAATGCTGTGGCTGTTCCCTAACTCTGAGCAACACAGAACTGGGATATCATTTTTTTTTTTTAATTTCAGTTTCTAGAGCAAGGAAGGTTGTCAGCATCTCAGTTATGGTAGTATCCCGCAATAGCGTACCTCAGAAATCAGTGTCCCACTCCTTGCTTGATCTGTCTCTGTCCATCATATGAGTTTGTGATAGATCTTCATAAAATCATTTAGGTTGGAAAAAGACATTTAAAATCCAACCGTAAACCTAACATTGCCAAGTCCATCACTAAACCGCATCCCTAAGTGCCACAAAATTGTGCAATTAGAGTAAGAAATACAAAACATAATTGCTGAGGTAGCATTCTACAAAGAATCTCTCATTCTAACTTCCCTCTATACTAAAACATATGGAACATTAGAAACACATAACATGACACAAAATATTCCTGTATTTCTCAAACAGTAGATAGCACTGCACAAAACCCACTTGATCAACTCCACCTTCCGCACTCTAGCACGGTAATTCCGCAAGGTGCAAATCTCCATTTATTGCCTCTTCTCATGCAGAGATCTATTCATACTTCAAATGTTAAAGATGTTTAAAAAACTAATAATGCTATATACATTCTATTCCTTTTTCTACTTGGCTTAAAGAAAAAGTATGGCTGAGTCCCATATCTGTTGGATTGGGAAACTGATGTTTTGGGGAGGGCTGTGTGTGCTTGAATAATATTTTCCTGTTGGCTCTTTGGTCATAATGAGATTCAGACTTGAGTGACAGACATAGAAACATGAGGAACCCTAACATCAACACAGCCCTGCTTGACCAGATTATTTTGTTCAGGACTAAAGCCAAATATCCATGCTAAGAAACTGGTATCACTGAAGCTTCAGCACCAAAGTAAGTTCTGTGATCAAAACAACATGTTCTAGTGGCAAGATGTTCAAGCAGGTGTACTATTAGCTTCTGCTTCACCACTTCACATGGCCTTGTGAAGACCAACAAAGACGGTTTGGTCTGTGCCTGAAAGATAACGATGTTGTAACCTAAGGTCAATGATTTAAATTAGAGTTTCCAGGAAACCAACAGTGTGTTTAAGCCTAAAACTACAAACATTATTAGTACATCAGAGGTCAACTTTCATCAGATCGTTATCATATCCTTAGGAAGATGGTAGCACACTTTTATTTTTGGATAAGCATAAGTATCGATTTGAAGCAACTGGATACGTAATAAATTATAGCTACAAAAATAAGCTGTTGTATCTACTACTGCATGAGAAAAACTTTGACAAAAACTGTTTTCAAACAATGAAATATGAATTATAGAATTATAAGAGAGAAACCTCTTATAAATGTATTCCTGCATGCTGTATATTTTTTTCAATGTCTACACTGAAAACTGCCTAAAATGCTTTGCAAGGGCTAGAATCATCATATCTTCAAGCATTCAAAGAGTGGCACACTGAAAATTCAAAGCATAAAGGATCTCAAAAGTCACCAAGAAGTTTTTAACTTTGGGCAATTAAAGGAACTGAAACCAAGAAAAGATAATGCACTTTTCCCTTCAACTAAATTACACAGTGTAAAAACACTGCATTTGCAAAATGGATTTATGAAACTTCACCACTCGTAATTATGTCTCAGAATAAACACATCTTCCATCTTCCCATCTAAGTAAACATTTTACTCAAGTAAAACAGTCCTGCTGGTAATCTGTGTTATGCAAATTACACAAAACTACAAGTGTGATTAGAACCAAAGAACAAGTTTACAAAAAGTAGCGCACAATGAAAAAGTAGTTTTGTCAACGTGGCAGTTGTATCACATCCTATACGCTGCTCAGCTCCCTTCCTTCAAAACTGAAAAAACAAGTAATACTACCAACATGCACGTTTCCTTTTTAGCAGGGAAGAAAGTAGAGGAAAGGAGAATTTTGGGGGCAGACTCGGACTTGAGGAATAACAGTATGAATGTCACCCTGGACAGGGGAAATCTTTGCAGAAAATGTTTACCCCGATTTCCCCATAAGCTCAGGCTACGCCTGGTTTCCTCCAGTAGCATACGTACAGCTGGTTACTTGAGTGAAAATTGCTCTGCATCCCCCTCTTTTCAGACCTGAATTTTTTAGCAAGATCTACAACTCGAGAGTTATAGATCACTTCGCTAAGATTCAACTTTACAACTACTTCTTAAAGTTAAGTCAATGCTCTACACTAGGACCCGAAACCAACTGGGAGGAAACCTTACTCATTGCCAGCCCAAACCCTGTGTACCATTAGCAAATTGCCAATAAAGTTTCTGTGCTTTGTTCTTTTTTTTCTTTTTACCTTCAGTTGATTACAGCTTCTCTTTTTGGCTCCTGCTCTTATTTTCATTGCCATTTATTTTCCTTCTTTCACATTTCCATAACATTATTTTTCATGCTGGATTCAACCATGATTCCCCAGCAGATGACTCAGTTTGTCACTACTCGCTATGTGACTATTAATTTACCATACTATTTGTATTTTCATAATTGGATCGAGGCTGTATGTCTACAGAAGAGCTAAACTAACATTACCCGGGCCCAAGTGCACATACTGTTGTGTCTCATAAAACATTTCCTTTCAATATCACTTTGTCATATGGTAACCATATGTTTATCCGCAACTTAATTACAGCAGACTGGGAATAAATTAAATACCTACTAGAGGTTACTTTTTAAAATGTGAGGAAAAATAGAATTAAATGAAAATGAAACCTCAGAAAGAATGAGAAGGGGTACATAATAAACAATGGACACAGAATTTGCAGATGTTTTTTTCCTTACTTTTTTTTCTTGCTGGGGAAGAGATGAGTCTTCTCTCCATCATCTCTCTTTAAAATCGACTGAGGAAAAAAATTTCACTCCTGCCCAATGATGTGTGCACGTTTACAAACCAATGTTTGTAGAACCAAGGGCACCAAGGTACTTCATTCCATGTTTGTTTCTCTAGTAAATAGGTATATATTGGAAATCAGAATACACTTCTCCAGATCAGCTGAAAAGACTTGCAGGTCTGCTCGCTCTGCCTTCCGAGACCACACCTTTTCCCACTGGACACCTTGCACTGCCCCTAGGTTCTTCACCTATTAATGCCGCTCTTTCGGACACGGACGCTGGCAAACCCAAAGATCACAGCGTTTCAGGGGCAAGAGGCTAGAAAGGAGTCCAGAAACCAAAGAATGCTTCTGCTGCTACCAGATCAACTGCAGTGCGATCCTGTCAGATGTGTCATCTGGAACTGCCTGCCTGCATGTTGCATGGCTCACGATAGCCTGTCCTCCTCCCAGAAACAAGTCTACCAGACTTATTGATCAGTGAAAGAACGTACACAGAATAAGCTTGCCACCTGCTACGCAGCGACAGCACATTCCCCGTTGTTTACTCCTGTATCAGATATTGACTGTCCACTTAAACTGAAGAATCATGCCCTCTGAATTAGCTCTGGCTTTCTCTTTGCCTTTTTAAGTTTAAATAACCAAATTTTCTAGATTAAAATTTTAGGGCTTATTCATTATTTTATTTAACTATTAAAATACACTGCCTTAATACTAAGATGGCTGTAGTTGCCATCAACTTCTCTATAGGTATCGGCACAGCTCCAAGTCCAGGACATACTAATTGATTTGCCTTTTGCAGGACAGCATTAACACTGCACCTGGGCATTTCTTTTGGTGGAAATGCGCAGTAAACCAGTAGAGCTCAGTAGTTCTGTTCTCCCTCTACAAGTTTACTGACATACTAGTTTTCATTGTATTGTATTTTTAAACCCCTGCTCTACCTCTGCAGTTAAGTACAATGAAACACTTCTTGATGATAAACTTAACATACCATAAGGCACTGTGTGGAAATCAGCAGATAAGTCTAATTTAGCAAAAGAGATGCTAAGCAGTCAAGGACAGTACAGAGATAAAAAAGTATAAAAAGAAAAAAGATGCCATATTACAGAACAGCATGAATAATCAACAATTTGGGAAGAAATAATTGTGAGCCAGTTTTTCAATAATCTGAAGTAGACTGGAGAAAAGCCATTTTTAGGAGAGGAATTAAGCTAAGTTTGTGTTTTCTTCCATTACAAGACAAGCAAATTACTTTACAGATCTTTAAATATTTTTTCTGTATAGAAGACGCAAAATTCTCACTAAGCTTTTTTGATGGCTTAGTAGAAATGTCCAGGACTGCACCAAGCGACTCAGATTTGAAATACCACAGAAAAGTTGATCATCAAGCGTGACCCAACTTGCTTTTGTAAAGTTTACATTATCAAGCTTGTCCAGACAGCAGATTTTAAACATAATATAAATAAAAGCATCTGAATTTTGTTAATGACTTGGCTCTGAAGCTGTGTTAGTCTTTTTCCCAAGTACTCCGATTCATTTAAAAAAAAAAAAAATAAAAATCACAGGACACAACGAAGACCATCTAGTTTATCTAAATAAGCTCAATGTTAGGGATTTACTCTTTTAAAAGCATGATTAAAAAAAAAGTTTTTAAACAAGTTATTCAGCTTATGTTGATCATTTTCTGTTGTGGTTATTTCATCTTGACTGTGGATCAGCTAGAAGATAAAAGCGCATGGGTAAGGACAAGAGTCTGTTAATCAATAAAAATCCATTCATTTCTACAATTAGAAGAACAGCTGCCTGTTGGTACAGTAACTGGACTTCTTTGAGATATATTATCCCTATAAACATAATGTACCTGCCTCAGATGAGAGAATTTTTCCCTTCGTTTCATTTGACAGAGAGTCAGCTCGTGTAGCCAGCCAGTGATTATCATAAATACAATATACTCAAAATATGTATTTCCAATTGTTGTGGGGCATCACCACTTATATCCCTCCCCAAGTTTTTTTGTACTACAGAATCTGCAGAGAGAAACTCAAAGCAAGAATGATGGCACACAGTAGAGGACAGAATAAAATAATCTAATAAACTTCAGTTATTACTTACTTATTAACACTGTCAATTAATAGATCAGGTATAGGAAAGGTATTTGGAGACTTGCTCAAATAAAGCTTAGAGAACTGCCTTTCTGAAAGAGTCTGAAGAGTTATTCACTTCTATGTGGGCAAACATTTACCTTACCTGGTAAAGACACATATATCCACAGACCCACCTGGAACATCTAAAATATCAGTTTCCATTTCTCACTAAGAGATATAAACTGTTTAAGAGGTCAGTCTTGTCACTTAGAGCAAACTGTCCAACAGCAGAGAGGGTTTTTGTTAATTAGTAGCTGTCAAATCTGCTTGTACTATCACCTTGATATCTTAAGAAAGCAGTAGCTGTACTGTAATCTTTACTGGACACCCGTGACAAAGGTGCAATCTGTTTTTGCACAAAAACAAACAGAAAACTTCTTGCGTGACTTGCACTCAGGAATAAAGGTATGCTCCTTTTTTAGTTCTACCCAGATTTGATATCAGTGCATGACTGACAATATCCACAGCATAATTCCCTACTGCATGTAGTACAGTAATATTCAATCTAGCCACCATAAGGACCAAATTTTTCTTTAAACATATGCAGATAGGTATGTAAAGTGCATTCTCAAATAAAACAGTGCTTATTTTCACAGATACCATTGTATTATTATTATAATAAGAAAAAGGTTTAACATCTGCATTAGGTGAAAAGCAAAGCTTTGTATAAAACCATATGCTGTAGATAGGTTAAAATCTTTGGCATAAAACATCGTCTTTTAATGGTTCTACAAAGCATTACATTTCGGACAGCCTCAACAAAAATTTGCCACTTAGCAGCTTTCATTTGTCTGGTTATTAACAAATATCAGTTGCTGCAAATATTCTGCTTATGTGAAAATAAATATTAACATGAAATGCTACCATGCCTGTTGCTATCAACAAGAGAAGGAGCCAGTCTGGTTGAAAAGACTCCAAAAGCTTTGAACCCACTGAATCCCTTTCATGCAATACTCAAATATAGTTCTTTAAACCTGGCTGTCAAAAGCATGACATTTCTGTTTATCAAACACATTCTTAGCATAAACTAGAGTGACACAGGGAACATTCTTGAGAAGACCCGAGTGTCTACAAGAAGAGATTTATAGTACACAAAACCAGTTAACAATTTGTAATTATTGCACGCATAAGGGTGTAAAGCTGTCAATCCACTGACAAACAACAGGCTCGTAAAAATGGTCAACTATCCTCAAACTTTGATTTACTAAATAACTTTAATAAGAAAGCTGCAAAAACCCAAACAATAAAAACAGAAGAAAAAAAAAAAAAGACACACTGAAAAACTGTAACTGCTATTCACTCTGCAACTCTGTAGTATACCTTAGACTAAATCTCTCAGAACATGGATGATTTTGACTCAAATATTTGTATATTGCCAAGTACAAAAGAATTTAGGGCAGTGATGAGAAATCACACGCAGCTGCCAGGCAAAAACATATCCTTATGCTCCACCTTATTTGGTTCTTAAATGCCAAAGTTGCAGTCACCAAGAATGTACTCTGATGTATGTGTATAAATATTTGTTTTATTGCTAGGTACTGCTGCACTACAAAGAAGTAATAGTAATACTAATATGAACTGCCAGTGTAATTCATTCACTTTCAGTGCAACCCTGAGGCATTTTTTAATTTGTATTTAAATGGCTGGCATTGCAGAAACATTTCAAACAACTGTTGGTAACAACAAATTTTGTTTTTATAGAAGTCCAGTTGAAAGAAAATTAGCTAATATTACAGCTTAGCTTTCTCTTTTTTTCTTCTTCAGTTTTTCAAACAGCCAGTTTAATTCTCTTGTGTTTTTAAAGCTGTGAGGAAGTAAAAGTTAGCACAAACATTCATGAAAATAAACCAAGTGTATGTTTAAAGCTTTCCTTTTCACAGTTGTATACTAACAAGAAGATTAGTCCTAACTCAACAACATAAAGCTGTAGAACAACGCGCGTGCGCAGTGCAGGTACTGGAGCACCAGCCTGTGCCAGAACGTGCCTGTACACTGTTGGACTGGAGGCAGCAGGAGCAGCCTTCAAGCCCTCTAATCCCACTCATCCCAAATTCCTCCGCAAACCCTCCTCACAGCTACCGATTGTTTTCCACACAGACCAATGGCAAAACGCCACCGCTTGGCCTGAGCTACCAGCGACTCCAGACAAGAAAGATCATGGATCTAGATTGCGGAATGACTTCAGGACTGTTGGAATTCAGTGTGCTTTGCGAAAGGACCAAGTTAGTAGTGCATGGCATAGAGTAACCCTCTGCTTTGATTCAAAACGGTATGTTCACCAAATCCACAATCCTTTGGGTTATTAATAAAGTCAGTTTACAAAGGTACAACTGATGTCAGGGGTATTTCTCTTTTTTCTATAAGTAATATTAGTGGCTGAGTGAAACGGGCATGTCCTTCAGGCTTTGACCTGATGGCCTACACAGATGTACTGCTAATTGCATAAGCATGTGACTAATTATTAATTCTATTAATAAATGACATAGACTAACTAGGTACTCAAATTTTCAAGTTTCCACACAAAGCAAGAGTTATATGTAAAAAGATTATATTTTCTCATACTATTTCAATACAAGCAACAGTGCAGACATTTCCAGCATTCTAATTCAAGCAGCAATTAATGAATCTATAATTATTTGGGGTGTATTAAAACTCAAACACAGGCTACATTTCCAAATCCAACCAAAGTCCCATAGAGGAACTATAATGTATACACAGATAATCTGATTGTTAGGTAGGAAAAATTTGAGAAGGCAGGCATGCACTATAATGTTATTTAAAAAGTAGTTCTGGATTACTTCAATATTCATTTTTTCCCCTGTAGAAAGACCTCTGGATGACTCTTCCAAAACACACTGCAAACTAACATTTGAAGCCTCCAGCATATTCTTCATCTTTGGCTTTCTCTATTTTTTCCCCTCCCTATTTTGGAATCAGCTCTTGTATTAGCATTTACTTGTAGCTGACCCAGCCAGTGCAGAAGTAGCACTGTCTAGACTACATACATATTTATGCCTCTTAAGAATAATTCAAGTGATAGCTCTACAGCTCTTGTAACTCCCGAGTCACATTTCTTATTTCTAACATATCCTGTTGCCCTATGAATTCAGAATTACTGCCTCTCAAACATTTTCATCCTTGTTAACTTGTAGGATCTTTCCTGCTAATATCTATGAGACAAAGATGTCGTAACAGTTAATTACCAAAGTGCTTGCTGTGAACGTACCTTATAAAATCAATAAAAAGTACTCTACTCAAAGCAAAATTTCAAGTACACCAACCCCAAAGATTTTTTTATAAAATGTAACAATATTTGAAAGAGCAAAAAATACTTATCCATCACAGTAACATAAATTGGAACTGATTAGACAGGTTGTGGCTGAGTAGAATGCGTAAAAGAGAACTCTGCAAAGCTCTTGAGCAAGTCACATCTCAGTATATAAATCAGGACAAAGTGGCCCTGTGTCAATTAGGACCTTTAAATGTCACCCAATTGCAAACCATTACAGCTCATCCAGTCCTCCTCCCAGGTCTGAGATGAAGCTGGACTAGAGGCACAGTTCTGTACAGAGTACAGATTATTCCAGGAAAAAAAAGTGAAGCGATACAATCAAATAACACTAGAGTCTGAAAAGCTATTTAAGAGCATATAGGATGATTCAAACCAAATTTCCTTCAACTTCACTGGGAGACGGTATCTTATTTCTTGTCTAGGGTAAAAAGACAATTTCCCCCATTTCTGCCAGCAGAGCTGCCTGGGTGGCTGTGCCATCTCCCAGGTCAGAAAGCAAAACGTATGAAAAAATGGGCATCAGTTCTCCCAACCTGACCAGCAGCACAGCCACAAACCCAGGAGCAGAATAACAGTCGGGACCCGGCACACCCCAGCGCTCAGATGGGAACGTAGAACACTGCCATCTCCTCGCATGGCTCTCTCGTTCCACCAGCTGCTGCGCAGGGTGCAAGCCCGATGAAAGAATAGCTGAAGTGCTTCTCAAACACTTGAGCATTGCAACTGGCTAATGGCAAGTATCCTTAGAGGTCAAAACCTGCTCAGGACCCACAGGGAACTGCTCTCTAAGCAGTTGTGCCAAAAAGCAAAATACCTTTATGAATAACGGCGCTCTGGGTAAGAACAGTGACCGATGCCTCTGTCTGAGCTGCCACTGAGACACGGCGAGGGTTTGGATACATCACTAACAGAAAACTTTTGATGTTCCTGCTACTGCCATTAAACAACGCTTCCATTCCAAAGCGGTTGATTTTTAGCCAGATTGTCATTTTCCAAACATAATAACTGTTGGTTTTGAAACAAAAGGTCCCACGCTGTGCAAGCATTTAGACGCAGGACAGTACAAGACCTAACCAAGGTTTGGAGACTCAGTAGAGAGGACATGTTGACACAACAGTAATTAGTAATTAAGAGGAACACACACACACACCCCGGCTGTCTCACCCCTTCCCTTCTCAGCTGCAAGCTTCTCCTCATGTTCTATCATGAAACAAAAATTCAGTGTTTCAGAAATAACTCAACTTGGTCTTCAGTCATTTGATGAGCCCTCCAGTTAAAGGAAAGGGAATGCAAAGGATTTACTGCAAAGAACAGAGAGAAATTACAATAAAAAGGTAAACTGCAAAGTCTTTCTGAGCTGTGGGGAAAAAACCCAATCAATATTAATGTTCTTCTCCAACAAGACATGTTTATACTCAACGCAAGCGCAGTCATGCAGAATAACATATTCTGTTGAAACCGATGATGTTTTGGTTTGTTTTTAGCATTTCCTTCTTCAAGATGACATGGGGGCAATTGTACTGGAGTTTCAGGAAATCTGCAACTCCCATTTTGCACAAGTTGGGCCACAAATGCTCATCAGATCATAAAGCAAACATAAATAAACAGTTCATGAGTCTTGTCAACTCATACTCAATCCTGAATTTTTTGCACTGTGGAATTATAGATCTCTCTAGAAATATCATAATCATAAAAATACCAATGTAGTATTAAAAATTAAACTTAAAAATTAGATATATTCACACACACATATATATATCTGTGGCATTTTGCACTGCAGAATTGCTGTACAAGTAATTTTTGCCACTGTCGACTAACTCACCCAAACAAACCATTTGATGCCACTGTTTGTAATGGGGAAAACATGAACCAACAGGCAAAGACAACTAATTTTTAGATTTAAAAGGAAACCACAAGCAAACCTTATTTTCCTCAAAGTGTCTTCTTGTACCAGCTGCCAACAAATCCTTCTTTTTGACTAAAAAGCTTCAAAATATTTGTGTCCTCAGTTTACATTTCCTTCCTGAGACAGTCTCTCAGCAGAGAGGCATCCTGTTACTAATTTCTACTTAATATTAAAACCAACAAATGTGAAAACATCTCAGGCAACAAACAAAAGTGATATAAGAAGCAAGCCACAGCAACCCAACAACGTCTACCAGATGAAATCTCAAACCAACTTTTTTATCTGTAAGATCAAGTATTACTTTTCTTATTTCACTTCTGATACAATTTAATATGGCAACAGTATACAAAAGCAGTTTATTAAAAAAAAAGAATTGCATTCACTTTTTAGAGAACTATACAGTGCTCTATATGAACTTTTTTTTCCCCACAAATGGAAAGTGAACCGAGTATGATCAAGTAAATGGAAAGCAAATCATTGCTTTGAAAAGGGCAAACAAATAGGGAAAGACCATTAGAATAATTATACATTCTTATTTTGAATGAATTCTAAAGCAATCTATTTTCACTATTTACACACAGATAAAATCATACCAACTTTCTATATTTAAAATACAGTCTTTTTCTAAATGTTCATTTTAGTCATATCTTTTTTATTTAAATGGTTTAAGAGAGAAGCTGTCTCTCTGGTCTGAGTATGATGTGCATACCTATTGAAGAAAATGGAACTGTGTAGAAGCAGCAATGTCAGGACACGAATCAAAGCCCTATAGGCTTACATTTGTCTGCTAAAAATTTAGCAAGGTTGATATGACCTTCAAAACCCCCTTTTGAACCATTCTGAATTCTTCATAGTTTACAGGAGAAAAGGAGGCCAACGATCTTTACAAAAGAAACAAACTTTCATTTAGAAAAATAAATAAGAAATCTCTTACCAGGTATTTCAGAGCAACAAGAACCGAAAAGAGAACTTTAAAGTTATCAGAACAATACTAGTAATGCGATGGGGTTTCCCCAGAACAGAAAAGCTTACAATGTCTGAAAATACTAGGGCAATGTCTTTCGTATAGATTTATATTTCCGTAATTCAATGGGAACTTGTAAAAATTAAGATCCAAGGCTATGGACTTACAGGAAGGCAAAAATATTTTTATAAATAAGTCTTCAGTTTATACAAAGCTTGAGTACAGCAGAAATTAGAGATAATATGTGAACTATGGCAAGGACAAAAAAAAATATTAAATTACTCCATCTTTTGTATTTATGCTGCAAAATATGATTATCTTAGAAAAAAGTTAGAAACCTCAAGATTATATTGATGAGTAACAATATTCAATACTGGCACATGAGAAAAACCAAACCCCAAACCAAGCTCATTGTGCTATTTTAGACACACAGAAGACAGGCTCAGTTGCTAAGCTGAATATTTGGGAAAACTACAAGTCAGCAAATAGCTGAAATGTAATTGCCCAATACACAAAGTGCCAACATTTGAACCCGAAAAAAAAAGTGCTATCTTTTGAAAGGAAAGACAGAAGTACAGTGAAAATCTTACACGTTTACTTACAACTGCCAGGATTTTAAAGTCATATGTATTCAAGCTAGGCGGACAACTTACATTGGAACACCACAAAAAACAGGCTCTAGACATCGAAATAATCAAGTTTCTACTAAATTTCTTCACTAATGCACACCGTTAGAGGTAGTACATGAAACACACCGGTCTCCAATTCCAGTTGGCTGCTAAAGGAAGGGTTCACAAGTTATTTCCATCTGTCTGTTCATTGGCATTTTAGATTTAAAAGTGAGAAAAACATATCTCAGACTGAAAACGGTGTTGTATAGAATGCAAACATAATGATGAGGCACTGAGTTGTGGCAATAATTAGTTTCTTAAGACAGTTAATACTAATGAATATTAATATTTTATATATTCTGTTCACTTCAGTGACGAACTGGAATTGGGATGCAGTTACAGTTGAAAGGCAAGCTTTTAATGTAAATAGATCCTAGCTACATGCATCTCATATTGCAAATTTAGTTTTTTTCCCCACCTAAAGATGTACTCAATGCTTTTTGCAATGTATTGTTGATATTTTTAAATATGTGAGGAAAATCTGTTTTTAATTTCTCTCAGGTTTCCCAGCAACATTTTTTTCCTTCTCCTATGTTTTTTTCCTTAAGGATATTGGTGACCGCTGATTACAAAAAGGAATGCAGTAACTGCTATAGGTTTTAGAAATGCAGTGTACTGCCAATCCCAAATTCCCCATCTCATGTTTTGTGCTGACTTCAACAGTTATAACTTTATTTTTTTCCCATTGCTATTTTTTTCCAACTATAAACTTATGTGTTCTATTTAAAAAAAAAACACATCAGTAATTCCAAAGTTTAGGATTCCATCTTTGTCTCTGATGAAAACCAGCCACCAACTGCAAAGATTCATCATGACAACTAAGAGTAAAGCAATTAAAAAAAATCATTACACTCTTATTTCATTGAAAGGTTAAAAAAATGCTGCTGTAATTTTTAGTACTGTCTCTTTTCTTTCAAATTCCTGAACAAAACAGAAATAGCTTTCTGCGTGCTATGACCGTGCATGTGTTTTTTGACTCACAGAAATAATATTTTCATTAGTGGTTTAGGAATAAATTAAATAACAGATCCAACTTCAATATAGCCCTTCTCTAAATAACATAGTAAACCAGGAGGCATAAGGAAACGTGTATTAACAATAACGTGAGAGAAAGCTATTAAAAATAAGGGTGACGGTGGAACATTCAAGCCACAGAATGTACTCTTCTCTCGGTCGGTATCAGGTGACACGCGGTAAAGGGTGAGAGTGTACAGGGGTGTTCTTGCATGCACGTGGCTACTGCTCACCTGTGGCACCACTAGGAAGCTAACATGAAGGATTTCAGAATGCTAGAGATAACAAAAGGAGGTGGCCCGCGACCTCTTGTGCAACTAATCAGACTGCAACTTGAAAAGGCAGAATATTGTAGAATTAGAAAAGGGGGAGGGGTAGCATCAAGTTTTTCCTTGATGCTCGAGGGAAAAATGACAGGACAACCATATCTTAATTACTAAATAATGGTAATAAAGCATGCAAAACTGGGTCAATAGGGAAGCTATAAACCTTGGCAGGCTATATATATTCAAGTGGATGATAAAAGAGGGGAAAAGGGAGGAAAAGGAATAAAGGAATATAAGGTAAAGCAAATAATGTGATCAGGGCTCTTCAGGGGCACCCAAGGACACAGACCTGCACCTGATTGTAAAGTTTGGAGAAGAAAAGTAAATCTGTTTGTGTTCCAATCATACCAGTGTCTGACTGTCTTCTGTGGTCAGAACGACTTGGGATGCTGTCTCTGGCATTGACGAAGAACTACCAGACTGGGTATCCTGAAATCCTAACACTGTGTAAAAGGGAAGGACCTAGAGATGGAAGGTAGCATGGGTACCATTCTAGATTCAAGTGTCTAAGAGTGCCATAATAATGTTTTCAGCTTTGTTTTCTCATCTTTTCCTAATAATTACTAATGTTGTATATGCTGCTTTGGCTGGTACTGAGCATTGAGCCGACATTTTCATTTGCAAGCCCTGTTTAAAGACCAGGCTGAAAGACAATAATACCAAGGCAGGCAGATCAACTTTGGAGGTGCTTCACCTAAGGCTTAGCGAGTGACAGTAAGGAGTAAGCCTTGTCAAGATACCTTGGAGGGCCATGCCCTACAAGATAAAACCTCAGTGAGTCTACTGCAGGTATGCATGATGACTGGCACCTTTATTACGATTTGAAGAAAAACGCTCAGGAGCTTAAGATATGACTAATAGGTAACTAAAGGATGCCTTCATTAAAGGTGCTGCAGTCTGGAAGACAAAACACTCCTATGTCCGTAACAAGAAACACAAAGCAGCAAAGTCTCCTAACACAATAAGGAGATTAAGTGAAACTGAAATGGTGACAGACATGTTACCTATAGCACGACATACTGAGCAAGGTAGGACAGGTCATGCTCTGTGTAGATATTTGTAAGAAAAAAATACACTTTCCTCCAGTAACAGAAATGCATAGTCATGCAGAAGATGTAGACTTTCCAACATATGATATTTCTTACAATCAATTTATAATTGCAGAAAGCAGTTTGATGAAATTATCACTTTGCTCCTTTAATACTGTTCAACAAGACAGCATCAACATGTAGCATAAGATACACATAAACTATTACCTAAACACAGGCATACGTAAAATACTCTCCGACAGTTCTGAAATAACTTTAAAATAAGAAATAAATGGAGACTCATGTTACAAATAATAGGTTTTTTAATTTTTTTAGGAGAATATTTCCAGATAACTCCTTGGGTGGGGAGGGGATGTTTGGGGGAGGGAGGAGGGAAGGATTAATGTTGAGAAAATGAAAAATCTATAAACATATTCCATACACACAAGTTCCACAAAAGCTCAAGTGCTCACAATCCATAACACCACAGGCCTATTATTTTGATTTTTTTTTAATACAAATTACAGAAAGTCTGTCACAACTTGCTTCAAAAATAAGAAAACTGATGCTGTCCACTTAGACAATTTCCATCTTTTTGCTCAATATTTTCAACGTTTTACTCCAAATCATAGCAAGAAAAAAAAAAAGGAAAAAAAGAGATCTCCAAAACCTGTACTGCATGGCTGCCATATATGTTGTTTGAACCCTCATAACTTGGCGAGTCATCACTAGCTAGGAGTCAGCCCTGCAAATAACCCCAACTCTAAGTTCTACTTCGAGAGATATCAGAGCCAAATGCACTCAAAGAGCCAAGAAAATCAGCCTGAAAACACACTGCCCTTTCTCTAATCTTGTTTAAAATACATAGAATAAGACAAACAAAAATTATATACATGAGACAAATATATCTATTTGAAACAGCACTGATTCACTGATTATTTTTTTAAAAGACTATTTTAATATCATCTTCAATCACATTTTATAACCAAGCATGCTACAGACCCTTCTGAACCACTTCCAAATTCCTTAGGGTTTGCTATTAATAGCAATAAGAGACTGGTTTTGACTGGAGAAAAGATGGCTTAAGGGAAATTCTAAGAGTAGCCTTGCACTATGAAAGAGAATCCAAAGCACAGCTCTTTATGGAGGTGCATCCTCAGAAGATGAGAGATAATGAAAAAGTTTCCTCAATGGCAGTCAGGCACTGGAACTGGCAGCCAAGAGAAGTTGTGTAAACCCTGTCCTTGATGCCTTTCAAAACCAGCTGAACAAAACCCTGTTCTGAATTCAATCTTCCCCTTGCTTTGAGCGGCAGGTTGGACTAGCTGACCTACATGACCTCTTGGGTATACTCATACAGTAACTTAAGAAGATCATTTAAGCAATACTGTAAGTTATCAGTGGCTGTCTAAAAGAAACATATTCTTTCATCTGTGATAAGTGAGGTTACACCTGGCAGTAAATTGGCTTAGTGAAGGCTATTCCTGTTATATTCATGTGTTTTGTTTGGCCATTATGCAGATAAAAGATTACATTTTTTTAAAAGGTATTATACAGAGACCATGAAGCCTCAGTTCTACAAGCTGTGATCATAAAAAGCTACTTCAACTCCTCTTTCTATGTTCGTATATCATCTCTCAAATATCCACTCTTAAACTGACCGATCGCAGATCCTTGTCTTCTTAACTTTGCTTAAGAATTTTTATTTCATGTTATTTTTTTTAAGATGTCCTCCTTATATTCTTTCAGCCTGCTGGCTTGCTTTGATGACTAAGGTATTACACTTCAGGCATTTTCAAGACGATTAAGAAACAGATGTTGTTCCTCCTGTTTCAGCACGCTCCATGTATTTAAGTGGCCTTTCAGACAGAATTTGAAAATCTATAAGCCATTTTCAATACCACAGATTCTACTATACTAACTTATACATTAATTTTACCCCCACTCTGAGACTTATAACAGAGCCACAGTAGATTTTTCCTCCCACCATTCATTCCTGCAGGAAGAAGCAGCATTGATAGAAAGAAAAATAACAATAGTACTATTGTACGTTGACTAATCCTTCTCCTTGCTGTGAAAGGAAGAGAGGCTACTGATGCCCTCGGGAAATTCAGAAAAATTAGAATTTGATGTTGTGGAGAACCCATGTAGAAAACTATGCTTAGAGGATGAAGAAAAAGGAGTGGGGAAAAAAGTGCCACTCACACTTTTCTGTAAGATCACAAAATATTATTCTCTCGTTCATAAATATTCTTGTATTTGCTCATGGTATAGAAATCACAAGTAGACAAGTTTTATCTGTTATTACTGTCTGAGGAAATGGCTGCAAACACACAGATGCAGAGGAAAGCAATACATTATTGATGTTACATGTAATTCCAAACATAAATCTCTGTGGGAATCTGTTGAATACGTACATCATCTAAAACGTATGCTTCAAGTCATCCTGTGCCAAGAACACTGATACTTAATAAGCATCCAACTTTTTGGTACAAAAGGCTATAGTTACACTACCCACTGAGGTGAACGAGTTCTGTTGGGACAGTTGCTCCATATTGCCATAACTAGGCAGCTTCACGATATGGAGATAGTGCATACCCACATGATATGGCTAGCTTACAAAGCACACTTGCTCTTATAAACTTCCCTAGTATAGTTTTTAAAAGATTCTAATTCTTTTTTTCATTTCTACTTAATGTGGCAACAGATCAGAAAAATCATGCAGAAACAGCGAACCAATTACAATTACTAGAAATGCCTAAAAATTTATAGAAAATACTTTTTACCAGTATAGGGGCCCAGGAGTGTTGCTGCCTTAACTCATGGGATTCTTTACATTCACAGAGGTGAGATTTAGATCAGTGATTGAAAAGAAGATCTTTCGAGAAAGAAACAGAAAACAAATTTATTTCAACTGTATCAAATTGCTTAAAACCCTATTTCCACTATTGGTTGTCATCTAATAGGTACAGTTAGAGATGTTACAAAAATGTTGTAACCACTATAAACAAGCCTGATGCCAACCTAAATTCTAACCTCTCCTTTCACTGCACATTTCCTTGAATAATTTCCACTGGATAATTTCAGCAAAGTAAGAGGGAAAGCCTTGTCCCTCTACAAATGACAAGCTATAAGGAAAAGAGATCAGTCTAGATTTTATGAAGAATCTATGCCAGAGGCTTCAGGCTTCCACATTTGTTTCACACACCCTATGGCTCTTGCTCAAGACGCTAAGCAACAACGCTCTGGTGGCAGTTTGCCATAAGATATAAAATAATAAAAAGTTAGTCAGTGCTGCTTACCATTTCTTCTCTCCTCAAAGGAGACCATTCCACATTAAGGCATCTTAATAGACAATAACATTCATATTGCACAACTCATTCAAATGACTAGCCATGCATATAGGATAGATAGGCATAACTACTTACAGACGAAGCAGATACTGGCAACTTGCTCTGCTCTCAGAGTGAATTATTCACATAAACACAGTAAATATTAGATCCCTGAGGATATTGCAATGTTTTTCACTCAAACAGCAATTACCCAAACTGCACATGTCTGAATTCATTTGCAAGGCCATCATAGTCTGAGGTTTTAGACAAATACACAGTATTCTTTCTTTAGTTATGACAGGCAAGTTTGCATAGAAAACTTTCATGTAAAGAACAATATTAAACCAACATTCAATTATTAATCTGACATACATTTAAATCTTACTGGAAGGCAGCAGATGATGTCCATTTTCAGATACTACTTTTACAAATTAAAAAAAGAAACAAACCCTCCAGATATGAGGTAACCATGGCACACTTTCTTTAACAGCTCCTACAATTTTCAAGCATTACTGTTCATTGGAGGAAAGTGTAATGTCTTTTTAATGAAAAGGGAGCTTATGGCTTTGCAGATCCCTCAAAACTGTCTTTATTTCTTCCTTAACAAAAATTGAGAAAAAGATAAGCAAGGGCCTCGGAGACATTCTGCTTCATACAAATGGCAGGTACTACTAAGATCACAAAGCCACACTCTTATGCCAGGTAACTAGAGGGATGAAGGAGAAGAGCAAACTAGGTTATTTATTTGTTTAGTAAAACAGGCTTTTGTTTGGATATTTTAACTTCAGTTTGTGTAATGGATATGCCAGATGGCACCAGACACATATGGGAGAAACTTCATTTTGGCATGCATATTAAAGGAGAACTGTGATTTAAAGGTGGCCATAAGGAAGGCTAAACATGGACACCACGAGAACTATACCTCCAGGGTTTATACTCACATATTAGAAGCAGTAACTTTATCAGAGAAAGTGTTTGCTAACCAGCAATTGCTTTCTGTGCAAAACCCAGACTATGGAATACACATTTAACAGATGAATAGATCATCTGAGATACTTCAAATTAGCAAGGCTTTGTGCTTCACTGCTCATGCTAAAGTATCTGTTTTAGAGAAGTCTATATAACTGATTCAATAACAATGTAAAAGATACTTCAGTCTGCTTAGAGGATGTAGGATTTTCACTGTATGATCTAGCAGAGATGACGAGACAATGTCCCAGTCAGTCCTGGAAAGTTGCTGGAAGAAGTTGACCTTTCAAAAAATACAGAAACGACATAACCTAAAAAGTCCAGCTTTGAGGATTTACTAGAATTCAGCTATCGGAGATGCCACATCCAAAGCAGATGCGTTAAAGCAGAGCTTTGCATGAGCAAAAGCTGGCCAGATCTACCTTACTGGCCTACTAGCAGGCAGTTGTGCGTCCCAGCTAGGCAGGCTTTCTGGAGGTGCGTGCCTGAACATGATCAAAAGATGATCCTGAGAGAGTGATCAGAAGCATAAGATGCCACATTTAAATATAAATAACAAAGTGAATGTTTTTCCTTTTGTGTCTAATAAATACAGCATCACTTAATACATAGTCTTTTAGTTGACATGCATAACCATGAGAAGATTGCTATTCTTTTCCCCCCTTGTGCTAGAAGATCTGTTGTCCTATTATTCGACTCACCCTTACAAATCGATGCTTTTAGCACAGGTACTGAACCATGCTATTTCATTTCAGATGCTAGCTCCATTTGTTAAGCGTAACTACCTCCATTCTTTTTAAACACCTCCAGATAAACTACAGAAGTTTACTATTTCTTCATTTGACTTTGCAAAGCAAAGCACAGTAGAAACTGAATAACTATTTTAAGAGACAATGTGCTTTCCCAGTATCTTTCCACCACACACCGGGTGCTAACAATTATGGTTAGCTCAATGGTTATACCATTTCATGACTATCTGTCTACACATTCCTCAGAGTATGAATTCAAGCAAACAACGGATTTTTAATGTCAGAAGTCAGACAACTCCATCTCCCAGGTAAATTTGTCATTTCTGAAGCTCTCCTCAAACACTGACACTCTGCAGAAGCACTGTCTGGAGATGAAGGAAAAGGCTCTGCTGGCCCACAAAGGACTTGTGGTAACGTACCATTATTCCCTCCCTTCTCCTCTCCCCCCTCCCCCCAGTTCTCATATTTGGATTACTAACTTCAGTGCAGCTTCTGCATAGCTGTGCTTCAGGATCATGTTTCAGGATGCAATTAGCCTTACAAAAAAATGAAGGGAAAACGCTTCAGTCATTTTATTTTCCGTGCATAAGCTACAACTTAGGGTGAAATCATTGCTGTAAATGGACAAAGGAAAAATTTTCCATGCTAAAACTTCAACAAAAAGGTTTGCTGCTTATAGATCATAGGCTACACAGGCAAGAGTGGATTAAGAAAATACGAATTAAAGAAAAAAGTTATAATTTGGGAAAATGTTTTTATGTTACGATTAAGCTTGCCAAAATGTATTATCTCTGTAAAACAATAAATCTACATTAAAATCATGCCACCTGGAAACTAAATTTTTAAATACATAAACCAGAACCAGAATAAAAGACACATTTTTCGTGTCTTTAGAAAACACTCCATTTTCCTGTTCCTTATGCAACCAACTGTAGGTACCGAAAGAGAATTTCCAGCTGTGCCCTGTCAGCCTACGGACCGAACATATTGTGCTGCTTTTCATTTTCCTTAAGTGAGCTTTTTAGTTCTCCAAGTAACAGTATTAGCCGATTCTCTGCACACAGAACAGAACAGAACAGCGCTTTGTCCCCAGGGAAAGCAGCTATTTCAGACTTAGCAAAGGAATCATCTAACATGTTTCAACAATCCCTACTGTTTCTCTGTTTGTTTTAAAGATATCACTGTGATTTTGTTTCATTTGCAACCGGAGACTAAATGACACCAAGCAGAATCTGCTGTTAGGTTAGATTACAAGGTAAAATGTTTTAAATTTTAAATTACTACTTAAAGCATGGTGTTGAATGGCTTAAACGACATGTTAACTTTGCAAATATGTATGAAATAATAGTAGCTATATTTAGCAATACTGAACATAAATGCTTTTCTAGATAAAGTATGCAATACCAGTTGATCTGCTTTTTGTTTGGTATGAATGTTTGCCATGCACTTTAAGCTTAAACTAACTGAAAGCGCAATTAGTTTTGCTGGTATGGCTAAATGTAACTCATTTCTATGCGATATATTTAAAGAAGAGTATGTGAAAAATCTCAGTAAATCACTTTAACCCCTGTGTATCATGAGAAGTAACCTTGCCATCTTAGAAACATGTTTGAATTTAAGACTGAATAGATAAACATAGGTTATTTACTAAGTTCTGATACACTGGTATTTTGAAAGGGTCACTACTTTAAAAATTAACTATTTCTATTAACATAATAGCAAAATGACAGATACAGAATTTACTGAAGATAAACATTTTGAAAGCTACAAACTACTGAACACATTTCATGATAAAAGTAAAGGTAATAAAGGAATAAAGGTTCTTACACATATGAAGCATGATCTAAACATTTAGGGGTAAAATTAAAAAAGGTATAGCAATGCAGCCATGTTGACAGTATCTGGCAACATAAAGATATAATAATTTCATTATATTAGCCATCTATAATTTTATTTTGATATGTAATAATTTATTACAAAAGTCGTAGAAGTTGAACAGGTTGAATTTTCCCCAAATTAAAAGTTGGCTGGCACTATACCAAATATAACTTCCTGATAGATACTCTGAGGATTACAGTCACGGGCAGTAAAGGCCCAATGCATTTAAGGCCTTTTTCTTGTATGACATTCACAATTTGGGCCTTAAAATGTGAGACAGCACTTATTAAATAAGCCAGGGAAAGAAACTTCGAAACGTAGCTCAGTATTTTGCATGTAAGGAACAGCATTTGATTGAAAGTAGCAGTACTAATCGTTCAGTACTAAAGAGTTAACTTGGTGTGAAAATATAGCATATGAACAGGATTAGTTTATAAAGACATGTTTTTGGAGGGGTTGTTTTCTGTTGGTTGGGTTTTTTTTAATTTTCTATTTTATGAAAACAAGTTTCCCTTTAAATAATTGGTTTTACTGTAGAGTTTTACTCTGTATTGAAGTTAATAGCTAAACTCTGAGACTTCTTTTGTACGGTAAATGTAATGTAATTCACCCTATATTATTCCTGACTTTTAAGAATACATCCATAGAGAATGGAAAAGTATTTCAGTCATGCCATTATATGCCTCTGGTCACAGGAAGAAAGGGTTAAACGTTCAAAAAGCAAAAACGTAATGTAGCACTATTGTAACTACATAGATACGGCGTTATTATAAAGTATACTATAAAAATGTGACCATAATTAAGATGTCAGTAACTTAACAGAATGAATACACATGTTCAAGACTTTTCTTTGTATATTCAGTTTTCCCTCAGGGCTCTTTGTGTGTTTCATTCAAACTTGCGGAACAGAAGTTTACTGTGTAATTTTATAGCCAGTCATTACCATGCAAGAAAGTTAGAAACCAAAAACATTAGGTCATTTGTCCTGCAAGCTGAGGTACTAAGAAACAAGCACTTTCTGAAAAAGGACAGACATCAAGAAGGCACAGAACAAGCTTCTGCGTCTATTTGATATGTTAACTAACAGTAATTTCTGTAAATAAAAGGCCAGTATAAAGTCTATACAGCATTTTGGAATAACTGATGTCGAATGGGTAGAAAGCAGTAAACTGAAGTCTGGATTAATTTCAGAACCCTGCAATTACATGAGACCTTATGTGGATTTGTCTAATATGCATCTCAAATTCCCTTTATATGGGAATAAAATACTAGCTTAGCCTAACAAAATCCTGCAAATTAATACATATATTTGCTATAATACTTTAAAATTAAAATAGTTGAACATAAACCCTACAATATTAGAAATAAGTAAAAGCACACTGTTTCAAACTTATTCACATTTAAAAGATACTATGAAAATTATGCCGTGGAAAGCATGGAAAACATACAATCAATCACCTTACGTTAAAGAAAAGTTAGGCAACAGGTATCAAAAACTTGACCTATTATATAAATCAGACAATACCAAGATGCAAAAACTTTTAAAAAACATCTGATTCAGGCAAAAACACAGTTTAGATTGCTGAAATAATAGTATCCTGTATTCATACAATATAAGTAACTATAATAAATCTAACTGCAAAGTGAAAGACTGCACATAAAGCCAGACTGATGAACATTAAGAAAAAGCCTTTTTAATGCCTTCAAGACTTCCTTAGAAATAAAACATGGCTATAGTCTAAGCTTTGTCTTGGTCACAAAGACTACGTGCTCTAAGTCTCAAGTTCTTCTCTAATTCTGAACATCACAAGAACACTAGTGTCTTCAGACTCTATCATCTCAGTTAAAATAGGCCACAGGACATGAGCACTTCCTTTTTGAAAGAATTATGCTGACAGAGCTATGACAAATCATTAAGAACTTTGGACATGCATAGACTTATTTTCACACTGATACAGCCATTGCTGGATACGCTTTCTATGCATACTCCTGAATCTTGACTGCTCTGTTTTGGAATGCCACCTATTGGTGACAGTAAACGTAATCTTTCTGTCAGAAACATAAGGCGGCTCAAGATATACAGTCATTTTGAATTTCTTAGAAAGTGCAGAACACAACTCATTATAGATCAATCTTTTTAGACTACCTACACTTAATGAAAACTTCCACTAGATAAAGCAGGTGTGGGATGTTACAAATAGTGCTATTGTGATCAAACTACCAAAAGGTCTCCTCTACTGCAGAACCCAAAAGATTCTGTTAAAGAAGAGGATGGTGAGAAATGAAAGCAAAAGTAACATCTCTTTTCATCTATGGTTAAAAATAAGTTGCACGGAAATGACAAAGCAAAAGCACTTGGGGCAGAATATCAGAAATTAGTTGGGCATTTTTCTGTTACTTTGCCATTCCCATGTTCAGAAGTTACAATAACCTGAAAGAAATATTAGCAATCAAAAAGGTGCCGAAACACTTTACAGCTCCCAGGAACACCCTTGCTGGAAGCAGTAACAATTACAAAGCTACGTATGCCTGATGGCACTGTAAATCTAAACTACCTTTTTAGAATCATAGAATCACAGAATTGCTGAGGTTGGAAGGGACCTTTAAGATCATCAAGTCCAACCATTAATCGAACCTGACAAAACCACTTCTAAACTATTTCCCCAAGTACCAAGTATTTTAAATGCAACCCCAAATAGAAAGCTAGCACCTCTTTAGATGCATGACTAGTTTTGATTGAAAAAGGTACTTCTAAATACAGTTTGACCTATTCAGCAGCCAGCTGATGAGTTGGACTCGATTGGATGTTTGACTCGATTGACAGCTGGACCCAATGATCTTAAAGGCCTTTTCCAACCTAAATAATTCCGTGTGATTCCATGATTCTGATAAAATAAAATATTCTTCTATCCAGCAGTGTACTTGAATTTGACTATTGTCCTTAAGGGCAGAGAACTACAAAAATAAAATTGCTTGCTTGAGCTCCCATAGGGCAGTTTCTTCCCAAGAGGAAGCTTGGTTGTATTGATCTACCGTGTATTGGTCCACCTGCTTTGAAAAACGCACAATATGACTGACCTAATCCTAAAAGCTCTTTAGGTATCTAATTTTCCTGTTTTTTCCTATTCTAGGATACTTTGAGACACCCAAAGACATGCAGGCTACATCGTTAGTCTGTTATTTCCTGCTTGTGTCTCTGTGCCTTGATTTTTCTCAAAATGAAACTAGTGCACTTCTCAGGAGGCAAAGGAGAAGAATGCGCTCCAGAGGATTGAGAAGCTCCTCAGCAGGGCACAGGTCCCCAAGGCAGCCAAGGATGAAGCTTCCAGCTCCTGTTGCTGGAGTACCCAGCATACCTCTTATTAACATTGATGACGGTGTTATGGGAGTGTTTGACTCTCTCGTAGGTTTGGGTGGACATGAATCTAGTTACAGTGTCTTACCAGGTAAGAATAAAGCCCCTCTCCTACTTAGCGTGGGCCCATTTTCTCTTGATTTCGAATGAAGCACATAAACTCACCAAAGCTTTATTTTAGCTCTATTTGCAACAGATACTGAAATCCCAATTACCTTTTTGATAACCTATCTCTGTTGCCTCTTATAATAACTTTCTGGTTAGCGTACGCGGCTTTTTAATTGCCTATGCTTAAGCCTTACAGAGAATCTTGCTTTGCCATGTAACAGTAATATTGTCTGCATTTTTATTTCATTATATCTAATAAAAATTTTGTTGGGCCATTTTTGTAACTTCAAACAATGTAGCAAGTTTGAAGGCCATTTTAAAGAATTTCTTGCTCAATATATCTCTTAGGTCACTGAGGCCCTAACACCAGTAACACCAGCAGTGTTACTTAAAATGGATTTACGCTCTTATTTTTTCTTATATTTTTGAAAAGCAACATTCTTACTATGTGTACATGCAATATTTTGGGAATAATTCTTTATTTTGTAAATAAATCAATATCACACAGTAGTAGTTGCAATATGAAACTTAGATTACAAAGAGGACCCTTAAGATGGAAACCTAAACTAACAAAGAAAAAACACACATTCAACACAAGATCATTCTATTCTCCACCTATGTCGAGAACCTGGGTTTATTTAAAAGAAGTTCAATAGTATGTTTTATATAAAACTTGCCTTTTTCATGATCTAGAGGTTTTCATGTTGCTATACTAATATGTACTTTATGTTTTTTGATGGAGATGTAGGGAAGAGCATTTGATGTCTTAAGAAACAAACCAACAAACAAGCACAATTTCATTGATCTTTACAGAAACCTGCCTAGGTAATCATAACAGGCCTCTCGACGGTCTCCACAAAGAATGCAAGACAAGTGAGGGACTGAGAACTGATAGCTGTTAAGTGTCTCTTTGGCCCTTAGTGCAGCAAAGGAAGAGAACTCTTGGCTTTAGGATGTTTGTGATTTTATGTTTGATGTCACAAATGGGAAATTGCAACTCACAAAACAGGAAATAAAGACCCACAAGAGTCTAAAAATCAGACGTCCATTCTGAAGATAAGAACTTCTGAATACTACTGTCAGTATTTTTCAATTTTGAAACCCCAGTTATTAACCAATCGAAAATTGGTTATTACTGGAAAAGATGTTATAACACTTCATTTCTTTTCATAGAAAGAGGTTCAAAGGTTGAAGAAAAGACACTGGGATGTTGTGAGTAACTAAAACAGGGTTGTGTCTGCTCTATAGCTGATAAGTATAAAGACATAGATACTTCCATTCCAGCACCAAGAGATCATACACTGAGTAAAATCATCATATGCAATTTTATGAAAAAAAAAAAAAAAAAAAAGCGCACCCTGATTTCTACTGTTCTACATAAAATGATAACCTATTTTTACAAGCAAAAAGTTAAGCCTTTTAATGTGTCACACAAGAGACATGACCAGAAGGTTAACAGGTCTCAACTTTAATGGCAAAACAGTTTTTAGTCAGTTTCTTAACAATTACTATTCTTTGTGACTCCTTATTTTCAGAAAGGCTGAACCATGTCAAATGAAGTATTTTTAAGTATGGGGTTTTAATAGGAAAACTAGCAAAACTCTTGACTTCAGCATTCCTAGTGTGTACTACGACATTACTGTTATAATACATACTACTCATGTCAACCTATTCATTTAAAAATATTTTTAAAATTAAACAGAGGAAAATACCACATAAATAGCATACACAATGTAAGATATTCCAGTCTGTCTGTCAGGAATCATCAGTCATGCTGAAATAATGCATAGTTCTTCCCCCCTCCCCACCCCATTTGTTTCTTTCTATCTGGACTTGCATCCAAAAGCTGAGCTAAAACCACTGAACTCATTTTATTTGGAACTCCACGCTGAATTTACACCATATTTCCAAAGGTTAAAAGTCCTGTGCTCATCTGCCAAAGACTTCAACCACAAGGTATTTTTCAGTCTAGCTTTTAAAGTTCAAAATTTTTTCAAGTTAATGTCAGATTTGGAAAAAACAGAGCCTATTAAATAATAGAACACTATTATTAATCATGCTTCAGAACAGAAGAAAATGCAATCCAAAACTTAATTTTCATTCTCCTAGCTACTTATTTTGCTATTAGCTTCAAAACAATTCAGAGATATCATATGCAAGATGAAAATTAACAGTTTAAATAGTGTTTTAACAGTAACCAGACATATCTCCTCCCTCCATATAAAAATCGCGCGAACCACTTAAATTAAATCAAACAGTTCATCACTACACAAGAGAATTTGCAGTCTCTTGTCCTTTATAGACTACATTCTACCCATGAAACAGTGCAGAATAGGATGTACACTGTTGCACTATTTCTAATATCTCTTCAACCTCACTTCTCACTGCCTGAACCATCATACTGAAGTCATTCAGTAGATAGGAAGTTCAAGGAGCATCGCAACACAGCATTTACTCTGCCTCGTAGGGGTTACGTGAATACAGAGTGCCAAATAGCAGTTCTGCAGCACAATAAAAGGGTACCTCACCTCTTTGCCTTTGAGCGCACATACTTTTCCTGTCTTTTTAACTAACTGGTGCACACAGAAAACAAGATAATTTGTCAAAGAATTCTGCAGAGGCCAAGGCCCGATAACCCATATCTTTACACTTATTCAAACAAGATTTGTGCTAACTTCAGATACAGTCTAGTAGCTAAGACAAAATAAAGAATTTAAGGAAGAACAGAAGAATTTCCATCTCAAGCCAGCTATGTTCCTCTGGAACAGCTGACACGTTTTATTGTTTAACATGAGAAAGTGTAGTGTTCTTTCTGTGTTTCCTTTGGAGATTATTTAAAAGAAATATTGTGGCTTCCTGGCAAGCACATAAAAACCAGAAGTCAGGATCTAGCAAACAGCTGGATTACAGATACCTGGGTAGAATGACAAGGAATTTACAGCCAACTAACATTTGGCCTGGGCTAACTCATCTCCTCCTTCAGTTAACATGGCTTGAGTCGACTGGAGCACAACTTTATGCAGCTGAAATTACGCATACATATCCTGGATCTTTGAAAAAACAAGATGCAACTGTTGAAAAAGTTGATTTCTCCCCCTTTCCATCCCGAGAGTAACTTGAATCAAAGGAATAATTTTTAAAATAAAATATAAGGAATACAGAGGAGCATCCAAACAGGATGATTCTGATAATTTTTATGCTAGAAATCAGGTTCATATCCCATGGCCTTTATGTAGAAAGAAAGGAATCCCTTTGTTATGAAGCTGAGAGTAGGGCTGCCTTGAAGGACTTTGCAAAATGCCTGATTTTGAGTCAAATATTCATTCCAGGGCCACTGCAGAGCAAAATGTCTTGTCAGAATATTTGCAAACTATCCTGAATACTTTTCCCTTTAAGAGTGAACAAGCAAGCATGGACCAGGGCAGAGTGTGGGAAAATAAATCCTGCAAACAATCCTTCCAAAGACAATTTGTCTATTGCAAAGTCTCTTGCATATAAATTCAGTTAGGTTGACCTAACTGACTGTCCACTGCATTAGACAATCTTCATCTGACGGAGGAAGTCAAACCAAATAGGAAAAGAAGTAAATTTTTATTTATACGCAGGAAAGTACAAGGAAACCTTGAAATGGGATTTCAGTTTGAAACGAACACTTCAGCAATGCGCTCTTATATTAATTAGAAAGAGGAAAAGGAAGATGTGTAGGGAGTACAGATTCTCACCAGGTTCAGAGGTATGCTCAAAACCAGGAAAACAGGATGAAGACTCTCAACCTTGGCTTTCTTTCTCTCAAAAGACCAACATAAAAAGTGTGATGCTAAAGTGCAATGTTTATCCTGGAGACTGGATGAGAACTGCCCCGGGAAACTTTTGCTGAAGTAGACCCCTTCACTGGAAGGGGAGAGAGACATGGAATAGTTTCCTTCCCAAGTCTTCATGCTCTCCAAACAATTTCCCTCCTGAATATCTGAGCATATCTTACAAAATTAATTATTTCTACATTTTTTTCTGAAAACTTAGACTGGTACCCTAAGGAAATCTCAATTTTTTTGTAGATTCATGTCCAGAACCTTTGGAGACGAAGTATTTATTAGTACAAGTTGTTCAAGCTTGCTACTTTCCTAGCAAAGAGTTTTTTTCAGATAAAGCAAGTTACAGGGAAAAGGTGTTTGTCACCTTACCAGTCATTACAGAATGGACATTACTTCCATTAAGCCTATGAACAGTCACTAATGAAGTGAATATTGTCACTACTAATAAGCTGAAGAAAATAAACCTATGAAAAACAAGGAATAATGATAAGATACTTGGCATAGGGTCTATTTTAAGTATTTTCCAAAATGAGAACAGTGCTTCTTTCCAAAATTTTAAATAAACATTGTTGGTTTTATTTCAGTTTAAGCTATTTAACTCCAATTTTCTTTTTTCTTTTCTTAGGAAAGAAGGGGCACTGCACAGCTAATGGGATGATTATGTATGATAAAGCCGTCTGGTCTCCCAAGCCCTGTATTACCTGCCTCTGTTCAAAAGGAGAAGTGATATGTGATACAACCATGTGCCACCCTCTGAAGTGTCCCAAAACTGTTATACCTGCAGGAGAATGCTGCCCAGTTTGTTCTGATACTGGTACAGTACACCATATTTTTATTATTTTAAAACTAACTCATGCAAAACCTAACATAAATGCTGCATTTAAGGATATCAAAGATTACAAGGTGCACATTATCCTTTCATAGAGCAAACAAGTCCTGAATTACATGATAAGAGCAGGTCTTCATAACTTCTACTCAAGTTGACTTCAGTTTCTTAGAGTACACTGGCTGTTAGATGAGTTTGATATAATATTTAAAGAAAAGAAGAAGTATGCAGCAGTAGAGATAATTATATTTCTTTTTTTATTTTCCCCTTTCTGCTTCTTCCCTCCTACCTTTACAAAATTTTGGTAAATGTATGAAGAACGAACATGTTCCGTTTTATATCCCACTTCCATTTACAAAGGATCAATAAATAACTACATGCCATTATTAATGTATTAGACATACATAATAAACACAATACAGTTTATAGAATGGTAAATCTTTGTTAGGAATGTAAAAATATGATTTGATATAAATCAAGAGAAGAAAGTCAACTCACAAGGGGAAAAACAGAACTACAATCTTGCTTGTTCTTCACAAAAATTTAAAGATAATCAGTATCTTTAAAAAGAAAAGGAATGAAGGAGATCAAGATGAAATGCGATTTCCTTCCTCCACTCTGAATACCTTAAGTCTGCAAAGTACTGAATTTAACCTCCTCTTACCATAAAAATATTATTTTGCCTCGTGTGTGCATGTGTGACACAGAAACGCACTGAGTAGAGACATGATAGAAATTAATTGTGGAACTAGAAGTCATGTTGATTGAAACAAACTCTTTTTATTTGAATTGCCTGTTATGCGAGTAAAAACTGCACTTTGGTAATGGAGTTAATACATTTCCCTGGTGAGCTCCCCACCTGCAGCGATCTCTATGCCTGGCAGTCCCTTGTAAAGGAGAACAACTCCTAACCGTTGTGAATTTTATTCAAATTACCTTCCTCCCCCTCCCAGACACATTCCTTTTCCTCTTTAGACACATCCATCAACAAAAAACCTAATTAATATATTAGTTCAAAAAGGAAGATAATGAAGGCTATATTAATCTTTTCCCTTTTTTTTCTGGAGTTGCAATGAATCATACCTTTCCACAAACTGTTCTGTATGGTTAGCTTAATCATTTCTCAGTCAAAGTGTATCTCTTCTGTCAAGCAGCAATATAAGACCATATTTTACTTCTTTCAAATCATATTCTAAGGGCAATACTATTCTTCTATAGTTACCATATTTTTAGTATAGGAGGGGAACAATGTTTACTAAAACTTTAGTTTCATACCCTCTTATCAGACAATTTTTTCTTTGTTCTCATTGTCTCTGTTTAGCCTCCTCTTTGGATTCAAGTATTATTTCACTGGATGACATAAGTGAGTTTTCTGGTGATTCTCCAGAACCCAATGACCTTGACAACGTCAACATACTGTTAGCACCTACTCAAACTGAAAAAGATGAGCTGCTTAGAACAGAAGTGGTGGAGTTTAAAGAGAAAGAGGGTCGTAAAAGGGGTGAAAAGAAAAGAAAACGGAAAGGTAAAAAGAATCGACAGAAGCATAGAGCCTATCACAGAGAAAAGAAGCCTATCACAAGAAAAGGAGCTGCAGATGAAGAAACACAATACGAAAGTGATGAAGATGATGCTACTTTCAGAATGCCATCTCATTTCCCAGTTCCTGCTCCACCCATAGAAGCTCCTCCTTTGCCCTCTGGATGTTCCACCTCAGACACCACAGTAAGCTGTATTAATGCCAAACTTACACAAATACCACCAATCTCAGATCCAGATCTAACAAGCCTAGACCTCACAGGTAAATAACAGGTCTACTTTGCACAATTTTTCACATGAAGTAATATTAGCCATTCTCAAAGGCAGTCAACAGTAGCATTAACACTTTGTTGTTCCTTATTATAGAAATGTACTAGAATGAATTTTACAGCTAAGCCTCTGAAACAATAAAGTAAAAACATTAGATTTGCTTACTAGTGCTACATACTAATATGAATATATCTACATGCAATTATTGTACATAATACAACCATTTTCATAATATATTTTTCATGTACAATACTACACAACTCAGATGCATGCTGTAATTCATAACTCAAACCATTTTCTTGAATGCTGTCCTAGGAAATAGCATCACTGCTATCTCAGATGAAGCGTTCAACGGGATACCTAATTTGGAATGGATTGATCTGAGTAAAAATAATATTACCTCTCCTGCCATAGGTCCACAAGCATTCAAAGTAAGAAAGCTTAACTTTTGTACTATCCTATGTCTAATTATTGCTTAAAGGAAAGTTTTTTCTGCTTTTCCGTCTATGGATCTAAACCACTTTGCGCCTAGTATGAGTAACCATTCTGTAATTGCAACACAGTTAAACCTGTCTATTTCAAGAAATCTCGTCATAATCAGGAATATCTAGAGATTTTTGAATGACATTCACCAAGTATTAAATGTTAAAAAATAAGAGAGACAATTTTCTGATATTTTATCAGTTGCAGTTGACAGATTTCAGAATCGAAGGGTTCATATTCCATTAAGAACACCTGGGATACTCAGGCTCAACATTTGTAAATTTATGTATCATCTTTCTCACTGCATTAGCTCTGGAAAGCTTATGCTCTTGGATTCCCAAAAAGCTCTGCTACTGCCAGGTCTTGCTATAAAAATCCGCTCAAAAGAGTTTAGTGTCATTGTATTCTTAGATAAAATTAACCTAAACACAGTTTTGTGGCTTCAAATTTTTTCATTTGTGAACAATATTATGATCTGTAACGTAATCAAATAGCATATACTAAATACAATAGCAGATCACAATCAGCTGTATGCTTATTGTTGACTATCTTTAATGAGAAATTTTCAAGCATAGCTGCTTACTAAAAGAACAGCTTTCTCATAAAATAGTCCAAAAATATTTCTATATTCAGCCTTTTTCTTGCCAGGGGAATTCACACGGTAACAGGAGATTCAAGTGCACCTCCATACCCCTCACTTGAAGACAGAATCATAGAATGGTTTAGGTTGGAAAGGACCTTGAAGATCATTGAGTTCCAACCCCCCTGCTATAGGCAGGGACACCTCCCACCAGACCAGGTTGCCCAAGGCCACATCCAGCCTGGCCTTGAACACCTCCAGGGATGGGACCTCAACAACCTCTCTGGGCAACCTGTTCCAATGCCTTACCACCCTCAAAGGGAAAAATTTCTTCATAATGTTTAATCTAAACCTGCCCTCTTCCAGTTTAAAGCCATTCCTCCTCGTCCTATCACTACATGCCCTAGTAAAAAGTCCTTCCCCAGCTCTCCCGGAGGCCCCCGTTAGGTACTGGAAGGCCATAACAAGATCTCTCTGGAGCCTTCTCTTTTCCAGGCTCAACAGTTCCAATAGTCACATAATAATTTCTCATGCAAGCAATTACGTAAAGGTAGTAATTCAAGTGTGGAGGTAAGGCATCAAGGCCTTGCTTTTTCAGGAAAGATGCATACAAAAAGCATACGAACACCAAATCAAATCATCAGTCTGTTTTTAGTTTTGTTTCCTGCCATATGCTATCAGTCTTTTTGTAGGACTCTCTGTATACCAGCTCCCTCCCTATAACATGAAGAGCTTTGGCTAATTTCAAAGGATTTCAGTTCCTTCTATGAAATCAAAGTGGATGGAAAAGACAGATGAGGAAGGTGTCTCAATCAGGAAATAAATTTTAGCGAGGCTTACAGCATACCAGGCAGTTAAGACAAAGCTGGAGGGAAGCAGGCTTCAGTGGATCCACTGCTAAAATAAATCCACCTTTTTTAAGAAATGATCACTACTGCACTATTACTGATGTGCATTTATCAAAATTAAACTATGGTAATTTTTCATACCAATTTTTAAAGCTGTTTGAAGTCATAAAAATCCTAGGTCACTGAAAAAGTTGCTGTCATGCTCGAGTAAAGTAAATTTGCTGCAGAAAACCATCAACTTGCTCACAAGTGAAGAGTATAAATGCATAATCTATAAATGTATGTAAGTTGAACTCCTAAATACTGCAATAGTGTAGTAAGGTAATACCTACATGAGTCAAAAGACAGTAGCAGTAATACAAATAGTTATGATTGGATAACTGCAGGATGGCTATATGGAAAGTTGATGTGCTCAAGCAAGCTCTTCTGATTACATGACATTAACGAGCACCTTTGTTAATATTGAGTGGAAAGAAAGCAATTAATTAGACTGATAGGAGAAAAAAGTTTTTTTATTTAAAACACTAGATACTAGTGCACTGCTGCTGAAGAACTTCAAAACGCGCATGTTTAAAAAAACGTTAACTATGATTACACTATATGTATTAACCATATATTTTACACCTTGACAATCTAAGTTCTATTCTTCATCCCCACAATTAAGATCCTGAAAAAGCTAAAACGTCTGTATTTGGATGGAAATATGCTGGTACATATTCCCTCTGAATTGCCATCAACTTTGGAAGAGATAAAAATAAATGACAACCACCTCCATGCCATTGATGAAGATGGCTTACAAGGTAATATCGATCATATGAAAAGATTAAAATAAATTTGAAAAGCAGAATGTTTAGTCAAATGTATCTGGTTTGATATAACCAGAAAAAAAATTTCCTAGCTTTAAATTGCCATGTTTCAAAAGGCCACAAAAGCTGAAGGATTTGCATGACTTAGTTTTTTAAAATTACATTTTTCCTTCTTATGCAACTGCTACTCTCCCAAAGAAACTTATATTTAAGGTTACTAAGTACAGATGGATTTGAAGTATGTTGAAGCTACCTACTCTCCTGACGCATAACCTAATTGCTTTATGTGTGGTTAAACTATATTATTTTTTAAATTGCATGAAAGGTGGGAAGATACAAAAAAAAAAAAAAGGTACCTTCCACGTCATCATTTAACTGACTTTTTTCTCCCTATCGTGCCCAAAGGGTCCCCATTGAAACTGGATCAGCTTAGTGATACAGCTCACTATGGAGCAATACAAATACTTGAGCTAAGACAAAGAAAACTTAGGCCAATGGCTGCAAAAGCCTTTTAGTTTAAAATTATCAAACCACATTGTTTGGAGGAGCTAGACAAAGCTTCTGTAAAAAAAGGTTATTTAGATTATTTATGAACTTATTGTTATGAAATAGTATTTCCTGCTTACATACATTGATCAATGTTGGTTTCTACTGTGACCTGCATTTGGACGGCTGAGGAAAAGGAACAGTATAATCCGTGAAGGGTTCTCAACACAGTACGACAAGTGGTTGAGAGGAGAACCGCAGGGAGGGGAAGATAGGAACCCAAAGAAAAAGTAACATACCCATGGAGATCCTTGGGCAACCGCACAAGCGTCAGCGCCCAGAGTATTCCAAACACCATCTGCACACAACCATGAAGCAACCAGGCCTAAAGAGTAGCAAGCACTGTCTTAACAGCTGCCTTCTTTTCCTTTCTAAGTGGGAGAGAAAGCTATAAATAAAGCTCTAGTCAATCTCTAAAGTTCTACAAACTAATAAACAATTTAATTCTATGATTATGAGATAATAAATGAAAATCCTTTCGCTACATTTCTTCATTGCTGCGAACTGATCTGAGTAATGTTTTAAGATGTTAAAATGCATGTTTAAAATTTAACCAAGATGGGACATGGCATTAACTAACAGAAATTCCAACTTTTTCTCCCCAGATTTAAAGAACTTGGTCACCCTGGAATTAGAAGGAAATAAACTTAGTGAAGCAAATGTCAGTCCTTTGGCCTTTTATCCTTTGAAAAGTCTCTCTTATTTGCGACTGGGACGAAATAAATTCAGAATTATCCCACAAGGTCTTCCCGCCACTCTTGAGGTAAAACAAAACAAAAACAACCAAAAAAACCTAAACCAAGAAAGTTTCATTTTCCCAGACATTTTCTTCTCCCCCCCCCCCGCCTCACTATCAGAAGATAAAGATAAATGTAAGTTTTATACATTTGTTTCTAGGTATACTAATAATTTTTATTCCCAAACCATTATTTCTATTGTTTGTTTGTTTGGTGTTTTTTTAGGGATGCTATGTGGAAGGTATTTTCTTCTTCCTTTTCAATCTGTCTAGTTTCATTCCCTGCTTACCTCAGTCTTTACTTCAATGATACCTCTTGCTAGCAATTACTTTCACTGTGTCTCTTGATTTTATCTTTCCTTTTGCTCTTTCTCATTTCAGTGTCCTCCTGTTTATTTCCTTTTATCCTTGGGATCTTCCATAGTCTGAAATGCGAGGAGGAACAATATAATTTCTATAACATTAGGTGGTTCTGCAGCTACTGCCTGCAACTTTACTTCAGCCTAACGTTCTCCACTACCCATTCACTCATACGTTATATTTTTCTTTTTTTTTTTCACTTCATCTCTCCTTGATGAAACTGTGAACACCTGGCAAGTTTTTCCACACTTCATATGCTTTGGGAACATTTAATTTTAAATCAACACCTAATAAATTTACAAGCCATGATTTTCAGGCTACGAATTTGCTTTTCTCTTTTCCCAAAGCCGCCTTCTACAAGCCCTAAATTCTATTTCGGGTTCTACACATATTTTAGTTATTGCTCCATTTTTATTTCACATTGTATTTATCCTAAATTACTTGCCATTATCAGGAACTTAATCCGTGTAAAACACAGTTTTGATACATCGCAAACTCACCATAAAGTTTTTTAAAACATTAACAGTTTATGTTCCTACAAATTTGAAAGTTCCAAAGCTCACAGGTGCCCAGCACAAATATGAAGAAAGCAGAACTCTTAGTATTTTTCTCACTAATAGCTTTCCAAGACAAAAAAAAAATTAACAACTTCTAGTCAATCTCATCACTCTCACATTATATACTCTTACACTGTACAGCTTCAGGCAAGACAAAAGATACAACTGTTTTTCTATTTGATCTTTCAAAGCAATCTGTATTCTCACAAATATAAAAACAAAACAATTGCTTTGAAAAACCGTGTTTCTGAAAGTCACAAACTGACTCTGACTCAGAGTATTATTTCTTTATCCAGAACTTAACAGATATATCAGGTAATATAGAGGAGAGGTAATAGATACATTTTGCAATGGGAAAGAACAACATATATTGCTTTCACAAATTTTCTTTTCAAATGCACTTACAGGAGTTATACCTTGAAAATAATCAAATTGAAGAAGTGTCAGAAATTTGCTTTAACCATACAAGGAACATAAATGTCATTGTGCTAAAGCATAACAAATTAGAAGAGCACAGAATAGCCCCTTTGGCTTGGATAAACCAAGAGTAAGTACAAATCATTTAAAGTATTATTTGTCTGTTATTAGTGAGTCAGATAATGAAATAAATATTTGCACTTCATTACTTTTAACTTGGCATTTTAGTTATATTTGTATTTGCTTGTTTTCCTTAGCTGATTTATCTTAATTTCCTTTGCTTAAATTGTATAATCTAGGAAGTATTCAGAGTTGGCTTTAAAACAAGAAGATCTTATATGTCAGATCTGTACCATATTAACATAAAAGTCTAAATATTATTTCTGACCATTCAATAAAAAAAAGAACATTAATTATCAATAATAATACAATTATATGATAATTTGGTATTAATATATCATTATCTCACAGGTAATTTAACAATAATGGAATATTATCCTAGACTTATTTCCCATTGGATTAAAAATTATAGAAGTAAATAAGATGCAGCCACACTGTGTCAGAGAAGAACATAAGCAGAGCAAGCAAAGAGAATGAAAGCAGCAAAAGACAATACTGCTTTTGATTCTTCTGGTGAATGATTTGCTAAGCTAGGAGGGTACCTTGCCATAACTTATCAGCTGCAGCCCTATCAGCTGATTTCTGGATTTGTGAACTGCTTAATTTGAAAAGAACCACTCTGTTACTAACAGCTTCTCTGATGCCTGGAAGTGAAGCACATTGGAATGATTCTAAAGAAGCCATTCACAAAAAAATTCAATTTCAAATGGGTTTCAGAATAAAATTTAAAAATCCATGTCAATGGGATAACCACCGAAGACCCAAGCTTATAATGTGTTTTCCACTATAACTCATTATTGCAATTCAGCAATGCTTATCAATCACAAATTAGTCCCTTGGGTTTCCCCTATTAAACCTCTCTGTACTCATTACTGTAGATTTCTTCCCATCAACAGAATCACTGTGCTTGATTGATAATTAATGACTTCAATTCTTTCTCTTCCCAGAGTAATTATGCATGACCATAATTTTATGTTCCATAAAATACACTCTGTTCCATTAACAGAAACAAATTTCCCTTTGCAATTTAGTTTCCCTGTAATCATGTTAAGCACTATTTTGTACAGAATGTAGCACTGACAGTGCAGTATGCTGTGATGGTTTAATCCCATTTTTTTTCTCCTTCAATGCAGGAACTTGGAATCAATCGATCTCTCTTATAACAAGTTATATCATGTTCCCTCCTATCTGCCAAAATCTTTACTACATCTGATACTTATAGGAAATCAGATTGAAAGAATTCCAGGATACGTCTTTGGTCACATGAAGCCAGGGCTGGAGTATCTCTACCTGTCCTTTAACAAACTTACTGATGATGGAATAGATCCAGTATCATTTTTTGGAGCATATCACTCTCTGAGAGAATTGTTTTTGGATCACAATGAATTAAAGTCTGTACCATTTGGAATTGATGAAATGAGAAAATTACGTTTTCTAAGACTGAACAATAATAAAATAAGGTAATGTCCAAGCTCTTTGTTACACTAATAGCATTAAAATAACTGTCACACGACATGCTAGGTTTTAAGAACTTTTTACTTCTAAGTAAATCTTTTAAAAAAATCTGAAGGAGCTACATCCTGCGTTTTATACTGTCGTATTTCTGCATATGCTAAGAGAAAAGTGAGATTTCACCCTTCCTCATAGCTCTTGAAAATGCTCACAAAGATGCTGAGCACTGCTTGGGCCACATGTCTGCTGGCGCAGCTACAATTTGATAGGCACAGCGAAGTTCCAGCTTTTCTGCTCTTGGACCAGAGCCCAAGCTTTTTAGAAAATCTCTGGAAGGAGTCACCAGTTGTTGCTGATCACCGAAAGTGGCCTTTCCGCAGATTTTGCCCAGCCCCAGTTGTGAATTTAAGTTTTCATTCAGCAACACACAGCAATACCTTGCTCAGGAAAACTAAGTATACAATATTAATGACAAAACCATGCAAGGAGAGAATTTAAAAAATAATTACTTGTAAAACTCCTCAATAAATATATTATTGAGAAAATTTAATGTACTGATTAAATTAACATTTTCAAATCGCTGAATAAAAAACATCTCTAAAATAAATTATAAGGTTATGAGTTATCTTGAATAATTAAAATATAATTCTTCCCACAACATCACAGGACCGTCCCTCCAGAACGCATCTGCAGGACTCATATCAATGATGATGATGCTCATGAGAACAGTGAAGAAGAGGAGAATGAAGAGTCACGCTTGGAACATGTTCATCTTGAAAACAACTATATCAATACAAGACAGCTATCACCACATGCATTTTCATGCATAAGATCCTATTGTAGTGTTGTTCTTAAACCACAGAAGACCAAATAAACACCCAACTTTTGCATTGCAACCCCTATCTCTAGAAACACAGATTTATTTATTTTCTGCTACTAACAAGTCTGCTTATCTCTGATTTAAACCCTTCTTACTACTATAAATAAGATACAGTATATTATATACTGAAGTAAGGTAGTAGTGCATTTCTTAGTATTGTTTCATTATAAAAACAGTAAATGTAAAAATAGAAGCTCAACATTATGTCAAAGTTTTATTTCTATTGACAGAAATTCTACTTAAACACAATTGATCAAACTGTGCCCCCAGATACACCTCCACAAGATCAGATTTTAGAAAAGAATATAACTACACCCTCAGCTTTGTCCTGTCTTATTTGACTAACTGAATTTAAAACATTTTAAATGGTATCATCAGCTTTTAAAGCGATACAAATAAAAGTCCTTCAGCTATGAACATTCTAGCAGTGCAAGAATGAAATTTCTTACAACATACACAGTACTGGATTTTCTACCAAACATTTTGCAGTGATAAATTTTCTTCCAACTGAAATTTCATGGAAGAAATGTTAAATTGTTTCTTTTTGAGAGATGACCCTGAAAACTCATCAGATTCTGTGTTTGAATACAGGGAGCTAGAGGAATGAGCAATTAATTTCTGTATGGATGCCTTTGGGTTTTTTTAAACAAAGTTTATTTGAAAGGTTTTTGGTTTGTTTGGGTTTTTTTTAAACTCAGAGTGGTAGGTCCCATTCATTCGTTTAATAATTAGCTTGTTAGCTTTTTATACTGTGTATACGCATATATATAGGATCAGAATCATGTTGCCCATTTAGGGGACTAATTAGACTTCGTCAAAACTACAAAACATTCAGTTAGTAGTTATTTGAAAGCTTCTAGATAGTCATAAATCATCATTTCAGAGACAATGTTAATAAAGCAGTTTCAGTAATATATTTGATATGAATGTCTGCTTAGGTATACAATAGTAAGGGTTTAAAAGAAATCTGTTTCCCTAGAAAGGGGTTCAGTCTCTTGAAGATCTTTAATGTCAGAGTTCAAGGAAGAGGAGTATTTTTAATATTCTGCTCCAGATTTTAATATTATATTCTTCCTCTAAAGTGGATAAAAATTTGATAAAAAGTTGTTAATATTTTTATTTTAAAGAACAATTTAAATAAAAATTGAAAGTAATTCTAGCAACTTTCATATTTTTTGAATTCTACAGTCCTTTCTTATAAGAGTAGAATGGTGGTAGGAAATTATTACAGATCACTGGCAAGTCATTATTCTTCATGGAATTACTTTCCACCTTCTCCTGGGCTATTCTGTGAGGCATAAAAAAAATACTGTTTTCTTCAGTACTATAAGTATGCTACCTAATAATTTATTCTTCAGAACGGACCCAAGCAACAGATGAAATGGCTTAATACAGAGTTTGACTTTTTTAAAGCCATATAAAAGCTGTAAGCAACTGCACAACCTTCTAAGGACACGTTAACTACAGAAATGTAACTTTACTGCCTTCACTCTGGAAGTGAAGGTTTCACTGTGCATTTCCCACACATCCCAATCTACTGCTAACAGACTTCTCATATAATCAGCATAAGCATACTGTTCACACAATATTTAAGTGAAGGATCTCCAAACATCTTTTTTAGCATATTATAAATAGTATATATGATCAACTCAGTTTTGTTTTCTCTGAAGCTATACAATCACGATAAAAACAAAATCACATTGCTTTATCTCAAAGTTCTTTTACTCAAATAAACTATTACCTGCAAGGCACAATGGTACTTCATCTGTAATGAGTCAAAAGATAATGCATTTCTTGTAAGAAACAACCCTAAGATATGTGGATTTCTGTAAAAAGACTGCTTTGGATATTGTATTTGGTAAAGTATGGTCAGAAGACATATCTTAGTGATCTGCTAAGCTTGGTAAAGAACAGTGAAATCAACAGGATGGGTTTTTACATACAGTGTTCTTGTTTGGGTGATTTGATTTCATTGCTTGTGCACTTTCAACATTTGATTCCTTCCTTCCTTTTCACTTTGGCTAATACTTCAGCTAATATTCCTTTGTCTTCGTCAAACACTGTTAAGTTCCCGTTCTGCTGTTTTGAGAGACTAAAAAACCCTAAATTATTAAAATGAATACTTTTTAGTCTATTGCTAAATAACTTCAGATTTACTTTGCAACACTGCTGAGCAGTGCTTTCAGAAGCTTTACCAGGCATTTTGAATACATGCATTGACCCAAGGAGGGATTGCCAGGTAAACAAGCTGCTGTGTTACACCATTTTATACATTCTTATAATAAACCTAAGCAAAACACCATGTATCGTTGCAATTCTTTTATTATATATAGAACACTTTTATTATCAAAACATTCAGATCGATTTTATAAGACCCACTAGAAAATCCCAACTGTATTTACATGGGATAATCCACTAAAATACAAATGACTATAGGTTTATTGTGACTATTAACATACTTTTTTTTTCTCCAATATGTACTTTTTCACTTTTAAGATATCACCAAAGTGAATTTTATGCAATTAATTTTATGCCTAAGATATTTCACAGAATCACAGAATTATCAGAGTTGGAAGGGACCTCTAGAGATCATCTAGTCCAACTCTCCTGCCAAAGCAGGATTGCCCAGAGCACATTACTCAGGACTGCATCCAGGCGGGCCTTGAAAATCTCCAGGGAAGGGGACTCCACCACCTCCCTGGGCAGCCTGGGCCAGTGCTCTGGCACCCTCACCGTAAAGAAGTGTTTCCATGTATTTGAACGGAACTTCCTGTGTTCTAACTTGTGCCCATTGCCCCTCGTCCTGTCACTGGGAACCACTGAAAAGAGCCTGGCTCCATCCTTCTTCAACCCACCCTTTAGATACTTGTATGCCATAATAAGGTCTCCCCTCAGCCTTCTCTTCTCCAGGCTAAAGAGTCCCAGCTCTCTCAGCCTTTCCTCATAAGGGAGGTGCTCCAAGCCCTTAATCATCTTAGTTGCCCTTCGCTGGACTCGCTCCAGCAGTTCCCTGTCCCTCTTGAACTGGGGAGCCCAAAACTGGACACAGTATTCCAGTTGTGGCCTCACCAGTGCCGAGTAGAGGGGGAGAATGACCTCCCTCGACCTACTGGCCACACTCTTCCCTTTTCCTTCGGCCATTTAATACAACGGGTATCAAGCTTGCCTGAAAGTACACTGTGATACGTTGTTCCTACAAGAGGCACTCAATAACATGAAATGATCTAAAATAATGATGCAAATATGTGCCACAGTAGTGAAACAGAGACTGAAGAAAAAACATTTTGGAACCAGAACACAACAGTAGCAGAGGCAGAAGACCAAGAAGGAGAAAGAAGCCAAGGGATGAAGGGTATGCAACAAACAGATGCTTACTCACTCAAGAAATACACGGGCAATTAAACTTGGATAACATTTCCATATGTCAAATGTAAGCAGTTTAAGTCTGTTAACTCTTCAAAATTACCAACTACATTGGAAGTGAAATGGACTTTCTTATAAAAAATCCCACTACTTTTTAACAGTGAGCCTCAGAGGATTTTATAAACACAGTAAATGGCAGTAATCCATATACAGCTTGTGAAAGTACAACTTCGAGAAGTGACCTGACCATTCTTGGTCAAGAAAAATATGGGAACAAGTTCAGAATCTTTGGACACCAGTAGGATAAAAATATGCAAGGTCAGCTCAGGTTAAACCCCCTACAGTTACTGGTTATTCTCTAACAAATATTTGAGCACATAATTTACCTTGGAAATTAATATACCTCAAGAAGGCAATTAGATTGCGAATGGCATGTAGGTTCTGCTGAAGTATTATCAAACTCAGAAGTCTTATAAAATAGCATGGACCAAACCCTGTAACAGCCATTAGACATTTTTGTGGAATTGAAATAACTTGTTTGAACCTCGGTCATACTGGTCCTTTGAAAATGTCCTAAGTCTTACAGAAGTAGACACCACTTGATTTTTTTTTAGTTGGAGAAGCAACTCAATTGAGATATACTGGGAGAGCCTGCACATTATTCCTAGATAAGTGGAATAATGACCACCCACAGAAAGACACTGTGTGCAAATCAGCAAGTCCTGATGAGAATGAAGATGAGGAAGAAAACTGTTAAGCCAATCAAGCAACAATTTTGACAAACAATCAGATTTAGGTATATGCACAGAAGTACTCTCATTTCTCCTGTTCTCCAGGTGCAGATGTAGCAGCAATTTGTATTCACGACAACAGCAAGGCGCAAGATGCTAAGACTGCAGAAACGTCCCACCAGATTTTTTTTTAACCATTTCAGAGAGAAAATTAGTTAGAGTAGGGCAAAAATCTGAATAAAAAAATATTTTAGTAACCCAGCCAGAGACAAATATAAGGTAAATATATCTGTATACAAGGATATAATGTAAATGTTGAAAATATGAGAAGGTAAATATTTCAAAGTCAATAATAGACCCAGAACAGCAAAGGTTAGGATTCAATAGCAATAGCAATTCCAGAATCACAGTGCTTTGGGGCGTAAGATGAATCTGGGGGCTTTAGACTCTCTGTTATATTTCTAAGTTTTGATTTGCATTGCTGGCTCACGCATCATACATGAGAATTTGGACAAGACCTGTTAAATCCTTCAGGTAGGTCTCATTATAAATTCCAACATCCTGTGGTTATCACCATACTAATACAAAAGGTATCGACGCTGACATTTTTATTGAGTAGGATCTTTCTACTGGTTAAATGATGACAGAACTTTGAGGATCTGCCTGAACTGTTGTTTTGTGCACAGGGACATACACTTCTGGTAAGATCAAAACTGCAAAGGTGTCCAACAAAAGAAGGTTGTTACCACGGAAGCTTGGGTAGCTTTCTGAATTTGAAGCAATGATTAGAGACCATGGTTCCTCTAAAGCAAGGTAGAAGTTCTTTCTTTAAAGAAAACTCTCAGAAAAATAAAGGCATCAAATGCCTCCCAAAGTGAGATTGTTATTATTAAATCCCATGTGTTGAGGCTGTTAGAACTTCCGAGACCCTAAAAACAAAGCTCACAGTATACACCCTTCTCCATTTTCCATTTCAATTTAATAAAGAATAGAGATCCCCTCATGCTAAAGCTACAAATCACTCAACTTTGCCCCAAAAAGGAGTTTGAAGTGTGACCACTAGCTTTCTAGTGGCCCAAGACAACAAAGTGAATTTCACCCAATGAATTCTCTTTAACATATCATTATGAAGTGGTTGATACAATTTCTGAATTTCGATCCTGAAACATGCAAAAACCCCTTAGCATTCAATAAGGGAAAAAAAAAAAAATCAGAACTGGGAAGCATGATTTTATCATTTCTCTACCAACAATTTGGCTACTCTTTTAGTGAAAGAAATCAATGAACTTTTAAGATGTCTCTCAAGTCACAACTTTATAAACAGCTATATTACAGCAACAAAATAAACAGTTTATAATTTCTGTTGTATAGTAATACAAATGTTAACTAGTTGAAACTCTCTTGAGAAAACATTTGCCAATTTAAGTACTATGTTTAATTCCTAACATATTTAATTTCCAGAAAACACAACACTACCAACAGTAAAATATCAGAAATATGAGAAAATACTACGAAAACAATTTTACACAATAAACCTGATAACTATCTATATGAAGCAGTTTTCAGAAAACAAGTTTACTTATCATAAGGTTGCAGATCAATACAATATCTGGTGCTCTGGAAGTTTGAAGCTTCCTTAAGTAAGCTTCAAAACCTCTACTCACTTGGAAGTGCAGGCACTTAAAAACATAAACACAGGGACCTGCCTGTTTCCTCTTTGAATTTACAGCCTGAAACAGCCAACAGAGAGTCACTCCTCCTATTTTAATGCTGAAAGCAACAATGAACATGCAGTATCAACGTGTGTTACAACTTTTATACAACCACTCCTTGCTGAATTTCTCTCTCAAGTTTTGGAAGACCAAAATTCAGTTCAAACCACCGCTTAAAGGGGGTCAGAATCACACTATGACCATCATGACCATCTTTGTAGAACATTCCAACCACAGAGGTGAAGCCTACTTTGGAAAGAGTGCATGTTTTTAAAGAGACTTACTTCTAAAACTGGTTTTGCATGCAGGAAACATTTAAAGATTTAGCAGACCAGAAACAGCAATCAACCATGTAACCTACATTGATTTGGAGGAAACCCTGCATAACAGTCTTGCTGTCTTCTTGAAAAGTGAAAAAGGAATAAACATCCAGATAAAAAGACTAGTTCATAATAAAGCGTTTGACTTATTCAGTAGACATACATTCCTGTTTTCTAATGAACAAAAGAGATCCCTGCTGCTATTGCTTATTTAGTAACATTACCCTTCTATTATAGCGAGTTGCCATTAAATCCCAAACTCTCTATTTCGAGGGGAAAGGCTTTAATTTTACTTGTCTTGGCACACTGAAAACCACTTTAAATAGGGAAAAAACAGCAGACGTGAAATAAGAGCTCTGATTTAATGATGTCAACAACTTCTGTACAGTTGCAAGGCCCAAAATATTGTGGAAAAATGTTGGAACACTTTTTCCACCTAAAAGTAATGAAGACGTCACTTACAAAACTCTAAAATGTATTAAACAGATCTCCTTTTCCACATTAAGAAATGATCATATGATCAAAATGAATTTAGCTTTTTATTTTCATTTATTCATTTTTATTTTTTATTTATAATACTCAAAAGTTTTATACCAATTTAGGCATCAAGCAGCTATACTCAAATGCTAGCAAGCATAATTTTAACAATGTTGTTACCACTGTTATGATGAAATTGAATGGAAATACATTGCTTTAATGTTCCCAATATCCAAGTTAGAAAGTCTCATTACACATGTAATGTTCCTTGCTGACAGACACCTTGTTCCACATTAAAATTCCATCAGGATAGACCTATAAAGACTTAGCACTGTTTTTTCCTTTTCAGTTTAAGAAGTAAATAGAAAATATCAAACAGAACTTTTCATAAACATTTTCCATTACATATGATGCATGATGAACAAGTTGCAACAGTTACTATGTCATTAAATTACCTTTGGGAAACATTCACACACCATTGTGCATCCCTGAAAGAACTTACATAGTCGAGTACTGCATAAATATTTTTGATCACACCAGAAAACAATTCATGATAAATTATCATCCTGCAATACTCCAGTTAGTAAAGCAAAACAAACCAATAGATTTGCTAGCATTATGGTGTCAGCTTTTTCCATACAATAGATGTCCTTAACTAAACCGGATAATGTCTGATCAGTCCTAAAAGGAATGGCACAAAAAAAAGCCAAAGTACCTCAGGGTAAATCTCAAAACTAAATGAAACAGCTGTCTTAAAACCACTGCTTTATTTTGCTTCAAGGAAACTAAAAGCAAAGGAACACCATGAACTGCAATACCCTTTTTCTGTGGAACTATTTTTGGTGACTATCAAAGACAGGGGACTGGGATAGATGGGCACTGGTCTGATCGAGTCCAGCTGTTCTTATGCTCTTATGTACTTTACACATACCCCTGCCTAATTGCTGCTGAACATAATTTTGTACACTTCCATGAAGTACTTACTGATTTTATCAGCCTGTGAACACAGTTAATAAAGTTTCCCAATACACAATCTGGTCATTGCTATGAAGTTTCTTGGAGCAATACACCACTGCCTCTTCTCTGCAGTCATGTCAATTAGAAATTCCCACCAATTAATTGAGTTTCCTGGGATACTACAAGACACAAATGAAGAGGAATCTCATTTGAACGGTGAGATGGGCTACAGGTTGATGACAACTTTACCTCTTGTCATTGCCCAGTAGCTGAGTACTATTATATGAACCCATACAGCCACGAATCATTCTATTTCGGTCACTCACTAAAACTAGCAGTAAAGTTTGATCTGTATTTCATACCGGTCTGTCTCTCATTGATGCCTGTACCTGGGAAGCCGGAGGGATACCCACCGAAATAGGCATTTTAACTTATTTTCAGATTTTCATCTGGGAGTTCTAGTTCTATAGGTAATGAGATTTACTTGGGGCATTGACTTCAAAGCACTGTATTCAGAAATTGTAACTTTTTCAGCTTGGGGAAATGTTGTGTAGTACAACTAATTCGAAGACCATATTAATCTCAAAAAAAAGGAAAAATCTTCTTTCTTCCCCAGTTTGCACGTTCCTTTATAAACATTAATTTCTTTCCTACGGGAGGATAAAAATATGCAAAACTATGCTGGGTATTAGGAGCTAGGCAGTTAGGGGAAATGCCTGAACATTGCTTATTTATCATAAGGTCCAATAACTGTTATGTTGGGCTGAAAAAATTACCTGGTGTTTGGCAGTTTAAAGGCTTAGCTATCGCTTTTCTGATGAGTCCTAAAAGCCAGTGACATTCTTGTCTTGTGCTTCAAATCCAGTCCTACAAGTTTGCCAGCCATAAGGGAAACCATAATGGACACAAACATTCTCTGGAGTCTCTGCAAGTGAGTAAATACTGAAATACTCAAACTCAATACTCAGAGTTGAGTGAATTCCCCAAAACAATATTTTTCCAGTCTGCTTGAGCCATCCTGGCTCCATTCATTAACTGTTTGTTTTTTTTTTTTTTTTTCAAGGATTAAAGAACTAAAGTAAATGAAGGCATTAACAGTTGCATTATTTCAAATGTTCACCTTGAAAAACATTTACCTTATAATTTCTTATTTAATAGCCTGTTATGTAAGGAATTTCCTACAGCCACCAAGTAAACAATTACTGTAGTATGGCAGAATTTCCATTTCTTTTCTGTTTAACTCTTTGTACAGGATACAGTTCACATAGTTATTGAATGCAAACATTTGTGTAATTCATAGCTTCTGATTTAGGCTGTTATTTATATTAACATAGCTTTGATAAACTGAGCTAAGACCAGCTAAAAACGCACTGTTTTCTACAAAGTACTTCGAAGCAGTTCTATTAATTCAGGGAAAAGAACTTTCATTCCAAGTGTGCAGCATTATGAGTAGAAATACAGAAAACTGTAGGTTTTGCATGCAGTATTACTAAAATAAATCTATGTTTCTCTGTGGGAACTTTTCGTATGATAGCGATTCCTAGGGAAAATATATAAAAGCTGACTTATTTTTTCCACAAGACATATTTTTCTCAACGGAGTAATACTGAACACAGCTGTGGAAATATTAGATACTCAACAACACTATGAAAGTAAACAAGAATCTTTTAAGTGAATTATGCATTTTTAAAGGATTAAAATTAGGAAAAAGGATTAAAATTGACTTAATTTTTTTCACAGCAATTTTTCCAAAATCCTGAAATTTTGCCATGCCATTACATTTTATCTTGTGGCCTCATGCCTTCTTTCCTTAAAAACCTTCATAGTTAGGGAACGACTGCCCTCGTGAAGATTTCATGGTTCATATCCCCTTTTAAATGACTATTCTTTATAAATATGTATGACTTGCTTTCTTCTAATGGAAGATGGTTCTGAACTTTTCCAGTAAAACTTATTCACTACCAGTCTTCCAAAAAGAATTCTTTTTCCATTCTTTTCCAGCACACTTTGGCTGTCATAACAAAGAGCTTAGGAAGCAAGACTTTTCCTCTTTCAATTAGACCAATTACTTCTTGGTTCTACATAAAACACTAAGATCTGCTACTCTTTCTTGCACATTTCCACAGCTGACCTATAAATATTTCACGAACTATTTCCTTTTGGTTTGAAACTGCCACCCACTCATTTCTTTTGTGTTTATCTAGTTTTTGCACTGGAAAAGGCAAAATTATTATTCTCTTCCTTTCTGGATCACATATGGGTTTAAATAGATCTGTATTGCCTTTATTCTGTATTTATTTTGAAGGCTAATTTGATAGCCTCTGGTAAAACCTTAAATGAAAGAAACGTTGATCAATTCTCCTTTTTAGGGGAATTAAATTACTTTCCAATCTTCTGAGGAAAGAACAGCCCATGTTTTTGTCTGAGGAGACATCATGCATCTTCTACATTAATTGTAAAACATATAGATATTATAATAACCATGAAACAGAAGTATAGTTACAGTACGAATCATACGCTGACGAATTACCAAAGATGTAGTTTTCTCATTTAACAAAACAGAAGTTATACATTGGTAAGTATGCTTACTTTCTAAAGTCAAAGCTCCTTCATAGTGCTGCGGGCAAGCCAAATGGAAATTACCCTTTGTGGAATATAAGCATTCAAGAAAAAAAAACCCAACAGCCTCAGCTTCACAAATTGTCCTACAAAAAAGATCTGATTTTCCATACCACAAGTTAATATGCAATTAGGACATAGGTTTTCTTCAAATTACCTAAGTATTTCACTGAATGGTAAAAGTAACTTCTATCATCTGGTGAATTTCTATCCATGATAAAAAGCAGTGCAAAACCACCCAGGGAACCAAACATCTAAACTAACACATTCCCATATTTCCAAACAAATAGCTTTGTAAGTAGCATATTAGGATATCTGTTGGGCAATTCTAACATCTCTGCTATTTTTTTAGCTTCATTTAGAAGTTTCTGTCTTCTGATTCCCTTCATCTTTTGTCAGCTCTGCTATAACCGCTACCACACCACATCGCTGCGTGGGCCATGGCAAGACTGAGCTCACAGCTGGATTCAACCAGCCATGGGCCTTCGCCGCCTAAATCAAAGTAACCATGTTTGTTCAAGGCTGCAGCAGGTTCAACTTTTTGAATACTGCATACCCACAGAGGGAATAATGTCAAGAATGTGTTTGTTACTTAATATACACAAGTTTCCTTTTTTAATATGTAAACACAACTAGTAGGAACAGTCACAGAAACTCAACATATTTTCACTGGTGAAAAAAATAGACTTAACAGCATAGTTGTTAGATCTGTTATGGTATATCAAATGTTGCAAGTTTTCCCTAATTTACATTTAATTTCTATATTTGTTTATTTCCTTCTTATGCTTATTTGTGGTTTTCCCCTACAGGTGAAGTGGGTAGAGAATGAATGTTTAAAGTCAGCAAAGCACTTTATGATATATGAGTAATTAAAGCAAATTTAATTCTGTCTTTTCTTAAGTGCCAACTAGGAAAAAAAATAATACTTATGATTTAATAAAAGCATAATTACATGACAAAGTAATATTAAAACCATAACAGCAGCGGTTAACTACAATTAAAGCAGCCTCTTTCAGAAGTCTCCCAATGTATTTAGTGTTAGGTCAAACCTTGCACAAGAGAGTTATTGCTATTGTGTTGATGAGACACAAATGAGACCTTCCTATAAAATTCCCAGGAACAAAACATGCACCTGAGAACATAGGCTAGGTTAATTAATATTGTAGGGAAATCACTCCTTTATTGAGATAATATCCTTATTTTTATTAGTAATGTTTCTGAAAGCTTGCATTCCAACTATTCCAAAGTAACAAATTGTGTGTTTCAAAACTTGCAAACAAATTTAGTCTGGAGACTTTCCTAGAAATATTGTTATTTTTTCCATCTACAAAACAATTTACGCTCAAAGTACATGCAAACATTTACTGATCCATCTTCTTCATTAGATATAAAAGTGCAAAATGTAGCCAATTACTATATTATAAATATGATATTTACTGCTTCCATTTCTAACAGTCTATCACAAACTAAGTCAAAGACATCTTCTTTTGGATCTTTGAATTTCTAATGTAAAATAAAGTACTTATGTTGATAAATAGTTAGGAAAAAGCATAATACCAAATTAGATTAAATTATCTTCACAGTCTTACATACTTTGAATACTTCGTTTCATTTCTTCAGGAATACAAAGGACTGGATGGCCATGTTTCTTTTTTCCTAAAACTACCAACTGAATGCAAATTGGTGACAGCTACAACTTTAAATGTTGCTTTTATGTTCTGAACAATATAGCATATATGAACATATAGCAAAAGGTTGTATACAAGAAAACTTATTAATCTGCACTTCCATATTATTCAAACTATTTCTTAAAACAAAGGGAAAAAAATGGAAAAAAAAATATCAGCATTTGCTGGTGATCATCATGTTTTACTTTTTTTTTTTTTAATTCTTAAGCTTTGGCAGAGTAAACGCTTGATACTCTATGAGGAAATGTTGTGCTCAGTCCAGCTTGTATTCTGAAACAGAAAATTTTCCTTTAGAACTTATCATCGGAGTGATTCAGTAGTTTGGCACTGGTTCCAGAGCTTTTCATTTTAACTACTGTTTGATTTTCCATGAAAGAACGTCTGGTGTTTCCAATGTCTGTAAGGCAGATAAATACCCATATTCCATAAAAATGCCATGTAACATTATCCACACTTTTAACTAGCATCAAAAGCAAGACTAACAATTGACATGTACAGAAACCAAAACTATTTCAAGACCTTCATTCATCAAGTAGGTTATTTTTCAGGCAGAGCAGTTTCCTGATCCAGTTAAGCGCACAAACCTTGTTACAGAACCAAGGAGATGAGCATCAAGGTGGGACTAAGATAGCTGGGGAATTTGTATGAGTCTGTAGCTTAAGGTAGAACAATCTGCAAGGGTGAAAAATAAGATCTGTCTCTCCAGGTTTCTATTTTGCATCTCCAGTCATTCCAGATCACCACATTCTTGCACGCATGAAACACATGATAAGCCTGACAATCCCATAGAGGCATGTACACGCATGCTTGACATGATGATAAGCCTGACAATCCCATGGATACATGTACACGCATGCTTGACTTGATAGCTCTTTTTGTACATGATCCCTTAATGCTGCAAGCTATAAATCAAACGCCCTTCAATATTGATATGTTGCTAATAAATGTCAGGGACTAAGGACTTTTAACTGCAAAATGAAACAGTACATTTTGTTGCCGTTTCTAAGTCAGCTGCCGAAAATATGCAAAAAAAAGTATGCACGTATTAATAAGTGAAAGTTAATTCAGGCATGATAATAAATGATAATGATTATTTTACATATTTACATAAAAATACTGAAGAATCAAGATAAACTACAAAAGCTGAAGAATAGTTTTTCTATACTCAGCTAGCTTAAATGGCGTAGTTTAACTTGGGAAGAGCCAAAACTTAGCTAAAACTAAAATATGCGACTGCACTCCACATGGACTGGTTGTGAGCCTGAAAGGAATATGTCATGTTATTAAAATGTGATGAGCAGTCTCCAAGACAGATTTGTGCAGTTGATGTTGAATTCATCACTTTATGTAAACCACATTTATAAACAGCACTAGAAAATGAAAAAGCACTTAGTTTGTCTTACAATAACAAACGTATACCAGATCAGCTTAGAAAAGAGACTGCAATGTAAGCATTAGCCACATATGGCAGCATATGCTTGCTTGGTCAGACATATAAAGTAGTACAAATATAGTCATTTTCAACAAAGAAATCGAGATAGCATTTTAAATCACTGATGTGATCATGTTAAATATAAAACACCATCCAATTTTTTTCATTTGCATATTTCACCATAGTGAAAGACAGTATTCTGAAGCACAACATGCTAAATATACTCCTATCCTTTGCCTCAGAAATTAATCTCCACTAATCATAAAAGTTACGTATGTATTTTAAGGCAAGATAGAATTCTAATTTTCAACCAATTCTTTCATTGGTGGAAACAAATCACTGAAATGGTCTGAGCAAACAGTTTGACCTCAAATGATCTTTTAGTTAAAGATGTAATATTTCATAGGAAAATAAATGTACATTTGTGTGCAAGGAAAATACCCGCAGACGACTTTCTATTTAAAAATACCTCTCTTCATTAAGACCCCAACATCACGTATTAAAAAATTGTGACAGATATTTTTCTATCAGGCTATTTAAAAACAAAATCTCACTATTAATGAAACGGCAGATGCAATAAGATAGCATTTTTTCCTTTAACAGCATCTTCAACCAGATCACCTCAAATCAATTGCTTTGCAACATAGCCAAGAAAGTGGCATTTGATCCTACTGCAAAAGGCTGCAGGTACAGCCTTTGTATGGCTGCTACACATTCTACAGCAGCCTTCCCCTAAAAAGTGAGAGGAACAGTGACCCAAGTACCCTGCATCAATTCATTCATTTGCACACTCCAACCTTCATTCATAATTCCACAGCTGCCTTACTGTGCTGGCTCATGAAATGTCTTTGGGTCCAAAAATTAAAGTATACTGGAAACAGTGATCCTGGAGAGGAATTCTGCAATAGTAGTTTTTAGTAAATTGGAAATATGTAGCAAGCATTTAAAAAAAAAGAGGCTCACAAACTAGATTAAGAACCACAGGTCTATTATAGTTTTTAGTATTGCTACCGACAGCTAACATCTAAAGTTCAGAATCTGGTAGTCAAGAGGACTGAAAAGGCGACTTCTGGGAATTTTATTTTAGAATGCAATGCTATCCACAATCAAAATACTAAATCCGCTCCTTGAGATATTAAACCATTTCATTACAATAAGAGCATGTCAGTGTAAGCAATATTTATTTCTACCATATTGATACTATATGTTGTACGAAACATACGGGTAATCTAAGATAAGATAAGGTGGTGACATTTTTTCCAGATACCACCACACTACATGTCAGCTTCATTATATAGTATGGCTATGACAGACTTTATACACACCGGAATGTGTTCCTACCACCAGAATCAACTAAAAAGAGAAACTAATAATTAAAAAAAAGCATTTATCCAGAATTGAGATGTTGGCTAAACATCAGGAACAGGGAGCATTGCTGCAAAACTAGGATCAGCTGAAATTGCTGATTCAAGACTTTACAACTGAAAGGAGGAGTGAAAAAGAAGAAAACAGTACATTTCTATCACAACTCTCAGACTCCGCTCTCTTCTATTAAAGAGCCAAGAAGTGTTGGAGGTTTTTTAAACAGCAATTTAACACAAATTTGCTCAAGTAAATGTATCCAATCAAGCTATTCAAAACACAGGGGAGTGTTTGCTTAGGAAGTTTCGATTTCTAAATGCAGACAAGAGAATGCAGATATGTGCAATTTGAGATTTCAAAGAAGTTTAAGGTCATCCTTCAGATTTTTATGTAGGAATGTGATTGCTTTTGAAACTGTAATTTTATTCCTTGGGAAAAGTGATAGACAGAATCTTTTTCATCATTCATCTACGCTACTGAAACTGGAACACATGCAAAAACAATGCAGCAGGTAACACAAGCCTTATCTTGTTTGATATGATAGCACCAAAGTTTTAATTTTTGGCACAGAATCTTTTTCTTCCTTAAGAAAGTAACAGTAGACAAAAACAACTAATATGAGATTTAAACCGTCATTTTGCAAACAGCACATTACATGTATATTAAAAAAAAAAAGTTTCCAGGCTGTTTTTCTGCAGCAAGACCAGACTCTTAAGAGAGAAAGGACCTAATAAAGAAACAGATGAAGTCAGATGTGCGTGGAATTGGATAGACAAAAATTATTGTAAATTTAAAGACAAACTGGTACACTGAAACTTTTGCTTTAGGTAAACTCAGTTTGCAATACATTTCTGAAGTATACACAAAAAGGCAGCCTACTCAAGATAAAAAAAGAATAACCCAGTTTCTAAATATTGTGATGTGCATGTCAGTACAAACAATATAACTCAGTGCAAATTCTCAGACTAAGCTCATTTTAATCCTTGTCACAGAATATTGCAAATATTGTCTCTATGTTAAAGATAGGTTTAATTTCTCATATACAGGAGAAATAATTTAACTACATTGACTAATAAAATCAAATCTGTGTTTTATGTTCTGAAATCATCTTCCCCAGAGAGACAGTTGTCTACTGAAAGCAAGTAGTATTTATACATAACTATGCAACAAAGTCCTAATTTTATAACCTTAGACAGGTTTGGCAACATGCTGATCACTATAGGCTATTAGTTTACTTTGCCACTGGCTAAGGTTTTATACTTTTATTGAATTCACACTTTTAAAAGAATAACAGCTAATGAAATCCTAAATAAGTGTGATTCCATAGCAGGAATGACCTGAAATGGACCTCACTGTACTTCCAATGGCCTGATGTCAACTATTATTAAACTACAGGTTTTACAAAGTCTTCCACTAGACGTCTAGAGTTAAGCCAGAAGTTTTGGCTGTAATACAGGCAGTGATGAAAAACATATGAGTGGTAACAAGTCGTCTTAATATCATTCTTCAGTACTAAGATGGGCTAATCTGAAGCAGCACTTTACTCTGGTATCGCCCACAGTGCCAGGAGGATCAAGAAGTTTGGAAGTGGAGTTTTTCGTTATATTTACTTATCATTCCACAGAACTCAGCCTAACTTCCCTTTTCTCTCTTTTTTTTTTTATAATATGAAATAACTGGACATAAAGATCCCAGGTGGATTATCACAGTGCTTCCAGAAGAACTATCAAACTTGCAAGGTATGTCCAGTTTGTAATACCTATTCTATTTAAGTAGCAATAAAGAATTAAGCAAGGTTGTCAGTCACTATATGCAGATTAATAATGGCAGGTAATTCAGAGTTAGATGTACCACTTTTTTATGTAACACTTGAAAATCCACTTTGCAGCTGAAATAATTCTGTGTTTACTACATCTGAGCTGCAAAGCAAAAATAAAGCTGCAGTGAATTATTTAACTATTAAAGAAAGGCTTGTCAGAAAAACTTCACAACTGAGAATAAAATTTTCTCCTCAGTTGTTAGAATCTATGAAAATCTACCCTACAATTATAGAAGTTCTTACAGTTACAACTCAGTGTTGAATTTCTATAATTTGGTATTCAAGTTGTTTGGGTTTTTTTTAAAGTAGCTATCAGAAAGTCAATAAAAACAACACACGAAAGAGTGAACTGTAGATGAGCCACAACTTAAAAATGCTCCTAGGTCATAGTCCGTAACACACAAGAGTCAAGCAGTTTTCCATAAAAAGTAAATACTCTCTAAACATAACTTATTTTGTAAACATGCTATTCATTATTATACTACATAACTTCAATATTGGACTATTTCTCAAGGCAGAATCAGTTCTCCAGTAATCTTACTGACCAAAAAATTTCCTTCTCTTTTTCTTAAGCAATTTAAGTAAATCAATAGAGTAGACAAAGCGTTAAACATAAACTCCTTTTATTTCTGGAATGGGACAATGACTAATAGAACCAGAACTATTTTTAAATATAGCTTTCAAAGCAGCTATGGTCTTGCCTTTCTTTGGAAAAAATCTGTGCACAGTGCAATGATTTGTGTTATTAATGAACACAGGGATTTTTTTTTTGCCTCCGTAAAGACCACCACTGTGTCATTTAAACATTTCCTTTTCAGAAACAATGCCATAGGAAATTCGCCTCTGTACACCGGTAACAGTCTAAATATAATTTACAGTCTTTTTAATTCTTAAAACTTTACCTGTTAACTCCTTTAGTGACATAACTGGTAAGACAACAAAGACCACATGCTGCAGGATTGTCATGCAACTGCCAAGGAATCCAGACTTACTCTTTCTCTTTTTTCTTTTTAATGCATGCAGCCCATACTAACAACATAACTTCTATCCTCACAGAGGGTGTTTTTCTTCCCTCTTACGTGCAAATTTCCCACACAATCTTTAAAAGGTGTTTATCATATTAACATGCTATGACATCATCTTCATTTTACTAGTTATAAATGATAACTATTACCCTAAACTAACAGCATGAAAAGTTTGTATCTTCCACATGCTGTTTGGCAGCATGAGTTTTGGTAAAGATCACCACATTAGTGAGGATAAGCATGTCCCAAACAATTAGTACAGTGATTTTAGGATTGTTACATACTTCAGGAAAGAAAGTCAGCCTTAATAGTATCCTCCACATTCAATTACCTCACTTTGAGGTGGCTAGTGTTGCAGTGAAAACGTGTTATTCAGAAGCTTTTTGTACTGAGGGAGAGTAGGATTGCTATAAAGAATGTGTAATGAAGAAGTACATGAGCTCTCCTTGAATTCGCTACACGCTTTCTCAAGCTCATCTTCAACATTCCGGTCTGTAAAAATCTATCTATTGCTCAGGATATTATTCAACAGAACACCTGAGCCTGTCCAACAGCTTGCATAAGTCAAGAATGGCTGTCCCACCTCTTCTCCCTTCCCTCTTTCTGCTTATCGTTCCATCCCCCTAAACCAGGCTGTTCCACCCATTCCTCTGTGCTGGCTCTGGTTCAGTTTGTTCACCCGGAAAGAATGTGTTGGGGTTTTTTTTCTTGCTCTCATTACTTTTATACTTGTTTAGTGAGTTCAGTCAGCTCAGTGAACAGCCTGAGTGGAAGAGCTGGTATGAGAACTGAAAGTGTGTACCTGGGAGCAGAACAAGCCTGAAGTGGCAGCAGTGAGCCATTAGTACAGCTGTACTCGTGAACTTTATGTCCTGAAACAATCAATTAAATATGTCATAAAATTCTCATGATAAAATAATTAAACTATTTCCAGAAAGATCACCAAGATCGTGGATTTTAGGCTTTCGTTTCCTTTTAATTCTCTCACTCTTGAAATTTAAGCATGCAGAAAGGTTGTATAAGTTCTTTGAGATGAGCTGCAGAGTCAGAGCATTTCTATAGAGATATATCAACATCTACTTACTGGGAAACTCAAAACCCCAGCCAGGAAAAAAGAATCAAAACCTCCATAAAATCCAGTTCTTCAGAATCCATTCTTTGGCAGTTCTTAGGCCAATGTAAACCTGGAGTCAAACTTGATTACCACCCCTAAGGATTTCCTAATGGCAAAATGCAAAGACAAAGCAAGGGCTTTCTCTCTTTCACAAATTATCACAACTCAGGCTTCCTTCCGTAAAGGGTCTTGTTTTCAAGAGATTTAACTCAGAGGACAAATATATTTCATAAATGACATATTTCAACAGTACTTTTCTACAACATCACGTGTTTTTCAAGAGTTCAAATTGGCAACTACTCCAATCACAGCCTCAAACTGAAAAGTTTTAAATCACAACCAGTTTTTTTTTTTTTTAATTTCTGAAAGGAAATATGCAATCTATTTGCTAAAGGTGCAAGTGTGGAAACAGATTTTTAAATTGTTTCATAAGACAACTTCCTAGAACCAAATCCAGAAGAGCATTTTGGGAACATAAATGAAAGATTATCCTTTAGGTACAGTAAAACTATAAATCCAGTGCCTATCACAAATAGAAGTCAGCAGGGACTTAGAACGAGATGTCCCAAGACATGATACATGCTACAATGCTTGATATCCTACATGCAGAAATTGTACACCACCACTGAATAAAGCACAGAGTGTTTTGTCACTTAATACCTAAGCAGCCAGGGGAAGACGACCACTCTGAGTGTCCATCTGTGAAAACCCAGACATTAAATCCCTTGTCCAAGAATAAGGAGAATTCAGATGTCTGAAAGGCTTCAGACTCATCTCCTAATTAATGGGATGACTAAAGTATTGAATATTTTGACTGTTTAGCTGAAGCTGAAATACCAGATTGAAAGAGCCAAATATTCCAAAGGTGTACAGCCAGACACGACCACAACCTTCTCCAAACAAACAGATGTAGGTTCCACATCTTGTTCCCAGCCCTGTTTATATTCAAAATCTCTTTCAAGAATACACATTGTATAGGACGGCAAGTACAACTATAAAATGCTTTCTAGGAGCATTGAAAAAAACATTATTTTGAACACAAAGGAAAATATATGGGAAAAATATATGTGAAGATTCTTGTAAGAGATTGCTAAATCGTTAAAAGATACAGTACTCAAATGAACACACAACTGGAAGGTTACAATACATATTAAACCTACTGCTATATGCTGCATACCTGCAAGACAAAGTATAACGTGCTTCTGTTTTCAGACACATAGTTGGGGAGAAGGGGTCACTGCATTCTTTTCAAAAAGCTGAGTTTTATGTAATCTAAATACTGTTAGCTTTTATCTTTTTATGCACCCTGAAATGTATAAATTACAGCAGTAGCAATGTATGCAATCCATAGCATTGTAATGCTGTTAAGAACCATATACAAGAAACATCAACATGACCTTGTATAGAAAAAAGAAATACAAACAAAAGCTCAGAATTTTGAATAAAGCAAGTCAACACCCTTGTACAAACCAGTGCACTCCTTTTCCTGTGATTGAGGACCAATGACAAAATGCCTACATAAAGACATTTTTCAGCTATAAACAGATCAGCAAGCATTTAATTAGGTGATCAAACAAGACTTACCATCCGTTTAGTATTTCCCTAAAGAGGTCTATGACAGTCTAAATAGAAACATTTTTATAAACAGGATATGCATAATAAAATTTACAACAGCCCCTCTTGGGCTGCACAGTATGCTGTAGGATCCAAACGACATCCCAAATCAGGCTTCAGAGGGGAACAATGTAGAGCTGAGGGCTGAATTTACAGTCTTTTCTCAGAGAGTTGCAAAACAGTCCATGGCAATTCTTACTATCTCTGTTTCCCCTTGTGTCTAGTTTTACAGAGCTATTTGGTCAATAAAATTATCTTTAGAATAAAAGCAGAGTATGTAGAAAATATCCAAGTGTTTTGACCTATGGATCGTTATTACTCAAGTAACACACTATACTGTAGGACTGGACTGGTTTTCCCAGTCAGGTGTGGCTAAAAGAAATCTGGTAAAACGTGAACTCAGAGAAGCTGAATGAAATTAAATGAACACTATAATGAGACAGTCTGTCATATTTTTCTGAAGACAAATCTACTTTTTAAGTCCTTTGTAACTTGTGTATTCTTCTCAATAACATCAGGAAAATGTAATTGTAGCTATCACGCATGGGGTTTTCTGCTTGGAAGGTCCCCTAACTGATCCATCTTTCTGTCTTCCAGACTGAAGGACCTTCGATTACACAAGAAAGATACTTTCAAGTTACGGGTAATCTAGAAAGCTGATGGGTTTCATGGCATTGAATTCAAGCATGGCGCATTTTGAGCTCCTTTCAGCTGGCTGCCTAGCTACAATGTACAGGCCCTATGACAAAAAATCTAGGTTGAAAAAAATGTTTACTGAAAAAATACACACACAGAAGTATGGTTTCCAGCTTTTCGCTGAATATAATTTAAGTTACTCATTTCAAATGACACAGATTCATAACCTGCAAGCCATTGTCAGAGAAAAGAACACTCATCAAATAAAAGTCATATACAAATGTGCTTGCATTAAAATACAGAGGTGAACTTCTATCAATAGCAGTAATATACGAATGACTAGAATTTAGGAAAAGCTGTTGGCAGAACTGAAAACTGTTTTTCCAGATTAGAATAAGACGTGTGTAATTAGAAATGTTTAGGGAGTAGAATAACATGTGTTTAGGGAGTATCCTGATGCGTGCGTTTTATGTATTGTTAATCAAGTATTTTTCAATTTTCTAGATACAAAGAATGCACATATGCCTATGTATCCCATTAAAAACATATTTTCATTCCTTTGTAATGAAATAAATCCAATTCCAAGTTCTGGTAAAATTTACTACAAAAATTACACTTCAAAGCCTGAAGATAGGATGCTATTTTTTTAAACTTAACTAAAAAACTTAGATATGACATTGTTTTCTGATTAATGTTTTAACATAAAATTTTACAATAAGATTATAAATATTATATTTTAAAGAAGGTTTTTAATATTCTTCATCCTTCATATACTAATCAAACCTTAATATTGACAACAGACCATGTTTCAGGACCACAAACTGCAGCAGAGCAAGGTAAAGATTCAATACCTTTATTTGCTGTTTCACATTCACTGATTCTGGTGTTTGGGTTTTTTGTTTGTTTACTTTCCTCTTCAAGATTGGCTATCCAGATTAAGAAGATATGAAAGAATACACGCTCCTTCTCTTCTTGGCTTTGTGCTCTGCCAAACCTCTCATTGGCCCTTCATATTTTACACTAAAGAACATGATGCTGCAAGACATGGAAGAAGATGATGATGACGACGATGATGACAATTCTCTATTCCCAACCACTGAACCAATTATGCCACTAATTCCTTTTGATCTATTCCCAATATGCCCCTTTGGATGCCAGTGCTATGTGAGAGTTGTCCATTGCTCTGACCTAGGTAAGAATGAATTGTGTGTCTGTTCTCCACTGGCCTCTCCTTTGGAGGATCTGCCTTTTAAAAGATTAATTCTACAGCTCTGTAAGTTGCATACATCCACATATTCCTTTACAAGTCATCTTCAAAAGGAGCTTACATTTTTTCAGTTAGGTTTGCAAACCATATCTAATTTGTGTCCAGCAACTGCTATAGCCATCTTCCATTTGCCATGACTTCTACCGATAATAACATAGAATGGAAAGGCATTTAGAATACATAACAAATAACTGTAAAACTATTTAACTAAATACATATTTAGGTTAATAAGTACATATAATCTGCATAGCTTTTTATCCACTAAGGGAACAATCACAGAACGTGAAAACGCTTATACTTACATTTTAGATTACATTTACTCCTGTTTTGTTTACTTCCATTAAGTTCTATCCAAACAGAGGAGCACGTAAGTTTGCTGTATCTTCTGTTTGCATTAGACAAGCTATTAGTCCCCTCTCTCAAAAATGACTATGGCTAAAGAAGTACTTCATTCACAACTACAAAGCAACAGGTCAAATGACAAGAAAACCTAACTATGGAAAAAGGCCGTAAATAAACCACAACAAAGTTTAGCACAAGAGCATAAGTAGGATACCAACTGCTTTAACACAAGAGCATAAGTGGGATACCAACTGCTCAGCTTAACTTGCAGTAAAGTGCTCATCACTGGTAACATTTAAAGGCAAATCTGCTACTGTCACTGTTGCAGAAACGAACTAATCCCTAAATATGAATTCATTATTAATAGTGCCAACTTGAATTAGTGTTCATTGAAGTTTCCCTATGATTCAAGGTAATCAAAGGACTATGCTCCTGCCACTAGCACGATGACAAAGACATTCATTCTCATCACAGCTCTGCCGCCATCCTGAACTTAGTCCTAGGCGCCTCATGCCTTAGAAACATTGAGTCAATACATAAACTACTGGGTTTTTTAAAATGTGTCATTATTAAGCAATCAGAATAAATTTTTGCTGACAGCAATAAACTCTGGTATTGCATCTGGTTTACAAATTGCAAACCCCTTTATTTAAGTTCACACACAAAACCCCCCAACCTATTTGTATACTTCACCTTTAATAACTGTAACCTATTGATTATGGAATAATTGTTAATAAACTGTACCAGCATTTAGCATTTGATGTATCAGCATTCCCACTGAAAAGAAAGTTACTATCTCTTGCTAGTCTCTTCTGTTGATTTAGGATCTCAGATGGCATGAATTGTTTTTGTAACTGAACAATTAACAGGATTGGGGAATTTATACAACTGATAATGAAGTACTAGCAGCTGGAAGGCCATCTTTTATCCACTTTTACAAAGAGTATATTTCTCAGCCCTGGTGTTAACGGTGTGGCTATATAAGCAACCCTGCCAGTATGATAGAAAGGGCAATGCAGAGGTAGAAAGGTGCATTCCAGCACCGAGCAGAAATCCCTTAAAGCCACTGCAACGGCCCCGTTCCTCGCCGCAGAGCCACAGCCCCAGGCCCTCTGAGGGATGCTTTCTCCAGGGACTTCAGCAGTTTTCCCTGTAGAACAAGGGGTGCTCTGAGGCCGCTTGTTTCACAGATGCGAGGAATCTGCAAGCAGCACCCCATTCAAGCTTTTCATGGTCAGGGGCAGAAGCAGTTCCTCCTGAAATGATCCACACATTTTTATCATGCATTCTTACATAATCAGTTCCTCTCATTATCGAAAATTCCCTATCCTTTGCTTTATGGCTGTTCGTATTTTGTTTCCCATCGTAATCATCAACAATCTTACTGTGTTTTGCTGTTTAGCAGTTCATTTCTTTGGACTTGTATACAGGCATATAATGCTTCTGTTTATCTCACATACTTAAATAGGTTTGACATCAATACCTCGCAACATTCCACCAGATACTCGTATGATTGATCTTCAAAACAACAAAATTAAAGAGGTCAAGGAAAATGATCTCCAAGGACTCACATCACTTTATGTAAGCTCACTATTTTTCAAGTTTAGCAATCAAATATTTTGATACTTTTAAAATACAAATGCTGTTTTTCTTCTCCAATAGCATCCATACAAATACAGTCCGACACCTACATATTTGACTGCTCCCACATAGTAAGAAGCAAATTTCTTTGAGCTGTAAGAACCACGCTGCTTTCTACAACATTCGGAAAACGTACCATTTGTATCTTGCCAAAAAGATCAAGATGTATTCAGTCCTTAGCATGCACAGAAACATTCCCTACATGTTAAAGGCTGCGAGACAAGGGCACGTTTTTATCTGCTTAGCTGTAAAATAGCAGAAATAACTTAAGCTCACAGGAGAATTAGAATGATATTTTCTGAGGGTATTTTCAAAAGCACACAGCGTACAACTAACACATACACCACTGAAACTAGTGTTACAAATCCAACTGACCTGAACAGAAAACAGACCAACACACCAACACTGAATTACTGAAAAAGTCAGGTGCTTTGCTACTATTTTAACACGCTTAAGTACGCATGTAGAGACAAGGCTTTAAAATAAGTATCACTGCCACCTGATAAATCTAGATATTTACAGTACACAATAATCCCTTTTTATAATGAAAGAAAATAAGAGAGTCTCAGATGCCTGGAAGGGTAGATTAAATCAGTTTTGGAATACTTACTTCCGTAAGATGTCACTCTAGGTCCAGTACCAATTAATATTGAAAATTTAAAAGCTTTCATTGCAAAAATGACAAATCCATTCCACAAGTTATAGCAAATTAAAGACATTCTATTCCACATTAGAAAGACATGAAACACACATTAAACTAACATAAAACAAATCACTTTCGGTGGTATTAGGTTTCTGAGGAAGAAATGAAAATTTACTGGATCTACGTGCTTATGAATGAGCTTGTTAATTATTATGGGTTAAGCTAGGACAGGAAAAATAGGAACCATATAAATTCACTGTTTGCAACAAAGTGTTTCCAATTCCCCTCAAATGTCTCGTGTCTGGGTACAGAATGGTCTTATCAGCAAGTCAGGGATAAACAGGCTAACTGTGGTTTATATTCAGTATAAAAGATCCTATAGAAACTAACCTCCAGTGACTGAGAAAGTTACTGCAATACATCAGCAATCACCACATTACATATTAGACTCACTACTTGATTATGTGATAGCTGAAAACTCTGAGCTGTCTTAATGTTTCCACCAGTTAATTTGTGGGAAGGCCTAACAAAATTTTAACAAAAGCAAAGTTTACTTTATATAGCCTGTCTGAGTACTAGTCTACTTAGCAAAGACACAGATGGCAACTTGGATTAGGAAGGAGCATTTCCTGTTTATCCTGTTTAGTTCCTTAAGCTACCCCTTAAGCTTTTTTTTTTTGGGGGGGGGGGGGGGGGGGGGGGGGGGGAGATTAATTCTGTTTTTCTCTGCTTTTTCTCCCACAATTCCAGTGAGCAGACGACTTACTAAAGGCATCTTTGATGACTAACCAAAGCTCAAAGAAGTAAAAAAGGGACAAAAATGAATAGTCTAGATACAGAAAAGCAGATTTGATTTGGCATGCAAAATAATTTCAGATAACTCAAATTTTTTGTCTGTAGTAGCTCATTACAAGTTCTTGAATAACACATAGCAAATGAGAACAAAAATCTGTCCCAAAAGAGGCCTAGTGTACAGTACAGAAGAAAGACTTAAATGCACAGAGGTTGAAAGAGTATGGCAAGTAAGATATAAATTCATGTGTGTATATCAGTCATATACAGACATTAACTTTTAAGAAATTCAGATTTAAAAACTGACTTTTATTTTACAGCATTATGCTGAAATAAAAGATGAAATTCTGAGTTTTCAGAATTTGTATGCTTTAAGGAACAACAACAACAAAAGAGTATAACCCCCATACAATCCCATAAAATATATGAAGGCAAACATACTATTTTGCCAATTCTTCTCATTTGTTGGCAGTTTGTCAACTCTGACTAGTGTTTCTCTACCTTGTAACTGATGCTTCAGCTTCCAGGTTCTTTTTTGTTTTTCACAATTGAAATGTCCGACGTATATACAAAGTGCTAAAGTTTGGCATGATGGAAAAATAAAACATTTAAAATACTTAATTTTGAAATTATATATCAAATTACTGACTTAAAATTCATAATCAAAACATTCCCGTACAAAGAAATTTTCTTTGTATTGCTCTTCCCATATCTCATAGGCACTGGCTTTGAACAACAATAAAATATCCAAGATCCATCCAAAAGCCTTTCAACCAACAAAGAAGCTACGACGACTCTATTTGTCCCATAACCAGCTAACTGAGATTCCAACAAATCTACCAAAAACTTTAGCAGAGCTCAGAATTCATGCTAATAAGGTTAAGAAAATCCACAAGGACGTATTTAAAGGAATGAAGTCTCTACATGTTTTAGGTAAGTCCACTTAAATAGAAAAGATAACGCCTTTATAAAAAATGTAACATACTATATATCATTTTCATTCCAACATTTCTCTTAAAGAGATATCCGTGCTGTGAAAGCTCTCTTTCACAAGTTAATTTCTATGTGAAGTTGCTACATAGGTCAATTTCTGGTAACCGTGCAAGTCAAGTTAGCCAGCCTTTATTCACTGAAAGCTGTGACTTCCACCCCTCAGAACAGGTAATCAAAGCTAAACAGAAAGTAATGCTTAGAGCATCAGAAGTCATAAATGAAATGAATCCAGCTGTTTATAACTTAGTCTAACGCATACAAAATTCCTATGCCATAAATACTTTTATTTTTTCCCCTTGGACAGAAATGAGTGCAAATCCCCTTGACAATGATGGAATAGAGCCAGGGGCTTTTGAAGGAGTAAACATCTATCATATAAGAATTGCAGAAGCGAAATTAACTTCCATTCCTAAAGGTATGCTTCATTTTACCTTTTCTGTTTTACCTATACCAGTATACTCCTAAATATAATGCTTTAACATCTAGATGATTATGAAAATGTTCATAAATTGTTTCATATAGTTCATTACTACCAAACCACTTCCTGCCTTATTTTTATTTTTGCACTGTGTAACCAATTCTAGATCTCAGAAGTGTGCATGTGCATGCACGCACACTCGCTCTCCAGCCCCTTCTCCCGCCTTCAGGAGGCACTGTCAGGCAGCCCACTCCTCTCGGAGTCATCCGGAGACTCTTCTCGGGAGAAACAACGTGAAGAAAATGAAAATAAGATGTCACTTCACATTTTTCACATCAGCCTCTCAGAAAACCTTACAAAGAAAGGATAAGCCCCCTGATATTTGATTTGGGTCATAAGGGATACAGGATTCCCACTTCCTTTATGCATTTAAAATGAAACTCCAAAATTTGTAACTTGAATTTTGAATGTTTCAAGCGACTCTGTAGCTCAAATACACTCTGCAATACAACCACCTTAATGAAAAACCCAATACAGCATTTTATACATCCTTTGGTAGGGCTTTGCTAAGTGAAATTTAATATTAACATTTTGATTAAATTCAACATAACATACTACAAAATTAAATCACTCCTTTATAAAACAATTGACTTGTGATGTGGAGGTAGTAAGAAATTAAAACACTACCTTTGTAAATCACTGACCTCCACACACAAAATAGTAGCACGAAGGAACTCAGTACAACACTCTACCTGCATTTTCTGTAGGTCACCATAGTGTTTAACCAAATTATCACTATTTTCAACTGCTCAAAACTACTAGCTAATAGAAAAAGGGAGGAAACAAAACAGAATACCATGTTTTATCATTCGCTAACTTACAGGGAAACTAAATGTTGGCCCCCAAGATATTTATTTCTGGATCATTCACATAAAGAACTTGTTTCTTACTAAATTTTATCTCTTCTTGTAGACAGATATATATGCAAAAGCATCCCTGTAGAAGAGAACACTAAAAAAACCCCCAACAACAAACAAAACCAACTCACCCCAATTGTTAAGGTAAATTTAATATCAGAAACTATCTGGTTGCCTATGGTAACGCTCCTCAACACACACAAAAAAAGGACATTCTTCTATTGTCATCATAATACAGTGTCCCACCACTTAACACAAAACCCCATACATCAAATTATTCAGATTCTGTCTTTCTTATAGAGAAATCTCCTATAAGGAAACAGAGCATGAGGTCCAATATGTGATGTCAAACACATAAACCAATCATAAACAAACGGGATTTCATGATGAGCACATTCTACACAAATGGAAACTCAGTTTGTAGATTCTTCTATCTGCAAATGTTATAATGACACAAAAAGATTGAAAAAAATGTAACTTACAAAATGCACTTAAAATCTAAAATGGGCAGATGGGTAGCCTTCCCTTTTAATACTGCAACTCAGGCACAAGCAGCACCTGACAGAATTGTAAACTGGAAAAGAGCTCAAACAAACAAACACCAAAGCACGTCAACTGGCATAAAGTCCAACTGTAAAACATAGCCCTTTTCTTCAGTATTGTAATGCTACAACAAATAGCAATGGGAGCAGTGCTCTCATAAGCCATATTAGTAACAGAAATATGTGGTTTGTCTTGCTTGGTGTCAGGGTGCCATCTAGACAGATGCTAGTAAAACTGAATATAAGACCAGCAAATAGAAATTCAAACTTGTGGTTATCTTTCTCTGCCCTCACTAAAAAGGCATTGTAAAAAAGATTATCCGCCTCCTGGTCCGTTCGCTGACAGTTCTGATTTGGGACTGTTTGGTACCACACTCGAGTACCAGCACAGGAAAGAACATAACAAATATCTCATTTTGCTTAGAGACTTCTGGAAGCTTTCCTCCCAGATCACATGTTAGGAGCTACAACAGAGCAATTGTTACATCACTTGGAAGAAAATCCATATCTACAAAAAACTGTCACAGGTTCCACAGGAGTAGGATTTTGACTACCAACTGTTAGATAATTGCACATAACATACAATTTACATCTTTGACAGGTTAACCAAAACTACATGAAAACCGTTATAAAGAAAGCTAGCAAAAGTATACCAAATTTTGGAACTCTGAAATCTTAACATTAGCATATGCACTTCCACATCTCTTTTTTTTTTTAAAGTTACTATTTTAAACCAAATGATGTTGATGATTTGTTTTTTAAAGTAACATACTTGTATCTAATAACCACTTCTTTGATGCAGACGCTCTTGCCAACTCCCCCCGAGATTCTTCACCCAATCCTAAACACAAAGGAAAGAAGGTGGTTGGAACATAATACATATTCCAACAAAAATAAGTTGGCTTATTTTTCTCACTCTGTGCATTTGTTTTTCATCAGAATTGCCCTCCAGTCTACTAGAACTTCATTTAGATGACAATAAGATCACAACAATCGAACTTGAAGATTTTAACCGTTACAAAGATCTTCAAAGGTAAAATTCCTACACAGAATGCTTTTATTTGACAAGAGGTCAGACCTGGCAGGATCTCTTATTTGATACTTCTCTTCTTAATGGGAGAAAAAAGAATTAAAAATTTTAAGTGTTTTAGTAAGAACTGCTGTAAATAAGACCAAACTTAAAAAACCAAAACCAAACAACCAAAAAAACCCCACAACCCCAAACATTAGCCTTGTTACTACCTGTCTTGCCTACAGTTCACAACTGAAGTGTACGTCAAGAACAGCTTCTGATTACAAAATGTAATCATCAAATTCTTACCACATGGCACATGGGTGTTGTGTAATATAGTGTGGCTATTATATATCTCTTAATGTGCTAGCAGCAATATGCTTCAACTAAGCATTGCATGTATTTCTCATATTCGGAATATGTGAGCATTTGTGGTCACATTATTTATCAACAGCATTCAGTATTTTTCTACCTTGTTCCCTGTCAGGAATTATAACTCCTTGGTCACTTATCTCACAAATCATCCCCCAAAACTGAGGTATACAGCAACACTAACGGATGTTTGTTTTAGGAACAGAATGCCTTCCTTGCAATTAAATTTATAGGAATTAAGAGTCACAATAGCTTTGTGATTCCAGAGGAGGCCTAAGTGCACTGGTAGGAGACACTCCATACACACCCCAAAAAAAATATAGAAGGATGACATGAAAAGGGAAAATTGAGACTTGTTTATACAAACACATGGGAAAACTGGTAAATTACAAGAGCAATTCACCTCCTGAAAACTAGCCTGAGAGCAATACAGGAGCTGGTAAAAGAAACAACTTGGTAACTGTTTCCAAATGTGATGGGGTTTCAGAAAAAGAAGAAACTCATGTTTATGAGGAGTGTACCGCGGATGTAAGCCAAAAGAAGGAAGTTCTTTCTGTAAAGCTCAGTAAAGTACTTTGAAAATATGGCTGAGCAGCACTGAATTTTGGATTTGGTAATAGAAACTACTATCAAAGATGATTTACTGAACTGCATTTAGATACCAACTGCATTTTCTGAAGAAATGAAGAAAGAAAAGAGAAAGCCGGGAGTGCAGGATGCATGGAAAGAGTAACTCCAAATCAGCCTGTGCTTCCACCTTCTGAATCACCTTCCTAGCAACGCAGGCTGAAGTCTTATGGCAAAAAAAAAAAAAAAAAAAAAAAAAATCTAACTAAGGCCTAAAGTAAGGAAAATGGGGAAGTAGGAAAGAAGCTAGTCCTGCTTATTTTTAAAACATAAAAGTTTTTGACTAAGCTATATATATACACACCTGTTTCCTTATAAGACTTACTGCTCTTTGGCTCTTTATTAGAACAACACTTTTTTTATTGCTGTGAGTTTACTTAGAGGCTATACTACTTGATAGAACAGCATGATTTATTTTACAAGCATATTGGTTATGTTTATAATTTTAACTCTTGCCACTAAAAGTAGAAAAACTGCACACAAAATGGGACAATTGCTCACATCAGGCTAGCTGCTGTCCTTTAAGTGGAGATCAAATTAAGAAAAAATATTTGTTAGATCAATGGTGGGTTTTTTCTCCTACCAGAGGTAAGATTTAATTATCTTTCCCCAGTTCTTTTTTCCCCTATGTCTACTCCTGTGTACTGCAATCTTAAAAAAAAAAATTATGCTCTTCAATGCTGTTGTGAACCTCAATTAATCTCTAATTAAATATTCCTTGTACTATTTCTAGACTAGGCCTTGGGAATAACAAAATCAAAGATGTGGAAAATGGAAGTTTTGCCAACATACCAAGTATACGTGAAATCCACCTTGAAAAAAATAAGCTCAAGAAAGTTCCTCCTGGATTACCCGAACTGAAATATCTGCAGGTCATATATTAAACTTAATAGAAAACTCTGGTAGTTATGAGTTGTCTGACTTTCACGCTGCCATACTGATTAGGACATAATTAAAAAACCGTCACATATGTTTTGACATGACTCTCATACCAGGAAAACCTGAAATCATATGTGTACTTAAAGAAATAAACAAGATCAAACAGCAGGAACACTTCCTAGAAAAGAAAGGAAAACAACATGCTACACCCAGAAAATGTTTCCAGAAAGTTTGTACCAGGTTTATCATAGTTTCCATATTAGCAAGTCAGAGTGGAAGTTTCTTCATTCCCACACTGAAAAGTCTTAAATACAAAGTAAATTATTTATGAAGCTAAAATAAGATTTTAAAATTTGTATTTAGAAGTAGATAAATTCTGCAATAAAATGCTTTCAAAGCACATTTATTTCCTGAATTCCAGAATAGCAATTAAAATCATATATGTCTTATAAGATGACATATACCTAGGATACAGAGCAGAACAAAGCTTGGGGAAACATGAAGAAATGCATAGTTGACAGAGCACGTGATAAGCTATTTGGTAAAAGCTTTTAGCTCTGAATTTCAATTCTTTCCACTTCTCATTTAATTTCCAATTAAAGGAAAATCTTTTGATATATATATATTTAAAAAACAAACAAACGTCAACTTACAATGTAATGTAAAATTAGATATACAAACAAAATAATTCTTTTGTCAATACACATTATTTTACACAATAATTCTAAACTCTATCACAAGCCCTTTATTTTTTTTACTAATTTAAGCTACATAAGCATTAGACTGATCTGTTCCTATAACCATACCAACTTTTCTAGAGACTACTTTTTACAATTTATTAAATTACTGAAAATTTGCATTATGGGAGAATATAATACTGCATCATTATGGTTCTTACTATAAGAGAACATAAAATTGCGTTTTAGAAGAATGTTCCATAAGAATAGAGTCCAATTATTCTGACAACACACTGATAAAATAACACATAACTTTTTTTGTGAGACTGTGGTAGGAGGGAGACAATTTTTTAAGGTTTGCCACAAATTTTTAATTCCTGTTACTATTCCTGTCTGCATCCAACTTATCTTACAGCAAAACTCAGTTATCTACATGCCAACGGATGTTTAGATATTTTTCCCATTTACATACTAACTATTATATTTTACTGTTTCTTATTGCTACAGGTAGTCTTCCTTCATTCTAATCATATTGCAAAACTGGGAGTGAATGATTTCTGTCCCACAGGAAGAAGAAAGAAGAAAGCGTTATACAGCGGCATAAGCCTCTTCAATAATCCTGTAAAGTACTGGGAGGTTCAGCCTTCAACCTTCCGTTGCATTTTAGCCAGAAACAGTGTGCAACTTGGGAATTTCCTCAAGTGATACCAAGTTGGTCATTTCAAAAAGCAAGCTGTCCAAATCAGTTCTACAATACTTGAAATTTGCAGAAAAATGCTAATTTTACACTATTTAACCAGTTTACAAAGTATTTGCTATTTCAGAGAGAATTAATTAGAAACAATATGTTAATACAATCCATTGCATTATTTGACAATGTTCAACCTATATTTGAATAATAAAAAAAAGCCTTTATATCTTACAGAAGGACTCTTGAAAGTGGAACTGGAAACTGTATTTTATGTTTCCTATTATAGATGTTAAATTCTTTACTTAAATCACATAGATTTGACATATTCTTTCTTTCAAATAAATTCTAAAAATCAAGTGGAAGGGACTTTTTCCACAGTAAGGACCCTTTTCCTCTGCCAAAAAAAGTTGTAAGAAAAGTTGCAAAAAACCCCCCAATTGTCAGACTTCAAGAACAACTTTTTGTGCTATTTTCGATAATCTGCAAAGATGCAGTAAAAAGGTATGGTATTGTGAGCTTTTTTGTCTCTAAATTAGAACATATTTTTATAATCTACTAAATAAGATACGGGAGAATATCATATCAAGAACTAACACAAAAAAAACATTAAAACTTTTTGGTATTTTTTTCTTGCAACTTTAAGAGGGAAATGCCCTTCAATGTTTTGCCATCAATAAAATTTGATGCACTCTGAACATTAAAAAGTAGGATTCAAGGTTTATCATATGCTTCGAGCTTAATAGGAATGATTATTAAACTCCCTTTAGGCCAGCACAAACATTTTTTTATCTATAGAATTGTAATCATGTTTTTCATTTAATTTTTTCCTCTTTTGTATTTTGACATCACACGGGTTAAGAATCCCTCATTAATGTAAGTACCTTAAAATTGCTGTATGCAAGCAGATAGCTGGAACTCAACTGCCCTGACTTCTTATGTAGGTCAGCACATAGAATTCTCAATATTGACAGTACTGTATAAAATGGATATTTTATATATCTATGTAGTGTATATTTGCTATTGGGATTCAAAATAAATTAAATAAACTTAAAGAATACTTGCATTTGCATACTTGATTACATGATAGCTCATGTCAAAACATTCAGACATTATAACCAAACACATTTCTGACTCTTCTCTAGACGTTTTCTTTATTCTTCCTTTTTCCAAATCTACATACCTTGCAAATCATTTATCACTGCTGTGCTTCACAAAGTTAAAAATTCAATGCTTTATTTGAAGTGGCTATGGGAAATGACACAGACTAGCAGTAGAATCATAGAATGGTTTAGGTTGGAAAGGACTTTGAAGATCATCGAGTTCCAACCCCCCTGCCATAGGCAGGGACACCTCCCACCAGACCAGGTTGCCCAAGGCCACATCCAGCCTGGCCTTGAACACCTCCAGGGATGGGGCCTCAACAACCTCTCTGGGAAACCTGTTCCAGTGCCTTACCACCCTCAAAGTGAGCAACTTCTTCCTAATGTTTAATCTGAACCTGCCCTCTTCCAGTTTAAAGCCATTTCCCCTCATCCTATCGCTACATGCCCTAGTAAAATGTCCTTCCCCAGCTCTCCTGGAGGCCCCCTTTAGGTTCTGGAAGGCCGCAATAAGATCTCCCCAGAGCCTTCTCTTCTCCAGGCTGAACAGCCCCAACTCTCCCAGCCTCTCCTCACAGGAGAGGTGCTCCAGCCCTCGGATTGTCCTCGTGGCTCTCCTCTGGACACGCTCCAGCAGGTCCATGTCCTTCTTATGTTGGGGACTCTAGAGCTGGATGCAGTACTCCAGGTGGGGTTTCACGAGAGTGGAGTAGAGGGGCAGAATGACCTCCTTTGACCTGCTGGCCACACTTCTGATGTAGCCCAGGATATGGTTGCCCTTCTGGGCTGCAATTGCACATTGCTGGCTCATGTGAAGAATTTTCATGTGAAGTATTTTCATGAAGAAAATACTACATAGAAATCAAGCAATTCCCAATCTCTCAGCCTGTCTACCACCTCCCTAAGTACACTAAGCAATAAGCACAAGTCTAACATCTGATTTTTTTATCTGCTTGGTCTCTTTGTATTTAATATTTTGTTAGCACCACTATGCTGTTGAGACGCAAAACCACATGGGCAGAGGAGGGAGAGTAGGCCATGGGAGGCTTTTACTGAAGAACAGTTTTTGCAAACAGAAATTCTGTAAAACACTTCAAGGCAGAATAAAAACAAAACACTGAACAAAACACAAAAAAAACAAAACAAATCTGCAGATCGCCAAGCATCTTTCTATTCCTGGCTTCTGAAGATGTTTCTAGGGAGTGCATTTCCTAGCAAAGAACATGGGGAAAGCAGTGATCAGTACTGAAAATAGTAGTAGATAATGAGTATACTCTTCATCAGTTGGCCTAGTTTATATCATGTACTTCTTTAGCCAAACCTATGTCATCATGAATGAAGAGCTATGATCTCTAAACATAGACCCACATTAGAAGACAAGCCTGATGTATATACAGGAAAAAAGGCAATACCTTCAGTAGGTTTTTCCACTGGGGAACTAGTTACTACACTCATAGGAAAGACAGAACTGCTGATGTACAGTTCATACAGGGAACGCATACCAGCTTTTATTGCAGCTCTGCATTCCCAGCAAAGACCCAGCCTGAGCCCCTCTGTATGTTGCACTTTAAATAAATCCAACAGTAACAAATCTCAAAAGGCTACAGAGGAAAAAAGCCAACTCGTTTAAGACCCTCTACAAGATTTATGTGGAGCATGGGAGAACGTTGTAAATGGCAAGGGCAGAAATGAGTAACTAAGAATGAAACAGCCTAGTAACATTCAGGATAACACACCACACTGACTAGTCATTTACCCGAGAGCAGAACACCATCTCACAAAATCTTTAGATTCATACTCAAGCAGGAGCACCTACTACTTTTATGGTAACAGCCCAAGTACATATTCATACCCTCTGGGAAATACCAACCTTCCCTTTATGATAGGCTACCCTGCCTTATACTGTCATAAACAGCTCATAACCCCATGCCAGAGAGACAAAGCGTTGTCAATAACAAATACCTGTCCAAGAAGAAAGTGAAGATTTAAAAATAATACCCATTCTTATCTAGTAACAGCTAAAAAGCTGAAGACCTTAATGTTCCACAAAAGGTTCACTGCTTACGAAGTTTACTATCAAAAAGATAGAAGAAAGGCAAGCAAAGGATAAAGCAGGAAAAGTTATAGATGACCAGAAGGTAATCAAGAGCCAAAAAAGATTTAAGGGACTTCTAGTGGAAAAGAGAGATCAAGTAGCAACAAAACAGCAAAAAAGTTCAATTAACCTAAAGAAGGTTAATAATGAAAAATGGAAGGAAAATTTCCAAATCTTTTATCTACTTTGTAAAACACTAAGTTAACCGTTTTCACCTTGAGTAAGTATGATAAAGATGAACTTCAATCAAATCTTCAGCTGAAAGCACAAAGAGCAAGTACAACACTATTAAAAAGAATAGAATTGATAACAGAAAATTCATTACATTTATATGAATCACTAGTTTAAATACAAACACTCGTGCTATACTGGTTACACCAATTCAGCAATGACAACATAAACAGAAAAAATTCAAATTCTGCAGCTTAACTAAAAAAATAAACTCACAGTGTAACATAGTTCATTAGTCTATATTGATTTAGTGATAAGAAGGAACAATAACAGAGAAAGCAAACAATTCCTTATCTAATTGAAGCTAAGGCAATGGACAACAGGAACGCCGCATCTGCCAAGACCAAGACATTTAAGAAGGTGGACTACGGTCTCCAACCCACTGCTAATAAACCTACTCAGCAGCAAGGAGCTCTTGGAAGTAATTACCTATATTCTTAGTAAATCTTAATAACTGCATTTTGCATAAGATTTCTGAACATAAGGAACGCCCACAGGTGAGTAGGTGGCCACGTGAAAAAATAAAATCCCTCTTGCTTTTGTTCAAATGGCCTATGTTCCTATGATTAACTGCCAGGCACATGTAAGAAATATGACCACTGGGCTTTTTGGTCTCCAAAGGCAAGAAATTTTGGCTGAGGCTAGTTAATGATCCTCATACAGACTTCAGAAGGCATCCCTCAGTCTTGGACCTCATCTGAAACTTTCCTTGGGGCACGGCTTTAGCAGAGTAGTCCTAGTCCCTAGAAATCATGATTAGTACTTTCTAAATCTAAGAATTCTTTACATGTATTCTCATAAGGGTTTCGCCAAATTTTAGGTCCACTGTTGAAGTCAACATAATATGAAATCTTTGTAAAAATGTAGTGAAGTCCTAAGAGTTAGAAGATATATAGTCTTGATCTGGTCCTTTCCAAAGCCTTAAAAACTCTCTTGCCTTCTCACTGTTCTGTATTTGCCATGCACTCAGACTGAGAAACTCTTTCTACAGTTAGCATCCATGGATACATATAACATTCATAGAAGCAGCTGCAACACTAGTTTGAAGATACTAGTTCCACTCTCACTTAATAAATAATCTCTAAAGGATGTTATCAACTTCTTAGCTTTTCATCATCTTCAAGGCAAATTCAGCTAGCTTTGAAGTTTAAAAAACTTTATCTGTGACAAACTACAGTGGCGATTTTGCATTAAGACAGGTAAGTATCAAATGTTTCACTCTGTCTCCTGTAAGTTATTTTTAGAGAAAAGACAATTTCCTGTATCACATCACAAATTCATAGGATGTCTGTCACCTATGAGAAAAAAAATATGTTCAACAAGCCTCCACTGTTTTCAGATATCATTCTTCAGCTAGCATTTGTGGGTAATAATAACTAATAATTTACACACCTTGTATCTTTGGCATACTTTAACATAAACCCAAGTGGACATCACAATGACATACAGAAATTACAATATAAACTGCACCTTACACAGTTTCAGCAATGATTTCTGAATATGGACAGCAATGAAATTAACAGAATAATAGCTAACTAATGATAATCCACTGGTGTTTAATGGTCTTTTCACAGAACAAGGCAGTTCAGTATCAGCAGACAGAAAAACTGTCAAGAAATCAACTCCACCTTTACATTCACCACAGATGTTATGGAAAAAAGAAAGAAGGAGGGAAATTTTATGTAAATCCTTCTAAGAGTCGTCCCTTACTACTTATTCATTGTACAAGTAACTACATTCCTCTAAAAAAAAAAAAAAAAAATTATTCTGTCTAAGCTTTCCAAACTTTAATGGGCTTCTCTCTTCTGAAAATCTCAGGTCCCTACAAGACATTTAACAAATTTCACCAGAGGATGGCAGCCTATTGTTACCAATAGAAGGAAAAGTAATTCTAAAGAATAAATAGCAAAGATTGTTACTGCACAGTAATAGCCCAGTAAACTTCACAAATACTGATTAAGCAGAGTAGCCTATTTGAGTACGAAAGTACTCTGAGTACTTCTAAAAACTGAGCTCTATGTCCTACTCTACACCATTAACTTGCCAAAGAATGAAATAACTTGACCTCTCCAAGTCTTCTCCCTGCCTCTTTCCCCAATATCAACCTACTTAATGCAGTACTTTAAAACACAGCAATACAAAGAATAATATAGGAGGTTACACAACACTGGCAGACAAACAAAGACAAACTTAATAAGACACTGAAAGTTTAAAGAATATGAAGTACTATCAAATCATGATTTTAAGTTGCACCATCAGCTATGGCAAGTGCATACCATGTAAATCAAAACATATATTCAATAAAATAGGATTTCTTTCATATCTATATTGAAAAGCCAAACAAACTAAACCAAAATTTTGAAGCATCAAAGCACTTCAGTTTGAGACGTTTGCTCTGCAAGCAAGACATTTAATGAATAATAGTTCTGTAAAGATGCCTATGCCATGCAACCCTCAATCTCCCATCACAAAATCACATTCTACCTCATATCCTTAATGATGTAAGTCCCAGTGCAGTGTCTTCTTTATTTCCCATATTTCCTTCACAGCGATATATTCATGGGTTAGAAGTACGGGTTCAGAATCAACTACTTGGTTGTCTGCCGACTAGTGTATGAAACTCACAGATCATCTAGGTTCTTTCTCTTGCTGCCAGGCAAGTTAAAGAAAGTGAAGAAGTGTTGTTTTTTCTTCCTTTTCCCAGTATCACTAGTGTCTTCCTCCTCTGCCCGGATGCCAATTTACATAAAACCTGCAGGAATTCGGTGTACCTGGCAAACTGGCTAAAAGTGTCCACTAGATGGACAGAGAAAGAGCACAGCTACTTGGATATCACTGCACGACCTTAGGAAAAAGAGTTGTAAATTCATAAAAGCATAATGAAGTATGGGCTGGATGAGCAGACAGTGAGGTGGGTGGCTGAATGGCAGGGAGCAGAGGGTGGCAGTCTAGTGAATTCTAGTTGGAGGCCAGTAACTAGTGGTGAACACCAGGTCAATACAGGCTCCAATTTTGTTCAACATTTTCATTAATGATCCAAATGATAGGGCAAATTACCCTCAGCAAGTTCACTGATGACACAGAAGTGGAAGAAGCGGCTGATAAGCCAGAGGGTTGAGCTGCCATCCAGAGCAACCTTGACAGGCTGGAGAAATGGGCAACAGGAACCTCATGCAGTTCAACAAAGGGAAGTGCAAAGTTCTATAGCTGGGGAGGAATAACCCCATGCATTGGTAAATGCTAGACTAGCTGGAAAGCAGCTTTGCAGGAAAGGAGCTGGTGGTCCTGGTGGACAACAAGTTGCACACAAGCCAGCAACGTGCCCTTGCAGCAAGAAGGCTAACAGTATCCTGGGCTGCGTTAGGAGGACAATGACCACCTCTTTATTCCCAATGTTGCTGTCACTATGTTACTCCATAAATAAGGAAGCTACAGAAGCCCAGATTCCTATGGATTTGAGCCTTGCAACTCGTGGGTTCTTCCAGCTTGTCTCTACCTCGCACCAATACCTCAGCATATTCTCCTACAGATGCCTTCCACAGCTCCCACCTGTTTGGCTGCCAAGTGACAGAGCTAAAAGTATGCCAAGGGGTTAGTCAACATCTGTTTTGTCTTGCCATCTGGCTGCTTACTCCAAGAAGGAGAATTTATAACTGTCTTTTCCTCGGTTGAAATACCTCTTTGGGGCAATTTCCTCTACCCAGCTGCTATTTTTCACAAGTTTGTAGAAATTACCTATAAGTTTCCCTCTATCCCTTGTCAAGTTTGGTTATAATTGGCAATGAGGATCAAAAGATACTGGGTGAAATAAGTGACAAAGGCAACATGTCTCCTTATCTTAGGAAATCAAGAGATGAAAGCTTGGCTATTCTAACAACAGTAGAAACTTCCAGAAGGTTTCACATCAGCAAGTCTTCCATCAAGAATTCCTGCACCAGTATTCCCCAAAAGTGAGGCAAATTCCTTAAGACTAGACCAGGAGAAAAAAGTATATAAATTAAGATATTCAAGTTTTTAACCATTCATATTGGTTTGGTAAAGTGGTAAATTAGTTCAGCTACCTAAAACAGGTTATGCTTATGAAAACTGATACATCTTCACTGTTATAAAACTTTTAAATCATTTAACATAATTTCGAAAAGCACACATCTTATGATGTCTCTTTTCAAGTTTAAGTTAAATCTAGAGAGTTAAATCTTTCAGAGCTTAGGTTTCTAGCTAATATTTTGGTATTTACCACTAATAATACTACAAGTAGTTGCATTCACTGAAGCCTGATGAAGCAACTTCATATATCTCAGAGAAGACTGCCCAGTAAAGTTAAACAAAAATAAGAGGTCTCAACTTTACAAATTTTAACTACACCAATTCATTCTCTCCATTCCTCAAAGTTTCTGAATATTTTCCCATGTTGCCTTGATAAAAAAAAAAAAAAAAAAATCTGCTTCATAAGTGTTTGGTTTTTTAATGACAAATTAACAAGAAAAAAAAATTAGTAACATAAGCACTTTTTTTTCAGTTCATTTCAAAGTAAATAAGAAAACTCAAATGAAAATATCAGGAATACCACCAAAAATCACTGCTTACTATTTCACAATCTTAAGAGCACATTCCTGGTCAAAATATTGCACTAGTCATCCAGAACCACAACAGACAAAAGAAACATTAGTATTGCCATTATATTTTGATCAGAATTTAACACCAGGATGACAATAAAAGCAATGGTAGACTAAAAATAATCAAATTGTGATCTGAATCCTACTTTTTCTTCTTCTCTATGTTTAGAATTTAAGATAGTTTCCTGGGTTGTTGTGTGTTTTTTTTTTTTTTCCCTCCTCCTTTCTGGGGAGACTAGAGGTTTGAGAACAAAGCTGCTAATGGGAAACATATGGAAAAGCCCTGGAGTAAATGAAAATCTGTCTTGAATTCCAAATGCCACGTATCACATACCACTGTCTAAAATTATCTGGTAAGATAACTGTAAGATTTACCCTGCATACTCAATGAATCACCTGAGATGGAAGACAGTATTAAGTATAAAATAAACAGAAAGGCTTTAATATTTAAGATATTCTCCAAACTAATCAATAATTTGAAACAAGTTGGGATGTTTCTCAAAGCTTGTGTTAGCCAATAAAAGATTAGCTCAACATAACACGCTGCCAACAGACAGACTTCTAGCAGTTTTTCATATAAAATATGAACAGTTCTACTCAACTGAACAATGCAATTCTGGATTTAACTATTATGCTGCTATGATTGCAGTGGGAATACCATGCAGCCAGGTTTTCCTATGCATGAACGCTTTTTCTGTCTCAAATTCTTGCCCAGGAGAAATTTGAAGACTATGAGATTTCTGGAACAGCAGGCCTGTGGATGCAGTTTTGACAGGAATCCCACACATTTTCACACACAGCTAAGTCTTGCCACAAAGTCTCTGTCCATAAGTAGTAAATTTAACAAGCCTGGATGCATTAGACTATCTGCATATATACAGACCATCTATGCATCTCATGCAGTATGTTTCATACACCACTGTCATTATGCATGTACTACCCATCCCCTACATGAAAGTTTCTATCGGAGGCAAGGGGAGCAACATTGAAATTAATATGCTCTTTTCACAATTACATTTGCAGTAACTATTAAGGAATTACATTCTCTGTTAAGCACGGAAAAAATCTCGAGTTGACGACTGGTTCCCAAAGGATGTAAAATTTCCTGAGAGGCAAAGAGGGAGAGAGTCACCAACATAAGCATGCACTTGCTTCTTAAATTATTTTTAAGTGCTTTTTAGATATAAAGGCCAATAAAAAGATTTTTCTTCCAGAAACACTGTTCACAGAACACCTTAACTCCTTTGTTTCTCATTTGTGGAAAAGAAAATTGGTCTGGCATTCTAAAAGAGATTATTTTGTCAAAGTTTGTATCCTATTTCAGCCTCCAAGAAGGACATCCAGACACCATACTATTCTTCTATCTTCTTTCTATTCTACAGGATGAAACAAGGAACAGACTGAATAAGTGACTCATCGGTCAGTAATAGGGCCTAATTTCTTAGCATGAAGAAAGCAAAGAAGCCACTTATGTATTAACCTGATGAGTAGATGCTCAGATTGAGGAAGTGATATAATAACCTAGTATTCTGCAAGAATAATAAAAGCAACTGTCTACTCCTTTCTCCAGCACCAATACTGTGATGCAGCATAGTTATTACTCGCTCAAGAAAAAGTGAGTGTTTAACAGCTAGAAACTGATAATTTAATGAAAGCCTACTTTGATTTCTGGCATGAATATTTTCATTTATATTTTTTGCTAATACATACAATTTCCATTTACATGTTACCTTTCTGTAAATTATTACCAATATTTTCTATATCCTCAAATATTAGATTTCACAGGGCATAGAACTTTAAATTCCATTTATAAAATGATTTGTGTAGAAAAAGAAAGTCAAGTAACTTTCAGAAATACAGAAATAGTAAGTAAATGTCCGTACAACAGTATAATACTTTGCCCCCATATTCACTAACTGCGTAATACTGTCCCATAATAACAACCAGTGGAATATGTATATGATGTAATATGATAAATTTTGAGATGAAAGAATCAGATTACTTTTAGAAGCTATGCTCCATGCAAACATCTACTTAAGTTGGGTAGTAAAGTTAATAACTTTATGTTTTACCTGGCAAACTATGCTCCTATCTAGTGGCCTGTAAATTTGGCACATTTGATACAAAGATAAAGTCCGTTGTGATGCTATGCAGACAAAAACATACTTCAAACCTGCAACTACCACTGTCATAGCCAGATCCTATAAAGGACTTTCTTAAGCAGCATAGCAAGAGATTCCTTATTGGTCATGTAAGGATCACAGTTAACAATTAGCATTTACCTATCCAATATAGTAATAAACTTTTCAGAACACAAACCAGAGTAAGCTAGTATGAGGTCAACAGGCCACTATCTCTTCTTCTTGAGACCACAATGAAGTGAAATATGTAGGAAATTGGTACTATAATGGCTTCGTATTTTGGCTCTTACTAAAAAAAAAAAATAAGTTTCTTGACGGAAAGGTCTTCCTGGAACAATTAATATTGCTGTTCAAAGCTAAATAAAGTGCATTTAGAATGAATTTCTAAAAGTCAAACCCACAATCATTTATTTCAGAAAAGTAGAAACTAAGTCTGATTTAAAACCAATCTTCAACATTCTTCTTACTGCTTCCATCTAATAGATGGAAGAAAAACAGTAGTTATTCTTTATAAAAACCTTGTATCATTATTTATGATAAAGCCATAAACACAGTGAACATTTTAAAAAAAAAAAATGAAAGGTTTCTTACCATACTAACTACAAATCTTTGAGGTATTTTCCTTGAGCGTGTTCCAGTGGAGCATACACATGTAAGGCAATATTTCATTACTCCTGTTTCAGGGATGCTTTGCCTTAGCAGTACCTGTGTATTACAGGTGCATACTATTGCTTCCTGTGCTTTGTGCTTATAACAGAAAGGGTAACATATGCTTCTGACTAACAGTTCTCTCCCAAAATCAGAATGCACAGGAACCTGAGAAGAGGAGAAAATGTGAGCATGGAAAACACATCTGTTAGCTGTGCAATTGCTTCATGAAATAACTTTTCCATCTTTCTAAAGAGTACCTTTCCACTCAAACTTTCCGTTGTGGTTAAACCTACTATCTAGTTCACCCATTAGCAGGTCTAAACAATTGTATCAGTCACCTCTCTGTGACTGCTTTCATAACACACAACTTATTTAGAAGTTTCAGCAATAAGTCCAGTGTTTGGCAAAGATATGAAAAGAGTTTTGGACAGCCGTCTTGCACCTATATAGAATATTAACATTTTTAAAGGCAGCTACTACTATTGGATCAATTCTGATAGAGTTCAGTCTAATCACTCAAAGCACTGATTTCATACCATCCCCTAAGACCCAGTTTGATTTTTTTTTTTAAAAAAAAAAGAAAGCATTATGAATGTTCATATTTTGGATACAAATAGTTGCAGGCATTACCTCCACTCTCAAAAAGGGATAGGACAAGGCAAGAGTCAGGTGTCAGAAGCACAACATAAGGCAACAGGGACACTTGCTTGATTACCATGTAAGATCTGTAACTAATGGCTCATTGTAACTTTTTTCTGAATGTATTGCTGTGTTAGAAATGGCCGTTAACATGAATGCTGTTTTAGGTGTGAACCACGTTTGAGTCCTCACCAGAAGCAGCTGTAAGGCCTTTCAAGAATCTCAGAATGGCTAATGATAGAAGAAACAGAAGACTTCCTGCCACAGAGTGCTTGGATAAAATAATTATGAGACCCTGTCTCAGCTCTGCTGAGAAGCAGCTGTGACTCACAAATTATTCAAATAGTAGAGGAACACTTCAAATGTCAGGCAGAATATAGGTGCATGGACAAGTATCTCTCCCAAACCACCATTAATATTATTTAAAGAAAATCAAAACAAAATGAAGATAAAAATGGAGAGCAACTGGAGGAAATAAAGGGTACAGAGATGATATCTTTCCTTGTAAGAGAATATGCCAGGGTACAGATAAATGACGTAAAATAATACTTGGTCTTTCTATGAAAGTTTCCAAGTCACAGATTCTGACTGCAGAAAAACTGTACTGCAGGCCATAAATGTAATGCTCGCTGCAATACCAGCATTAAAAGGTCTTGTGCTAAAATGAGAGGATTTATTCTTTAGAAGAAAGAGGGATAATAAAAAGTAAGTACCAGTTTAAGGATTGTCTTCAGTTTCCAGATTATTGGAGAGAGCTGAAAGGCTGCTTGGCAAAATCCCCTGCACCACAAGACACGACAACTGTAAATATCTATTGCTCTGGAAATGTTAAAACAAACACATCTACCATGAAAAGAAACACATTCTATAGTCATTCTAAAAACAAGTAAGGACTTCCATTCTTTAACACACTCTAAAGAGTAAATAGGAAGCCCTTTCCATCACGTACACGCACTTTCCATCACGTACACGCACTTTCCATCACGTACACGCACTTTCCATCACGTACACGCACTTTCCATGCACAATCATTAAGGAGTTCTTTAGCAGGTAGCTTAGACAACTACTCCTTATCCTTGCCTGAAAGGGCCTAAAGAAGAAAAAGCTTTTTTTCTTTTGGCTATAAACATATGATTTGCAAGTTGGATACAAACATTGGAACAATCTGAAGTTGCAGGCTGAGTTCTAGTTCTTTTAACAAAAATGCATGAAGTCCATAGCTATGAATGAAAAAAATAAGCTAATGAATAAGGTATTGACATGAATTATTAACATAGGGTAGAATTGGCATTATCTCTTCTAGGCATCTATCAGCTTAGGGCATTGAAACTTAGCAGTTCTGTTTGAAATAAATGAGTAGAAGTGCTTGCTGTGGAATAGACTCAAGGAATGAAGTTAGACAGTTAAAGTGGATGCTAAGAATGCTCTCCCAGCGAGCAGCAAGTTTCTAGTCAACTTCACATATTAAGTTGACAGTCCTCGGATTTTGCTGATTTTTTTTTTTTTTTTTTAAAACATGAAGGTCACGCTTAAACTGCTAAAGAATTGACAGATATACTAATATATTTTTTAAATTGTAATTATAAAAGGAATGTCATTTTACGCTATCACAAATAAATAACACTGAATAAACTATTACAGAAGCAATAAGGACAAGCACAAAGGGTACTACTCTATCAGGACTTACCAACTTGGACTGGTACTGCTCAAGGATCTCTGCACTCTACGTTTAGCTATATTACCTTTCTCACTTGCCTCCATTATGAAACACTGTATGTTCTTTAAGTTTACTTTTGTTTATTAATGAGGGCAAGACACCTATCATATATGATGATGATCTATATAATTTTATACAGGACACAAATCAAGCAAAATAAAGGCTGTGCTAAAGTTTGAGGTCCAATTGGTAATGTAGCTTCAAGAAAATGAATATACCTGCACCAGTAAACAGTGGTTGCAAAAAAGACCAGACACTCCGATTTTATATCCGTGTAATCACAGATATACAATCTCCAATTAAGCAGGCAATATCCCACAACTCCATCTGGGAAGAAAATATAGCCCAAAGTCATCTACCTTGGAACAACCAAAGTAGGCTGTATAAAAATACAAAGGATAAAGCAAAACAAACAATTCAATTACTAAAAATCTAAGTGTCGACAGTGACTCTCCTCAGAAGAGATTTATAATTTCATACAATAGTCCAGGGTATTTTAGAGTAACCAGACACAATTTGGTACAGATATTATTGCTTATGTGAATTTTAAACTCATTTTATTATGCCAGTATCAATTGTTTATGATTACTTGTTATTGTGGCAGTAGAAACAATGAGGACTATTTAAATGCCTCTGCTGTAGAAAGTAAAATCCATATATCAAGTGAAGTATGGCCCCCAATATAGTATTACAAACTTTTAAAGTTTCTAACATAGCAATAAATTCAGAAAAAAGTTACAACCCTCCTCTTCTATTAGTCTTTCAAAGTCAATTATCCATTACCGTAAATTGATATTGATAGCAATACCATATCACACCCACCCTTCCATTCAAACAGCTTCAGTATTACAAATTTGAACATGCCAGGAGGCTTGATACGTAGCTTTTGCTTATGAAGCAAGAAGAATTGCAAAATAAATCGGTCATTGGACATGTTCAACCAACCATCTAACGAGACCAGGGCTTCCTCATGTATTGCTTCTAGATGCATACATGCTTCTAGCGAGTTCTGCTCTAAAAATTCAGTCTGTTACTGTTTAGTAGCAGAAGGTACTCCCACAATTGTCTATGGGATTATATTAATTCCCATGTTACAAGGCCAATAAGCTCTTGCTCTTTCACAGTCATTTGTTCTATACCAGGATTGGTCTTTGAGATCCAAATGTAATTGTATTTGTTAACTTCAAAGATGTGGGATTTTTGAAGAATAAAAAAAATAAAAAAAAAAAACAAACCCCAAAAAGTATACAGTTTAAAAATACCAAATAAGAAAAAAAAATACAGAAATACAGAAAAATTAGAATGTGAGAAAAAAAAATCCACAGTTTCAATAAGTAAAGGAATGCTAATGAAAAAGGAAGAACAAGATTTCTTCAACTCAGAATCAGCAAATCCACATAAGGGGAGGAAATGGAGAAGACACAGAGAAAAAAATCCTCCATGTCCCACAGCATGAATGAGAGGAAAAGACATGTTTATACTTCAGAACAATAATAAGTACCCAATGAACCCATCACAGTGCTTAGGATACCCACTAAATTATACTATTTTCTAGTAAAAATATAGGACAATATTATATTTTTTTTTTTCATTCTTTTAGGACTGCATGGTCACCTAAAAAGCACATTCTTGAAATGCAGCCATAAAACCTACACAAAAACATATTTAATTTCCTCTTTAAATTCATGGTTGTAGCATGCACACTGAAGTTATAACAGACTGATAAAAGTCAACCAGCAACCACAACCTGCCTTTGATTAGAAGAGTCAACGTAAAAGTTCAGAGTACCATTTGATCACTACACACAGAATCTACAGTCTAGCAAATCTGAGGGATTATTTTTCAAATACAGTTTTTGTAAACTCAACTGTTTTCAGTTGCTCAACACGTTCTTCCTAGTAGCTCCTAGCAAAACAAAGCAACACATAAAACTGGCTGCATAAGACAAGGGTTGCCAGAGTTTTGACCTTGTATTACCACCTACTAAATGGAAAATAAGTAGAGACCACACAACAAGGTTCAGGTCAGGGGACACAGTAAGCACCACACAGGGCAATCTCTTCTCCTTTTTTAAACAGATTGGGTCTTCTCTCAGTTCTGCAGGATTGTTGATATGATTTGATAGCCCCTTTTCCACAACCTTGAAAAACACATATTCGCACAGGGACACGCTCCTAGAATGACTTTCCACTGGAGAGCAGAATAACAAGAAGTCTGTGAGAGCTCTTATTAACATAGCGCTCAGGGGTCTTGCTTAGCTGGAAGCTCTGCAAGATCAAGCAATTCAGTATCTTGATTTGCTGAGAGCTCTACACTTCATTGTCTGAATTTTCAGGTTAGTTCTGGCATGGGATAAATAAAGCCAGCAACCACTGCAGTCTTGATAATCAGTTACTTTTGTTGACGGTAAGCACGAATAAGGAGTGCCTTTGCAGATCACATACAAGAGTCGTGCAGGTGGTCTGCTAACAGTGTTTGTGGACTTCCAGTTAAGACCTAGAAATTAGGATGAAAAGAGTTTTATATCTGCATTTTCTGTGCCTACAATCTGACTCTGAAGTGCAGACAGTCTAGATGATATAAGCCTAAGGGTGTTTCTTACTTCTGAAAGCCACATGCTTTATGGGGAACCAAATTACAGTTCTTGCTTAAACAGCTCAGCTTCATTTGATTTCCTTTAATCCTCTATGAACAATCTGCACTTTTTTTTCCCCCCTTTCTCTAGGCTTCATATGGACCATTATAAATTGGTTGGTTTAGTTTTTTTTTTTACCGGGGGGAAGGGGGGGAACACAAAGGAACCCAAGAATCTTTTATAGTAAAATAGTAAATATAGGGGAAAGTCTGGGCAGTATAATTTATTCCTTCTTACACAGGGCCAATCCCCTTCACCCCAGTGCCACTGGTTATCTTCTCTAATTATTTTATTAACATTTTGGCTAAAATTCATAAATTTCAAATTTTTTAAGTTTACTCAACCAGCTAAACAAACCTAAAATCATAAATTATTAGAACAGTCTCTTTTCTTAAGCCTTCAGTTCAGAACCAAAGCTAAAAAAGCTAACAAGTCTCAGAAGTTAAATGCAGTTGATGAAGATGATAAAATTTCAAATTTTGGCTTAAGAAAATAAATCAGCTTCAAGCAAACCCTGACCTCTAGCTTGATATACATCTCACTTTGCATCAAGACTGCATAAATAAAATGAAGAGAAATTTACAAATTCAACAGTAAAAATAAGTCCTTATGAAACACAGGTTTTTTAAAACTGAAAACCAAAACACATTGAAAAACATTAATAGATTTGTTACAGCCTTTGAAACAAGAAGTCTTACATGAATGATGTTAAATTTAATTCTCTCATCATCCTCCTTGCAAGGAAATTCCTACCCTACCTCAAACCAACACTAAGAGAAGATGAAACCACACAACTTGACCAAGATCACAAAGTATAGACTTGTTGGTATCCAAGATAGCTCGTGCAACAAAAAGGGAACTGAGTTTTAATATATGCCATGGCTAGATCTGCATCATATTCTGCAGCTAAAGATGCCTTAAATAAAGAGCTTTGCTACAATTTTTTAGAAGGACAGACTCTTTTGCTCTGCCACCATGGATTTCTAAATGCATCATGAGATCTTAAGCTTAAGAGGATTTGGGACACAATCAATAGAAAACAACAGAAAAATATCAGGTATGAAATTAAAATTCTAATTTGGTCCAATTTTTATCTTTAGATAAAACAGTTCTAAATAAAACATATGCACAAATTAAAACTATTAGTATAATGGAGCTTCCAAAAATTTGTACTATGTTCTTTGTCTTGTGCTTAAAAAAAACCCAGAACTTTGTAGCAGCAAAGAACATTTTACTAACTGGCATAACAAACTTGGTGGGTTTTTTTTCATCCATCATTATGAATGTATTCTAGTTATTTTAAAAATCAATTGCTTTTGCTGCTTAGTATTATTTGGGTTTAGTGGCACAATGTAGGTATTCAACTATTTACAGTATTGTTAATAAAGGACTATGTAGTTTCTTTCAACCTCTCCCTTGTACTCCCTATTCTTTACATAAATACATCACTGCTTTATTTTAGTTCCAGTATTGTCATTTCCTACAATACTACTTTGGTCATGATTTCTGGTGCCTTTCTTTATATCCCAAATGTTATAATCATGCACGATTTATCTTCTTAAACAATGTTCTTGTCCTCAATGTTACAGAGGAAACTTGAAAAGGTCAAGAAAATCATCAGCTTCAGAAAGATCAAAGCCAAAAAAAAAAAAAAGTAAAATTTAATATTGCATTATTTTCTCAAATATGATACCTCTAAGGCACTTAGGCTTTTTTAAGAACCAGATTCTTCCTTGTGAATAGGTTTTGAAATAATGTAACTCTTTTACCAAACCAAAAGCCTAATTAAATGCTTTTGATAAATCATACAATTAACCCAGAACAAAAAAAAATTGTCCTTTTTCTCCATTTTTTGCATATATCACAGTTATTAAAGTACCATATAGCAGCAAAAGCAGATAACCATGCCTTTTTCTCCCTCTTAAAAGCTATGAAAAATATTTTTCTTCAGTAAAGTGGTTTCTATCTCATGTCATACTTGCCTCTTTCATAGGAAGATTTATACTCTTTCTATACAACTTAGCAAAAACATGTTGGAAACTTTCTGTGAATCCTGAACTAGAACCTTAAAACAACACTGAGAAGTACACCACCACACCAGCAGCACTGTATAGCACAATTACTTCACAGGAAGGAAACAGGAAATATAGATAGTGGAGGGAAAAAAATATAAAATGGAAGATGTTCATAAGAGCTTTTCATAAAGCCACATGCTTTCCCTCAACGTTGATAAGGTTAATTTGTTACTGTTTCTTAACTTCATCCTCCAGAGGACAAATCCTTTGAGTAAATGAATCATTGTAGTTGAAACCACACTATGAACTAATGACCTCTGAAATATTTTTTTGAAGTCTTACTCTCTCTATTCTTTTTAATGGGAACTGGTAACACTGAAAGAGTCTTGCAAATAATTTTGAAGTGATTTTTTGACAAAAGAAGAAATTGCTTCACAGACTTATGACACAGCATCCACAGTAACTGATGATGTGGCACAAAACTTTTTTTTTTTTTTTTTTACTGTCAAATCAGAAGAGGGGCTAAGGCTGTTATTTTGCTTTGCCTTCCCACAAGGCTCCTCACCACAAAATATGGCTTAGAGAGATCTTTTGTTCCTTCAGCTGTGTTAGGCTATTTCTCAGATGATTTCACCAGCACAATAACTTGCTGCCCTCTACAACTTGAGCTTCACAGACTTCCAAAGAGTAAGTTTTCTTGGTAAACAGGAATAAAATGATCCGATTGTGTTACTTTTTGCAGTTAAGAGTGATTCATGCATGTTATATATTTTTTAGCTTTCAGCTAGTAAACTGTTTACAAATACAGTTACTAAGCTTTGAATTTATTACAGAAGGTAGAGAATCATGCTTTTAAACTGTTCTATTTTCTTTCAACTTTGTAAAGTATGCAGTTTATCGTATCTGCATCTGATGTGCTTCCCGCATCATCAGCTTTCACCTGACATGATTCTTTGCTTTAAAGCTAGTTAAGTTCTTAGATTTTTTTTTTTTTCATGCACAATTGTTAGTACCTCAGTGCTTTGAGACATGACCTGTAAGACTGGCAGGACAGTTACTATTCTACCAAAAATGCACTCAGCTACAGCCAAGCTATAAAAAATTTCCCCCTGAATACCAGCTCCGCTCTCTCCATAAAATCAGTGAGACACTGGTACCTATTACTTATCATTCCATCTGAAGTGATGATCCTTCTCTTCACTTTGTCTGCATGGCAAGTGGATCAATGGGATGAAGGCCTAAGTAAGCTTTTTCCTCAAACTTAGCAGGACTTTCCTGAGTTGTTCCTCCTGGTTTCTAAGGACTATTGTGGCACTGAGAACCATCTTTATTAACTGGAATTTCTGTGACACCTAGCAGAAGTGCTGAGAGAATAGAACCAGAAGGTGAAACAAAAGTTCCGGACTGAAACGGAGAGGGGGTAACAGGAATCAAAAGGAAACCAAGAACATATTTCTGCCATTTACTTAGACTAGCTCAGACATCTGATGATGCTGTGGGGATATGGAGACCCCGGCTTTGCTGAGGACCTACCTACAGTGAGGTTCCAAACAACTGACTCCATCCAAACCTGGTTTTAAGATTTTAATCAATTATGAAACTTGATTAAAGGAGCATTCAAATACAAAGTTAAGAATGCAAACTACACAATACCACAAATAATTTCACCTAGGCATTGTCACACACAGGCTGTGTGCAACACAGGAAGATTACAGGAGGTATTAAATTTCATGACTGTTACTACTTTTTTCCTTAGGATTCTCCCTCTCTTATTCAATTCATAGAATACATTACGCATTAGGAAATATCATCACTATGAAGCATAGGAAATTAACATTTGTAGGTTTCATCTCCTTTGTTACCAATTGTTTCATAAAAAAATATTGAGAGCATCAAGAAAAAAAACAAGAGAGGCCCCTGATTAAGAAACATGAATGTCATTATAAAAAAATCTGAGAATATTTGCTTTCCTCCGCCTCAGGGTTCCCACATTATACTGAGCAAAGTCTCTTAAAATTTTCCATGATTTATTTGCTTTGACCTGCAATGTTACATTTTGACTCATCTGCTGTTTAAGTTGAACAGCTTGACATGATTATTCACAACTCTAATTCTGCCAAATAACAGGGTTCCTCTGACTGCATAAAGTGCTTTAAAATGTTAGTCTGGCTTTGAGCATCAGAAATTCAACATGCAAAATTATTTGTTTTTCACAGCATCAGTATTTCACCTCAGAAGGGTACTTTTAAGGTAAATTAGTTCATGCCTATAAAGAACATATTATTACAGAAGCCTAGGAAGACTATAAAGAAAACTTCTTATCAATGAAGATTTTACATGATGTGCAATACACAATGGTTGATTGTATTTGATTTAATTAAATTATGGGAACAGAAAAATTAAGTTTTTATCATCATTAATGCATTGCACTGTCAGCCATGTTTTGCAGAAAATAATAGAACACCAACATAAAATGCCACAGAACAATCACTAATGCCATGTAAATTTGTTTTACATAAAATACAATATTTCAAAGTAATCTATTTCACTGTTCTATTTATAGAAACAATCCTGCAATTACCTCACTTTAATTGAGAGTATATATTTTTAAAAAAACTAACATTGTTTAAAAACAAGGACAACAGACACAAGCCATGGCTTGGACACTTAGTAAGACTAGCAAATATCTCCACAAGGAGTGTAGCACAACACTAACTTGTATTATTTAGAGGGGTGCTGGAATTCCACTCGAAGATTTTCAAGGATCACCCAGACAAAGTCTAGACTGATCTAATCTGCTGTTAGAGATGGAAACATTTGGAGCACAAGGCTAGACTGTATGATTGCCAAAAGTCCCTTCTAAACAACACTTCTATGATTCTATGATATTGACCACACACCATTTGTGCAGTGCAAGTTCATAGTGAGAATAACCAACACATTTGCAAAAGAAGTTTTCATCTTGACAGAGTTTAATAAGGCTATCTACGTTTTTCCAAATGTCTGAGGAAGAAACGTTGCTCGGGAATGCCATCTGCGCTCATTTAAAACTGACTTGTAAGGCTAACGCTTAACCCATTACGCTGGAAAGAACGCAACACCTCAGATGTCCAAGACAAACTCCAGACTATACCACTTCATATAAAAAGTCTTTTCGCAACTTCTCTGTAATAAATTAAAGTGGGAAAGGAATGAAGACTGGGATTTTTTTCTACTCCCAACTGTTATGGTATCCTTCCATAACAGGCACAGCACAGGTAGAAAGCTGTTCCTTGTCTGAAGTCAGACAAGAAAACTTACGTTTACTTCGAGGACAGTGTATTTGTCTATGGCTGTTTTCTTGGAAGACACAGATTATAACTTGTTTTTGCTAATAATGTCACTGACGTTGCCAAAAAAAATATCAATTATTCTACTTACTTCATTTTATATTGCTTCTACTTAAAACTGAAACTTACGCGATTTACTTTATGTCTATCTAATAAACTTATTTTTCTTTCTCATAAACAGGATACAAGGTATAAATTTCAGTATGGGGATTCTGAGCCAGCTATCAATCATTCACCTCCTCTGGGCTACTATGGTTTTTTGTCAATATGAAGACTATGATTTTGAGGATGAATATGATGAGGAACCAAATCACCAACATCCATATTATTTTAATCTCAATACACAAGCTGAAGTTCCTCGCTTTCCTTTTCCAGTTGAATGCGCCAGAGAATGCTTTTGTCCACCAGCTTTTCTGTTATCAATGTACTGCGATCATCGTAAACTTAAGACAATACCAAATATCCCTAGTCATGTCCAACAACTTTATCTGCAAAACAATGATATTGAAGCTGTGCCTGCAGGACCATTCACTAATGTTACCTTCTTAAGAGAAATTAACCTCAGTCACAACAAAATTAAATTTCATATGATTGACCATGGTGTTTTTGCCAAACTCTCAAACTTAGTGCAACTTCATTTACAACACAATGAATTAGAAGAATTCCCATTCCCACTCCCCAGCTCTCTAGAGAGACTCCTCCTTGGTTTCAATAAGATTTCCCAGTTATCTGGAAATGCATTGGAAGGATTGCCTAACATAACCATGCTTGACCTTTGCAATAATTTTCTTGACGACTCAGTACTCAAAGGAAAACCCTTTTCAAACATTAAAAATTTAATGCAGCTCAACTTGTGCAACAACAAATTACAGACTATGCCTCCTGATCTACCATCGTCACTTATGTATCTATCTCTTGAAAATAACTCAATTTCATATATTCCAGAAAACTATTTCAAAAGACTTCCAAAAATCATTGCCCTAAGAATGTCCCACAATAACCTGCAGAACATTCCAAGTAACACCTTCAATCTACCTAACCTTCTAGAACTTAATCTTGGACATAACAAATTGAAACAAGTTTTCTATATACCAAGAAGCTTGCAGCATTTGTATATTGAAGACAACGACATTGAAAGTATGTTGATGGTTGTAATTCTTTAAAAGCAAAAAACTTAGTGGATTTTGGCATTGCTTGTGGGAGGGGGTGAGTTTGGCATATCTTCCATCCAGAATTAAGAACTTTTAGCCCAAATCAAAAACATCTCTTTTGTTGCATCCTTGGTTTTGGAGGACCTGCCACATTACAGCTTCTCAGTTGACATGTATAAAAGCGTCAACTGAGCAGTCGTCTAAATTTGCATGTTGTTCAAGAGGTACTCTCATGTCCTCTGCCGAGTGGTGAGCTTGACCTCTCAGTGTTCTGAACTCAACAGTTAATGTGGCACTGACCTAGAATTCATATGCACTGTACTTCCCAGGAGCAAATGCAGCTATGTAGCTTTTGATCAGCTTACAGAGCAAGAAGAATATCATCCCATCTTCTTTAAGATGCAGTGTAAACACATCCTCAGTTAGTTGAGACCAAACTGGTGAAATTAGAAGAGATTTTATTTTTGCCCCTTACCCCTAATTTGCAATTTTTTCATGAAAGTTATTAACCTGTTTTTCATATAATAAGCTAAAACTTTTTTGAAAATTGCTTCTCATTAGGCAATTCATAACAACATACAGAGGAAAGGAATTCTGAAAATATTCCATTCATATAAAATAGTAATTACAAATTGTAGTGGTGGTCACATTTATTTTTTTCTTTACCCCACAACCTTATACGTTGTAAACCCCAAAATTGTTATCAGTGTCATTTACAAAACCAATTTAAAACACAGGGAAGGATTATATTAATACTGTGAATTGCAAAAATATTTTCTGTTTTGAAATTTAAAACATAAGTTTCACTTTCATAATGTCTTAAATATAACTATTTTCTGTATTTTAATTAATATTTTTCTGTCTCTTACAGCCATAAATGTTACTTTGATGTGTCCATCTATTGATCCAATGAACACTAACCAATTAACCTATTTACGGGTGGACAAGAATAAGCTTACGATTCCAATAAGCACATATGCATTCTTTTGCTTCCCTCACATTCGAACCATTTATTACGGTGAACAAAATGTTAATGTCAACAAGTCAACTCAGCTAAGAATATCAGTGTTTCGACGATTTTTAACACAAGAAGAATATGATGAAGCAGAAGACAATAATGAAACTCATGATCAAGAAACTGAAGATGATCATGGAGCAGAAGACAACTACTTCCATCCTTACTTTTAGTGAAGTAATGATTGTTAATGAATATACATGGAAACTTTTCCTTAGTTGTGGGGTATTCATATCCATTTGGATACGCATTAGATAGCAGTCTGATATATAACCTGGGTTGATGATGCCCATCCATCCTTGGGTGGACAGCCTAAGCTGAAGAATATTGACCTGAAAAAGCTTCTATGTTCTAAAGGGATCCAACTCGCAAAATGACTAAAATACAATCAGTGTCATGCTCAATAGGAACAAGTGGATAAGGCAAAAAATCCGTCCAGCTGTATATCCTACTACTGACAGCAGTAGATAATTGACACCCTAGAGAAAAGAATAGGAGGGTAAGAACACAAAAATACTTCCACAAGGTTCCTCCACATCTTCTAGAAATGCAGATGTTTCTTCTTCCAGTTTCTAATTGGACAGGAAAAATCACAAACTTTGAGTTTCAAATCTCCCTTATATTACGTTTGCAGTGTCCTGCCAAGCTGTCTTATAATATTTACTTCTCAGCTTGTACCTCAACTATCACAACTCCTTCAAACGAGATTTTAGTTGATTACTAATATAGGCTAGAAACAACCTTTCATCAAAGGTCTTAAGATCCAGGGAAAGGGATGTGCATTAATAAAACTGAACCATTAGTATCTACATTTTACCCGTGCTTTAGAAGGTACCTAAAAATGTAATGTAATCTTTTTATTTGAATTGCTCAGCAGGTAGAACAGGTACAAATAGTAGCATTCCAGTTTTTTTTAAGTTATTAATTTAGACTATCCCTCTGCATAGCTAATACCAATTAGCCATATTCTGCTTCAAAGTCGAACAAAAATTGCTTTAAGCAACCTAAAGAAAAGTGCCATATACTATTTGAGCTACGCAACGAGCTACGCAACGTTTTTTATTATGTCTTATGCCTAGCGATAGACCCAAATAACTACAGGGTAAGGTAATATTATAGGGCACTTTACTGCTTTTGTTTTATTAAATTCTTTATTTTTCAGCACTTTTTTCCTGATAAATCTTTGCTAGCAGTGAGAAAGAATCAACAAGGAAAATGAACGAATGCAAGAAATAGATCCATACATCATACTACCAATTTTACATTATACTTTAACTGTGGAAAAATAAAAAGGCTATATAAAATTATGCAAGCAAATTTGTACTAGAATTTCTAAAAAGTTTCAGGCAGGTTTGGCTTTTTTCCCCTTACAATTTCAGGGTTTTTTTTGAAGCCCATATTAGTATATTTTGGTTTCTGACACAACTACTAAATTATTAACAAATTTTAAATACTTCATGATACTATTTTAATAAAAAGAAATGCCTCATAAGCGCATGAATATAACCTTTAAGAACATAGTCTTTAAGAACAACTGGTTGTAAAAACTTGGGGATACAAAATTTATTATATCATTATTAAGTTGTGGGTCTTAGGCCAACTAACCCAAGAAATCTATTCTTTCTCTCCTTCCCCTTGTTCTTATCTACTTTCTGATACAATAATAGCAAAATATTTTGTGGTTGTCCCACAAATTTACAGCACAGCAGTATTTATCTTCCTTTTTTTTTTAAAAAAAAAAGCTTTACTAACATTTATCAAACTCAAGTACCTCTGGCTTCATGAAGGAGGAATATATGTATGTATTCATTACTTTATTTAAATACTGTTATAAAAAATGTATGTACATTATATACACATAAATTTAAAGATAAGTATCTATAACTTTATAGCTTTATTAATATAAAATGTAGTATATTAACCTTTGGGAACTTTTAGCACTTTTCATCTATTTCAGATTTTAAGCGAGTAGTGCACAAAATGCAACTCTAAATTAATATAAGCTTTTTTGAAAGACTTGCTCAGCTTTAAGAAAGAACACTATTCAAATATAGTATGAGTAATATATCTTTTATCACAAACTTTCTGCTTTTTAAGAACATTTATGAAGCAAACTTAGCTTTAAAGTAGAATCAAAGATACTGACTTTGTAGCAACTAGTTATATACATTTCTTAAAGTTTAAATATAAATCAAACTGATTATTGAAAACTTTAGAGCTGTCTTAATACATTAAACTCAGATGGAACATGAGAATTGTATTACAAGCAGAACCATCATAACTCACTTTTCATTCAATTAATATTATCACATCTTATCTGTGGCAAATACAATGCTATTTAAAATATTTTAGGGTGGTCAGGGAACTAAAGACTTGTTAGTTTTATGTCTGTATTAGAGAAATAAGAAGTTATAATAAAGTACAGAATTAATGGATACCTGATAAATAGCATTTGTTCTGCTAAGACTGGACATGGCTTCTGTGAAAGCCATGATGTTTTCACCTTGCAAATCTCTTGGAGTTTTCTGAAGGACTCATGAAGGATGCAGAAAAGGGAGATCCTGGTCCAAACAGCTTACAAAATTTTCAGAGAGGTTTTTAAGGAAACTAAGCTGCCACAGATTAAGAGGTGACAGCACAGACAAAATCAAATAAAATATAAGAAACAGCACAAGAGTAAGTGATCAGTTCTTGCTGTGGAGGGAGACCACTGGTGGGAGTTTTGCAAAGGGCCTTTGCTGGAAATTTATTCAATTCAATATGCTAGCAAAGATAGACAAATCAGGCTCAGAAGTGAGATGACAACAAAGATTGCTAAGCACCAATGAAGAATGACTGCAAAAGGACATCAGCGTGCTAAAATAGCCAATGAAATTCAACATTGTTAAATGAAAAGTGATATCCACGGAAAACATGATATTAACTTCACATAAGAACTAACGGAGCATGACCTCACCACCACCACTCAGGAGCAAGACTTGGAAGTACTAACAGACGGTTCAATGAAAGCACTGGCTTAGTATCCAGTATCAGTAAAAAGGAAAATCAAATGTAGAGAGCAACTAGGGAGAGAAGAAAACAAGAGACGTCACGATGCCACTATAAATCCGGGCCTCACCCAGACATTCAACACACTATTGATTTCCGAGCCCTTCGGGTAGCTATATTGTCTACATATGGCATAATTAGAAAAGGATCAGAGAAAGGTAATATGGTCAAAGGTAAGGAGTGGGTTCTACATAAGCAACATGGAGTAGGCTAGAACTCACCAGTTCAGAAAAGAGATTACTAAGGGGAGATAGAGGAGATACCCACAAAATTATAAGTTGCATAGACAGCATGGGTCCAGGGATCAACTGCTCCAGTAGAAGAACAAGGTGCCATCAAATGAAGCTAGTATGTACCAGGTAAAAACTAGACAAACAAAAGTTTGTAAGCAATGAGTAGTCACCCCATTAAACCATGTGCCTGAGAACACAGTGGCTGCAGCAGCAATTTTATACGTGGTTTCAAGGGAAGACTGGATAAGTAATTGTATTTCTTGGAAGAGATCCATAATAGGTTGTTAAACAGACAAAGCACAGTAGGTGCAAAAGTGCTGAGCTCAAAATAGCTGGAGAATGGAAGAGACAGGATGAGACAAGATTCATACACGCTTGTCCTGTTCTCAGTCTTCCCAAAGCATCTGCTTATGGCCATTGATGGAGACAGGATACTGCACGCTAACCTTTATTTTGAATTCCACACCCAGTTCTACGTTCTCACAATCCTGGGCTATGGTAACATGTTGCTCTTCATGACTAGTAAATGCTTATTTCCTTGATGTAGCTGAATTTTAAACTTTTTTTTTTTAAAGCGCTACCAGCTGTGGTTATATGCCAAGGCATATTCTAGCTCATTAAATTTGGGAACAGCATGTCTACAATGCTCCTTGTTGCAGTGTTCTGTAGCAGACAGACATCCATATTGATTCAGGTACACAAAGCAGCCTAGCCATGTAAGTGTGGAGCTCTATATAAACCAAATTATACCAATATATAACTACGCAGATTTTGGTACCAACACATATTTGCCTCATGTTTGCTCTGGTATTTATTTTCAGAATATTATTTAGTCTTTTTAAGTAGGGAATAGATTCATAAACTAAGAACTAAAAACACATATTAAAGCGCTTCTTATTTTATCAGCAAAAGCAAAACCTAACAAGCAAACAGCTTAATTAGTTTATATACAGCATAGTCATTAAATACAGAAACAAAACCTGATTTAAGATGAAGCACTAGGGTGGATCAGTAGAGCAAAATACTTATGATGAGGCCATGAGACTCATTCTCTGTTTTTTGAGGAAGAGGAGCTTTACTTCAGACTAGCCCTAGCCACTAATTAAAATCCATTAGCAGCTGCAGCACATCAGGTGCACCCCTGAAGACATACATCTTTTGGTTTGTTACATCCAAAAAGAATAGTCCACATACTTCAGAGAGCGCTGTGATGTGAATCAAGGTGCAGTAAGTTGGGGTTATCAGGAGATTCACTTCAAAAATGCACTCCTGATTCTATCTAAAATACTGACAAACACAACACAGCAACTGAGAAAAATGAAATTTCAGTTCTACTTTCAGCTTTGGACAAATTATTCTGAAAAAACACGTTTTCCAAGTCTTATCTAAAGATAAACAAGGACGGAACCTTCTTGAACTGTAAGCTAATTATTATCAGCATCACCCAGAGTGTATAATAATTAGCAAGATTGGATTAGAGCACTGTAGAATATTTTGATACCCATGTAAACCTATCGTGGAAGAGCCTCACAGATTTCTGGAAAACATTTGGTTATGACTAAACTTTAATCCACAAAATTAAAGCTCTCAAAACTACAATAAAAATGACAGATTTTTTTTTTTTTCCAAAAAAGCTATACCATAAGAGGTTACTGTAAAAAAAAAAAAAAAATCAAAATAAAGAGAAATAACAATAGTTTAATCCAACTGTCTACATTTCTTCTTTTAATCTGTCCATCTACATTTCTTTTTTAGCATCAAAACAGTGGGAATATATTTTGCTTTTTTAATTTTTTATTCTTGTTGGTATTTATTACTTATAAGGCTTACTTTTTGAGATATTTACTTCAATATTCCGATAATAAAAGTTACATAGATTAGGAAAGAAACTCCTTTACAGAAAACAGATGGTTTACATTTCAAGTTTTCTAACTTCTTTTAACATATTCACATTCCACTGTTACAATAAGAATCAATTTCCTTCTTTGTTTCTCAACTTGATCATTGCAAGCAATAAACATAGGCATTTCCTATCTGAAGAAAGGAAAGACCATACTATTTTTTTTTAACAAAAAACGTATACACCAAAAAGAGATTTCGCAATTATTTTCCAATACTACTGCAAGAGCATGAACTTTTCACCTATAAACCAAATTGTGTATACGTTGTTTGAAGTTACAGAACCCCACAAATATACACATTTATCATATCATGTTTTAAACTATTTTGTGGAAAATTTACATTTCTAACCACCTAATTAATTTAAAAGGAAAATAAATAATACCTTAATTCATAATTAATGGCATAAATTCATCATCTACGGGGTGGGGGAAGGGAGGGATCAACATTCACCTATTATAAAGCACAACACAAGGAAAAAATAGATAAATATGAAGATTAGCCATAAATACAGAGAGTGAAGTAGATGCTATGAATAACGTAAGGAACAGATAACAGGAACATAGAAGTAAAATACATATAAGGCAAATAAGTCTTGGACCCCCGACTCTAGTGTCCCTGTAGACATAGTAATGGCTCTCAACAAACGATGATATCATTATAAAGAAGTAATGTCAATTCAGGAAGGAACTGTAAGCAAATTTTATAAATTGAGGTAGGTTGGCTTTTGATTCGGGGTATAACTGATGATATATAGAGAAAGTTCAAGAGAACATATGTTCAACAGAAGGGTCGGGGTAAATAGCAGACAGCACTATTACTCCAGTTACCATTTGTATTTGTTAACTGTAGTTTGATTTCTGGTTACTATTGTGCATCTTTTTCAAAATGTGCTTTATTCATTTATAACACAGTAACTGACACAAGAAGTCTATTTCTTTTCCAGAAATGCAAGGAATAAGGGTAATGTCTTCAGCTTTAAAAAATTCTGATTATAAATCAGAAACATATGGAAGGATGTTCATACACTCACTAGGTCATTTTGCAGCTGTTTCTATTTTGCAGCTGGTGGCCCTAACAGTGACCTAAACTTAATCTAATTCACCAAACCTTGGAAATAGTTGCAACTTTTAATAAAAATACTGGAGGTGTTTATGCATAACTATTTCATATCTGGTACTTTTTTGGTCATTCTGAATCTTTCGGAATGTTCTAAGTTTCCTCTGTGAGACACGATGACCATTTACTTTGCATATAACACTACCTCCAAACCCTCCTCCATCCCTCAGGGATTCTGAATTGGAATATACTTTGCATAATATTACACAACTCTTCCGTAGTATCACGTTCAATCCAATTTCTGTGTATTGCTCAAGAACAAACTAGGAGATTGTGCCCTTCATTTTGGGTACTCCAACTTTCTGTTCCCAGAATGAATGCAGCCCCAGCATAAGCACAGACATTAAACTGCCTTAAAAATATTTTTACACCCCTGTATCAAGATCTCAACAAAAAGCAGAGGGGGATGCAGGAATTACAGAGAAGTTTCGTATCACACATACATGCAGCAGTCAAAACATGCAGCTGTACCATCGAAGAGACAAGAAGTTTTAGAAGGTAAAATTAATCAGGCCACACAAACAGTCAAGCAGAAAAGGCCTGTATTTTAGAAAAAGAAAATGATGTAGAGAACAATTCAGAATACCCAAGTCATTTATATTTCAGGTTAAAAAAAGAAGAAAATAAAAAGACAAACACTGAGTTCAGTTTTAGCATCACTTCACGCCTTTGCCCTCTAACAGTAAATCTATGTTTCACTGCTTGCAGATTATTTTCTACATGTTATCAGGCTCATTCAATAACTACCTTTTACTCTATAAAACCTTTTCTATTATAATCATTCCAATCCAGAGCAGCTGGTCAACACTGTAAAGTGTATAATCACACTTCATACAATAGATTTGCTAAAAAATCCCATACAAAAGATAATTCAGCATTGTGTCTAGGCGTATAAATGCCCAGAAGTCTTTAAAGGCTCTCCCAATTTTTCCCCATCTCTTTCAGTCACAGACACATTTCTGTCCAAGAGAAGACACTAATTTTTGAGCATTGTGTATAATTGATTCCCAATGTTCATCAGGCATGAAGAAGCTAAGCAATAATCCATACTTCTTTCTCCCAAGAATGCTTAAAAACAATAAAGCCCAGAAATGACAGAGCTTGCCAATATTGTCCTTTAGAGACTATGATACAAGATGAAAGCCAAGGTCTTTAAGCAGCTGCAAAAATACACTTTCTTTGCCTAAATATAGAACAAACCTGAGTATTCAAAAATTAAAAAAAAAAATAATAATCTCAGCTTTGGTTTATTCCATAAGGAATATCTTGATAGCAATCTTACTGCACCCTCCCTAGTGCTGCCTCATAGCCCTATTAAGCCATGCACCCCAGAGAGAAGGCCCCTTCCCACCCCATCCCTTTTTTCTTCTTCTTCCCTCTTATTCATAGTGTTCTGCCTCCCATCACACAATCACGACTCTTTATATAGGCAGTGCCAGTCCCTGCTTCCACATAATTCTTACAGGCATCCTGGAGAAGTAACTTTTAACCACCAGTTTTAGAGAGAGGAAAGGCTACCCCCCTCTGGTAATCTGGCTCCTTTCAGGTCAATCAGTTCTTCAGCACCTTGCAGGGTTTACCAGGAATGAGACATAAGTGCCTCACACTGAGAATTATATCAGCAACCACTGCAAAACATATCACAGCATTTCAAAGCAATGTTAAAAGTACAGAAAAGCTCTCTCCTATCATTTTTGTACTAAGCTACTAAGCATTAAGTAAAAAGTGCTAAACACCAACATGGTAAAAAGGTAATTAACGTGCTAGCACCTATGAGAATTGATTAAGAACTGCTCATGACAGCTTTTGCAGTATGCACCTGCATGATTAGTTTTAAAGGAAAACTTTGGTTTCTTTTTTGATCTGCCTTTTGAAGTGTTAGTAGAAAATTGAGAACAGAAATGAACCAGTTATGCTAAAGCTCTGAGCAGGGCAGAATATATGAGGCCACTTCAAGTACAAGACAAATAGACTGAGCTGAACATCAGCCAGTTCAAATAAGTCACAAAACCCGCTCATCTGCCTGCAAAACAAAATCTTTCCTCAGTTCCTCTAGGATATTTTCAGCTTGATTTTTTGCTTAACCTGCTCTTGACATATAAACGCTACTAAATACTAGATTCCTTCCCAAATGCTGAAGAAGATTGAATCAGCAACACATATAGTTCGGATAGTTACCTTAATTTTTGTCTTGCTCTCCCATACTTTTCCTACCTCTGCCATCCATACCCATCCAATGTCTCTCTTTTATTCTTCATTGTCTAACCTGATAGAAGGCAGCACTGGGAACAAATTTTACTCTATATGCAACCTATTTCCCCTAATGTTAAGTTTTTCTGAAAGCAGAATCCAGACAGCAAGTGTCCCTCTTAGACTGACTTGGATTTTCTCTATTAGAAGTAAAAAAGTCTTATAATTCATTTACATCTTCAGCCAAACAGTGGTAGGGAAATTACTACCATTCAAATTTAAGCCAGGATTCGATTTCAACACAATTAGTAAATAGCCATTTAAAATGCCTAACATTTCAGGTGAAATTATCTTGTGGGGAAAGTCAGTCAATAAAAATGGGGTATCATGGATTAAAAAAAAAAAAAGGCACACCTGACAAATCAGAAAGCATACCATAAACACATCACCAAAGCCCTCTTCAAAAACTGGAGCTCAATTACTTAACAACAGAGCTTGTTTAGGTTTTCTGAAAAGAAACCACTTTCAAAGTACATAGATCCTTGTAACTGGAGTCCAAGAAACAGGTACCTATATATCAAACTTCTAAGCACTAACAATGCCTCAAAAGCACTCTCTGCTTGCCAGGGTGAATACCTCTGGTTACCTTCCCTATTGCCAATGCATATGAACCACACTTTTCCTTTCAGATGACTTGCAGACAGAAACACCACCATCCTTCCTTGTTTGCAGCTACTTGTGCCATCCCCTTCCTTGAGCTGACACAGGCACCTGTTACATGTTCGGATAACAAGTTTTTATTTGAAATTATTTGTTACGACTTTTTTTCCTCCTGGCACAAGGGATGACAAGCAGACGAAATATGTGTCAGGACTACTACTTTATTTGGCACTGACAGTTTAAAGTGACAGTAAAACTATACTATAAGGTAAACTTTGGTGACATCATGCCAAAGTAATTACTTAACAATATCATTCTTCAAGTGTATTCATAAGTAAGCATTCATGAGTTTCTTGTAAGTGCTTGGATAACACACATTACACAACGTTTTTGTGGTAAGCTGAAATCTTGTGACCCTGATGAACACAAACTTTTGACATCTGCAGAAGCTGTTACTAAAGTCTTCTAACGTTACAAAGCCTCTTCTCTCTCTTTGCGGATCAAAGACAGTAAGAGCTTTCTTGTACAAAGACTTCCTAAATTTTCAACGTCTCATTTATCTAGTAATTTTCCCTCATTTTTAAAAATTTTCACGTATAAGGAAAAAACTAAGCTATTCCCAAGATATTCCATGTACATAGCTATGAAATCTAGGATTTCAGTATTTAAAAAATAAATTCTCATAAGAATATAACAAATATATTTAATATTGTATAACATGTTTTCAGCTTCAATACTTAATACTTTTCCCTTAGAACATTTATCCTTTGATTACGTTCAAGCACTGGAAAAAACTTGGATGCCCCAGAGCCAGATGAAATCTTAACGTGGATGTTTGGCGGGGGGGTAAGCAGCTGGAAAGAGGTGAGTATAAAGCAGAGCTGCTGTCATTACTTCTGAAACATGCATGAAACCGTGAGGGATGGTAACATAGTATTGACACTGCAACTTTTTTGTTCCTTCCTCAGCAAATCCACCCTTTCTATTGCACACAGTACTTCCGACTGAAAGTTGGTAATGTAGTGCAGCAGAAAACACCTTAACAACCCAGACACTTCAAAACTTTTCTTGTTCATATTGTTCCAGCAGAACAGCAACCAATGTAATTCAGAGTCCAATTTCCATTATTAGTAAGCCTCTTCCCTTTACATTTCAGTTATATACTTACAGCAAAATCATTACTGTAGAGCAAGCCCCAAGTTCAAACTATGACATTGTTTAATTTGCATAGGAGCTAAACGAAAAACATATTTATAAACGCCTAATGAGTTCAGAAAGTGGTAACTGATTATAAACTGGAAAAAAGTTTAGAGAGCAAATGGCCATAGCCACTCTTAAATTTGCAGCTTTACTACAGACATCTGGTTTCTAAACAAGGCAGCACTTACAAGAAAACTTAACCAAATAGGTTGACTGTTTATCCTAAACATTACTCTAGCTGACAGTGCTATCAAAAAAAAAAAAAAAGGAATGAAAATGAAAGAGAAATGTAAATCTGAATATATTCCCAATAGATTTCATTGCTACATACTTTTTAAAGACTCAAAAAAGCTACTTTGAAAACTTTAAGGTTGGCCATCTGGCTCCCATTTGTACTAACTGCCAAAAATACATAAGGAAAAGGATGGGGGAGGAGGAAATGCATTAGAAATCCAGAAAACTGCTGCCTGCAGTTCACATGAAAAATCTACACCTGGACAGTGTTTACTAAGTTATCTATAGAACTGACACAGAACTTTACTCAAAACAAGTATTTATTGTGAAACCAATTTTTCAATAAATTGCCTAACAAGTCATTCAATGAAGCATTTAGGCATGATTTACTTGTCTGAAAGTCTCAACACACATACACAATTCTAAAAAGTATTTTTTGTTTCCAGAACTCTTCAGAGTGAAAAGTTTCCATTTCATACTTAGGTGAAACTTCTCTAAACATATACAACTTGTAATGAAACATTTTATTAGTCATAAAATGTGACCAATATGGTATACGTATGTTTTGGCTCTACCTCTGTCTCAGTCAGAAGGCAGCTGCTTTTCCTCTTAGCTAAACCATTAAACAAAATGGATAACACATGCCTTGTTATAGACCTCTAGTTTGCACAATTAATATTTGATTTACAGAAAAAGCCTTAGCAATTATAAAGAACAAAGCACCAGAAAGCAGAAGGCTACCATTTTAACAATTAATATCAAAAGTGGGATGAGCCAGACAGACTTAACATTTACAAATGTTATTCAAAGTACAACCCCCCCTACTCCAGGATATTACCTCTTACCCTAGGGAAAGAATGCTGGCAAAGCATTTTTTACCCCATGGAAAGCACTTTTAAGACTGTCAAACTTTGAAAGAGAATTCATTTCAACAATTTGGGTGCCATCCATAACTTTACTCTTTTATTAATCCACTTTAGTTTAACATATAGATAAGGATATCTGGTTTTATGACAATCACAGAAGAACTTTGAATCTGCTGAAACGGTAGGTGGACTATTTTCCTAAAAGTATATTAACCTAAAGCTTAAATAAAACACTTAAGTAAAGTAAACAGGAAAAAAAAAAAAAAAGCCGTGTAAAGATTTACTTTAAAAGTTATTGCATGCGTATTTAAAACGTTTTTTAAATTATGTTTGTAGCCTCCTCCCCCTGCCCAGAAAAGTGTACAACCTGTAAAAATTCAGGAGGATTTAAGTTATCTTCTCTTGTTCCATTTCAAATGTAAAGACAGATTATTGTTATAGAGCATTTAGGTTTGAAAAATCATTATATTGACAACCAAGAAAAATGCATTTGAACCTCTAGTTTTTAATTAGTTCAGCTACATACACGCCAAATGTTTCATAAAATGCTTTACAAAATCCTCTTGCTATTAACAAAAATAACACAGTGGGAAACAAGCAAATTCAATTGAGATAATATTTTCCTTATTAGTTGGAAAACGTTGTTTATTATTTCCCAGTTTCTTTTCATGTTAAGACCAGTTTTTATATTGCTAGAGTCTAATTAAAGGATATCAAGAGTTAAAAGTTGTTCCATGTTCCTTATGCGTTAGAAACCCCTGCCAACTAGTCCTCTAGGCTTTAAATATTGTTTTGACGGATTGCATTTTCTTTTCCAGTCACAAAGAAAGTATTCTCCATAGTCAACACACGAGCAGATCTGCACCAGCTCAGTGAAAGCCAGATACATTGTTCTGTGCAAGAATGAAGACTTTGCAGACTACTTTTTTTTTGTTTGTGTTTGTACCTTTGGTAAATTCAGCACCACCTATACAGCAAGAATCACTACAGTTTTATGAGTATGATACAGATGTTACCATGGGAAGCCTGATCCAACAAGATTATGAAATGCATTCCAAGGATATAAGAAAGGTATTTTATTTATATTATCAGTTTAATATTTGTAACTGCTAAGCATTATATGAATAAGGTGTTACATGCATGTATGCAAGCCTTAGGGAAAAGTCTTATAATAACAGCAAAACATACAATGGTTTCAGACATGGGGAAAGCCACAAATTAAAACCACAAAAATACTACCCTTGCTACAGTTTGAGAAACCTACAAAAGACAGGCTTTCACAAATAAGACTAAAGCATCATTTTTAATTCTGCTATAGTTATGTGCCTACCGTTATAAGTTTCAAAAATGGGATATACTAGCATGCTAGCTCAACAGTTTGAGTAACATCGTATTAACACAGTAAGTTTGTTTAAAAAAAAAAGAGGGTGATTTTTTTTTAAGATTTTAATATATATATATATATATAAGTAATACTTGAAAAACTACTTTTTATTGAACATAACCTGCCAGCATAAACCACAGTTTCTCTTTTGACTTACCAAACTATCAGGTTTTTTGCCTTGGTTTTTTAGGGGTGGGTTGTTTGGGTTTTTTGCAACTCAACAGTTTAGCAGTCCTGAACTACTACAGAACGTCCAGTCCTGCAGTAGTCACCTACATTATTAACTCTTTGAGAGCCTTATAAGCAGCAATAACGACTATACCTCGTGGCACCCACCAGCACCCCCAAACGGTCAATTCTGATTTTTTTGGCTGTGTGCTCCACATACATGCTGGTTAAATTAAACATTTAAGCAGAAGACACAAAAACAGAGGAGAGTTAAATGAAGTGCAACAGCCGCAGCTGACACAGACAGTTAAAACCTTCATACCTCGCTTCAGACTGCCTCTGACAGGACCTAAATGATACACATCAAGAGAACAAGATACAACACTAATCAGGCAGAAAGACTAACAATGATTGCCCCAAGCCTAGTTCCCAAGGAAAACACCACATATTCAAACAAAGCAGTAACAACCAAGTATTAATAAATTCAAGGAAGTTTTCATTAATATTAAGTGTACTTGTTACAATAACTTAGCCTGATAAACAAGAAAAAAAGACTATAGCAAAAGATAATTAGTATAAGTAAAAAATCACAGCACATAAATAGAAAAATCACATCTGTATATCTTTTCCATATTTTGCCAATTCTACTTAAATTATAGCTTTCCACTGTTAGACCAAAAACAGCAGCTACATATTTATATTAAAATATGTCTAAGGTGTTTTTAAATCTGACATCTGCCACAGTGATGAAGTAACATGTTTCATAAACCTATGAAAAAGAGACCATTTAAACGACTCAACTAATAGGTGGCTATTCACTCACAACTGAGTAAGTTTTTTAAAAAAATACTAAAAATGTTAACTTTAACTAGTTAGGCAGAGCATCAGATGACATTCATTACTTAAACCATTCTGATAAGAATACGCTTTCAGTAAAAAGAACAATAAGGAATATACCTACAAGGAAATGGTGCCAACAGATGTGTCACAGACTAATCAAAGTCCATACTGGCAGTGCTATAAACTAGAGAGAGGTCTTCTGAAGGCCAACAGTTCTGCTTAGGATAATTCTAGGAATGCAGTCGGTCATTATTTCCATCAGGTCAGTTCTCCAATGACATGTTTTCATTGCAAAATAATAAATTAGTTCCTTATGTGCAACAAATAACATCTATACAAGATCCAGCGTTCCCAATTTAAATCATGGGATGTGCAAACAAATCTTGTATTCATTTATTGCACGAATTCTAGCTTCCAGAATATTTCAAGTGTTAACTGTAACTGAAATACACACCAACAATTTCCTCAAACATGCCCAGTCAGAAATCCATCTTGCATGACAAATTTAACTCCTTACTGTGTGCTGGAACACACAGTTAGAAAAAAGATTTTTAGTGAAAAAGATTTAGTGGAATCTATTTGTGGTAATGATCAAAAAAGTGAAGGGAACTTTAGCCTATTAGTCAGGAAAAGCTCAGCCAAGCAAAATCTATTACAATTATTATTATTTGAAACCACAGCAACCCCAGTCTTGAATAAAAATATTAGAAGTTTAAAAATACGAAACCTTAATTTCCACACAGAACAGAACCATACAATTAAAGACCATCTCATATCTGGAATAATTCATACCATTGAATATAAATTATCAGCTTTATAAACCTTTGTGTGTTACAAAGATGAATCAATTACTTTGCAGAAGTTTTAAAATGGTTAAAGTATTTGGACATAAAATGTTAATGTGGTTTTACATGGGTAAGTCATGTCTGTGGAGTAAAGTGCAGAAGACAGGTGGAATTTAAGTATGTAAGTAGGCCAATATTCCTTCAGTGCATTCCCTACATATGCAAGTAATGAACTTTCTGTGGTTAAAATCCAAACAATCTTCTGCCCTGGTATTCCACAGCTAGGAATTTTTATCGCTGACCAGGAAATACTTCCATTATATTAGTTATTTATACTACTATTTTTGGGGGTGTTGGTGGTGAGGGGAGTGGGAATCTGTTGTTTAATTTTGTGTATTTAACAGCATTCTGCAAATAATCAGTTTGGGGGTTTTTTGTTGACATTTCCCACTTGCAGAAATCAGTTTTACACTGTATTCTGCAAGGAACTCACATGTATACTCTTTCATGGATCCCACCTCAAGTAAGATACTGTACTAGAAATCTACAGCTGGTACAAATATGCTATGTCAGCAAATACAATTTTCATATAATCATATTAAAAATGCCCCTTGTGAGCCAAACATGCTACAATAGAAGTGCAGTTGTTCTATTGCAAGTCCATCTACACAGCAGACTCCACTGGCATGGATACCTCAACAAGGACTTATGTCTTCACATGCCTAATCAACATATTTATGCAATCTAAACATTTTTGCTGAAACCTTCTGTAAGATATGCTGCTTGTCTGAGTCCCCAGCTTCTCTGTACCAAATTCTGCAAAAGCTTTTATCCTGCACTGAAGTTTCACACTACAACTGCTGAGCTGTTGCCAGCATTCTAACTTGGGTATAAAAGTCTTACTAGAATAAACCAACCTAACCCAAATATTACACAGAAACAAGAGGCAAAAAAGAGCCATAGACTGGACAGACAGATGCAGGGAAGAGCCAAGGGAGAGATGATTCACAGGCTAAAAAAAGGGTCAAAATGACAGAGGCTGGCCAAGATATTTGTTTCTCAGGCTTTATGTCAAGCTTGAGGGTTTATTTTGCAGAATACAAAAATTCCCACAGTAAAATATATGCAAGCAACCAAATACTAAATAAAACAAAATTAGTATCAAAACTAACTTGACAGATAGCATTACTTTCACATTGCTCTAGTAGATGAACTATCTGTGTGCTATGTGCCTGAAGGATATGGGGGAGGGGGCATTAAAAAAACAAAACTGAAAAAAAAAATGGGTTCACTTGTGAGCACTCACAGTGTGTAAGAAGCTCTCTTCAACAGGAGACTGTACTCCTGGCAGGACCCAATGCTTAAGCACGTTTAAAGAAAAACATGTTCCACACCCAATAATGTACTTATCCCCATGTGTTTTCAATAGCAACGCAGACCAAAAAGTGTATTGTCTTACTCTGTCCTACGACTATTCCCCTTCAAAAAAGACAAGGAATGATGCTAGCCAAGCACAATTGCCACAGTCAACCTAAAAACATGCTTAACTTTAATACATGCAAATCACAGTACAGCCCAGGTCTTAAAACAGACTTAAGTGCAGTTAATGGAAGTGAATTGCTAGATTTCAGCCAATACCTGAAAGGAACATGTTTATAAACTAAGTTGTCCTGCAACTGAAAAGACGCAATGACTATTTCAACAGGGAATTCTGAATAATTTAAAATGCAAAGAAAGGTTATTTTACTAAGATTATTTGGATTAAAAAAACACAACAATTTATACTCACAAGAATCATACCAAATATTGCATGATGTGCAAAATCTATCTTCAGAACTCCTGTTTCTTTGTAGATACCCATCGTTTACATATTCCTTCCACAATACATAATCTATATTTGCTCCCTATTTTTATTTTGTCTACTGTTTTTTTCTGAAGAACTTTACTTTTCTAAAGAACACTAGCAGCAACACCTTCCCTTTTTGCCTTTCAAAGTGAATAGCTCATGTACAAGACGGATAATATATACTCTCATATAGTGGGTGACTAATGTGACTTTAAAAATTAGAAATTAAATGCCACATGGAAGTATGTAATAGGAAGCTCATTTTTAAACAACGTGCTATTTCAGATCCTTGTAATACTGTTTTTTTTTTGTTCACTGTTTGTTTTTTAAAATAATGTTTGCTCTCACACAAAGGATGGAACAAATATTTCTCTTGACACTTCCCTAAGACTGCAAGGGGATGACAGCGAACGCAACGTACCACCAACAAAGGATACAAGTAAGTTAATTCATTTGAATACTGTAACATTTAAGCTCTCCAAAAGAACATATTTTAATATGAAAATTTATATACAAAGGATGACAATGGATGTGGAAATAATCTTTTCATTTATGAATATCTTTCATATTTCCTGTGGAAAGTCTTCTAACTTCTGACGGAGCAGGCTGAAAAAATTTAAAGAATCTCAGGTAAACGCCAAATATGCAAACCACAGCTTATAAGAATCTCTACAGACTTACCCACTCATATTTCCTGTACAGATGTACCCAAGTCAAATAAGTTAGGCAAGACAACCAAAAAAAATACACACCTCAGTAAGTTCCACAGTTTAACCAAGTAATGATGAAACACAATAAAAAGATTTCTTTGAAGAACTAGTTCTTCTTACAGTTTACATCTGATGATCAGAGAGTTCAATGGTTAAAATACATCATGAACATTCTTCGCTAGCCTAAGTTTCCTACGGGCTCTGAGGTATACTGTCCAGAAATCGCCTAACAAGCCACAGTGATTTCTAAACTTGAAGGAACAACATATTTTTCTGCCAAACAGAGCATTGAAAAAAAGACACACATATTTCGTGTGTATCTGTGACCTAAACTTCCAAAAATAACTGATGATTCAGTAAGACCACCAGAGTGTCAATCTCCAAAGTTTTAATCAAGGTTAGTTATTGCCAAATAACATCTGTTAACAAGCCCTCATCAAAAGCGGAACAAATCTGTAAGAACACCAGAGCTTCTAGTTACAGACAAGCATAAAAACTGTTGCCTTTTAAATAGTGACAACATTGTTTCGCAATCACATTCCATTTCCTACACTCTAGCATATAACAAACAAGACACTAAATCAAAAGAGGCAAACGAGGCAGAACTCTAAAGGATACCAAATAGTAATATACACAAAGTTAAAGCTCAAAATCTCAATTCCATTCTATACAGCACCTCTGCAAGAAAAAAATAATTACTCTATTATACATACTGGGTTGGCTTCCCAGTATTGACTGGCTACTTCTATAACTCGTCATTGGTTGCGGAAGATCCTATTGTACTATGTAGTAATAATAAACTACCTAGCAGTGTGATACTACTCTCTACTAAACACAGACCAATTCGGAAGCTCACCAAAAATCTCACAATATAGAAAACACAGTAGATCAGATAGCAGTAGTGACAAAACTAGATTGAAAGCCATATTTGTTAAATGTATTTTAATATTGCTGTCATACAGGATTAATGCAAAGCAGAAATGACTAATAGTCTACTAATGTCTATGAGGAACAGGACAAGCCATAATGGGCTTAAACTGCATTAAAAAAAGATACAGAGTTTCTCTCACTACTTAAAATAACAGCTGTAAAAAACCTTCAGTAAAAAACTGGAACAGATTGCCTGAAGTACTTATATAATCATCATTGCTTTTATAAAAATGATTAGACAAAATAGGAGCTAGGAGTAACACAGAGTATACACGACCCTGCCAAAAATGCTCCAATGCATTTTCCATGCTCCTGCATGGACTTCTCTTTTCAAAAGAATGGTTCTAAAGGTGACAGTCAACATGGCCCAGAGCTGCAGTTGTTGTATGCACATACTCTAAGCCAACTAAGGAATGAAACTGAATTAAGGTCGACTAATAGCATTTTAAGACATGCTCAGATAAGAACAGAGAATATATACACGGAAATTACACACAAGAAAGAGAATACAAAATTCAAAAAAGTTTAGAACATTAAATATTTTCAGAACTTGATGTCAACACAATTTAAAAAATATAATTATGAGAAATCTTAAAAGATACTAGATAAAAATCTACTTTGAATATTCATGTTTAAATTAACTGAATAACTTTTAACTGTCTCCTCAATATGCTTTCAGATTTACCTACTTGCCTGCTCTGTGTGTGTTTAAGCGGATCAGTGTACTGCGAGGAAATAGACATTGAAGCTGTACCCCCACTGCCAAAGGAAACAGCATATCTTTACGCAAGGTTTAACAAAATAAAAAGGATAGCAGTCTCAGATTTTGCTGACATTAGTAAGTAATCATCAAATTTTAATTTCCGTTTACCTGATAATATATTTGTTGTCCCTTAAAAGTATGCCAAGATTACCAAAATAAGATATAATTTATCCTTTGCTAGATTTCATTAATGTGTATTACTTATTTAATTCAATGTTTGTGTTAGAACAGGAACTGTGAAGGCAATATGGAAACCCATTTTGGCCCACGTATCCATCTTAAAGTCCCCACACAATCAGAGAAAGAGCAGTTTGCTAAAAATAAAATTTAACTCTGCATCCCATCCAGTCTTAAATGACCAGGTATTATTTTTCCTCTAAATGCTCCAGGGACATCTCTCTCAGCTCTCTCACTCAATTCTATGAATATCTGAAATCATGTTGTCTCTAAGAAAAAAAAAAGGAAGGATCCAGAGTATTTTCTTTCTTGGGTTTGTTTGTTTTATAATTTAAGACCATGAGGAAATCCAAATGTGGATTTTATTCATATTTTAATAGTATTTGCATTTGTAGATTACAACTAGGATAGTGCAGCCAAAGTGTAACATTTAACATACACAACCATGCACATTTCACATGCCATTAATTATAAATTCAATACTTAGATTTTCATTTCTTTTGTGTAAAGCTACCTTGAGAAGAATTGATTTTAGTGGAAACAGGATAGAAGAAATAGAAGATGGAGCCTTTTCAAAGCTTCTGTTATTGGAAGAGCTTTCTCTTGCTGAAAATCGACTTATAAAACTTCCCGTTCTACCTCCCAAACTAACAACATTTAATGCAAATCAAAATAGAATCAAAAGCAGAGGAATCAAAGCAAATGCTTTCAAGGTAAGCAAAAGACAGTAATTTACATAACCTAAGGAAATAAAATTAGTAACCAGAATACCCAGTATACCACCAAATGATTTTTTTTTTTTGTATTTTTGTAATCTAAGAAACAAACTACAATGCAGAAGCTTTCCATGTTTTGTTTTGTTTTTAAAGCACTTTGGAATAGTAGTCCTTTGCACACCCACTCTTCTCATGTCATTTATATTAAAAAAAGTCTATGAAATATCTTACCTACTTCCTTTCTCTCTTACATGCGAAGAAAAATTCAATTCAAAATTGATGGCTCAAATACATTTCTGAGGACCACATAAATACTAGTAAACAAGGATACAGCTTTATAGTCATCTCAAGTTTTATAATCAATAAGCTGACACTGAAATTTCCGAAACATAGAAGGCCTGTTCTATGAGTTTCTTGATACAATACAATTAAACATTCAAATCAAAAGAATGTTTCATGATAAAATACTTTACACGCTTTCTATGTGATCAGAAAAAAATACTGGTGTCGTGTAACAGGCAGAAGTTACTTAACCTCAAGTAAGTAATATCAGCATTAATAATCTCTCTCTCTTTCTATCAGAAGCTGACAAATTTGGCCTACCTCTACTTAGGACATAATGCACTGGAATCTGTTCCCCTCAACTTACCGGAAAGCCTGCGTATTCTTCACCTTCAGGTATTTTTGATGCATTTCCTTAACATTCTATTACAAAGAGCCTCATCAGTTACATACTTCAAACCAAACCCACTTCAAACCAAACCCACTGTCTTTTAAAACAGTTCACACTGCAGTTGTGCTACACTTGCCTAATGCTCTTCCAAATAAAACAATGTACCTCTACTTTTATGGCCACAACCATTCAGTGTTCAGAAGTTGTTTCTTAGCTAATTACCATGGAAGAACTTTTGGTGAGTTTCTGTATATCAAGGATAGGAAGTGGTAAAAATAAGCCATAATCTTTTATCAACAATACATTTCAAACATAGATAACAACCTCTCATTGTTTATCATTACATTGATTGGTTTCAAGAGACTTGATTCCTACATATCTACATTATACACAAATCAATCCCAATGACAATAAAATGGGAGGGTAAGAGGAATAAAATTAAAGTTTGAAAATTCTTCAACATATATGGGTGTGTTTGTATGTATGTGTGTGTTTATTTACTAAAAAAAAAAATGTTTTGTTTTGCAGTACAACAATATTACTACAATCACCGATGACACATTCTGCAAATCTAATAACACACGTTACATCCGCACAAGTATGGATGAGATAAGGATGGAAGGCAATCCGATCCTCTTGGCAAAGCATGTTAATGCTTTTTCCTGCTTGAGAACATTGCCTGTAGGAACATACTACTAGCCACTACTTATGTAATTATACATGCCAAAACTTTAACATAGTAACAAAAGATCATGCTTTTTCCTCTGTTTACACATTTATATCCTCTCCCTTACTAACGTCGTTTTCCCTTTCCAGAACCTTTCACTATGTTGAAATGTGGTCCTCCTCTGAAATATCTATTTCAAAACAGCCACTTCATTTAGTAATTACAATGTCGTCCTTGCTTTCAGAATCTTTTCTGTTAATGTAAGTGTAATACACATATGCATACACATATCTTCTCAATTTTTACTTCACCACCACATATTCTTTATGTGTAGGTAAAATCATAGAAGTAACTGCTGTTTGCATTCTTTACCTGTACCCAGAACAATCACTACAATTTACCTTCAGATAAATGAAAAATATTCTTTGAGCAAGCTACAAAGGAAAAAAAACACATCTTAATCCCAATCCCAATTTTTTAATCTGAAAGGAAACATTTTCAGTTGACCTTCAAAGTGTATTGGATGAAGTTGCATAGAAAAGCAAGTTATCTTTAGAAACAGAACTTGTCAAAGCTTAACTTCATTAAAACTTCCTTAAAAACTTGGTGTATGGAAAATGAGAATAATTCCTATTTAGGCTTAGTGTACCAAGTAACATAGCAAATGGAACTTCTCAAATCTCCTTCTACTATTTCGCTTTCCAAATAATCTAAAAGTGTGTGTGTGTATATGTTGTACATGTATTTTATTTTCACACAAGGTATTTTTAATTGAAATATAGAAATTCTGCCCCGCTGTACTCACAAGAGTAATTTTTGCAACACCAGCTTCTCATTTTAATACAGCAAAGTACAGCATAGCGTAACTCCAAGTATCTGTTATTAACAGATGATGTAGACCAAGCCTTGTTCCACTGCTTTTTCTTTACAAGGAATTGTGACAATATCATTAACAGCAAAGCTAAATTAATGTTTTTACCTGTAAATAAGTAAGATTTCAGCTAGATGTCAGTGCAAAGAAACAGAATTACCCTTGTACAACAATACTTTTGCTCATTAGGGGGAAAAAACAAATCAGATCTTTAAATTAAGAAGAAAAGTTAATCCTATCATTAATTTTAAAAGTGATTACTTCAAGCATCATTTCACTCAATTACTTTAAACCACGCAGCGTATTAAAAACACAAATCAATGTGTGCAGGCCTCAACAGTCAGTTCACCTAAGACTAGACATAATTGGTACAGGATACAATGTTTTTAATTACACAACTATACATTTCTGACATTCATTTTCAGTTTCTCCCCTCAAATACCTACCGCAGGTGTAAACTCTTCAGATAAACGAATGCCAAAAGTGTGGTACTTCATACTAATTTTGAAGCTAGTATAGATTTCTAATTTGTAGAAATAGTTAAGCACCAAATGCATGATTATGTATCACTACATCTAGAATACTGATTTTATAAGATATTTTGTATTAGTTTTGTTTATCTTATTTAGCTAAGCCTTGATTTGTTAGTGCTTGTGCTATGGGGAATTAAGTGCACACTTGATTCTGAAAATACTGATGCTCTGCCACTAAGAGTGTTGAGATCTAAGTGACTTTCAGTCACTTTTTAAGTAACTATGTCAAGAATCTACTGCGGGCTTATATTTCTGGAAAGAGGATGCAAAAAAACATTTTTGCCCTGAACCCATTACCAAAGAAAAACACAGCAATCCCCAATATTTTCCTTTTAGGTTATTTGGTATTACAAGAAACAAATTCCATTGTCTTACTACAACTGAGAACAAAACCGAGTCGAGCAGTGAGAATACTACTTAGTTTTCATTTTCCTATCTAAGTCATAAAACTTTGATGTTTCCAGATTTTTAGCAAAAGTTATAAAAAAAAAACATGTAAAAATGCATTCCAACTTCAAGCAAAATTTATACTAGGAAAAAATAAAAGCCACCAGTTCCCTCATCCCTCTTTTGATAAATGCCTAAGATGGAGAAAACACAGCTAGAAGTTTAAGTGTAATAATATTACATAAGCAGTGGCCACTGATCTTGTTCTCATCACAAATCATTAGTACCAAATAAAGCTCTTTCCAGTAGATAAAGCTCTTTCCATAGGATGAGTAAATATCACCAAAACTCCTTCTATGAAAAAAATTATATGTGTATGCCCAAATATATGCACATTTACGTAATATATAAACACATGTAAACATTCTAAGACCCAACCACTACCACATTATTAATTTTACATTTAAATGTTGTATATATTTATAAAAAGTAGTAAATATAAACAGTTACACTAATTAACACTTAGTATTTTGTGAGCAAACCAAAGCAGACAACTTGTACCTTCTGAATGCCTCATTCAAGCAATAAATTATCTGATACATTTTAATTTACTTTCCCCGTTCACAGCAAGTTAACTCATTGAAACATTAAGTGAGAAGGGCTTCAGTATGCAGGTTTTTTTTCCTTTTATTTGTGTGACCGATACTAATATCAAACTGAATGTACACCATTCTATTTTTTTTCCTATCACTCATTCCTGTTCTGTATTTCCAATAAAACTTGAAAATTTTTTTCTTGTTTATCAATATCAGCTTCAACAATCCGCTCTTCCAGCAATGCCAACATGCTTCTGTTGTTCAGCCTCATAGCACACTGAGGGTGCCTCTACATCAGAAAATTATTTGCATATGTAAATCCATTTTGCAGACATAATATTTATTGTGGCAATACAGTAAGACCTGCCATACAAGTAATACCATACAAGGCTTGTGGGACACTTCACTCACCCCTTCAAAATCTACTTAAAGCACTACCTTGTAGATTTTATCAGTAGAATAGAGGAGCAGCAGCAGAGGGTAGTAACAGTATGCTCGAGTCTTGATTGTGTGTGTATGCGAAGCGTGCAAGTTGTAGACTAACCTGTTTCAGTAAAAAACCACAATTGCTAAAGCACAACGTCAGGGAGTATATAATGCAGAACACAAAATGCTTACAACTGAACATTGCTCTACTTACGCTGACCTAAATCTGCCCCTGCTTTCTAGGAAAGTCTGTTTACAATCAAATCAATGCATATTTTAAATTGCTTTTTTGCTTAATCCGAGTTATCCATCCCACCGTTTCTCTTGTTAACAGGGAAGACCGTCACTACAAAACTGCTACTTGTGATGGTCAACTTTTTAGAAATACAGTGCTGTCTAACTTTGCCTGAAACTTGCAATTGGCATTTATCTTAAACATTCATTATTATTTGAAGTATTCAATCACTTCTACGTTAGTCCTTTATTCTCAAGTACCAAAACTAACAGAAAAGAAAAATAATCTACCATTCCTGTTTTTATGATATACTGGGAGAAAACTATTAGAAGCACTGTCTATTTCTACTTAACAGCCCGGCTAATTTTCTTTTAAATAACAGCAAAGCTGTAAACACAAAACCCCACATCAAACTCATTTTTAAATGCTGTCCAAGTGTGAATATTAACAGGATACGACTTTCCAGTTGTTTTTATGCATACATTAAAAGCATACTTCTAGTCACTTCCACACAAATTACTACAGAATATTAAGTCACAAATAGACACTCTCCTTTGCAATTTGGTTATCTGAATTCTCAAATTTGATCTTTAAACCCCTTATTAATTTTCTTACCTCAGAAAGACTACTATTTCTAAATGAAATCATTACTAATGCTAGCAGAAATAAGAAGGCCTAAAAAAAGCCACATAAGGACAGAGTCAATCATACTTGATAAATACTCTCCAAAACAAGACTCGTTGCAATATTGACAAACTTATAATACGTCTTCAGTAAATTTATCTTCACACATCTTTTAGAAAAGAATATATCCCTTCATTGTTTACACTCAATGTCTGAACAAATACTTTTTAAAACTGCGTAAGACACACACAACAATTTAAAAATAATCTCCAGGCCTATCTCCATTCTATTTTTTTCATTTTTGTACTGAATTTTAGAATGAGAAATATTTACAACAGTTCACTGAATCACTGTCCCAGAAACCACAGTGACTGCTGTCACAAGGCTGATCTAAGGATCAGAAAGCATCAAGTGAAGTTGGAGAAAAATAATCAAAAAACAATACCACAAAGCCATAAAGCCCTTGGTGCTCTACCTTCTCTATGGAGGGATTAAAGAAAAGTCCTTATACAAAAACCACCAGGATTAGACAACATCAGCTTATTACTCAGCTAAGGACAGGATTTTTATATTTTTTTTTAACATCAGAAATTAGTACTTTTTTAAAATTTAATCTGGTTGATTTGATAATAGAAATTGATTCATCTAGCACAGAACTCAGAAAGGCCTAAAAGATTAAAAAAAGATAAGAAACAAAACAGTTCCCATGTCATGCTACAGCTGAAAAGTAAAGATGATCCTGAGCTTAATGACAGTAAATGCTTGAGCTAAATAAAACAGAACTAAAAAACCCACACGGAATTAAACTGCTAAACATCCTCCTCTAACGTTAAGCATCGTATCAGATGTTCTGTGTCTGTAAAACCGCAGTATTTTTACTCCAAGGATTAGTTGTTTATCTTAAAACCAGTACAAAGACAAAGCAAACAAGCCAAATCACAGTAATTTAAAACTAAGTTCAAATACTATGTTCCAGTTAAGAGTGAGCGACAGTTCATTTCCCATTCAAGTCAAATACTTCAGAACTGAAAGTGCTGTCGCGCATGCTGCCAAATTTTCAAGAGACAGATCCAGTCCTTCAGAAATAACGTTTAAATGCCAAAGACTACAATTGTTATTTTCTTTTAATTTCTTCTTTCACTTTTTATGTTAAAATGAAATGTAATACCAATGAAAAACTTTCTTACTCCCCCACAGAAAGGCATAGATAGTCTTATTTTCCCCCACATACGAGGAACACGTCAACAGCATGGTAAAAATCAAGACAAATACCAAGCAAGGACATTCTCTTCTCCACAACATACAAAATTCAGATTCCGATACTCCATTAAAGAGTTCTAATTTCACCTCCACTACTCTGTCTTAATGAGCTACTTAAAGAACTAAACAGAACACCGATATATAAAAGCCTGATAAACACTACCTTGAAATGTAGGAAAGTGCATCTACGATGTTCATACCACTCAGCATAAGATGAAAGGCTTCTGAAAAATGTTAAAAGATTTCCACGTTCTTCAGTGCTACAAAAGAAAAATATATTGTTTAACCTAAACAGTACTAGTCAGATGTACCGATTCACACTTTTTCCTTAAGGAATTTGAGATTAATATTGTTCGAATTTGAGGCCAGATATGACAAACAAAAAAAAAAATTACAACAGGAAAAAAAAAGCTGTAGTATATATATTGAAAAAAATTAAAGATTTCATTTATAAACCAGTGTTTCCAACTCCTCAGGAAGGTAAGCAGCAATGAAGTTAGTCTTAAATATAAAATGTGATAACTTGACAAAAGTCGCCTGTAAAGTCTTAATTTGACTTTGTGCTTGTTCATCTAATACTCTCGTTTTCTAAATAAATTTCAAGATGTTGCATAATAAAACTTTAACCTACAAAACTTATATGATTTAGCAATTTGCATCACTGAGCTTTGAATATTCTCGAGATCTTTGTCCTATTCAACTAAATCTTTACATGACACATTATCTGCCTCTGTCTACATGACATTCAGCTTTTCAAGATTAACCTTGAAATTTTAGTAAGCAAGAAGGCCTATTCATTAGATCATACATGGCATCTTAAATAACCTTTTGATATGCAGTTAAAACTTGATTTCTCTGCTATTAATGAAGATGGTGATATTCTCATTAATTAGAGAGGAGGCAGGATGGGGGAAGAGAGAGACCGATAAATCTGTAACTGAGAAGTGTAGTGCAGAGATCTTAGTGCCAAGCCCATTGTAAACAGGAATTAATAAGCCTGGATAGAGCTGAGCTGATTCTTGCAGAATGCCCCTCAGTATTTCTGCATTTTGGGTTCCCTCATGATTTAGCAGTTCAATTACACATGGGTAAGTTATACCTACAATGCTACACTTGCACTAATAAATTGTCTTGGAAACTGCTGTCCTGCAAAGAGCAGTGCAGAGACACCTTTGCAGGACTTGCACTTTAGCCAGTATGGATTTGGTAGAGCTTACAGCCTACATCATGAGGCTAGCATATCACTGCTATTCTGGCGAGGAAATCCTTAAATTGCAAACACTTTTTTCATCCATAGTGCCTCTGAAAACAGAAAGGTCAGCAGTAGTCATTTTACTGTCATTTCTGCAGAATTTTCAATACAAGAGATAAAGCATAAGAGACATAAAGAAAAGTTGCTATACTTTTGCTTTGCCAGTTTCAGAGTAGTCGAACAGCATCAAGTGAAAATGCTTATGCTTATGTACAACGATTCCATGCTTAGTATAATAATATTTTTCCATTTCCACTGACAATAGTTAACAGAGGCAACATTACACAGTGCCAGCTAAACCTAAGAGATTACAATTCCAGGACTTTGGTGCTTAAGTCCGGTTAAAAATACAAGCAACACCAAGGAAATACAAAATGATTCTCCACTTAGAACATAAGGAAGTTTATTTCCTACATGTATTTGTTTCACACACACAAAAGTTAAATCATTTAAGCTTCAATAGAATTTCAAAATTAAATATTCACAGTACCTAAAGAATCAAAGAAAAGCTCTGACTCCCAAAGAAGCAACAAACATCTTGGAAAATATATATGAATTTACTGCTGGAGTAATTTCCAAAGAAGTTCCAAACACTGCAAAGTACAGAATCACGGAAAGCTACATGGCTGACTGACTATCCATTCTTGCAGATGGGGAAAAATACACACAGTTTTGAAAACGGAAGCTGCTCATGATATGCAGGGATGATAACTCCTATTGAATAGGATAGCCAAACATCAGACTGAAGCTGAAGAATAACACACCACACTAACTTGGACTGAGAGATATCTGTTATTTTTCATCAGTCTACAAGTTAGTAATGATTTCGCATGCAAGAGAAGTTGCAATGCATCAAAGACTGGGGCTGGTACGCTCCCTTATGTCATGAAATTCAGTTTACAGAAGGAATTTGCAAGCAAAAATAAGCGATATGTTTTTCTACCTCAGTAACTGGCACCGCAATTACTTTCTTTCATTATACATTTACTATTTTGTCCTCCAAGCAATACCATGTTAGTTTGTATGTTAACTATGACGTATACAAGCAAAACTTTTTTAGAAGTACACCATTACATCCACTCTGAGACAGCCCAGGAAGGCAGGCAACAATAGAAGAAAGGAAACCAAGGTACTGGAAATCAGTAAGATGCAAAACTCTCTTAGAACAATTAGGATTAGAACCATTTGAATTAAGACACCTATTAGTTTAAGTATCATCACAGAAGTAGAGAGCTTGTAGAAATCAGGAACTGAACAGACCTTACCCTCTTTATTGTTAGCACCACAGCAACCATTAATGCATATATACAGCTCCTCAACTCTAATCAAAAGAGGAAAGACAGTCCATCCACTGTTACAAGGGATAATTGTATTAAAGACAGATTAGAGAAAATAGGTGGGGAGCTGGTTTGACGGGGGAAGAAGAGTTTGGTCTTGGAGGGGTTTCTTTTTAAGAAAAAAACAACAGAAAAAAATATTTATTCTTCATATTTCTAGTAATGTAAGGATCAGGATAAAGAAAGGAAAGGAGACAATATAAAAATGACAGAAACTGCCAAATAACCAACCATCCACCCAGTGTTGTCAGGGGGAGGGAGAAAAAACACTTGAAAAGCGTGTGCAGTTTATACGAAAGAAATGTGGCAAGAATGCAAAATTCCACAAAAGCTAAGTGTCAGAATACCTGAAGAAACATGATTCTTTTATCATAAGGGTGAACAGCTTCATGTCATTGTTGATATGTAGCCACAGTCAAATGAAACAGACTATTACCCACTGTAAAAAGATACCTGGCAAGCATTGCTTTGAAAAATCATAGAAACATAGAATGGTTAGAGTCGGAAAGGCCCTTAAAGGTCACCTAGTTCCAACCCCCCTGCCATGGGCAGGGACACCTCCCACTCGACCAAGTTACTCAAAGCCCCATCCAGCCTGGCCTTGAACACCTCCAGGGATAGGGCAGACACAGCTTCTCTGGGCAGCCTGTTCAAAGATTCGTTTCAATTACTGACACAGGATTTTACAAGTTAACAAAACCCGACTGAGGAATATACCTGACTTACATTTGGGAATATTTCAGAAACTTACAGAGGATTTAAATTCTACATGTAAATTTGACTTTTAATATCCTTTCTGTTTGAGATTAGCTATTCTTTTTGGATTTTCAGAACAGCTGAGAACTGAAACCTGAAGCTCTTAACAGAACAGTTGCAACAGTGTTATTACCAAGTCACTTCAGCCATTCAAAGGAGAACTGTGCCTCGAATACAGATCTATTTAATATACAGGAACGGCAACCCTTAACGTGTTACACAAACATAAACTGGAAAAAATACATGAAGCTCATTCAGATATTGAAAATGTAAAAGAAAAGCCAAACAAGTTTTATCCTAGGCTGGAAAGAACAGCATCATTAAAGGAAATTACCACAGTAGTCACAGCTGCCAACAAAATCAGGCCAAGATGAAAAAAACACTGGCAGCACGAGCAAAATTGAGTCCCTGGAAAGACGTAGACACATACTAATTTACGATAGCTGACTAGCTCTATGTCAGAAAAAAAGCTGGACAGCTTTTTTTAACCACAACTCATAATTGTACATATAAAAATCTACACACACTATAGTAAAAATCGAGACTTAGTAATGACTGCCCACATCTCACCGTCTAGTGAGCATGATTCTACACATACTGCAACACGCTTTTTCAACCTACATACATGGAAGACGGCAACACAAAACTGTTACAAAACTACATACTTAAAATTCTTTTTAAAAAACTTGGCAATTTTGATGAGTATCCACTTGTATGCAATTTAAAAGACTATCACAAACCTTGTGACCTTGTTTTTAGCATTATGTCTTTAGTTTATTTCTTTTTTCCTCTCACATTCGGCTTTAGGTGACATAGCAGATGAAAATTTTCGAGGCTAGACCGCCAAGCAAAAAAAGATAGTTTTGGCTAATAAGTTCAAAGAACCAGTTTCAAATATAAAAAAGTTAGTCTACCGATTATATCTGAGTATATACTTCTCTCATGGACTGATACAGAGTCAGCTAGATTGAAGATAGAAAACTGGTTTCAGTGTTTAGAAAGGGAGAAAATCTGTGTTGGCATGAATGGACATATATAATATACGTGGCTTTTTGTATTGGCAAGGGAGAAAGAGACTACAGAAGAGCACCATTTCAGTTAACTGTCTCATAGCACTTAAACTACCTATAAACAATACTACCTAATTAGCCTAAATTAGCCTAATTCCTAATGCTGAAGCCAACTACAACAAATGCTAAAATACCAATAAAACTTGGTATAAAATAACAAGGTCCTAACAGAGAGCATGTAAAAATTTAAGCCTCTTTTTTTCTGGAAAGAATTTAGCATTACAAAATGTCACCAGATTAAAAAAAAATAATCCACTTAGGAGCAGAAAACATCCATCTCCAAAGCCAACATCCATGTAACAGAGAAGTCATCCAAAAACAGCAAAAAGCATATTCAGGCAGAGAGTAACTCTGTATCAGGTTAAAAATCACATGCCCTTCATCCAAACACCCTTCACTTCTACGAAATAACATCAACAAAACACAAAAGTATAAGAAACTTAACTGTTGTAAAAGTATTTAAGGCTCCTTTAATATGCTCCTTTAGTTATTTTGAGAAAGGAAATCTATTTTAACTCACTACAGTATGCAAGACTTCTTGTATTAGCATATAAAACCAAAGAATTACACGTACAGATGTGGGAAGAATTCATACTTCCCCTCATTTCCAAGATACCTCGTTCAATATAATGCAGACATTTCCTAAATCCTTCACTCTGACTTATGAATTTGGTTTTCAAACTTTCTAAATACTTCTATTTGACTAAGTAATCCATGTAACAGTTAACTCGGCAATTAACGAGATTTCGTGTCAAAAAAAGAAAAAAAAAAAAAAGACTGACAAGATTTTTCATAAACATTGTGGTCCTCAACACTAATAAAGTATAACATAAGTGATAACTGGTGCAAAGGGGGCTCAAGGAAAATCCCAAAATAGAAGACTAAATATTATGATTCTATTTGCATAGGTATATTATTGTCACAACATATTTAAAAATAGGTATTACATGTTGCAGCAGTACCTGGTTGAAAACAGACTGCTGAATTTTGCTTCTTTTAAAAACATGTTACTCAAGTGTTCTAGTATTGCCTTGTTTTCTTTCAAAGCAGGATGGGCTTGGGAATTACAACTGAATGCCAAGTTTTTGACTCTGGTGCTTTTAAAGACCCTTTGCTGTCATGCATTATGAAAAATGAAGCCAAAAAAATTAGAAAGCTGAGGAGGAAAAAAATCCAGGCCAGTAGATAAACCAGAACAGAGCTAGACAGTGGATTTGGCAAGACTGGGAAAAGGAAGCAAAAGAAGGAAACAGAAACTGGTAGGGAGGCTGAAAAGAACGGACAATACAGAGGGAGACCAGATTTAGCTGGTCAATAACAGAGGCAAAGAGGGGGAAGAGGTAGGAATCAAGATTTGAAGAGCAGCTGATGGACTGAAGAATAAAGGGCTAGTTGGGAGAAGCCTGAAATTGGATACGAAAAGAGGGGATTAGGATTTAGAGTAAGAAACGAAAACTAGCTTAATAAGGGGATTGAGAAAATGAGCCACAAAGAGAGATCACATAATCAGATTAAGTCAATCTAACAGTAGGTTGCTGTCAAAACAGACATTGTCAACATACTTACTGCCTTAGATCAGCAAGAAACACTGTGATGTGGCAGGACAAGTCAAATAGAAAAAATGAAATTTGAAGAGGTTGTGGGGCGAGGCAAGGTTAGGTTCCCCCCCCCTCCCTCAAATTACTTTTTCAACCAAATGAGTACGTTGAACCTATTTTCCATGTGGCTTCAACAGTATATACACTGACACAAGGACAACAGATGGTACATGCAAATAGAGGCTAAGGAGAAAGAGCTACTTGCTTTATTGACAGCAAAGCCTTAATTCATCTTAAATCATTCATGAAAACTAGTGTTTACTTATGAATACTAGTGCAGTGTGGAAAAGGACCAGCGTAGTGAAGAGACAGGGACAAGACAGCAGTGCTCAAGCCAGGATGAAATAAAGTCTGCCACTGCTTCATCGCATTCCTTTCCAGTATGACTATTAAGCTCCAAGACACTTCTGCTGTCAGAAAATACTCATGAAAAAAACAGAGCAATTTCCTCTTCTAAATCCTGCTTCTTGAGACCACTCAACTACTATTCTCAGTTATACTACTAGCTTTAATAGATTTATGTGGAAATTCCAAAGCCTCTAAATGAAAAATTCAGCTTTCAGTACAGACTAATGAAGCCTGAGGTAACTCAACAGACCTTTGTTTTCACTCATCCATTCACTTTCACTCTCCCTCCCCGAGTCTAGAAAATAATATAAAATAAAAGAAATCACTTAAAGAACAGGATTAAGATTAGGTCAACTACCCAATAGTAATTAATAAATAACAGATTTGTTCTCAGAATAGTTTGCTAGCAGATTTCAGAGTGGAATACTGCAGACAAATAATTTGACCATTATTCATCCTGTGTACCACAAATTCACATCCTCCAGAAAATGATCAAAAAGTAGCAGTCATATGCTTAAGTTTTAGTATATACATTTTCTTAAGCCATTGCACAAACACACTATTCCAAGTTTTTAAACTATATTCTACTGTGAAAAGAAATCCTGACACAAAGAAGAGAAATGGAATGGTGAGCAGACAATTAGAAACAGGCAAGTACTGGAGAGGGGCCTCTGTATGTGCATGTTAGCCAGTAATCACCCACATTGCACATCTGCAACTCACATACACATCTGAGTAACAGTTAACATGTTGATTACATAAATTAAAATGCAATAGCTGAGATTATCTTGCTATATCTTTCTCTCAACCAAACAATTTCAAACGGCTAAAACTCATTATCATCCAAAACCTGTTTCTGTTTAACATGAATTTGTAATGGTCCTTTCAGGTCTTAAAAACTAAGTGTATTTCACCGTCTCTCCAAAAGGATACAAAGAAGGGATTAAAATTGTTTAGGTTGGGCTAGCAGTACATTACCAATCAGAGAAACTGACTGCTAGCAATTTACATGAAAACACAGTCTTGCATTTAGTATTAGATATCCCATACAACAATTTTCCTCAAAAAAACTTCACCTTACCTTGACACAAACTTGCTGACATCCGAGTCTTCTCCAGATTCCATTACAATGCTGAGATCAGTAATAGCAGCAGGCACACTCTCTTTGTTCTAGATTGGAGAAGTAACAACGCAATGTTTTAGAAATTTCTCTAGTAAGAAGAAAAAACTGTATCTATTTGCATACAAAATAGACAAAAATTATGCAAATGCTGCTAAGTACTATAATCCTTAAACCACCATTTTTTTAAACTATAGATTATAGGTGTGGACATTTTCTTCCGTTTCAACAGTATCAGTATTATCCATACAGCAAGGCTTTTGGAGTAATACCTGAAACTAGTCAGCACATAGAATATATATGTATAAAGGAAGACTTATTTATAAGAGGTTCATTTACTTCCTTTCATGTCACTTCCACTTCTTTAAATTCTTCTCATTTTCCAACATAACCCCTAGCTGCCACTTATATCAGAAAACTCAAATCATAGAATTGGAATTGGGTTGGAAAAATATAAGGTTTGATCTGAAAACCATAATAATGCTACCCTAAGTTAAAAAAAAAATAATTCCTGTTAGATTTCATTTTATTTTATAGCTTATAGTTTTGCCTGAAATTCTTGTCCCTTTTTACAATAATAACTGTTACTAAGGGATATGTGCACGATAATAAAAATTAAATGTTTCCAAATTAAAATATCTAACAACCTGTTAACCATTTATATGTATATATATCATTATAGCACATTGCAATATAATATGTTATTATATTGTATATTACAATAAATATTTGTTATAAATATTTAATATTCTTTTAAAATATATACACTTGGTAGTCTATATATCACTTAGTCTAGTGTATTCCATCAGCACTGTGGTAGTACAGGTTTTAGGCATTAATAGACGCGCGCTGCCATCCAGTGGTGCAATAGCACCACCACTGCAGCTCGAAATAAACAACATCCAGTCACTCATCTGAGCTCCACTGACACTAAAAGATGTCATCATTCTGCAGGAGCATACAGGTGAGAAATAAACATTAATCTAACCAAGACGCATTACTGATGCGGGCTATTTTCATGCTCAAAGCTAAATGCAGTTTTATCCAAGCAAGTGGTAAAATGATATCAATAGGACAAGTTTGAAGTCATGCGTGGACTTTGGAGGTTGGAGAATAACCTCATTCAGCTGAACTCATGAAGTTTCAAGTGAGGCAATCCACATGTGACTATCCAAATAGTTATTTACTAAATTCCTATATGTTTTTTCTTAAGATTAGGAAGGACATCTTTACATCTGGTCTCTCCTCACAAGTCACAACCGACAGGGCAAGAGGAAATGGCATCAAGTTGCACCAGGGGAAGTTTAGCAGAGACTTTAGGAAAAACTTCTACACTGAAAGGGTTGTCAAAGACTGGAACAGGCTGCCCCAGGAAGTGGTTGAATCGCCATCCTTGGATGTATTTAAAAGTCATCTTGATATGGTGCTCAGGGACATGGTTTAGAAGTGGGCCAGGTAGAGTTAGATAATGGTTGGACTTGGTGATCTTAAAGGTCTTTTCCAGCCATAAGGATTCTACGATTCTATAGCGATGCAGTTTTTACTGCTATCAGGTTCAATCATGTTCAATTTAAAAATTACCTTTTAAAGATGAGCTGAAAATCAAGTTTTCTTGAGAAGGAGATTTCCTGATGTCCAAAATATTATTACAAATTGTTGTACATTATTACAAATAGCAGTAGCAGCTGTTTTCCAATGCTTAGCATTTTTAATTCTGTACTAAGAATAGATTATGAAAGAGCTTCTTTGCAAAAAAACTGTAATCACTAGTGTAACTTCTGTGCAGTCCTGTGATGTAAAGGCTAGTCACACTGGCCAAGCAAATAGAAATATAACCAAGTAAAAAAACCCCGCAACTGTTCAAGTTTGTAGTGTTTTAGCTTTTCCTCAGTTCCCTCAAGAGAGGTAAGGTTTGGAATTTTCCAGTCTGCAGACCAAGACATCTGGTTATGGAAGAACACAATGAAAATTTTGTGACTGAATGTTGAACTGTTATAGGGTGAAAACAACCCACTGAGCCTCAGATTAAGGAGATTGGGGCAATCAAAACGACAAAATACCAGTTGAGGGTTTCAGCTGGAAAAGGAAGTATTGACATTTGTCCAATTGAAGCTTTGTTTGTTTGCTTGGTTGTTTGGTTTGGTTTTTTTTTTTAAACATACATTGATCTTTACCTGCGTTTCAAGAAGCTGGAATTCCAATTGAAAAGACAGGGAGTGGCAATTCCCCAATAATCTGTGCTTCTGCACTGTTCTGTTTCTACCTGTTATAAAACACAATGAAACAAAATACTTGATTATAATTCTATTGAACAGTTATTGTATTTCTTCCATTAGTCACATTTAAAGTACCAACTGATACCTTCCATCACATAAATAACAAAGTCAAGTTACACATGTTAAGGAAAAAAAACAAAACCCACAACTAACTTTACGGTACTCTTTCACTTCCCACTATGCAAAATACTATATTTACTCAGAAACTATTTTGTCAATAAAGAAACTTCTATTGTAACTCAAAATAATTGTCTTGCTGCTAACACTGAAAGTAGAAGTACAACATGCATTTGCAAATGTAATGAACAGAAACAGTATGTTCACTATAGCACCAGTAAAAGGCACAAAAATGCTTACTTTTTTCCACTGTTTGCTTGGAATGACTTGTGAACTGAATACCAGTAAATTTCATTAAAAATGAGAGATCTTTTTCTAGACTTTCAAGTTGAGCTTTCAGGTCTGATGGAGATTCATGTCCCTTAGATTCTCCCTGAAACTCTTTTTGCAATGATTTTCTAGAATGGAAAAAAAAAAAAAAACCAAAAGGGGAAAAGATCCAGCCATAAGAACAGGTTTTGTCACATCAGTACAGCAATAACATTAAATAAAAGGCACTTGTAATGTGATCTGATGATTTTCAGACCAAGATCAGTTTTCAGTGAGTCAGATTTCAGTTGGACCATATTACTAGAAACAGTAAACTATTCTAACTTACATAAATACTTTATGCTCACTGCCAGGTAGGCACAGCCTTTATTATAACTCTTGAGATTTAAGTATCCATTTCAAGTAACGTATAACAAAAATAAGCTGTTATGCCTTTACTCATCTCAATGACTTATTTTATCTATAGAGTGTACATTTACATAGAATATCAGTTAAATAATAGAAATAAAAAGACTTAACATGGCACTTCTTGAGTTTATAACTAGTTACACCTGTATAAGTCCACAGTCTTTTTTTTTTTTTTTTTAAACAAACATGCACTGAGCTGTTTCACAGCATGTAATGGGAAACATGGCCTTTGCAGTCAACGTCTTTGCAGGGCATGCACAGTAACGTACCTGATATCATGCTCTGACCTTTTTAAAAACAAACTAACCAGTCAAAATCCTAAAAAACCACCTACTACCAACAGAAGGCAGCAGAAAGAGATCAAATTTATTGTAATCTTTTACCATGTCCAAAACAAGATCAGCACTGCAAAAATAACAAGTCCTAACATAGAGGCAAAAGCTCATCCTAAACAATTTTGACAAAGAAACACTATTAATCCATCATAGGATAAAAGGCATACATTGACATTAATATCTCCTCGTCAGAGAAAAAGGTGGATTCTTGTTGGCTCTCTTCATACTTTTCAGTCAATAGTTTAATTTCTTCTTGCAGTGACTGGATTTCATCTTCATAAACTTGACAAATGCTGTTGTCCATTTCTCAGAATCAAGGTTACTAGATAAAATAAAATAAGTACATTTCTTAGGAAAAAAATACATTTTCAAAATAAATTATGTTTATCCAAGGAATTAATTTAAGAAATGTAAATATAGTGTTAGGTAATTGTTTCTCCTACCCCTCTACTTAAAATAAGACAATTCTATTATATTTTATTACTTCTGAAAACTTAAGAATTGGTACATACAATTTTTAAATATCCCAGGTAGCTTTGACAAGTATAATAATTTATACCTCTGCAAAGAATTCTAGAGCGTCAAACACTCCTGCTTGCTATGGAAGATAAAACTAACATTTAAACCTTGATATTCAGCAACCACATTTGACAGGAATTCTGTCACCAACTTGAAAACAGAATTAAGCATGCAATAAAACTCTGCTTTTAATACTACAGTAGTCTGTCATCAATGTAACTCCTACTTAAGCCCTACAAAGTCCGCTTAGAAAGACACTGGTCTGCAAGTAGACACAAGAGCAGAAAAGCCAGATAAAAATTTTGAAAAAAAAAGTCGTAGTTTTGTTGCATTAGTTCCTCAACGACTTAATTCATTGAGTCCAAATGTAACTACTAAATCAATTTTAAGACATAGAGCACTGCATAGCCTCCAAATACAGAAGGTAAATCAGAATTCTAATGCAGTCAAAGGCTTTCTTTAAGAATCTTTTTAACTAATCATGATTTCATCCAGAACTGTATTCAGCTGTTTTACATTTGCTGTAATAGAACAAGCACCTGTTCTGCAGATAGAAAGCAATCCTAATCAGATACAGAAGCCAAATCCAGCTTTGGCCAATTCACCTAACAACACACCTGATTAAATGAAGCACAGCTGTTCCTACTAACACCATAGCATAACCTGCCTTTCAACTAAACAGCAGCAGAGAGACACAAAGAAACAACCACGGTCTACAAATAATTCAAGATAGAGTTAATACTTTCAACCAGGAAAAAAAAATAATCTAGTCTTATGTATGTTTTCAAACAACCCCCGCTCTATTTGCAAGATCCACACTAACATGGTTCAATAAAAAAGGATGAGGGAGAAACAGGGGTTTGCTGGTTTATTTTATAAGAAACAGCATCTGAGTAACACATTCAAGAAAACAACATTCAAAAATGTATTTTACATTAAAAACTTACTTAGTTAATAAAGAAAGTATATGCAATCAAAGAATAGCTGAGATTGTGCCTAGTTGTGATTTCCTCTGAAATTTTAAAGCTGTCTTGTGCAATGTATGACAACAAACAAGATCAGTGGGAACGAGAAATAGAAGTTCTCCAAATTTTAATACATCCTATTAGTGGTTTGGTTTTTTTTTTGGTTTTTTTTTTTTTTTTTTAAACTGGATACACAACACAGAAAAAAGTTTTGGTCATAATAAAGAGTATGCTTGGAAAAAAGAAAAATATTACAATAGCCAGACCTTTACTCTAGCTTGTTAGCTAATTCCTCTTTTAACAGCTGGGTGCTTTGAAAACAGTAACGGAACACATATACTGCTTACAGCTATTTTAACTCAAGTGATTTTACTAGACTGCAGAAGACTGAAAGACTAGTTGTAACTTCAAAGAGCATTATCTCCAGAAATACCCATACATACTTGCAATTAAAGCATAAATTTAACGACAGTCAATCATTTCTCCTCACCCTAAGCTTACACACGCGTACGTATTTGTGCATTAACGCTAAATATTTCACACTCCTACGTACCTGCCCGTACGCACCCCTAAACACTTGCTTTTATGCTGCCACAGGAAACGTTTTCCGTAGTTTGTGAGAAACGAGCAGGCGGCGTTCCGTGTTTCGTTGCCTTCAAATCGCACAGGCTGAGGCTCACAGGTGCCAGAGGCCGACCCGGCGGCACAACACCCGCCCAAGGAGAGCGGCCTTTACTGACTAACCCCGTCTGCCCCCAGAGCCCCAGAAAGCGGAGGGGCCCCACAGACCCAACACGCGGAAGGCCGGACCTGAGGAGAGAGGCACCCGGCTCTGAGGGGGCGCGAGAGGCGCCCCACCCAGCCGGCTCGCGCGCCCCGCGCCTTCGAACTGCGCGCCCAACCAGCCGGCTGCCGTCCTGGGCGCTACCACAGCTGCCGCCTGAGCAGGGGGCGCCGGCCGCGCCTTCGTTCCCTTCTCGCCAAGCAACAGAGCCGCTTGAAGGGCGGTTTCCGAAGGCATTATTCGAGCTGGATAGCAAAAGTGCTGTTTTGTCAGCTTTTCCCGCCTCGCTCCCCCTCATTTCGTGTGGAAAATCCCCCTACTTTTCTTCCCGGTTAGTTACGCCCAAGCAGCCAGCGGTCACAAGACCCACCCCGTGTGTTCCCATCACACTTGACCGGCTGGAAACAGGAGATGGGGAGGAGCAAGGAGACACCCAGCGGCACTAGTAGGCGGAACCCTCTTTTTCCCAGTGAGGGCTGCGGGGGGAAGGTAAATGGAGTTGCGCTGAGGGGGGAAGATAAATAGAGTTGAGCTGCGGGGATCGCACATGGCGGTGGTGAGAGAGTTTCATGGCTGTGGTGAGAGAGTTTCGTGGCTGTCTGTTGGGGATGATGGTTCCTGGGGGCTCTCAGCCGCTGCCTCGGCCTCTCCCGGGAGGCGGTAGCTGGGGCTGAGGGTGGATTGCGGCGCCTTCCCTCGCTTCGGTCGCGTCCCTCCGCCCCCCGCGCTCATAAAACCTTTAGAAAAGTTAATATTGTGAAAAGCCGCTTGTAGTTTTACCCAGTCCTCTCCTTCAGGGTTTAAAAAAAAAAAAGTCCTTAAAAAAAAAAACACCCCAGCGCTGAACCCTGGTTACTTAGAGCACTGCAGGGCTCGTTGGCGCTCGGTAAGTGTTAGTGAACCGTTACTACCTTTTTTTTTTTTTTTTTTTTCTTTTTTTACAGAAAGACCGAGTGTGCCTTCCAGCTTGACCCTTTCAACATGGAGAAGAACCAAATTTCAAGGCGTTTATACGTTGGAGGGCTCGGACATACGGTTTCTAAGGCTGAACTGCAAGAAAGATTTGGCAAGTTTGGGCGTGTTTTGGATGCAGAGATTATTACCAGGAAAGATGATCAGGGTAACAGTTTTGCATCATCCTTTAACAGTGAATTGTTTCTCAATTTGTAGTATGAAGTGGGATTCTTGCTTCAGAGATGCTTTATTTTCAGGAATTGGCTTAATTGTTAGTTTTAAAGGAAACACTGAAATTCTGTGGAAACTAACTGAATATTTATCATTGAGCAGGGAATCCTATGAAAACTTTTGCATACATCAGTGTCAGTATTTCCGATGCAGATCTTAAAAAGTGTAAGTACCTATTTTTTTTAAAGTAACTTACATTTTTGAGCCAAGTCTTAATGCTGATAATGTATCTAATGTCAAATCAGGATGTGGTCAATGTAGACCCTGTTTCATTCTGTTATCATGTTCATGCTATTTCCTTTAAGATGTAGTTCTATGGAAGTTGCTTTACTGGAGTTTTCAGTAAGTAGCTGTAAGCAGATTAAAAAGATTCTTTGTGACTAAAGTGGGTGATTTGTGAGTTTAGCCGAACCCTTTTATGAAAGGATATAGGAAATATGCTTCAAATGCTTTCATCAGGTCCATAAAGCATTAGAAGTGACTTGATGTGAGAGAAAACCTAGAAGGAGAGTTTACATAAAGCTTCTGTTAAAGCAGTTTTATAAATCCCAAAATACTTGGATTACAAAACTGCTGATAGGGTTATAAAACCACCTGTGTAATATGTAGCAGCAAAATGTCAGGTGAAGATACCTATACCCAAAGAGAGGGATTGGTAATATGCCCTAGGGAATGCTGCCATTAGGAATAGGAAAGCTGAGGTACAGAAGCTCTTAAGTAGAGAAGAGCTGGTCTGACAGTAGTGTAGACGCTTCAGAGTGCGTGGACCTGAATTTTCAGGTTTGTATTTGAACTGAAGCATACAGACTTCAATGACTCTTTTGATGTCAGAACTTTAATTTTGGATTTAGACTTTCTTGTTTAATGTCTGAGTATTAGACCTTTCATATACAAACTTATATCAGGTGAGTAATGGAGCATAAGATCATGCTAAAGAAACTTCAGACTGTCATAGAAGGAGGCATAGTTAGGTCTAAGGTGTATTTTTTTTTTAATGTAGAAAATACTCATTTTCCATCTCCTTGTTTTACAGGCATGTCAGTTTTAAATAAAACAAAATGGAAAGGGGGGACACTGCAAATTGAGTTGGCCAAAGAAAGCTTTTTGCACAGGTAAAAATCAATTATAAAAAAATGTATGTTGTTTCTAAAGTTATCAGATAAAGAGTTTTTCTGTCTATCTGATGAGATTATGGCTGTGCTTTCATCTGCTACACTCTTATTCTTTCTAGTTTTTATTGATGTTGGTAGACTGTTTATGCATATTAGATACTGCAACATGTTTTGCATCATTATTCTCTTGAAAGCACAGATATGTTAATTCCTTTAGTGAATGGTTACTGTTCTGTGGGACAGAGTCACTGCCAGCTCTAATCTAGCATGCGGGCAGACTTCTCTTTCATATATGGTGTACTTTTTGGTACAGGCTCGCCATAGAGAGGGAGGAAGCAAAGCTGCAGAAGGAAAAGCCACAGAGAAATGACAAAGCGTATCTGTTAAAATCACTGAAAAAGGTTGGAGTTGTAGACTTTCACATGAAAGCAGTACCAGGTACAGAGGTGCCAGACCATAAGGTATGGTGGGGTATATGTATAGAGAATTAAAACAACAACAACAAAAAAAACAGAATTGGGCACAAGCTTATTATGTTTAAGTTTATGTCAAATCTTTAGGCTTTACATAAATTTTTATGAAGTGTGACAGTCCAACTTGTGAAAAGTAGTCTAAAGAAATGTTATGTGTGGACACGTAGAATGCTCCTGTTGTTCTTTGCAGTAACTGTAATATCTTGATCATACTCTCCTTTCTGTCATGTTAAATTACTAAATGCTTTGTTACTCGTTTATGTTGGGAATATCTTTGTGTCACCCTTAAAAGCATGTAAAGAGAACATGTATATGCTGTATAAAAATAAGACACTTTTTTGATGGTGGGGTTGTCAGGATCAAATATCTGTGCGTCAGCACATTCAGGATCAGGGTCTACACATGCTTACAAAAGCAAGACTTGGAATAAAATCACCAAACATGCAAACTTAAGCAACAAAAATTATATTTACTACAAAGTTTTCAAAATTATTTGCTAAGCACAGAATATTTTTGGGGGGTTATAGGAGGGAATTACTAATTTTTTAGTGGGAGAAGGGCAAAATAATAGTGATCCTGTAGGTATAGTTACCACTATTAATTCATAAACCAGAAGCCTTATATTAAAAATAGTACTTGTAAAGAAATCCAGTTTTTTATTGTTGCTCTTTATTTGCAGGTCATAAAAACTTGGTTGATTTGTTTTGGTTTGTTCTCCTTTTGAGAAGGAAGCTGGCTAAGTTGTGCAGCACGAATGTATCTCACTTAAGAGAGTAAACAAAAAATGACTTAGTCACAGATGGTTCTTTATTAGAGTTTCTGTTACCAAAGAATAAACATATTGTTTTATTCCAGGGTCACTTTCATTCCTTTTTGTTTAACACTGATTATTTTTCTTTTCTTTTAGAAATGGGTTGTTGGTAAATTTGGCAGAGTCTTGCCTATCCTGCACCTTAGGAGTCAACAAAAAAATAAAATATCCTTTTTCTATTGGCTGGGCATAGGCACAATTCCCTTCTTTCTTTTGTCATACAGGGAAACACCTGCTTAACAGTCTTAATTTTAACTACTGTGTCATACTTGATTTACCGAATCCCCAAAGTAAATCTTGCAGTAACTTTGTGTGATTTGAATATTTTTTTTTTTACACTGCCTGTCAGTTGCTTAAGGGCTTATGGTCATTACGTTAAAAAGGACTCTTTGTTGTCCTTTCATGCAGAATTTAGCCTGTTCATAAAGATTGGAAGTCTGCTTGCCAAAAGAATTGTGTTACTTTAATTCCTTAACTCAGACTAACATTGTGAAATATGACCCATCAAAATATTGCCATAACCTTAGAAAACTGGAACCAGACTTGACAGGTGTGGTTCCTATATCTGAGCTTACCTGGCACTTGGAAGGGAGAGATGACAGCATGAACAAGAAGCGGCAAGGAGAGTTTCCTGTAACTAAGAAACCACCTAAAAAACTGAGGCGACTGGGCAGCGAGGCTCTGAATGGAGCAGTAGTTCTCTCTTCTGGGTGCCAGTCACATTCAGAAAACACAAACTCATCACAGCTAAATCAAAGATCAAAATTAAGTGAGAAGTCTAAATTGCTTCCATCGAGCAGTCTTAATAGTAAACTATCAGGGGGAGTTTTATTATCAGATAAAAGCAATGTTTCTGGAGTTACAGGTCAAAATAATATGAGTGTTTCTGATAGTGACATTGATTCTGAAGAGGAAATCAGAGCAATGGTAGAGAAAGAGAGAGAAATGCAGAAAGCTGAAAATATTGAGGTTGAAAGTGACCACTTGGAAATTGTTGGGGATAATTTTGAATTAAAATACAATAGTCACTGGTCTTTAAGCAATCCAGATGCCATGAAGAAAGCTATCAAAGGAAGTTGTAGAGAGAAAGAGACTATGGAATGCGATAATGGTTATGATTCAGCAGATACAGATGAAATTATTGCTGAAAGTAAAACTCCAGATCTAAGTAGCAGGAATACTTCAATTTTAGAACATTCTATACAGGTGAGGGTGGAAAATAAAGAAATACTAACTAACAAAAAATGTGATTTGGTAAATGACTCCTCACTGAGAACTCGCAGTTTAAAAGAAGAATACATTGAAAGAAAAGGGAAAACGAAAAAATCCAAGATTGCTGCCTTGCGGAGTACAGCAGCTTACAGTATAACAAAGACAAATGGTAGTGAAAGCTCTTGTTCAGAGCCTGAGAAAGGGGAATCTGAAATCAGTTCTGATTATGAATCCATGATGCAAAACTGTTACCGCTTAGACCTTACGTTAGATGACTTAAAAGCATTAGCTACTGAAAACTCCACAACACCGGTAGAAGACTCGGGCAGTACACAGAGTTCTTCTAGTCAGCTCAGTGTTGAAGAAAATCCTAAGGGTAATGTTTTATTTAAAACAAAATGTTCTAAATTTTGCCCTGCAGTTAAAAAAAAATGTATCTGTCCTGAAGATATAGTTGCTACAATTTTAGCAGGGGAGGAGAATGCTGATGAAGAAAGCTCCAAGGGACAAAACAATCTGCGTTTGAAATATCAGCCCTTCAGAGGAATGGGGTCCCTTTGTGAAAAAGAATTTACTAAAGACAGCCCTGGTTTAAAGAAGAGGTCTGTAGATGGTTTAGGTGTTGAAGCTTGTATTTCTTATTGTGGGGAGGAGTCATCTAGAAGACAGTCTAAGAGCCATCCATTGAAGCCATCACTTGAGGTCAGCAGCAAAGAGAGACACAATATGCATTGTGAACAGCGCAAGGAATTGTCAGATGCTGCCTCCTTAGCAGATGAGAGAGACCAACCTGTTTTCAAGCCATGTTTTCAAGGAGAGAATAAAGGTGTGAGTTCTTTGCAAGAAGACCAAAATTCAGATCATGGAGATGCTCTTTCTAGTACTGATCAGAGTGAAGATGAGAGCAGTGACATGGATAGTAATGTTGCAGTGTCACAGAAACGTGTTAAACAACAACTGAAAAGCCAAGAGCTGCTTTCAAAAAAATTGGAGAGGGATGTAAGCAATAAAAAACCAGAATGTAAAGCTAATGAATATGTGAATGGGAAGACAAGCCTTCTGGAAAAGGAGTTTTGTCTTCATGCTGCTGCTTCAAAGGGACCTGATACTGAAAAGAAACAGTTGCAGGATAACCAGAGGAGACTGGCAGCTCTAGAAGAGAGACAGAAAGAGAGAGAACTACAGAAGAAACTCATTCAAGGAGCGCTCTCAAATCTGGTAATTGTGCTCACAACTTCTATCTGAATAGCGTGCAGTAAAAGAAAAAGGGAAATTCATAGATATGGTTTAAGATATTTTAAAATCATATTCTGCAGTTTCTGATTACATTGACGGTTTTCTTTTGAGTGTATACAAAATGATGCATACCTAATTCCTGGAATGTCTTTAGAGTTGCAAGAAGAATAGTAGATTCTTCCTTTCGTGTCATGGAAATGTCTTCTAGGTGTTTATGTATGACTGTAGCAAGTATTTGACATGTTTGACTTGACAGTTTCACTCTTATACAGGATAGCCAGCCAGCAGGCAAGCATAAACACATCATATTCAATTCAGATGTGGAAAGTGAAGCTGAAGTAGATGAGATGTTGAAGAAAGATACGAGTTCAGGGAGTATGCCTGAAAAAGTAAGTGCTATTGGGGAAAAAGTCCAGTGTTCTGTAGATAATGCCATATCAATATGACTATGCGTTTTATTCTGAAGACTATTTTTCATAGGGAAGTGACAGAAAAAGTAGATAAGGTTTGAATCAATATGAATGATTCTTCATTTCTTGCTAACATAAAACAGGTTTCAAAGAACTTAACTATGCATCTGATAAAGCTGGAGAACCTGGAGAATTTGTAAGGAGATTGAGATTTGCAAAAGAGAGATTCTAACTTTGATTAATAGAAAAAGAATGTTTAAGTTATAAGGCTTACACATAACTAGTTCTGAAATTTTGCTGCTTTTGGTCAAAGGAAGGAGAAGAAATTTGGCTTGAGAGGTACAGATGGACTCTGTTCTTTTGACACTGTGGACAAAGAATCTGTGTTAATGTACTGTCTTGTTTTTAAAGTGATGTAAAGGTCCAAAGAAGTCATGTGGGACTTGCTCTTTACACCGAACCTGATCGAGACCTTATTTAGCAGATTCTTCAGCATTTTACCACCATATGTTCAGCACAATTAAGTACTTTTTTCTGGAATAGAACTTCTTGTATCATCACATTTTTTAATCACATCCCTGCTAAAGCTTTAAACCATTGGTTTTGCTTTTGTTGGGTTTTTTCTTCATAAATGTAGTAAGATTAGGACCCTTCTCACTATTTAATTAAAACCTTCTTTTCTCACTTTTCCTTATGTTTAGCAGTTTTTTCATATATATCTCTAACCCTGTATTTAGAATCCCTGCCCTGTATTTTTCCTTTTCTTTAAAAGAACCTCTAATTCTATGGAAAATTTTTTAGAAGCCATGGAGTGCTTGCCTTTTGTAATCATTGATATTTATCAACTGACTTAAACTATGTCCTAGAGTTTATACCATACATGAGGCTTGTTCAGAAAGGGTATAATTAGACATTACTATTTTAAAATTGATCTCCCTTGACATAATCAGAAAGCTGGATTTTTATACCTAACTCTCTCCTATTGTAAAACCTGAGTTACCCTTTACGTGGGTATTTTTCCTATGCTAACATTTCATAGCCATAACTGTAAAACAGAATTGTAAAAGATGTGTACACAATATAAGATTTGAACCACATGGATCAATAAGTGAGCTGGTTGTTCTAGACATCCACTGGAAAGCGCATGAACAAAATTGATACTGATTTATTTTCTCAAACTGACAGTTGCTTTTCTGTATTTTCTTTTTGTTTAACAAAGGATGAATCTGCTGCTAAAACTTCAAGCAGACTGTTTGAAAGCAGCGAGGATGAGCAAGATGATACAGATGATGAGAGATTCAAAATTAAGCCCCAGTTTGAAGGCAAAGCTGGGGAAAAAGTGAGTGAACCCAGTAGTGTAATTTGGTTTTCTTCTAAGTCTCCATAACACCACTTTAGAAGAACATAACATGTAGGTTTGTATATTTGCTGAATATGGTTTTAACAAACTTGCAATAGAATTCTCTTTAAATGGAGGTAATGGTAGCCACAGAGGAAATAATGTGTGTTGGGGAGTGGGAGGAATTTCTCTGATGTTGTCATCTTTGAATACAAAGGAGTTATGGAAAAGGCATCAAGAGCTAAAGGTTATTAGTATGTTACCATAATTATAGTTAAAAAAAAAAAAAAGGTTACTGAGCATTGATTTTCTTGTCCAGTGCTTAATAGACTCTCTTTCATTTTGTTTAGCTCTTGAAATTGCAATCACGATTTGGCACAGATGAAAGATTTCGCATGGATGCTAGGTTCCTTGAAAGTGACAGTGAAGAAGAAGGTAAACCTGCTCATGTTTCCTGGTTAATGACAGTAATAAAGGTATATCATGGAGGCTTGAAGCAACTTACGGACTACTTTTGCTCCTTTGATGATTCCTTGAGGAAAATAACCCAACTGTGTTGTGGCTGTACATAGTATATATTGGTAGCTGTGTTTTCTTAAAAATTTAAGTTGCAAAAGTATTGGTTATAGCTTAATGAGACGTACCTGGTTGATAAATCAACATTGGAAAATATTTTTTTAATACAGGATTATATCAGAATGTGTTTATCGATGTTTTTTACAGGATAAGTTGTGACTTGGTCAAAAAGTTAATTTTAATTACTACATTAATTTAAACTGCCATCACGTCACCCTGCAGTCCATGGCTGATTTGGCAGCCTTAGAAAGATTATTTTTTTTTTATTTTAAACAACAGAAGGCAGATGAGCTGAAAAGTCATAAAATTTAAAGATTTTATTTATATTAAATATTACAGCTTCCTCAGGTCATAGTGGGGAAAAAATAATGTATTTATTTTTGTCTTAGCAGAGACAAATGTCTTGAAGGCAAATGAAGAAGAAGAGCTTGCTGCGGAGAAAAAGAAAAATCTGCAAATACTGGGAAGCCTCTTGAATATCAACCTGGAACAACCTAAGCCAACTAAAATGGCTACAAGTGCCAAGAAATTCAAGTATGACTCCATCTCTTATCAGAAAAGAAGGAATTTTAGGAAGGCTTCATTTTTGCCAGGGATTCACAACTCAAATTTCTGCCTAGCTGACTGAAGAAAGTATTTCCTTCTCTGAGTGCATTTGGAGTCAGTTTTTAATGTGGTTTCCCAGCTTGAATGTCCCAGTAGATTATACAACTGGTAATTATGATTGTTTTAGGGAAAAATTATCAGATGCCTGCTTGAGTTTCTGTCCTGGTTTGAGGACAGAATTTTTAGTAGATTTTGAATGATTGGATTGTTGGTTATGAAAAATTAAGATTTTTACTAAGTCCTTGCCTATGTAAGATAGATTTCCGTTCTCTGTGGAGACAAACTTAGGTTGGCTAAACAAAGAACATGCGAGTTAGGCAGTAGGTCAGTAAGTTAGACTCTTAATTTCCATAGCAGTTACTAAGGCTATTGTTTTCTCTGGCCTACAGGTGATTAGCATCAAACTTTTTTTTCAGTGGGGATTTTTGTTCATTTATCTGTATTTCTGATTTTGAGAAATTTCTTCATTAGATTAGGAATTCGTTATGTGTTGTTGTTGGGCATGCTCTAGCCTTCATTAGGGGATGATGAGATAGGTTTGGAAATGTAGTATTGGATGTATTGTGACATTTAACTATGCTCTTTAACAGAAGCTGGTCTGTGGACTGAATTGGTGGAAGTTAATGTTAAGGGTAATTTAAATAGTGTGCAATTAGTAAATTTTTACTGACAGTCACTATTGGTGTTGTATCAGTGACTGCTGACTGCTAAATACCATTGTGACGGCTGCACAATCTTATTTAATCCTATGACTTCTGTACAAATTTTCATGTATTTTTTAAAGATTAAGCAGAGGGGAAAATAATCTGTGCAACCCCAGAAGTCATTTTAGGAAACTTTTGTGAATGACAGTGTTCTTTAATACCCAGGCAATGATGTAGTGTGTACCATTTAAAAGTCATTAATTTATGCTGTAAGCATTAATTTGGGAGAGGAGGGGAAATAAGTGACTACCTTCTGGCACTGCCATAAAACAGCATGGGCTTTGCTACACTAGCGCTGAGGTCAGTCTAAACCTTATACTGCTTTAGCTGAAAGTCCTGAAAATGTTTAAATTTGAAAGGTGGGCTTAATGACGTTTTGTTCATTTGTTTTTTCAGGGGGTTTGGTTCTTTTTTTTTTTTTTTTTTTTTCCCCTTGGACTATTTGAATTTATGCAATGTTTGTTACTAGAAGAAACAGATACAGATAGATACATTGGTATGGATAGCTATGTTGATATAGCTTCTCAAAAGATAACCAAGTGCAAGTATAAATTTCATAACACACACAACTTGAGGTCTATGTTTTATATGAAATATTACAATTTGATTAAAGCCACTTCTGTTTATAATGTTTCCTGACCCAGATGCTGACTAGCAGGTACTTTCTAAATGCCAATTATGTTTTGGATTTATTTGGACCTTTGTTGGTAACGAAGTCAATGTGAATTTGAATCTGACTGTAGAGGTTTAGGGTAGCTTGCAGTTCAACATTTAGAATGTCTCATGGTTTTTCGTTTCCTTTTGATTTTTATAGAGATATTAATGCCCTCCGCTATGATCCCACAAGACAGGACCATGCAGTTTTTGAAAGGAAAGCAAGTGCTACAGAAAAAGAGAGGTAATATTACAGCTTGGTAACTACAATAGTGATGTTTCTTCCTGTGGAAAGATGGCTATAGCAGAAGACTGAGTTTAAACTATGCAGATTGCTCTGTTTTGTGGGGTTGTGTTTTTTTTTTTTTCTTTAGTTCTCTCTAGTTTCATGGGCTTCTAAGACTTGCAGATCTGTGAGGAAAAAATATTGGCTCTTAACACTTCTTTTGCCAGAAAGTCGTAAATATCTTAATTTATAGGCTGTCATATATTAAGGGAACAGTCAGGATGTGATTAATTATAAAGTAGACTTGTTCCTGCCTTTAGAGTCCAACCTTGGATAGTTTCCCCATTGCTTATCCTCAAAGGTGGGTAGATTGCAGGAGGTAAAAAGAAATGGGTCAAAAGTCTGAACCAAAAGGATAGTCCTGCTGCCCCATAAACCTATTTCTGGCAATAGGTTATTTCCTATTGCTAAGAAAGAAGAAGAAAACAACAACAAAAAAAAAAAAAACACCACCAAAACCTTAAAAGTGAACTACTCATTCATGTGCTTAGATAAGTTTAGGAAGACATTAATAGCAAGGTTGCCTCTTAGGGAACCTTTCTTTTAAAAAATGTGTTACTATCCCTTAACAATCTTGTTTCAGTAAAGCTCAAAGGAAGAAGAGGAGGGAAGAGAGTGAGAAACTGCCGGAAGTGTCTAAAGAAATGTATTACAAAATTGCTGTTGATTTAAAAGAGTTATTTGGATCTTCAAAGAGCAAATCAGAAAAAAATGAAGAAATACCCTGGGACAAAGATGATGCAGACGACTCTATCCTACCTGACCATTTGGGACCTAACATTGGTAGTAGCGTAGCTCAGGAATCTAGTGGTTTCACGTTTTCCTTCTTTGGAGACACGGAAGAGTCTGGCATAAAAGAAGGTAACAGCAGTACATATATAATAGTACAATTTCTAAACACTAGCTTACGTCAGGCACTGTAGAGTAATACAGTGTACAGAAATTCAGAATCCAGGGGATTTTCAGAGGCAAAAGTCAGTAATTATGCAAAGTCATTATCATGGAATCACAGAATCACGGAGTTTCAGAGTTGGAAGGGACCTCTAGAGATCATCTAGTCCAACTCCCCTGCTAAAGCACATTACTCAGGACTGCATCCAGGCAGGTCTTGAAAATCTCCAGAGAAGGGGACTCCACAACCTCCCTGGGCAGCCTGTTCCAGTGCTCTGTCACCCTCACCATAAAGAAGTTTTTCCGTGTATTTTAACGGAACTTCCTATGTTCCAACTTGTGCCCGTTGCCCCTTGTCCTGTCACTGGGAACCATTGAAAAGAGCCTGGCTCCATCCTCCTTCAACCCACCCTTTAGGTACTTGTAAGCATTAATAAGGTCCCCTCAGCCTTCTCTTCTCCAGGCTAAAGAGTCCCAGCTCGCTCAGCCTTTCCTCATAAGGGAGATGTTCCAATCCTGTAATCATCTTGGTTGCCCTTCGCTGGACTCGCTCCAGCAGTTCCCTGTCCCTCTTGAAATGGGGAGCCCAAAACTGGACGCAGTATTCCAGTTGTGGCCTCACCAGTGCAGAGTAGAGAGGGAGAATGACCTCCCTCGACCTACTGGCCACACTCTTCCCTGTGCAGCCCAGGATTCCATTGGCCTTTTTGGCAACAAGGGCACATTGCTGGGTCATGGATAATTTACTGCCTACTAGGACCCCCAGATCCTTCTCCTCAGAACTACTTCCCAGCAGGTCCGCCCCTAACCTACACTGGTGCTTTGCATTCTTCCTCCCCGGGTGCAGGACCTTGCACTTGCTTTTGTTGAACCTCATTAGGTTCTTCTCTGCCCAGCTCTCCAGCCTGTCCAGGTCACGCTGGATGGCAGCAGGGCCCTCTGGGGTGTCAGCCACCCCACCCAGTTTGGTATCATCAGCAAACCTGCTGAGGATACACTCTGTCCCCTCATCCAGGTCATTAACGAATACATTAAACAAAATTGGACCGAGTATTGACCCCTGGGGGACACCACTGCTTACAGGCCTCCAACTAGACTCTGTGCCGCTGATCACAACCCTCCGAATGACATGTGGTTATTGGGGTATCCTAACCTAAGATAAAATCAAATGTTATAAAATCAAGATTAAAAAATCTGAAATCAAGTCGCTTAGTAAGTAGCAATGTAGGAAATAAAAGAAACTGTGTGAAGTTAACTGAAATACAGAAAAAACCCCAAAAGCAAACAAATAAAACAAACCTCCACATTTCTGCTGACTACAGAAAGTATTCAGTGTCTCCCGAATGCAGTAATACAGGTTTCAGAATATGTGAGAGATGTGTAGAATAAAGTGGAAAATATCTGAGCGGAGATGTACTTCAGCGTTCACAAAGTTCTTAACACTGAAAACCACCCTTGAGTGCTGTGTCTTATATTTACTGTTATGAATAATTATTGGTTTATATTGCATAAGAATCTTCTTCGGTGGCAGCAGGGTCACTGTGCTAGCTGCTGTATTGATACAAACAAAAAGATAAGTCTCTCTCCATTGCATGTACCTTACTTGCTTAGGTGATTTTTGCAAAAGTAGAATTGTCTAATCTTTCTCTTGAATGAAACACTGTTTGTGTTTCATAGTCTAGTTTCTGTTGGGTTTGGAAACTGTTTTACATTGTCAGAGAGAGGCAGTACAGGAGCTGTCTTCTCTATTCTGGTCATGCAGATGAGTACTGTGTTTATAGACTAAAAGAAAAGGGTACCATAGGTTGATAACCTCAGTCCTTTTGGTGAGCTGAAGCAAGGAAGGGCCCAGGTATGTGTTTAAGTTACCATGTGTAAACTGGGCTTTTGGCAACTGGCTGTGCATGCTACATCCATGAAAATAACATAGCTGAAACACACAGAAAGAGTAAGCTACAGCATTCTGAGTTTCTTTGTAAAGGAAGTTACTAAGATAGTTCACAGTGAAAGAAAGCTTTTATTCCAGCTTCTGCAAGCTAAAAGTACAAATAGGCACAATTACTGCCAACTTGGTTGATAATGTATGTGAGGTTGGAGTGACTTGATAGAACCCTGGACCCTGACAACAAGTTTCAGAAGGACTCCTGCACTCTCACCCTCAAAATTCACAATTAATACCATCACAGCATAGGGAAAATTTGTGACATATGAGAAAGCAAACTAAATTCACACCTGCCCAGAGGGTGATAGAAAACCTGGGAGGGGTTTTTTACTCTGAAGTAAAAATTTTTACTGGAAAGTAGGGGAGTAATCTGATGTGTGGTTTTGTTTTGTGTTTTGTTCTTTTTTTTTTTTTTTTTTTTTTTTTAATCATGATGTTATTGCAGAGCCCTACATACTTGAAACAATAAAACCTGTAAAGGTCACATGGCAAGAAGATCCACGTTTCCGAGACAGCAGTTCTGAGGGTGAAGATGAACCAGAGGCATCAGAAAATGAAAGGGACGAAGAAATGCAAGTTATATTTGTATTTGTGATCTACTTGGTTGTAGTAGTTTGCTATGAGACTATCAATAGCAGCACTCAGGTCATGGGAAACTAACATCTTCATTCCACACCTCTGAACAATGGAAGTGGTTATCTTAGGAAACCATTCCTTGCTGCACAGAATGTAATAGTCAAAAATCCCAATACCACACTTGATTTGAAGTTGAATATAAAAGCTGCATTTCTAGATGAGTGCATGAGAACTTAACTGGATAGTGGGTTTGGCCAAAAGTCAAATATATGTTAGGTTTTCTTAAGAAACCTGTTTTATACAAGGCTGTATTTGGTTACTACAGAGTAATGTTCTTCAATGCATACTACTTGTCGGAAGCATTACAGCTTTAGCTTGTCTAATGGAATTTTATGGTAACTTTTATGATGCTAAAATTCCTTTGTGTTTGTCTAGGTTTTTTTCTTTACCACAGACAGAAACTGCTAGATTTTTCTTCTTCTCCAAAGATGATGAGCGACTAAGAGGTATAACAGAACTTATTCACACCACTTTTAACTCTTACTGAAATTCAATGAGAAAAAGATAATGCCTAGTTATTCGTGTTTTGTAGTTAAAACACAGATGAGAGGTTTAAGAAAAAAAATTGCAAATTTCCATCATACATGTGGTATAAGTTGTGGTAGTGCATCCCATGAGAAAGTCCTGGTAAAATAAATGCTGAACAATTATCTTGCTTTCCCTCTTTTCAGATAACTACCTAATATGTGGCTAGTCTTTTAGGGCTTACCAAAAAAATAAAATCACTTGACAAGTTGTCTAGACATTTTGGATCCTTTCAGGCATATGTATCATCTTTAATTTCTTTTCTGTGTTTCCAGTGTTATCGTTAAGAATATTCAATATTCTTATCAGCCACATATGCCCACATGGTTCTTGATCCTAAATAACACAGGATTTTTTTTTTTTATGGTGATTGTAATGAATTTCATAGTTAAAAACCAAACAATACAACAACAACCAAAAAACAAAACAAAGCCACAAAGAAAACACAAACAACCCACAGGCCACCAGAACGGTTACTTCTGATATTTTATACAATAAATTATTAGGAGAGCCTTAATGTTTGTTTCCTGAGACATGTTAGATAACTTGTACACATACACTTAATGATAGTTACTGTGTTAATACAGTTATTGTACTATAACCTTTCAGCCTGTTAGACTTACGGTGCCTGTTAAAATTGAGCTCTGAGTCCTTAGCGGGCCTAAATTTTCTGAGGAGATGTGGGTTAATGGTGCTGAGCTTTTCATAAAACAGATGCTGTTTCACAGCAATTTATATTTATATAATATTATTATATTTATTGAAATACAACAAGGGAAAGTGTAGGGTCCTACATCTGGGCAGAAACAACCCCAGGTTCCAGTATAGGATGGGGAGCTACCTGTTAGAGAGCAGTGTAGAGGAAAGGGACCTGGGGGTCCTGGTGGACAGCAGGATGACCATGAGCCAGCACTGTGCCCTTGTGGCCAAGAAGGCCAATGGCATCCTGGGCTGTATTAGAAGGGGGGTGGTTAGCAGATCGAGAGAGGTCCTCCTTCCCCTCTACTCTGCCCTGGTGAGACCGCATCTGGAATATTGTGTCCAGTTCTGGGCCCCTCAGTTCAAGAAGGACAGAGAGCTGCTGGAGAGAGTCCAGCGTAGGGCAACTAAGATGATTAAGGGAGTGGAGCATCTCCCTTATGAGGAAAGACTGAGGGAGCTGGGTCTCTTTAGTTTGGAGAAGAGGAGACTGAGGGGTGATCTTATTAGCGTTTATAAATATATAAAGGGGGAATGTCATGAGGATGGAGCCAGGCTCTTCTCAGTAGCGACCAATGATAGGACAAGGGGTAATGGATTCAAGCTGGAACACAAGAGGTTCCACTTAAATTTGAGAAGAAACTTCTTCTCAGTGAGGGTGACAGAGCACTGGAACAGGCTGCCCAGGGAGGTTGTGGAGTCTCCTTCTCTGGAGACATTCAAAACTCGCCTGGACACCTTCCTGTGCAACCTCGTCTAGGTGTTCCTGCTCCGACAGGGGGATTGGACTAGATGATCTTTTGAGGTCCCTTCCAATCCCTAGCATACTGTGATACTGTGATATTAAGGAAAACTGCTGTTGCATTTCATTTTTCTTAGCACGTAAGGCTGTAATACATAACGCTGCTGTTTGAGCCACACATGTTGTGGGGGCAAGAGAGGAATATGAAGAATAGGCCGCCTGACTTTATTGCTGCGTTGCTCATGAGATTTAGAAGCAGCAGCCTATTCAGAAGTGTTTAACCATATTAATTTGTTTTTTGTTTTGTGCAGAGGGCCCTAAGTTATTTTGTAGATCAGTAGACCTCAGTGAAGAAAAAGATGGTTGGGAAGACAGATGTAGACTGTTGCTCGAGGTGAGTGTTTTAACATCTATTACTGGGTCATGGCAGCTGAAAGCTCAGCATAAGGAGGGAACGTAGTTGCTTATTTGCTTAATTTGTATTAAAAACTAACTCAGGATGTTTAGAAGGGCTTGAAACTTTATAATTACCAGGGAATCAAAATTTTTGGTATAGAAGTGTATATAACATCATGTTGTGATATCCAGTCAGGTAAATTACTGAATCTCTGTATTGTACAGGACCAGAGACTTTACTGCACGTAAAAAAAAAAAAGTGTTTGAGACAAAGAAGTGAATTTAGAAACTTCTCATAATATTATATGTTAAAATTTAAATATTTTCAGGAATGCCGGAAGAAGCATAAGGATGCAAGAAGGAAAGTGAAAGCAAAACAATAAATCTCTCTTATCTTACTGGTCAGAAAAGTTCCATGTTCCTTCTTTGAAGAAGTTGCAGAAAACCATTACTTCCAAAATTGTAGTCTTCCAAAGACCTAATAGGAAATGATACTGGAAAAGACTGTTGAACTTTTTAAAATATGTACATGTTTATCGTGTCAATTGAATGTTTGTACTGAGGTTTGTTATTTTTTGTCTATATGGTTTAAATGTGACTTGCTTCTTTGCAAGACTTTTGAGAATTTGATCATGTAACGATGACAACACAGGGTTATTTTGGTGTGTTCTCAGGCCCCAGTGCTGGATGGGGTTGAGAGAGAGTCTATGAAAATACACATTGAGTCTGTACATTAATAAATAGTAAGGACAAATGTTGCTGGAGTTGTATGCTTGTTGAATGAATGATATTTTCACATATAAGGTCTAATTCTTATGTCTGTTTAGCCTCTATGCTGCAGAGAGTCTGCTGGAGCAGAGAGGCTCTGCCCAGCCCCCCCGGGCACGCACTGCCAGGCCTTGCCTGGCCCCAGCCCCAGGGCAGCTGGGTGCTTTGCCTCTTACCAGTGCCCAGGCCAGCACATCTGCCACACTCCCATCTGGCTGTTCTGCTCCTCAAAGAGGAGCATTGTCTGTGGGTGCCCTCAGCAGTGCAGTGGCGGTACATGAGCAGTTCCCATGGCCTGGGGAAGCAAAGGGGTTCATGGCTGTGAGGACAAAGTGATTGTCCCACAGAGCTCTTGTTTTCAGTCCTTCCCCTTTGAGCCCTTGGTGAGACAGAGATCCTGTGCAGGGCCCTGAGGTGCAGCGCTGGCAATTTCCCCCCCTTTCCTCTGCCTGCTCCCTGCCTCCTGGACACAGGCACTCGCTGGCGTTGCAGTGGCTGTGCCTCTCACTTTGTGCTGCGTACACTTGGCCCTCTTCCCATGACTTGAGCTGGTCACAAGAGGTGCCCTCCTGAACAACTTACAGCGTTGTTTACTTCTGTATGTGTTTCCTGTTCAGGGGTGCAGAATATGGCTGTAGTTTATAGCCTTCAGTTTTCCTTTTTCCTATGATCTGAGGTGCTCGTTCCCTTCACCTCTGACATCTGCTAACGGAGAGCAATCAATGTCATCTACCTGGACTTGTGCAAAGTGTTTGACACTGTCCCACATGATATCATGGTCTCTAAATTGCAGAGATATGTATTTGACAAATGGACCACTTGATGGGTAAAGAACTGCCTGGAGGGTCCCACTTAAAGAGTTACGGTCAAGGGCTCGATGTCCAAGTGGAGACCAGTGATGAGTGGTGCTGTCGTCAGTACTGGGGCCTGTACTGTTCAACATTTTTGGCGACATGGACAGTGGGGTTGAGTACATCCTCAGCAAGTTTGCTGATGATACCAAGCTGTTTGGTGAGGTAGACACAGTGGAGGGGAGGGATGTCATCCAGAGGGACCTGGACAGGCTGGAGAGGTGGGCCCAAGCCTTGCAGTTCAACAAGGCCAGGTGCAAGGTCCTACATCTGGGTTGGGGCAATCCCAAGCACAAATACAGGCTAGGCAGGGAATGGCTGAAGAGCAGCCCTGCGGAGAAGGACCTGGGGGTGCTGATTGACAAGAAGCTCAACATGAGCCAGCAGTGTGTGCTCACAGCCCAGAAGGCCAACCATATCCTGGGCTACATCAGAAGTGTGGCCAGCAGGTCAAAGGAGTTGATTCTGCCCCTCTACTCCACTCTCGTGAAACCCCACCTGGAGTACTGCACCCAGCTCTGGAGTCCCCAACACAAGAAGGACATGGACCTGCTGGAGCATGTCCAGAGGAGGGCCACGAGGACAATCCGAGGGCTGGAGCACCTCTCCTATGAGGAGAGGCTGAGAGAGTTGGGGCTGTTCAGCCTGGAGAAGAGACGGCTCTGGGGAGATCTTATTGCGGCCTTCCAGTACCTAAAGGGGGACTCCAGAAGAGCCGGGGAAGGACTTTTTACAAGGGCATGTAGTGATAGGATGAGGGGGTGTCCTGGTTCCGGCAAGGATGGGGTTAATTTCCCCAAGGAGCCGGCAGGGGAGGCACGTATTCCATACCACGTGACCCATGCCCCGCTATAAAAGGAGCTAGCCGGGGAGCGGGAGTCAGTCGCCACTCGGGGGCAGGCTGCGGCAGGGTGGGTCTGGTCGGTGCGCTTCGCGGCGGTACTGTAACCGCGTTCTTATATTCCTTTACCGGTGTTATTGTTTTCTTTTTTTCTTCCCTTTGTCTGTTCTGTTAAATTATAATATTTCAACCCACGAGTTTTGCCCTTTTCTGCTGATTTTTCCCACGGCTGTGGGAGTTGAGTGACCAGCTGCGTGGTTCTCTGTTGCTGGCTGAGGCCAAACCACGACAGGGGGAATGGCTTTAAATTGGAAGAGGGCAGGTTTAGATTAAACATTAGGAAGAAATTTTTCACTTCCAGGATAGTAAGGCACTGGAACAGGTTTCCCAGAGAGGTTGTTGAGGCTCCATCCCTAGAGCTGTTCAAGGCCAGGCTGCATGTGGCCTTGGGCAATCTGGACTGGTGGGAGGTGTCCCTGCCTATAGCAGGTGAGTTGGAACTCGATGATCTTCAAAGTTCTTTCCAACCTAAACCATTCTATGATTCTATGTTTCTATGATTTAGGTTGGAAAAGACCCTTGAGATTGTCAAGTCCACTTGTTCAGTCCGCTTCCAGACAGCATCAGCAAAACCAGAAAGGAACGCAGAGGTGGCTGGACACGGGCAGAGCCACAGCAAGGCAATGTCTGGGGCTGCTTCACACCACCTCTCTCCTCATCGCCACCACGGGGGAAGGACCCAGCACTTCACACCTTGCCCATGCCGTTCTTCTTCTCCCCAGGTCCTTCTGCTGGGAGCACCGCCCAGAGCAGGAAGTAGAGGTGGCTCCAGTGGAAAACGCCACCTGCCTCATCTGCCTGGACCGTGTGGAGGACAGGAAGTCCTATGGCACCATGGTGTGCCCAGCGTGCAAACACGCCTGGTTCCACAGGGGGTGCCTCCAGAATCAGGCTACCCACAGTGCCTTCTCCAGTTTCCGCTGCCCACATTGTCGAAATGAATACCGATTCACAATGGAAATGCTCACCATGGGCATCCGGATCCCCTTCAGGTTGGTGTCCTTCTGCCCGGTTCACAAGACAGGAGGGTGCAAGCGCTGTGCCGTGCCAGGGCCTGCCGCAGCAGTCCTGGCTCTCCGCTGTCCCCTGAGTCTGGGCTTCAGCTTCACGGAGGAGTTGGAATCAGGGCAGGGTAGGGTAGAGGGGGATGCCCCGCATCTGCCTTATGCCGGGGCTGCGCGGGCTCATCAATTTTCCTTTCTCCATCAGAATGTCATCATGGGAGGAGAGACAGAGATACACAGCGCAAAGTGAGAGGCACAGCCACTGCAATGCCAGCGAGTGCCTGTGTCCAGGAGGCAGGGAGCAGGCAGACGAAGGGGGGTAAGTTGCCAGCGCTGCACCTCAGGGCCCTGCGCGGGATCTCTGTCTCGCCCAGGACTCGAAGAAGAAGGACTGAGAACTAGAGCTCTGTGGGACAATCCCATGCCGCGGTCACTTTGTCCTCACAGCCATGAACCCCTTTGCTTCCACAGGCCATGGGAACTGCTCCTGTGCAGCCACTGCGGTGCCGAGGGCACCCACAGGCGATGCTCCTCTTTGGCAATCAGCACGGCCAGATGGGAGTGTGGCAGATGTGCTGGCCTGGGCACCGGTAAGAGGCAAAGCACCCGGCTGCCCTGGGGCTGGGGCCAGGCAAGGCCTGGCAGCGCGTGCCCAGGGTGGGCTGGGCAGAGCCTCTCTGCTCCAGGAGGGCTGGGGGCACCGCTCTGGTCTGTCCTGTCCCAGGCCTGGTGGCTGTGCCCTTGACCTTCCTGCTTCCCCTTACAGCCTCCAGTACCAGCTCGGCGCTCGCCAGACATACCACCGCCACCCAGGCAGGAGTGGGGACTTCCCAGGGCTCCCCGGCACCCGGGACCAGCAGCCCCAGCACCACCAGACAAGCAGCATCAAGCCTGTTGCATGGCTCCCCAGCACTCGAGAGCGGCAGCCGCTCCAGCCCACCTGGACCTGCCCACACACAAAACCGCTCCCCGTTGCAACATCGAGACAGGACGCCCTACAGCCATCCTAGGAGACAACGTGGGAGCAGCCACGAGCCAGCCCAAACTGCTGAGAACAGCACCCCCAGTGAGGCGGGGATGGGACCATCCCAGTGCTCGCTGGTACCCGAGACCAGCAGCTCCAGTACCGCCAGCCAGCTGCCATCGGGGTCCTCCGGCAGCTCCCCAGCACTCGTGAGCAGCAGCCGCTCCAGCCGCCCTGGGCCCATGCAGGTGCGAGATGGCTCCCGTGTGCAACGTCGGGCCCAAAATCCCTACACCCAGCCCAGAAGATGCCTTGAGAGCAGCCACGTGCCTGCACCAAGTGCTGAGAGGACAACACCCACTCAGGCGGTGCTGGGGCCATCCCACAGCTCCACAGCTCCTGAGACCAGCGGCCCCAGCACCACCAGCCAGCTGCCACTGGGGTCCTCCGGCGGCTCCCCAACGCTTGAGAGCGGCTCCAGCCCACCTGGGCCTGCCTGCACACGAAACCGCACCCGGTTACAACGTCAAGCCGGGACACCGTACAGCCATCCTAGGCAACAACATGGGAACAGCCGTGAGCCACCCGCAAGTGCTGAGAGCAGCACCCCCAGCCAGGCGTCGCTGAGACCATCCGAGAGCTCGCTGGCATGCAAGAACAGCAGCTCCAGCACCGCCAGCCAGCTGCCATCAGGGTCCTCCAGAGGCTCCCCAGAAGTTGAGAGCAGCAGCCACTCCAGCCACCCTGGGCTCATGCAGGTGCGAGATGGCTCCCGTGTGCAACGTCGGGCCCAAAATCCCAACAGCCAGCCCAGAAGACGCCGTGCCAGGAGCTGTGCACCCCCATCAAGTGCTGAGAGCAGCACACCCAGCCAGGCGGTGCTGGGGCTATCCCACAGCTCCACAGCTCCTGAGACCAGCGGCCCCAGCACCACCAGCCAGCTGCCACTGGGGTCCTCCGGCGGCTCCCCAACGCTTGAGAGCGGCTCCAGACCCACTGGGCCCGTGCGGGTTAGAGAAAGCTCCCGCCAGCAACGTCGGGCCCAAAATCCCTACAGCCGGCCCGGACGACGACACAGGACCAGCCGTGCGCCGTCCCCCAGTACTGGCCCTGATACCCCTCCACCAGCACAATAAAGTTGGCCGTTAATCTCAGCACTGGGAGATTCCACGCTCGTTTATCGGCTTCCTCCTCCTCTCCCCTCCTCCTGGGCCCACAGGGTTGTCCTCTCCCTGGGACTTTTCGCCTTCCCAGACCCCCCTCCTTGCGGGCTGGCCTTGGCCGGCTGCCAGGCACCATGGCCGTGCGCGTGGGGCCTTGCCAGCCCCGCAGCCTGCTCAGTTTTCCCGGGGGAAGCTCACACCCAGCCCTGGGACGGGGTGTCTCTGCCCCTGCCCCCGGAAGGCAGCGTGGCCCATGACGGCCCAGTTGTCGCTGCCGCCCATCTCCTGGCAATGTGGGCTACGCCTGCCCATCCAGCGTGGCCCTCGCAGTTCACTCCCCAACATGACGCGCCCTGGCCCCAGCGACTTTTGGCGCGCTTCAACTGTTTTGTTCTGAACAAGGCTCTAACCAGGTCCCATCCTCACTGCCTAGGTTGGATAGAATTGTGGCAAAGCTACTCTTCTTTAAATAGAAGTTCAGTGTCACGCCTGTATTTGTGACATGAAGATTTCTATAGACTGTGTTTGCACAGTAGCCAAAGCACTTTTCCCTTTGCCACGTTCCGAGTCCTGCTCCGTCACCCTCAAAGCAAAGAAGCTTTTCCTCACGTTCAGACGGAATTCCCTCTGCTCCAGTTTGTGCCCATTGCCTCTTGTCCCGTCACCAGGCACATCTGAAGAGAGCCTGGCCCCGTCCTCTTGGCACCCACCCTTTAGGTATTTATAGGCTTTGATGAGATCCCCGCTCTGTCTTCTCTTCTCCAGCCTAAACAGGCCCAGGTCTCTCAGCGTTTCCTCATCAGACAGATGGTCCAGTCCCTTGATCATCCTTGGAGCCCTGCGCTGGACTCTCTCCAGTAGTCCCTTGTCCTTCCAGAACTGGGGAGCCCCAAACTGGACACACTACTCCAGACGTGGCCTCACCGGGGGACAATAGATGGGAGGAGGATGACCTCCCTCGACCTGCTGGCCACGCTCTTTTTAATGCACCCCAGGATACCATTGGCCTTCTTGGCCACGAGGGCACATTGCTGGCAATGGTCAACTCATTGCCCACCAGGACTCCCAGGTCTCTCTCTCTCTGCAGAGATGCTTTCCAGCAGGTCAAGCCCTATCCTGTACCGCTGCAGGGAGTTATTCCTCCCGAGGTGCAGGACCCTACACTTGCCCTTGTTGAACTTCATTAGGTTCCTCTCCGCCCACCTCTCCAGCCTGTCCAGGTCTCGCTGAATGGTGGGTGGCACAGCCTTCTGGTGTGTCAGCCACTCCTCCCACTTTGGTGTCATATGACACAAACTGTTCCCCAACTGCATTGCTGCAGGACTAACTGAAGGCTTCCATCTTGCAGCATAAGCCAGGAAACCCTTTTTAATGGAGGTTGCAAGCACCTGGTAGGGACTTTCCTCCACAGAGTCCAGGAGAGTCAGGAGTCAGAGCACTGCCTGTTCTGGAGGGCTTGAGTCCCGTCATGTGCCCTTTAGGGCAAAAAACCTCAATGTGCTCTACGGGAGGGTAACTAGGGCCTGGGAAATGTCAGTCATCCAAAAGGGTTTCTCTGCTGTTGGAGACCAGCAAGTGCCTTTCTAGTGCAAGGAGGAGGAAAGAGTTAGTTGCCGAGTGACTGCTGACCAGCTCTATGGAAGTTGGTGGAGAGCTAGAAGGCAGAATCAAAGACTCGTGGGGATCAAAGCGTGAAGGAAACCATGTGGGGTGGCTGTCCAGATTTGAACAAGGCTCTGCTCTTCAGGCAAACTACGGTGGTCTTACGGTGTGTGCATGGAGTGCCTTCCTGAGAGGCCTTGATGCCGCGTAGAAGTTCATTCCTAGAAGTAGGGAGCAGCTGTCCTCTCTGAGGAAGGCGGGGGAACCCTGGAGACCCAGCAGACTTCTGTGCCAACAAAGAGGCAAATGAGGAAGGAAAGGAGGTACAGAGGGTGCGAAAGAGGACTCGGTGGCAGCACTTTGTCCTTCTATTCTTGACTGACGTGATTGGGAAGACAGAAGGTCTAGACGCGGCCAGAACAGGTCGTGCTCTTCGGGGAATGGGTTGCCACATGAGCTCCGAAAAAATCCCAAGCAATGGAGCTCAAACGGAGCTGGCCAAAGAGCTGTGGCCGTGCACAACCTTGCTGTGATCCGAGGTGCTCGTTCCCGGCACCCTTCACCTCTGTCGGCATCTCGTAACGGAGCTCTGTAATGCCCTGCCGCCAGAAGGCCGAGCGAAATCTGCAAAAGCCTGGTGAGAAGGAAACCCTGAGCACCAGCATTTGGCTTGGAAGGGGGCTGGCAAAAGAGGATGGCTGAGGACCCTCTCAAGGCAGGAGCTGAAGCCTGGGAAGCCTCTAGTCCCTCTCAGCAGTGTCAGCCAGCTACTACTGGAGAAGGCCTTCTTGGGGTTTCAGGTTTCTCTCTCTGCCCTGAATTGCATTTCGGACCCAGATTCTCCAATACTGGATTTCGCATTCCTTTCTTCCCTTTCTGGCTGCGCCTGAGACACCGTCTGGTTTTTGTCCTGGTGACACAGGAGAATTATTCACAGAAGTCATCGTTGTGGGGTTAACTGAAAGGGTTTTATTAACACTTAAGCGATGATCGAGTGGTAATCAATCGACGATTGAACGCAAATCAAATGGTGCTTAAGCAATAACTGAACTGTAGTGAGAATCATGGAATCATTTAGGTTGGAAAAGACCCTTCAGATTGTCGAGTCCAACCCTTAACCTAACACTAACAAGTCCACCACTAAACCATGTCCCAAAGCGCCACGTCTGCACATCTTTTAAACACCTCCGGAGGTGGTGCCTCAACCGCTTCCCTGGGCAGCCTGTTCCAGTGCTTGACAGCCCTCGGTCCATGGACCCAGCCTGTCCAGATCCCTCTGTAGAGCCTTTCTACCCTCAAACAGACCAACACTCCCACCCACTGCCTCCAAAGCTGCCCCGCAGCCACTTGCAGTTGCCTACCCCACCAAGGAAAGGCTCGCTCTGACTCTTTTTTGTTGCCATGGAAAAGGGCCTTTTCAGCTTGTGGTCCCACTGCTTTTTGTTCTGGAGGCAGCACGTCCCCAAAGTGCTAAGGAGTGCGAGAGAAGACGTTGGGCCAGCTGCGACATTGAAGTGCTCTCCTGCGGTCCTCTGCAGTGCCCCGGCAGCCTGCCGCACCTGAGCGGAGGGCCTGTGTGAGCCCGGGCCAGGCTCACCCGTGAAGCGGTGGCCGTCTCAGAGTGGGAGGCAGGTGGCCGCGGGCAGGTGGGTCCCTGTCCGTGGCTGGGGTGCGCCCAGGCCAGCGGTGCTGATGTCACGGTGGCCATTGTGACATGCGGTGCCAAGGCTATAAAAGGGCACCGGCCAGGCGTCAGTGCAACCTGGTGAGGTGAGGAGAGGGCAGGGGAGGGACGGGGCTGCCGAGGGAGGAGGGGGGCCCCACACCTCGGGGCTCTGGGCCTGGGCTGCAAGCTCCCCCGTGTCCTGTTTCTCCCTCAGGGTCAGCAGAGGAGCACTTGGAGAAGACAGCCCGGCGCTTCTGGGACTTGGACTCTCCATATAAACTCACTGTTGACGTGTGCCATGTCTGCAAGAAGGCAGAATTCGCCCGCAAGAAGGCGGAATGCGCCCGCAAGAAGGCAGAGTTCGCCCGCAAGAAGGCGGAATTCACCTGCAAGAAGGCGTAATTCGCCCGCAAGAAGGCGGAATTCGCCTGTAAGAAGGCAGAATTCGCCCGCAAGAAGGCGGAATTCGCCCGCAAGAAGGCGTAATTCGCCCGCAAGAAGGCGGAATTCGCCCGCAAGAAGGCGGAATTCGCCCACAAGAAGGCAAAATTCGCCCGCAAGAAGGCAGAATTCACCCGCAAGAAGGCGGAATGAGCTCGCAAGAAGGCGGAATGCCCCTGCCTCAACGCAACAGGGTGAGAGCAACGTGTCCCTCCCAGAGCCTGGCCCTCTGTGTGTGGCGGTGGTCCGCGTGGGGCCAAGAGCGGTGGCCGGGGGCGGCAGAAGCTGACCCCAGCGCCCCACGGCCGGGCCCCTCCATTCCTCAGCACACGGGGCCCAGGCTGGGCAGTGGGCACCTGCTGGGACAGCCCTGCCTGCAATGCCCCCTTCCTCCCTGCGGCCTCCAGCCCTGCCCGTCAGCCAGCTAGGCAGGGGCAGACGGGCCCCGGGGGGCAATCCCTCAGGGACGCGTCCCCCGGCCCCACAGAGGTGCTCATTCCCGGCGCCCTTTGCTCTCTCCCCTCCAGCGTGCATGCTGTGTCGCCGGGCAGAGGCCGACCCGGTTATCTGTGGGCAAAAGCTGAACAACCACGGGCTCTGTGCCCATGAGTTTTGCCTGGTGAGTTCCTCTGGGGCTCCCTCCAGCTCCCCGACAGGCAGTCCCTGCCTTCCTCTCCTCATCACCTCCTCATCTTTTTCTCTCCTGTAGTATTTTGCCAATGGCCTTTTTCCATATCGGGTCAACAACAGAGGACTCATGGGATTCCTCCTTGAGGATTTTTGGCATACAATCGAGCAAGCAGAACAGAAGGTGAGGACCTGACAAGAACAGGGAGATTTGTTCCAGGAGAGGCTTGCTGAAGCTTAGTCCAAACCCCAAGGGACAAATCCCAGCCCTCCCAAGCAGCTCTGGGACAAACCTCTTGCTCCCAGCAGCTCTGCAGAGGCTTCTCTTTGGCACAGCAGCCTCCTCCGCCAGGCGGATCTGCAGGCTGCAACCCAGCCTTGTCTCAATCCGCTGATGGGGGCTGCCGTGCTCTTTCCAGCACTGCTTCGTCTGTGGCGAGAACGGGGCCACCATCACCTGCTGGCACATGGGCTGCGACCGTAGCTTCCATCTCCCCTGCGCCACGGAGGGTGGATGTGTCACGCAGTTCCTTTTGGAGTACAGGTACCTCCTCTCCCCTCTTTGCCACCACCGGGGAAGGACCCAGCACTTCACACCTCACCCATCCCTTTCCTCTTCTCCCCAGGTCCTTCTGCTGGGAGCACCGCCCAGAGCAGGAAGTGGAGGTGGCTCCAGCGGAAGACACCACCTGCGTCGTCTGCCTGGACCCTGTGGAGGACAGAAAGTCCTATGGCACCATGGTGTGCCCAGTGTGCAAAAACGCCTGGTTCCACAGGGGCTGCATCCAGGTAGGAGTTGTACCCTTGCCCCCAGGGCACGGCAGGCGCTCAGCGTCAGCAGGGTATCACTCGGGCTCCTTATGTTCCCCCTGCAGGGTCAGGCTCTGCACGCCGGCATTACTTCTTTCCGGTGCCCGCTCTGCGGAGACAGGGATGCATTTCTCTCGGAAATGCTCACCATGGGGATCCGGATCCCCTTCAGGTTGGTGTCCTTCTGCCCGGTTCACAAGACAGGAGGGTGCAAGCGCTGTGCCGTGCCAGGGCCTGCCGCAGCAGTCCTGGCTCTCCGCTGTCCCCTGAGTCTGGGCTTCAGCTTCACAGAGGAGTTGGAATCAGGGCAGGGTAGGGTAGAGGGGGTATGCCCCGCGTCTGCCTTATGCCGGGGCTGTGCGGACTCATCAATTTTCCTTTCTCCATCAGAATGCCATCATGGGAGGACGGCCAGGCGTACGCAGCACAAACTGAGAGGCACAGCCGCTGCGACGCCAGCGAGTGCCTGTGTCCAGGAGGCAGGGAGCAGGCAGAGGAAGAGGGGTAAGTTGCCAGTGCTGCACCTCGGGGCCCTGCACAGGATCTCTGTCTCGCCCAGGACTCGAAGAAGAAGGACTGAGAACTAGAGCTCTGTGGGACAATCCCATGCCGCGGTCACTTTGTCCTCACAGCCATGAACCCCTTTGCTTCCACAGGCCATGGGAACTGCTCCTGTGCTGCTCCTGCGCTGCCGAGGGCACCCACAGGCGATGCTCCTCTTTGAGGAGCAGAACGGCCAGATGGGAGTGTGACAGCTGTGCTGGCCCGGGCACCGGTAAGAGGCAAAGCACCTGGCCAGGCAAGGCCTGCAGTGCGTGCCCAGGGTGGGCTGGGCAGAGCCTCTCTGCTCCAGGAGGGCTGGGGGCACCGCTCTGGCTTGTCCTGTCCCAGGCCTGGGTGCTGTGCCCTTGACCTTCCTGCTTCCCCTTGCAGCCACCCAGGCAGGAGTGGGGACTTCCCAGGGCTCCCCAGCACCCAGGACCAGCAGCCACAGCAGCACCAGATAGGCGGCATCAAGGCTGTCCCACGGCTTCCCAGCACCCGAGAGCGGCAGCCGCTCCAGCCCACCTGGGCCTGCCTGCACACGAAACCGCACCCGGTTACAACGTCAAGCCGGGACACCGTACAGCCATCCTAGGCAACAACATGGGAACAGCCGTGAGCCACCCGCAAGTGCTGAGAGCAGCACCCCCAGCCAGGCGTCGCTGAGACCATCCGAGAGCTCGCTGGCATGCAAGAACAGCAGCTCCAGCACCGCCAGCCAGCTGCCATCAGGGTCCTCCAGAGGCTCCCCAGAAGTTGAGAGCAGCAGCCACTCCAGCCACCCTGGGCTCATGCAGGTGCGAGATGGCTCCCGTGTGCAACGTCGGGCCCAAAATCCCAACAGCCAGCCCAGAAGACGCCGTGCCAGGAGCCGTGCACCCCCATCAAGTGCTGAGATCAGCACACCCAGCCAGGCGGTGCTGGGGCCATCCCACAGCTCCACAGCTCCTGAGACCAGCGGCCCCAGCACCACCAGCCAGCTGCCACTGGGGTCCTCCGGCGGCTCCCCAACGCTTGAGAGCGGCTCCAGACCCACTGGGCCCGTGCGGGTTAGAGAAAGCTCCCGCCAGCAACGTCGGGCCCAAAATCCCTACAGCCGGCCCGGACGACGACACAGGACCAGCCGTGCGCCGTCCCCCAGTACTGGCCCTGATACCCCTCCACCAGCACAATAAAGTTGGCCGTTAATCTCAGCACTGGGAGATTCCACGCTCGTTTATCGGCTTCCTCCTCCTCTCCCCTCCTCCTGGGCCCACAGGGTTGTCCTCTCCCTGGGACTTTTCGCCTTCCCAGACCCCCCTCCTTGCGGGCTGGCCTTGGCCGGCTGCCAGGCACCATGGCCGTGCGCGTGGGGCCTTGCCAGCCCCGCAGCCTGCTCAGTTTTCCCGGGGGAAGCTCACACCCAGCCCTGGGACAGGGTGTCTCTGCCCCTGCCCCCGGAAGGCAGCGTGGCCCATGACGGCCCAGTTGTCGCTGCCGCCCATCTCCTGGCAATGTGGGCTACGCCTGCCCATCCAGCGTGGCCCTCGCAGTTCACTCCCCAACATGACGCGCCCTGGCCCCAGCGACTTTTGGCGCGCTTCAACTGTTTTGTTCTGAACAAGGCTCTAACCAGGTCCCATCCTCACTGCCTAGGTTGGATAGAATTGTGGCAAAGCTACTCTTCTTTAAATAGAAGTTCAGTGTCACGCCTGTATTTGTGACATGAAGATTTCTATAGACTGTGTTTGCACAGTAGCCAAAGCACTTTTCCCTTTGCCACGTTCCGAGTCCTGCTCCGTCACCCTCAAAGCAAAGAAGCTTTTCCTCACGTTCAGACGGAATTCCCTCTGCTCCAGTTTGTGCCCATTGCCTCTTGTCCCGTCACCAGGCACATCTGAAGAGAGCCTGGCCCCGTCCTCTTGGCACCCACCCTTTAGGTATTTATAGGCTTTGATGAGATCCCCGCTCTGTCTTCTCTTCTCCAGCCTAAACAGGCCCAGGTCTCTCAGCGTTTCCTCATCAGACAGATGGTCCAGTCCCTTGATCATCCTTGGAGCCCTGCGCTGGACTCTCTCCAGTAGTCCCTTGTCCTTCCAGAACTGGGGAGCCCCAAACTGGACACACTACTCCAGACGTGGCCTCACCGGGGGACAATAGATGGGAGGAGGATGACCTCCCTCGACCTGCTGGCCACGCTCTTTTTAATGCACCCCAGGATACCATTGGCCTTCTTGGCCACGAGGGCACATTGCTGGCAATGGTCAACTCATTGCCCACCAGGACTCCCAGGTCTCTCTCTCTCTGCAGAGATGCTTTCCAGCAGGTCAAGCCCTATCCTGTACCGCTGCAGGGAGTTATTCCTCCCGAGGTGCAGGACCCTACACTTGCCCTTGTTGAACTTCATTAGGTTCCTCTCCGCCCACCTCTCCAGCCTGTCCAGGTCTCGCTGAATGGTGGGTGGCACAGCCTTCTGGTGTGTCAGCCACTCCTCCCACTTTGGTGTCATATGACACAAACTGTTCCCCAACTGCATTGCTGCAGGACTAACTGAAGGCTTCCATCTTGCAGCATAAGCCAGGAAACCCTTTTTAATGGAGGTTGCAAGCACCTGGTAGGGACTTTCCTCCACAGAGTCCAGGAGAGTCAGGAGTCAGAGCACTGCCTGTTCTGGAGGGCTTGAGTCCCGTCATGTGCCCTTTAGGGCAAAAAACCTCAATGTGCTCTACGGGAGGGTAACTAGGGCCTGGGAAATGTCAGTCATCCAAAAGGGTTTCTCTGCTGTTGGAGACCAGCAAGTGCCTTTCTAGTGCAAGGAGGAGGAAAGAGTTAGTTGCAGAGTGACTGCTGACCAGCTCTATGGAAGTTGGTGGAGAGCTAGAAGGCAGAATCAAAGACTCGTGGGGATCAAAGCGTGAAGGAAACCATGTGGGGTGGCTGTCCAGATTTGAACAAGGCTCTGCTCTTCAGGCAAACTACGGTGGTCTTACGGTGTGTGCATGGAGTGCCTTCCTGAGAGGCCTTGATGCCGCGTAGAAGTTCATTCCTAGAAGTAGGGAGCAGCTGTCCTCTCTGAGGAAGGCGGGGGAACCCTGGAGACCCAGCAGACTTCTGTGCCAACAAAGAGGCAAATGAGGAAGGAAAGGAGGTACAGAGGGTGCGAAAGAGGACTCGGTGGCAGCACTTTGTCCTTCTATTCTTGACTGACGTGATTGGGAAGACAGAAGGTCTAGACGCGGCCAGAACAGGTCGTGCTCTTCGGGGAATGGGTTGCCACATGAGCTCCGAAAAAATCCCAAGCAATGGAGCTCAAACGGAGCTGGCCAAAGAGCTGTGGCCGTGCACAACCTTGCTGTGATCCGAGGTGCTCGTTCCCGGCACCCTTCACCTCTGTCGGCATCTCGTAACGGAGCTCTGTAATGCCCTGCCGCCAGAAGGCCGAGCGAAATCTGCAAAAGCCTGGTGAGAAGGAAACCCTGAGCACCAGCATTTGGCTTGGAAGGGGGCTGGCAAAAGAGGATGGCTGAGGACCCTCTCAAGGCAGGAGCTGAAGCCTGGGAAGCCTCTAGTCCCTCTCAGCAGTGTCAGCCAGCTACTACTGGAGAAGGCCTTCTTGGGGTTTCAGGTTTCTCTCTCTGCCCTGAATTGCATTTCGGACCCAGATTCTCCAATACTGGATTTCGCATTCCTTTCTTCCCTTTCTGGCTGCGCCTGAGACACCGTCTGGTTTTTGTCCTGGTGACACAGGAGAATTATTCACAGAAGTCATCGTTGTGGGGTTAACTGAAAGGGTTTTATTAACACTTAAGCGATGATCGAGTGGTAATCAATCGACGATTGAACGCAAATCAAATGGTGCTTAAGCAATAACTGAACTGTAGTGAGAATCATGGAATCATTTAGGTTGGAAAAGACCCTTCAGATTGTCGAGTCCAACCCTTAACCTAACACTAACAAGTCCACCACTAAACCATGTCCCAAAGCGCCACGTCTGCACATCTTTTAAACACCTCCGGAGGTGGTGCCTCAACCGCTTCCCTGGGCAGCCTGTTCCAGTGCTTGACAGCCCTCGGTCCATGGACCCAGCCTGTCCAGATCCCTCTGTAGAGCCTTTCTACCCTCAAACAGACCAACACTCCCACCCACTGCCTCCAAAGCTGCCCCGCAGCCACTTGCAGTTGCCTACCCCACCAAGGAAAGGCTCGCTCTGACTCTTTTTTGTTGCCATGGAAAAGGGCCTTTTCAGCTTGTGGTCCCACTGCTTTTTGTTCTGGAGGCAGCACGTCCCCAAAGTGCTAAGGAGTGCGAGAGAAGACGTTGGGCCAGCTGCGACATTGAAGTGCTCTCCTGCGGTCCTCTGCAGTGCCCCGGCAGCCTGCCGCACCTGAGCGGAGGGCCTGTGTGAGCCCGGGCCAGGCTCACCCGTGAAGCGGTGGCCGTCTCAGAGTGGGAGGCAGGTGGCCGCGGGCAGGTGGGTCCCTGTCCGTGGCTGGGGTGCGCCCAGGCCAGCGGTGCTGATGTCACGGTGGCCATTGTGACATGCGGTGCCAAGGCTATAAAAGGGCACCGGCCAGGCGTCAGTGCAACCTGGTGAGGTGAGGAGAGGGCAGGGGAGGGACGGGGCTGCTGAGGGAGGAGGGGGGCCCCAGACCTCGGGGCTCTGGGCCTGGGCTGCAAGCTCCCCCGTGTCCTGTTTCTCCCTCAGGGTCAGCAGAGGAGCACTTGGAGAAGACAGCCCGGCGCTTCTGGGACTTGGACTCTCCATATAAACTCACTGTTGACGTGTGCCATGTCTGCAAGAAGGCAGAATTCGCCCGCAAGAAGGCGGAATGCGCCCGCAAGAAGGCAGAGTTCGCCCGCAAGAAGGCGGAATTCACCTGCAAGAAGGCGTAATTCGCCCGCAAGAAGGCGGAATTCGCCTGTAAGAAGGCAGAATTCGCCCGCAAGAAGGCGGAATTCGCCCGCAAGAAGGCGTAATTCGCCCGCAAGAAGGCGGAATTCGCCCGCAAGAAGGCAAAATTCGCCCGCAAGAAGGCAGAATTCACCCGCAAGAAGGCGGAATGAGCTCGCAAGAAGGCGGAATGCCCCTGCCTCAACGCAACAGGGTGAGAGCAACGTGTCCCTCCCAGAGCCTGGCCCTCTGTGTGTGGCGGTGGTCCGCGTGGGGCCAAGAGCGGTGGCCGGGGGCGGCAGAAGCTGACCCCAGCGCCCCACGGCCGGGCCCCTCCATTCCTCAGCACACGGGGCCCAGGCTGGGCAGTGGGCATCTGCTGGGACAGCCCTGCCTGCAATGCCCCCTTCCTCCCTGCGGCCTCCAGCCCTGCCCGTCAGCCAGCTAGGCAGGGGCAGACGGGCCCCGGGGGGCAATCCCTCAGGGACGCGTCCCCCGGCCCCACAGAGGTGCTCATTCCCGGCGCCCTTTGCTCTCTCCCCTCCAGCGTGCATGCTGTGTCGCCGGGCAGAGGCCGACCCGGTTATCTGTGGGCAAAAGCTGAACAACCACGGGCTCTGTGCCCATGAGTTTTGCCTGGTGAGTTCCTCTGGGGCTCCCTCCAGCTCCCCGACAGGCAGTCCCTGCCTTCCTCTCCTCATCACCTCCTCATCTTTTTCTCTCCTGTAGTATTTTGCCAATGGCCTTTTTCCATATCGGGTCAACAACAGAGGACTCATGGGATTCCTCCTTGAGGATTTTTGGCATACAATCGAGCAAGCAGAACAGAAGGTGAGGACCTGACAAGAACAGGGAGATTTGTTCCAGGAGAGGCTTGCTGAAGCTTAGTCCAAACCCCAAGGGACAAATCCCAGCCCTCCCAAGCAGCTCTGGGACAAACCTCTTGCTCCCAGCAGCTCTGCAGAGGCTTCTCTTTGGCACAGCAGCCTCCTCCGCCAGGCGGATCTGCAGGCTGCAACCCAGCCTTGTCTCAATCCGCTGATGGGGGCTGCCGTGCTCTTTCCAGCACTGCTTCGTCTGTGGCGAGAACGGGGCCACCATCACCTGCTGGCACATGGGCTGCGACCGTAGCTTCCATCTCCCCTGCGCCACGGAGGGTGGATGTGTCACGCAGTTCCTTTTGGAGTACAGGTACCTCCTCTCCCCTCTTTGCCACCACCGGGGAAGGACCCAGCACTTCACACCTCACCCATCCCTTTCCTCTTCTCCCCAGGTCCTTCTGCTGGGAGCACCGCCCAGAGCAGGAAGTGGAGGTGGCTCCAGCGGAAGACACCACCTGCGTCGTCTGCCTGGACCCTGTGGAGGACAGAAAGTCCTATGGCACCATGGTGTGCCCAGTGTGCAAAAACGCCTGGTTCCACAGGGGCTGCATCCAGGTAGGAGTTGTACCCTTGCCCCCAGGGCACGGCAGGCGCTCAGCGTCAGCAGGGTATCACTCGGGCTCCTTATGTTCCCCCTGCAGGGTCAGGCTCTGCACGCCGGCATTACTTCTTTCCGGTGCCCGCTCTGCGGAGACAGGGATGCATTTCTCTCGGAAATGCTCACCATGGGGATCCGGATCCCCTTCAGGTTGGTGTCCTTCTGCCCGGTTCACAAGACAGGAGGGTGCAAGCGCTGTGCCGTGCCAGGGCCTGCCGCAGCAGTCCTGGCTCTCCGCTGTCCCCTGAGTCTGGGCTTCAGCTTCACAGAGGAGTTGGAATCAGGGCAGGGTAGGGTAGAGGGGGTATGCCCCGCGTCTGCCTTATGCCGGGGCTGTGCGGACTCATCAATTTTCCTTTCTCCATCAGAATGCCATCATGGGAGGACGGCCAGGCGTACGCAGCACAAACTGAGAGGCACAGCCGCTGCGACGCCAGCAAGTGCCTGTGTCCAGGAGGCAGGGAGCAGGCAGAGGAAGAGGGGTAAGTTGCCAGTGCTGCACCTCGGGGCCCTGCACAGGATCTCTGTCTCGCCCAGGACTCGAAGAAGAAGGACTGAGAACTAGAGCTCTGTGGGACAATCCCATGCCGCGGTCACTTTGTCCTCACAGCCATGAACCCCTTTGCTTCCACAGGCCATGGGAACTGCTCCTGTGCTGCTCCTGCGCTGCCGAGGGCACCCACAGGCGATGCTCCTCTTTGAGGAGCAGAACGGCCAGATGGGAGTGTGACAGCTGTGCTGGCCCGGGCACCGGTAAGAGGCAAAGCACCTGGCCAGGCAAGGCCTGCAGTGCGTGCCCAGGGTGGGCTGGGCAGAGCCTCTCTGCTCCAGGAGGGCTGGGGGCACCGCTCTGGCTTGTCCTGTCCCAGGCCTGGGTGCTGTGCCCTTGACCTTCCTGCTTCCCCTTGCAGCCACCCAGGCAGGAGTGGGGACTTCCCAGGGCTCCCCAGCACCCAGGACCAGCAGCCACAGCAGCACCAGATAGGCGGCATCAAGGCTGTCCCACGGCTTCCCAGCACCCGAGAGCGGCAGCCGCTCCAGCCCACCTGGGCCTGCCTGCACACGAAACCGCACCCGGTTACAACGTCAAGCCGGGACACCGTACAGCCATCCTAGGCAACAACATGGGAACAGCCGTGAGCCACCCGCAAGTGCTGAGAGCAGCACCCCCAGCCAGGCGTCGCTGAGACCATCCGAGAGCTCGCTGGCATGCAAGAACAGCAGCTCCAGCACCGCCAGCCAGCTGCCATCAGGGTCCTCCAGAGGCTCCCCAGAAGTTGAGAGCAGCAGCCACTCCAGCCACCCTGGGCTCATGCAGGTGCGAGATGGCTCCCGTGTGCAACGTCGGGCCCAAAATCCCAACAGCCAGCCCAGAAGACGCCGTGCCAGGAGCCGTGCACCCCCATCAAGTGCTGAGATCAGCACACCCAGCCAGGCGGTGCTGGGGCCATCCCACAGCTCCACAGCTCCTGAGACCAGCGGCCCCAGCACCACCAGCCAGCTGCCACTGGGGTCCTCCGGCGGCTCCCCAACGCTTGAGAGCGGCTCCAGACCCACTGGGCCCGTGCGGGTTAGAGAAAGCTCCCGCCAGCAACGTCGGGCCCAAAATCCCTACAGCCGGCCCGGACGACGACACAGGACCAGCCGTGCGCCGTCCCCCAGTACTGGCCCTGATACCCCTCCACCAGCACAATAAAGTTGGCCGTTAATCTCAGCACTGGGAGATTCCACGCTCGTTTATCGGCTTCCTCCTCCTCTCCCCTCCTCCTGGGCCCACAGGGTTGTCCTCTCCCTGGGACTTTTCGCCTTCCCAGACCCCCCTCCTTGCGGGCTGGCCTTGGCCGGCTGCCAGGCACCATGGCCGTGCGCGTGGGGCCTTGCCAGCCCCGCAGCCTGCTCAGTTTTCCCGGGGGAAGCTCACACCCAGCCCTGGGACGGGGTGTCTCTGCCCCTGCCCCCGGAAGGCAGCGTGGCCCATGACGGCCCAGTTGTCGCTGCCGCCCATCTCCTGGCAATGTGGGCTACGCCTGCCCATCCAGCGTGGCCCTCGCAGTTCACTCCCCAACATGACGCGCCCTGGCCCCAGCGACTTTTGGCGCGCTTCAACTGTTTTGTTCTGAACAAGGCTCTAACCAGGTCCCATCCTCACTGCCTAGGTTGGATAGAATTGTGGCAAAGCTACTCTTCTTTAAATAGAAGTTCAGTGTCACGCCTGTATTTGTGACATGAAGATTTCTATAGACTGTGTTTGCACAGTAGCCAAAGCACTTTTCCCTTTGCCACGTTCCGAGTCCTGCTCCGTCACCCTCAAAGCAAAGAAGCTTTTCCTCACGTTCAGACGGAATTCCCTCTGCTCCAGTTTGTGCCCATTGCCTCTTGTCCCGTCACCAGGCACATCTGAAGAGAGCCTGGCCCCGTCCTCTTGGCACCCACCCTTTAGGTATTTATAGGCTTTGATGAGATCCCCGCTCTGTCTTCTCTTCTCCAGCCTAAACAGGCCCAGGTCTCTCAGCGTTTCCTCATCAGACAGATGGTCCAGTCCCTTGATCATCCTTGGAGCCCTGCGCTGGACTCTCTCCAGTAGTCCCTTGTCCTTCCAGAACTGGGGAGCCCCAAACTGGACACACTACTCCAGACGTGGCCTCACCGGGGGACAATAGATGGGAGGAGGATGACCTCCCTCGACCTGCTGGCCACGCTCTTTTTAATGCACCCCAGGATACCATTGGCCTTCTTGGCCACGAGGGCACATTGCTGGCAATGGTCAACTCATTGCCCACCAGGACTCCCAGGTCTCTCTCTCTCTGCAGAGATGCTTTCCAGCAGGTCAAGCCCTATCCTGTACCGCTGCAGGGAGTTATTCCTCCCGAGGTGCAGGACCCTACACTTGCCCTTGTTGAACTTCATTAGGTTCCTCTCCGCCCACCTCTCCAGCCTGTCCAGGTCTCGCTGAATGGTGGGTGGCACAGCCTTCTGGTGTGTCAGCCACTCCTCCCACTTTGGTGTCATATGACACAAACTGTTCCCCAACTGCATTGCTGCAGGACTAACTGAAGGCTTCCATCTTGCAGCATAAGCCAGGAAACCCTTTTTAATGGAGGTTGCAAGCACCTGGTAGGGACTTTCCTCCACAGAGTCCAGGAGAGTCAGGAGTCAGAGCACTGCCTGTTCTGGAGGGCTTGAGTCCCGTCATGTGCCCTTTAGGGCAAAAAACCTCAATGTGCTCTACGGGAGGGTAACTAGGGCCTGGGAAATGTCAGTCATCCAAAAGGGTTTCTCTGCTGTTGGAGACCAGCAAGTGCCTTTCTAGTGCAAGGAGGAGGAAAGAGTTAGTTGCAGAGTGACTGCTGACCAGCTCTATGGAAGTTGGTGGAGAGCTAGAAGGCAGAATCAAAGACTCGTGGGGATCAAAGCGTGAAGGAAACCATGTGGGGTGGCTGTCCAGATTTGAACAAGGCTCTGCTCTTCAGGCAAACTACGGTGGTCTTACGGTGTGTGCATGGAGTGCCTTCCTGAGAGGCCTTGATGCCGCGTAGAAGTTCATTCCTAGAAGTAGGGAGCAGCTGTCCTCTCTGAGGAAGGCGGGGGAACCCTGGAGACCCAGCAGACTTCTGTGCCAACAAAGAGGCAAATGAGGAAGGAAAGGAGGTACAGAGGGTGCGAAAGAGGACTCGGTGGCAGCACTTTGTCCTTCTATTCTTGACTGACGTGATTGGGAAGACAGAAGGTCTAGACGCGGCCAGAACAGGTCGTGCTCTTCGGGGAATGGGTTGCCACATGAGCTCCGAAAAAATCCCAAGCAATGGAGCTCAAACGGAGCTGGCCAAAGAGCTGTGGCCGTGCACAACCTTGCTGTGATCTGAGGTGCTCGTTCCCGGCACCCTTCACCTCTGTCGGCATCTCGTAACGGAGCTCTGTAATGCCCTGCCGCCAGAAGGCCGAGCGAAATCTGCAAAAGCCTGGTGAGAAGGAAACCCTGAGCACCAGCATTTGGCTTGGAAGGGGGCTGGCAAAAGAGGATGGCTGAGGACCCTCTCAAGGCAGGAGCTGAAGCCTGGGAAGCCTCTAGTCCCTCTCAGCAGTGTCAGCCAGCTACTACTGGAGAAGGCCTTCTTGGGGTTTCAGGTTTCTCTCTCTGCCCTGAATTGCATTTCGGACCCAGATTCTCCAATACTGGATTTCGCATTCCTTTCTTCCCTTTCTGGCTGCGCCTGAGACACCGTCTGGTTTTTGTCCTGGTGACACAGGAGAATTATTCACAGAAGTCATCGTTGTGGGGTTAACTGAAAGGGTTTTATTAACACTTAAGCGATGATCGAGTGGTAATCAATCGACGATTGAACGCAAATCAAATGGTGCTTAAGCAATAACTGAACTGTAGTGAGAATCATGGAATCATTTAGGTTGGAAAAGACCCTTCAGATTGTCGAGTCCAACCCTTAACCTAACACTAACAAGTCCACCACTAAACCATGTCCCAAAGCGCCACGTCTGCACATCTTTTAAACACCTCCGGAGGTGGTGCCTCAACCGCTTCCCTGGGCAGCCTGTTCCAGTGCTTGACAGCCCTCGGTCCATGGACCCAGCCTGTCCAGATCCCTCTGTAGAGCCTTTCTACCCTCAAACAGACCAACACTCCCACCCACTGCCTCCAAAGCTGCCCCGCAGCCACTTGCAGTTGCCTACCCCACCAAGGAAAGGCTCGCTCTGACTCTTTTTTGTTGCCATGGAAAAGGGCCTTTTCAGCTTGTGGTCCCACTGCTTTTTGTTCTGGAGGCAGCACGTCCCCAAAGTGCTAAGGAGTGCGAGAGAAGACGTTGGGCCAGCTGCGACATTGAAGTGCTCTCCTGCGGTCCTCTGCAGTGCCCCGGCAGCCTGCCGCACCTGAGCGGAGGGCCTGTGTGAGCCCGGGCCAGGCTCACCCGTGAAGCGGTGGCCGTCTCAGAGTGGGAGGCAGGTGGCCGCGGGCAGGTGGGTCCCTGTCCGTGGCTGGGGTGCGCCCAGGCCAGCGGTGCTGATGTCACGGTGGCCATTGTGACATGCGGTGCCAAGGCTATAAAAGGGCACCGGCCAGGCGTCAGTGCAACCTGGTGAGGTGAGGAGAGGGCAGGGGAGGGACGGGGCTGCCGAGGGAGGAGGGGGGCCCCACACCTCGGGGCTCTGGGCCTGGGCTGCAAGCTCCCCCGTGTCCTGTTTCTCCCTCAGGGTCAGCAGAGGAGCACTTGGAGAAGACAGCCCGGCGCTTCTGGGACTTGGACTCTCCATATAAACTCACTGTTGACGTGTGCCATGTCTGCAAGAAGGCAGAATTCGCCCGCAAGAAGGCGGAATGCGCCTGCAAGAAGGCAGAGTTCGCCCGCAAGAAGGCGGAATTCACCTGCAAGAAGGCGTAATTCGCCCGCAAGAAGGCGGAATTCGCCTGTAAGAAGGCAGAATTCGCCCGCAAGAAGGCGGAATTCGCCCGCAAGAAGGCGTAATTCGCCCGCAAGAAGGCGGAATTCGCCCGCAAGAAGGCGGAATTCGCCCACAAGAAGGCAAAATTCGCCCGCAAGAAGGCAGAATTCACCCGCAAGAAGGCGGAATGAGCTCGCAAGAAGGCGGAATGCCCCTGCCTCAACGCAACAGGGTGAGAGCAACGTGTCCCTCCCAGAGCCTGGCCCTCTGTGTGTGGCGGTGGTCCGCGTGGGGCCAAGAGCGGTGGCCGGGGGCGGCAGAAGCTGACCCCAGCGCCCCACGGCCGGGCCCCTCCATTCCTCAGCACACGGGGCCCAGGCTGGGCAGTGGGCATCTGCTGGGACAGCCCTGCCTGCAATGCCCCCTTCCTCCCTGCGGCCTCCAGCCCTGCCCGTCAGCCAGCTAGGCAGGGGCAGACGGGCCCCGGGGGGCAATCCCTCAGGGACGCGTCCCCCGGCCCCACAGAGGTGCTCATTCCCGGCGCCCTTTGCTCTCTCCCCTCCAGCGTGCATGCTGTGTCGCCGGGCAGAGGCCGACCCGGTTATCTGTGGGCAAAAGCTGAACAACCACGGGCTCTGTGCCCATGAGTTTTGCCTGGTGAGTTCCTCTGGGGCTCCCTCCAGCTCCCCGACAGGCAGTCCCTGCCTTCCTCTCCTCATCACCTCCTCATCTTTTTCTCTCCTGTAGTATTTTGCCAATGGCCTTTTTCCATATCGGGTCAACAACAGAGGACTCATGGGATTCCTCCTTGAGGATTTTTGGCATACAATCGAGCAAGCAGAACAGAAGGTGAGGACCTGACAAGAACAGGGAGATTTGTTCCAGGAGAGGCTTGCTGAAGCTTAGTCCAAACCCCAAGGGACAAATCCCAGCCCTCCCAAGCAGCTCTGGGACAAACCTCTTGCTCCCAGCAGCTCTGCAGAGGCTTCTCTTTGGCACAGCAGCCTCCTCCGCCAGGCGGATCTGCAGGCTGCAACCCAGCCTTGTCTCAATCCGCTGATGGGGGCTGCCGTGCTCTTTCCAGCACTGCTTCGTCTGTGGCGAGAACGGGGCCACCATCACCTGCTGGCACATGGGCTGCGACCGTAGCTTCCATCTCCCCTGCGCCACGGAGGGTGGATGTGTCACGCAGTTCCTTTTGGAGTACAGGTACCTCCTCTCCCCTCTTTGCCACCACCGGGGAAGGACCCAGCACTTCACACCTCACCCATCCCTTTCCTCTTCTCCCCAGGTCCTTCTGCTGGGAGCACCGCCCAGAGCAGGAAGTGGAGGTGGCTCCAGCGGAAGACACCACCTGCGTCGTCTGCCTGGACCCTGTGGAGGACAGAAAGTCCTATGGCACCATGGTGTGCCCAGTGTGCAAAAACGCCTGGTTCCACAGGGGCTGCATCCAGGTAGGAGTTGTACCCTTGCCCCCAGGGCACGGCAGGCGCTCAGCGTCAGCAGGGTATCACTCGGGCTCCTTATGTTCCCCCTGCAGGGTCAGGCTCTGCACGCCGGCATTACTTCTTTCCGGTGCCCGCTCTGCGGAGACAGGGATGCATTTCTCTCGGAAATGCTCACCATGGGGATCCGGATCCCCTTCAGGTTGGTGTCCTTCTGCCCGGTTCACAAGACAGGAGGGTGCAAGCGCTGTGCCGTGCCAGGGCCTGCCGCAGCAGTCCTGGCTCTCCGCTGTCCCCTGAGTCTGGGCTTCAGCTTCACAGAGGAGTTGGAATCAGGGCAGGGTAGGGTAGAGGGGGTATGCCCCGCGTCTGCCTTATGCCGGGGCTGTGCGGACTCATCAATTTTCCTTTCTCCATCAGAATGCCATCATGGGAGGACGGCCAGGCGTACGCAGCACAAACTGAGAGGCACAGCCGCTGCGACGCCAGCAAGTGCCTGTGTCCAGGAGGCAGGGAGCAGGCAGAGGAAGAGGGGTAAGTTGCCAGTGCTGCACCTCGGGGCCCTGCACAGGATCTCTGTCTCGCCCAGGACTCGAAGAAGAAGGACTGAGAACTAGAGCTCTGTGGGACAATCCCATGCCGCGGTCACTTTGTCCTCACAGCCATGAACCCCTTTGCTTCCACAGGCCATGGGAACTGCTCCTGTGCTGCTCCTGCGCTGCCGAGGGCACCCACAGGCGATGCTCCTCTTTGAGGAGCAGAACGGCCAGATGGGAGTGTGACAGCTGTGCTGGCCCGGGCACCGGTAAGAGGCAAAGCACCTGGCCAGGCAAGGCCTGCAGTGCGTGCCCAGGGTGGGCTGGGCAGAGCCTCTCTGCTCCAGGAGGGCTGGGGGCACCGCTCTGGCTTGTCCTGTCCCAGGCCTGGGTGCTGTGCCCTTGACCTTCCTGCTTCCCCTTGCAGCCTCCAGTACCAGCTCGGCGCTCGCCAGCTCCAGCACTGCCACCCAGGCAGGAGTGGGGACTTCCCAGGGCTCCCCAGCACCCAGGACCAGCAGCCGCAGCAGCACCAGATAGGCGGCATCAAGGCTGTCCCACGGCTTCCCAGCACCCGAGAGCGGCAGCCGCTCCAGCCCACCTGGGCCTGCCTGCACACGAAACCGCACCCAGTTACAACGTCAAGCCGGGACACCGTACAGCCATCCTAGGCGACAACATGGGAACAGCCGTGAGCCACCCGCAAGTGCTGAGAGCAGCACCCCCAGCCAGGCGTCGCTGAGACCATCCGAGAGCTCGCTGGCATGCAAGAACAGCAGCTCCAGCACCGCCAGCCAGCTGCCATCAGGGTCCTCCAGAGGCTCCCCAGAAGTTGAGAGCAGCAGCCACTCCAGCCACCCTGGGCTCATGCAGGTGCGAGATGGCTCCCGTGTGCAACGTCGGGCCCAAAATCCCAACAGCCAGCCCAGAAGACGCCGTGCCAGGAGCCGTGCACCCCCATCAAGTGCTGAGATCAGCACACCCAGCCAGGCGGTGCTGGGGCCATCCCACAGCTCCACAGCTCCTGAGACCAGCGGCCCCAGCACCACCAGCCAGCTGCCACTGGGGTCCTCCGGCGGCTCCCCAACGCTTGAGAGCGGCTCCAGACCCACTGGGCCCGTGCGGGTTAGAGAAAGCTCCCGCCAGCAACGTCGGGCCCAAAATCCCTACAGCCGGCCCGGACGACGACACAGGACCAGCCGTGCGCCGTCCCCCAGTACTGGCCCTGATACCCCTCCACCAGCACAATAAAGTTGGCCGTTAATCTCAGCACTGGGAGATTCCACGCTCGTTTATCGGCTTCCTCCTCCTCTCCCCTCCTCCTGGGCCCACAGGGTTGTCCTCTCCCTGGGACTTTTCGCCTTCCCAGACCCCCCTCCTTGCGGGCTGGCCTTGGCCGGCTGCCAGGCACCATGGCCGTGCGCGTGGGGCCTTGCCAGCCCCGCAGCCTGCTCAGTTTTCCCGGGGGAAGCTCACACCCAGCCCTGGGACGGGGTGTCTCTGCCCCTGCCCCCGGAAGGCAGCGTGGCCCATGACGGCCCAGTTGTCGCTGCCGCCCATCTCCTGGCAATGTGGGCTACGCCTGCCCATCCAGCGTGGCCCTCGCAGTTCACTCCCCAACATGACGCGCCCTGGCCCCAGCGACTTTTGGCGCGCTTCAACTGTTTTGTTCTGAACAAGGCTCTAACCAGGTCCCATCCTCACTGCCTAGGTTGGATAGAATTGTGGCAAAGCTACTCTTCTTTAAATAGAAGTTCAGTGTCACGCCTGTATTTGTGACATGAAGATTTCTATAGACTGTGTTTGCACAGTAGCCAAAGCACTTTTCCCTTTGCCACGTTCCGAGTCCTGCTCCGTCACCCTCAAAGCAAAGAAGCTTTTCCTCACGTTCAGACGGAATTCCCTCTGCTCCAGTTTGTGCCCATTGCCTCTTGTCCCGTCACCAGGCACATCTGAAGAGAGCCTGGCCCCGTCCTCTTGGCACCCACCCTTTAGGTATTTATAGGCTTTGATGAGATCCCCGCTCTGTCTTCTCTTCTCCAGCCTAAACAGGCCCAGGTCTCTCAGCGTTTCCTCATCAGACAGATGGTCCAGTCCCTTGATCATCCTTGGAGCCCTGCGCTGGACTCTCTCCAGTAGTCCCTTGTCCTTCCAGAACTGGGGAGCCCCAAACTGGACACACTACTCCAGACGTGGCCTCACCGGGGGACAATAGATGGGAGGAGGATGACCTCCCTCGACCTGCTGGCCACGCTCTTTTTAATGCACCCCAGGATACCATTGGCCTTCTTGGCCACGAGGGCACATTGCTGGCAATGGTCAACTCATTGCCCACCAGGACTCCCAGGTCTCTCTCTCTCTGCAGAGATGCTTTCCAGCAGGTCAAGCCCTATCCTGTACCGCTGCAGGGAGTTATTCCTCCCGAGGTGCAGGACCCTACACTTGCCCTTGTTGAACTTCATTAGGTTCCTCTCCGCCCACCTCTCCAGCCTGTCCAGGTCTCGCTGAATGGTGGGTGGCACAGCCTTCTGGTGTGTCAGCCACTCCTCCCACTTTGGTGTCATATGACACAAACTGTTCCCCAACTGCATTGCTGCAGGACTAACTGAAGGCTTCCATCTTGCAGCATAAGCCAGGAAACCCTTTTTAATGGAGGTTGCAAGCACCTGGTAGGGACTTTCCTCCACAGAGTCCAGGAGAGTCAGGAGTCAGAGCACTGCCTGTTCTGGAGGGCTTGAGTCCCGTCATGTGCCCTTTAGGGCAAAAAACCTCAATGTGCTCTACGGGAGGGTAACTAGGGCCTGGGAAATGTCAGTCATCCAAAAGGGTTTCTCTGCTGTTGGAGACCAGCAAGTGCCTTTCTAGTGCAAGGAGGAGGAAAGAGTTAGTTGCCGAGTGACTGCTGACCAGCTCTATGGAAGTTGGTGGAGAGCTAGAAGGCAGAATCAAAGACTCGTGGGGATCAAAGCGTGAAGGAAACCATGTGGGGTGGCTGTCCAGATTTGAACAAGGCTCTGCTCTTCAGGCAAACTACGGTGGTCTTACGGTGTGTGCATGGAGTGCCTTCCTGAGAGGCCTTGATGCCGCGTAGAAGTTCATTCCTAGAAGTAGGGAGCAGCTGTCCTCTCTGAGGAAGGCGGGGGAACCCTGGAGACCCAGCAGACTTCTGTGCCAACAAAGAGGCAAATGAGGAAGGAAAGGAGGTACAGAGGGTGCGAAAGAGGACTCGGTGGCAGCACTTTGTCCTTCTATTCTTGACTGACGTGATTGGGAAGACAGAAGGTCTAGACGCGGCCAGAACAGGTCGTGCTCTTCGGGGAATGGGTTGCCACATGAGCTCCGAAAAAATCCCAAGCAATGGAGCTCAAACGGAGCTGGCCAAAGAGCTGTGGCCGTGCACAACCTTGCTGTGATCCGAGGTGCTCGTTCCCGGCACCCTTCACCTCTGTCGGCATCTCGTAACGGAGCTCTGTAATGCCCTGCCGCCAGAAGGCCGAGCGAAATCTGCAAAAGCCTGGTGAGAAGGAAACCCTGAGCACCAGCATTTGGCTTGGAAGGGGGCTGGCAAAAGAGGATGGCTGAGGACCCTCTCAAGGCAGGAGCTGAAGCCTGGGAAGCCTCTAGTCCCTCTCAGCAGTGTCAGCCAGCTACTACTGGAGAAGGCCTTCTTGGGGTTTCAGGTTTCTCTCTCTGCCCTGAATTGCATTTCGGACCCAGATTCTCCAATACTGGATTTCGCATTCCTTTCTTCCCTTTCTGGCTGCGCCTGAGACACCGTCTGGTTTTTGTCCTGGTGACACAGGAGAATTATTCACAGAAGTCATCGTTGTGGGGTTAACTGAAAGGGTTTTATTAACACTTAAGCGATGATCGAGTGGTAATCAATCGACGATTGAACGCAAATCAAATGGTGCTTAAGCAATAACTGAACTGTAGTGAGAATCATGGAATCATTTAGGTTGGAAAAGACCCTTCAGATTGTCGAGTCCAACCCTTAACCTAACACTAACAAGTCCACCACTAAACCATGTCCCAAAGCGCCACGTCTGCACATCTTTTAAACACCTCCGGAGGTGGTGCCTCAACCGCTTCCCTGGGCAGCCTGTTCCAGTGCTTGACAGCCCTCGGTCCATGGACCCAGCCTGTCCAGATCCCTCTGTAGAGCCTTTCTACCCTCAAACAGACCAACACTCCCACCCACTGCCTCCAAAGCTGCCCCGCAGCCACTTGCAGTTGCCTACCCCACCAAGGAAAGGCTCGCTCTGACTCTTTTTTGTTGCCATGGAAAAGGGCCTTTTCAGCTTGTGGTCCCACTGCTTTTTGTTCTGGAGGCAGCACGTCCCCAAAGTGCTAAGGAGTGCGAGAGAAGACGTTGGGCCAGCTGCGACATTGAAGTGCTCTCCTGCGGTCCTCTGCAGTGCCCCGGCAGCCTGCCGCACCTGAGCGGAGGGCCTGTGTGAGCCCGGGCCAGGCTCACCCGTGAAGCGGTGGCCGTCTCAGAGTGGGAGGCAGGTGGCCGCGGGCAGGTGGGTCCCTGTCCGTGGCTGGGGTGCGCCCAGGCCAGCGGTGCTGATGTCACGGTGGCCATTGTGACATGCGGTGCCAAGGCTATAAAAGGGCACCGGCCAGGCGTCAGTGCAACCTGGTGAGGTGAGGAGAGGGCAGGGGAGGGACGGGGCTGCCGAGGGAGGAGGGGGGCCCCACACCTCGGGGCTCTGGGCCTGGGCTGCAAGCTCCCCCGTGTCCTGTTTCTCCCTCAGGGTCAGCAGAGGAGCACTTGGAGAAGACAGCCCGGCGCTTCTGGGACTTGGACTCTCCATATAAACTCACTGTTGACGTGTGCCATGTCTGCAAGAAGGCAGAATTCGCCCGCAAGAAGGCGGAATGCGCCCGCAAGAAGGCAGAGTTCGCCCGCAAGAAGGCGGAATTCACCTGCAAGAAGGCGTAATTCGCCCGCAAGAAGGCGGAATTCGCCTGTAAGAAGGCAGAATTCGCCCGCAAGAAGGCGGAATTCGCCCGCAAGAAGGCGTAATTCGCCCGCAAGAAGGCGGAATTCGCCCGCAAGAAGGCGGAATTCGCCCACAAGAAGGCAAAATTCGCCCGCAAGAAGGCAGAATTCACCCGCAAGAAGGCGGAATGAGCTCGCAAGAAGGCGGAATGCCCCTGCCTCAACGCAACAGGGTGAGAGCAACGTGTCCCTCCCAGAGCCTGGCCCTCTGTGTGTGGCGGTGGTCCGCGTGGGGCCAAGAGCGGTGGCCGGGGGCGGCAGAAGCTGACCCCAGCGCCCCACGGCCGGGCCCCTCCATTCCTCAGCACACGGGGCCCAGGCTGGGCAGTGGGCACCTGCTGGGACAGCCCTGCCTGCAATGCCCCCTTCCTCCCTGCGGCCTCCAGCCCTGCCCGTCAGCCAGCTAGGCAGGGGCAGACGGGCCCCGGGGGGCAATCCCTCAGGGACGCGTCCCCCGGCCCCACAGAGGTGCTCATTCCCGGCGCCCTTTGCTCTCTCCCCTCCAGCGTGCATGCTGTGTCGCCGGGCAGAGGCCGACCCGGTTATCTGTGGGCAAAAGCTGAACAACCACGGGCTCTGTGCCCATGAGTTTTGCCTGGTGAGTTCCTCTGGGGCTCCCTCCAGCTCCCCGACAGGCAGTCCCTGCCTTCCTCTCCTCATCACCTCCTCATCTTTTTCTCTCCTGTAGTATTTTGCCAATGGCCTTTTTCCATATCGGGTCAACAACAGAGGACTCATGGGATTCCTCCTTGAGGATTTTTGGCATACAATCGAGCAAGCAGAACAGAAGGTGAGGACCTGACAAGAACAGGGAGATTTGTTCCAGGAGAGGCTTGCTGAAGCTTAGTCCAAACCCCAAGGGACAAATCCCAGCCCTCCCAAGCAGCTCTGGGACAAACCTCTTGCTCCCAGCAGCTCTGCAGAGGCTTCTCTTTGGCACAGCAGCCTCCTCCGCCAGGCGGATCTGCAGGCTGCAACCCAGCCTTGTCTCAATCCGCTGATGGGGGCTGCCGTGCTCTTTCCAGCACTGCTTCGTCTGTGGCGAGAACGGGGCCACCATCACCTGCTGGCACATGGGCTGCGACCGTAGCTTCCATCTCCCCTGCGCCACGGAGGGTGGATGTGTCACGCAGTTCCTTTTGGAGTACAGGTACCTCCTCTCCCCTCTTTGCCACCACCGGGGAAGGACCCAGCACTTCACACCTCACCCATCCCTTTCCTCTTCTCCCCAGGTCCTTCTGCTGGGAGCACCGCCCAGAGCAGGAAGTGGAGGTGGCTCCAGCGGAAGACACCACCTGCGTCGTCTGCCTGGACCCTGTGGAGGACAGAAAGTCCTATGGCACCATGGTGTGCCCAGTGTGCAAAAACGCCTGGTTCCACAGGGGCTGCATCCAGGTAGGAGTTGTACCCTTGCCCCCAGGGCACGGCAGGCGCTCAGCGTCAGCAGGGTATCACTCGGGCTCCTTATGTTCCCCCTGCAGGGTCAGGCTCTGCACGCCGGCATTACTTCTTTCCGGTGCCCGCTCTGCGGAGACAGGGATGCATTTCTCTCGGAAATGCTCACCATGGGGATCCGGATCCCCTTCAGGTTGGTGTCCTTCTGCCCGGTTCACAAGACAGGAGGGTGCAAGCGCTGTGCCGTGCCAGGGCCTGCCGCAGCAGTCCTGGCTCTCCGCTGTCCCCTGAGTCTGGGCTTCAGCTTCACAGAGGAGTTGGAATCAGGGCAGGGTAGGGTAGAGGGGGTATGCCCCGCGTCTGCCTTATGCCGGGGCTGTGCGGACTCATCAATTTTCCTTTCTCCATCAGAATGCCATCATGGGAGGACGGCCAGGCGTACGCAGCACAAACTGAGAGGCACAGCCGCTGCGACGCCAGCGAGTGCCTGTGTCCAGGAGGCAGGGAGCAGGCAGAGGAAGAGGGGTAAGTTGCCAGTGCTGCACCTCGGGGCCCTGCACAGGATCTCTGTCTCGCCCAGGACTCGAAGAAGAAGGACTGAGAACTAGAGCTCTGTGGGACAATCCCATGCCGCGGTCACTTTGTCCTCACAGCCATGAACCCCTTTGCTTCCACAGGCCATGGGAACTGCTCCTGTGCTGCTCCTGCGCTGCCGAGGGCACCCACAGGCGATGCTCCTCTTTGAGGAGCAGAACGGCCAGATGGGAGTGTGACAGCTGTGCTGGCCCGGGCACCGGTAAGAGGCAAAGCACCTGGCCAGGCAAGGCCTGCAGTGCGTGCCCAGGGTGGGCTGGGCAGAGCCTCTCTGCTCCAGGAGGGCTGGGGGCACCGCTCTGGCTTGTCCTGTCCCAGGCCTGGGTGCTGTGCCCTTGACCTTCCTGCTTCCCCTTGCAGCCACCCAGGCAGGAGTGGGGACTTCCCAGGGCTCCCCAGCACCCAGGACCAGCAGCCACAGCAGCACCAGATAGGCGGCATCAAGGCTGTCCCACGGCTTCCCAGCACCCGAGAGCGGCAGCCGCTCCAGCCCACCTGGGCCTGCCTGCACACGAAACCGCACCCGGTTACAACGTCAAGCCGGGACACCGTACAGCCATCCTAGGCAACAACATGGGAACAGCCGTGAGCCACCCGCAAGTGCTGAGAGCAGCACCCCCAGCCAGGCGTCGCTGAGACCATCCGAGAGCTCGCTGGCATGCAAGAACAGCAGCTCCAGCACCGCCAGCCAGCTGCCATCAGGGTCCTCCAGAGGCTCCCCAGAAGTTGAGAGCAGCAGCCACTCCAGCCACCCTGGGCTCATGCAGGTGCGAGATGGCTCCCGTGTGCAACGTCGGGCCCAAAATCCCAACAGCCAGCCCAGAAGACGCCGTGCCAGGAGCTGTGCACCCCCATCAAGTGCTGAGAGCAGCACACCCAGCCAGGCGGTGCTGGGGCTATCCCACAGCTCCACAGCTCCTGAGACCAGTGGCCCCAGCACCACCAGCCAGCTGCCACTGGGGTCCTCCGGCGGCTCCCCAACGCTTGAGAGCGGCTCCAGACCCACTGGGCCCGTGCAGGTTAGAGAAAGCTCCCGCCGCAACGTCGGGCCCCAAATCCCTACAGCCGGCCCGGACGACGACACAGGACCAGCCGTGCGCCGTCCCCCAGTACTGGCCCTGATACCCCTCCACCAGCACAATAAAGTTGGCCGTTAATCTCAGCACTGGGAGATTCCACGCTCGTTTATCGGCTTCCTCCTCCTCTCCCCTCCTCCTGGGCCCACAGGGTTGTCCTCTCCCTGGGACTTTTCGCCTTCCCAGACCCCCCTCCTTGCGGGCTGGCCTTGGCCGGCTGCCAGGCACCATGGCCGTGCGCGTGGGGCCTTGCCAGCCCCGCAGCCTGCTCAGTTTTCCCGGGGGAAGCTCACACCCAGCCCTGGGACGGGGTGTCTCTGCCCCTGCCCCCGGAAGGCAGCGTGGCCCATGACGGCCCAGTTGTCGCTGCCGCCCATCTCCTGGCAATGTGGGCTACGCCTGCCCATCCAGCGTGGCCCTCGCAGTTCACTCCCCAACATGACGCGCCCTGGCCCCAGCGACTTTTGGCGCGCTTCAACTGTTTTGTTCTGAACAAGGCTCTAACCAGGTCCCATCCTCACTGCCTAGGTTGGATAGAATTGTGGCAAAGCTACTCTTCTTTAAATAGAAGTTCAGTGTCACGCCTGTATTTGTGACATGAAGATTTCTATAGACTGTGTTTGCACAGTAGCCAAAGCACTTTTCCCTTTGCCACGTTCCGAGTCCTGCTCCGTCACCCTCAAAGCAAAGAAGCTTTTCCTCACGTTCAGACGGAATTCCCTCTGCTCCAGTTTGTGCCCATTGCCTCTTGTCCCGTCACCAGGCACATCTGAAGAGAGCCTGGCCCCGTCCTCTTGGCACCCACCCTTTAGGTATTTATAGGCTTTGATGAGATCCCCGCTCTGTCTTCTCTTCTCCAGCCTAAACAGGCCCAGGTCTCTCAGCGTTTCCTCATCAGACAGATGGTCCAGTCCCTTGATCATCCTTGGAGCCCTGCGCTGGACTCTCTCCAGTAGTCCCTTGTCCTTCCAGAACTGGGGAGCCCCAAACTGGACACACTACTCCAGACGTGGCCTCACCGGGGGACAATAGATGGGAGGAGGATGACCTCCCTCGACCTGCTGGCCACGCTCTTTTTAATGCACCCCAGGATACCATTGGCCTTCTTGGCCACGAGGGCACATTGCTGGCAATGGTCAACTCATTGCCCACCAGGACTCCCAGGTCTCTCTCTCTCTGCAGAGATGCTTTCCAGCAGGTCAAGCCCTATCCTGTACCGCTGCAGGGAGTTATTCCTCCCGAGGTGCAGGACCCTACACTTGCCCTTGTTGAACTTCATTAGGTTCCTCTCCGCCCACCTCTCCAGCCTGTCCAGGTCTCGCTGAATGGTGGGTGGCACAGCCTTCTGGTGTGTCAGCCACTCCTCCCACTTTGGTGTCATATGACACAAACTGTTCCCCAACTGCATTGCTGCAGGACTAACTGAAGGCTTCCATCTTGCAGCATAGGCCAGGAAACCCTTTTTAATGGAGGTTGCAAGCACCTGGTAGGGACTTTCCTCCACAGAGTCCAGGAGAGTCAGGAGTCAGAGCACTGCCTGTTCTGGAGGGCTTGAGTCCCGTCATGTGCCCTTTAGGGCAAAAAACCTCAATGTGCTCTACGGGAGGGTAACTAGGGCCTGGGAAATGTCAGTCATCCAAAAGGGTTTCTCTGCTGTTGGAGACCAGCAAGTGCCTTTCTAGTGCAAGGAGGAGGAAAGAGTTAGTTGCCGAGTGACTGCTGACCAGCTCTATGGAAGTTGGTGGAGAGCTAGAAGGCAGAATCAAAGACTCGTGGGGATCAAAGCGTGAAGGAAACCATGTGGGGTGGCTGTCCAGATTTGAACAAGGCTCTGCTCTTCAGGCAAACTACGGTGGTCTTACGGTGTGTGCATGGAGTGCCTTCCTGAGAGGCCTTGATGCCGCGTAGAAGTTCATTCCTAGAAGTAGGGAGCAGCTGTCCTCTCTGAGGAAGGCGGGGGAACCCTGGAGACCCAGCAGACTTCTGTGCCAACAAAGAGGCAAATGAGGAAGGAAAGGAGGTACAGAGGGTGCGAAAGAGGACTCGGTGGCAGCACTTTGTCCTTCTATTCTTGACTGACGTGATTGGGAAGACAGAAGGTCTAGACGCGGCCAGAACAGGTCGTGCTCTTCGGGGAATGGGTTGCCACATGAGCTCCGAAAAAATCCCAAGCAATGGAGCTCAAACGGAGCTGGCCAAAGAGCTGTGGCCGTGCACAACCTTGCTGTGATCCGAGGTGCTCGTTCCCGGCACCCTTCACCTCTGTCGGCATCTCGTAACGGAGCTCTGTAATGCCCTGCCGCCAGAAGGCCGAGCGAAATCTGCAAAAGCCTGGTGAGAAGGAAACCCTGAGCACCAGCATTTGGCTTGGAAGGGGGCTGGCAAAAGAGGATGGCTGAGGACCCTCTCAAGGCAGGAGCTGAAGCCTGGGAAGCCTCTAGTCCCTCTCAGCAGTGTCAGCCAGCTACTACTGGAGAAGGCCTTCTTGGGGTTTCAGGTTTCTCTCTCTGCCCTGAATTGCATTTCGGACCCAGATTCTCCAATACTGGATTTCGCATTCCTTTCTTCCCTTTCTGGCTGCGCCTGAGACACCGTCTGGTTTTTGTCCTGGTGACACAGGAGAATTATTCACAGAAGTCATCGTTGTGGGGTTAACTGAAAGGGTTTTATTAACACTTAAGCGATGATCGAGTGGTAATCAATCGACGATTGAACGCAAATCAAATGGTGCTTAAGCAATAACTGAACTGTAGTGAGAATCATGGAATCATTTAGGTTGGAAAAGACCCTTCAGATTGTCGAGTCCAACCCTTAACCTAACACTAACAAGTCCACCACTAAACCATGTCCCAAAGCGCCACGTCTGCACATCTTTTAAACACCTCCGGAGGTGGTGCCTCAACCGCTTCCCTGGGCAGCCTGTTCCAGTGCTTGACAGCCCTCGGTCCATGGACCCAGCCTGTCCAGATCCCTCTGTAGAGCCTTTCTACCCTCAAACAGACCAACACTCCCACCCACTGCCTCCAAAGCTGCCCCGCAGCCACTTGCAGTTGCCTACCCCACCAAGGAAAGGCTCGCTCTGACTCTTTTTTGTTGCCATGGAAAAGGGCCTTTTCAGCTTGTGGTCCCACTGCTTTTTGTTCTGGAGGCAGCACGTCCCCAAAGTGCTAAGGAGTGCGAGAGAAGACGTTGGGCCAGCTGCGACATTGAAGTGCTCTCCTGCGGTCCTCTGCAGTGCCCCGGCAGCCTGCCGCACCTGAGCGGAGGGCCTGTGTGAGCCCGGGCCAGGCTCACCCGTGAAGCGGTGGCCGTCTCAGAGTGGGAGGCAGGTGGCCGCGGGCAGGTGGGTCCCTGTCCGTGGCTGGGGTGCGCCCAGGCCAGCGGTGCTGATGTCACGGTGGCCATTGTGACATGCGGTGCCAAGGCTATAAAAGGGCACCGGCCAGGCGTCAGTGCAACCTGGTGAGGTGAGGAGAGGGCAGGGGAGGGACGGGGCTGCCGAGGGAGGAGGGGGGCCCCACACCTCGGGGCTCTGGGCCTGGGCTGCAAGCTCCCCCGTGTCCTGTTTCTCCCTCAGGGTCAGCAGAGGAGCACTTGGAGAAGACAGCCCGGCGCTTCTGGGACTTGGACTCTCCATATAAACTCACTGTTGACGTGTGCCATGTCTGCAAGAAGGCAGAATTCGCCCGCAAGAAGGCGGAATGCGCCCGCAAGAAGGCAGAGTTCGCCCGCAAGAAGGCGGAATTCACCTGCAAGAAGGCGTAATTCGCCCGCAAGAAGGCGGAATTCGCCTGTAAGAAGGCAGAATTCGCCCGCAAGAAGGCGGAATTCGCCCACAAGAAGGCGTAATTCGCCCGCAAGAAGGCGGAATTCGCCCGCAAGAAGGCGGAATTCGCCCACAAGAAGGCAAAATTCGCCCGCAAGAAGGCAGAATTCACCCGCAAGAAGGCGGAATGAGCTCGCAAGAAGGCGGAATGCCCCTGCCTCAACGCAACAGGGTGAGAGCAACATGTCCCTCCCAGAGCCTGGCCCTCTGTGTGTGGCGGTGGTCCGCGTGGGGCCAAGAGCGGTGGCCGGGGGCGGCAGAAGCTGACCCCAGCGCCCCACGGCCGGGCCCCTCCATTCCTCAGCACACGGGGCCCAGGCTGGGCAGTGGGCATCTGCTGGGACAGCCCTGCCTGCAATGCCCCCTTCCTCCCTGCGGCCTCCAGCCCTGCCCGTCAGCCAGCTAGGCAGGGGCAGACGGGCCCCGGGGGGCAATCCCTCAGGGACGCGTCCCCCGGCCCTGCAGAGGTGCTCATTCCCGGCGCCCTTTGCTCTCTCCCCTCCAGCGTGCATGCTGTGTCGCCGGGCAGAGGCCGACCCGGTTATCTGTGGGCAAAAGCTGAACAACCACGGGCTCTGTGCCCATGAGTTTTGCCTGGTGAGTTCCTCTGGGGCTCCCTCCAGCTCCCCGACAGGCAGTCCCTGCCTTCCTCTCCTCATCACCTCCTCATCTTTTTCTCTCCTGTAGTATTTTGCCAATGGCCTTTTTCCATATCGGGTCAACAACAGAGGACTCATGGGATTCCTCCTTGAGGATTTTTGGCATACAATCGAGCAAGCAGAACAGAAGGTGAGGACCTGACAAGAACAGGGAGATTTGTTCCAGGAGAGGCTTGCTGAAGCTTAGTCCAAACCCCAAGGGACAAATCCCAGCCCTCCCAAGCAGCTCTGGGACAAACCTCTTGCTCCCAGCAGCTCTGCAGAGGCTTCTCTTTGGCACAGCAGCCTCCTCCGCCAGGCGGATCTGCAGGCTGCAACCCAGCCTTGTCTCAATCCGCTGATGGGGGCTGCCGTGCTCTTTCCAGCACTGCTTCGTCTGTGGCGAGAACGGGGCCACCATCACCTGCTGGCACATGGGCTGCGACCGTAGCTTCCATCTCCCCTGCGCCACGGAGGGTGGATGTGTCACGCAGTTCCTTTTGGAGTACAGGTACCTCCTCTCCCCTCTTTGCCACCACCGTGGAAGGACCCAGCACTTCACACCTCACCCATCCCTTTCCTCTTCTCCCCAGGTCCTTCTGCTGGGAGCACCGCCCAGAGCAGGAAGTGGAGGTGGCTCCAGCGGAAGACACCACCTGCGTCGTCTGCCTGGACCCTGTGGAGGACAGAAAGTCCTATGGCACCATGGTGTGCCCAGTGTGCAAAAACGCCTGGTTCCACAGGGGCTGCATCCAGGTAGGAGTTGTACCCTTGCCCCCAGGGCACGGCAGGCGCTCAGCGTCAGCAGGGTATCACTCGGGCTCCTTATGTTCCCCCTGCAGGGTCAGGCTCTGCACGCCGGCATTACTTCTTTCCGGTGCCCGCTCTGCGGAGACAGGGATGCATTTCTCTCGGAAATGCTCACCATGGGGATCCGGATCCCCTTCAGGTTGGTGTCCTTCTGCCCGGTTCACAAGACAGGAGGGTGCAAGCGCTGTGCCGTGCCAGGGCCTGCCGCAGCAGTCCTGGCTCTCCGCTGTCCCCTGAGTCTGGGCTTCAGCTTCACAGAGGAGTTGGAATCAGGGCAGGGTAGGGTAGAGGGGGTATGCCCCGCGTCTGCCTTATGCCGGGGCTGTGCGGACTCATCAATTTTCCTTTCTCCATCAGAATGCCATCATGGGAGGACGGCCAGGCGTACGCAGCACAAACTGAGAGGCACAGCCGCTGCGACGCCAGCGAGTGCCTGTGTCCAGGAGGCAGGGAGCAGGCAGAGGAAGAGGGGTAAGTTGCCAGTGCTGCACCTCGGGGCCCTGCACAGGATCTCTGTCTCGCCCAGGACTCGAAGAAGAAGGACTGAGAACTAGAGCTCTGTGGGACAATCCCATGCCGCGGTCACTTTGTCCTCACAGCCATGAACCCCTTTGCTTCCACAGGCCATGGGAACTGCTCCTGTGCTGCTCCTGCGCTGCCGAGGGCACCCACAGGCGATGCTCCTCTTTGAGGAGCAGAACGGCCAGATGGGAGTGTGACAGCTGTGCTGGCCCGGGCACCGGTAAGAGGCAAAGCACCTGGCCAGGCAAGGCCTGCAGTGCATGCCCAGGGTGGGCTGGGCAGAGCCTCTCTGCTCCAGGAGGGCTGGGGGCACCGCTCTGGCTTGTCCTGTCCCAGGCCTGGGTGCTGTGCCCTTGACCTTCCTGCTTCCCCTTGCAGCCTCCAGTACCAGCTCGGCGCTCGCCGGCTCCAGCACTGCCACCCAGGCAGGAGTGGGGACTTCCCAGGGCTCCCCAGCACCCAGGACCAGCAGCCGCAGCAGCACCAGATAGGCGGCATCAAGGCTGTCCCACGGCTTCCCAGCACCCGAGAGCGGCAGCCGCTCCAGCCCACCTGGGCCTGCCTGCACACGAAACCGCACCCGGTTACAACGTCAAGCCGGGACACCGTACAGCCATCCTAGGCAACAACATGGGAACAGCCGTGAGCCACCCGCAAGTGCTGAGAGCAGCACCCCCAGCCAGGCGTCGCTGAGACCATCCGAGAGCTCGCTGGCATGCAAGAACAGCAGCTCCAGCACCGCCAGCCAGCTGCCATCAGGGTCCTCCAGAGGCTCCCCAGAAGTTGAGAGCAGCAGCCGCTCCAGCCGCCCTGGGCCCATGCGGGTGCGAGATGGCTCCCGTGTGCAACGTCGGGCCCAAAATCCCTACACCCAGCCCAGAAGATGCCTTGAGAGTAGCCACGTGCCTGCACCAAGTGTTGAGAGGACAACACCCACTCAGGCGGTGCTGGGGCCATCCCACAGCTCCACAGCTCCTGAGACCAGCGGCCCCAGCACCACCAGCCAGCTGCCACTGGGGTCCTCTGGCGGCTCCCCAACGCTTGAGAGCGGCTCCAGACCCACTGGGCCCGTGCGGGTTAGAGAAAGCTCCCGCCAGCAACGTCGGGCCCAAAATCCCTACAGCCGGCCCGGACGACGACACAGGACCAGCCGTGCGCCGTCCCCCAGTACTGGCCCTGATACCCCTCCACCAGCACAATAAAGTTGGCCGTTAATCTCAGCACTGGGAGATTCCACGCTCGTTTATCGGCTTCCTCCTCCTCTCCCCTCCTCCTGGGCCCACAGGGTTGTCCTCTCCCTGGGACTTTTCGCCTTTCCAGACCCCCCTCCTTGCGGGCTGGCCTTGGCCGGCTGCCAGGCACCATGGCCGTGCGCGTGGGGCCTTGCCAGCCCCGCAGCCTGCTCAGTTTTCCCGGGGGAAGCTCACACCCAGCCCTGGGACGGGGTGTCTCTGCCCCTGCCCCCAGAAGGCAGCGTGGCCCATGACGGCCCAGTTGTCGCTGCCGCCCATCTCCTGGCAATGTGGGCTACGCCTGCCCATCCAGCGTGGCCCTCGCAGTTCACTCCCCAACATGACGCGCCCTGGCCCCAGTGACTTTTGGCGCGCTTCAACTGTTTTGTTCTGAACAAGGCTCTAACCAGGTCCCATCCTCACTGCCTAGGTTGGATAGAATTGTGGCAAAGCTACTCTTCTTTAAATAGAAGTTCAGTGTCACGCCTGTATTTGTGACATGAAGATTTCTATAGACTGTGTTTGCACAGTAGCCAAAGCACTTTTCCCTTTGCCACGTTCCGAGTCCTGCTCCGTCACCCTCAAAGCAAAGAAGCTTTTCCTCACATTCAGATGGAATTCCCTCTGCTCCAGTTTGTGCCCATTGCCTCTTGTCCCGTCACCAGGCACATCTGAAGAGAGCCTGGCCCCGTCCTCTTGGCACCCACCCTTTAGGTATTTATAGGCTTTGATGAGATCCCCGCTCTGTCTTCTCTTCTCCAGCCTAAACAGGCCCAGGTCTCTCAGCGTTTCCTCATCAGACAGATGGTCCAGTCCCTTGATCATCCTTGGAGCCCTGTGCTGGACTCTCTCCAGTAGTCCCTTGTCCTTCCAGAACCGGGGAGCCCCAAACTGGACATACTACTCCAGACGTGGCCTCACCGGGGGACAATAGATGGGAGGAGGATGACCTCCCTCGACCTGCTGGCCACGCTCTTTTTAATGCACCCCAGGATACCATTGGCCTTCTTGGCCACGAGGGCACATTGCTGGCAATGGTCAACTCATTGCCCACCAGGACTCCCAGGTCTCTCTCTCTCTGCAGAGATGCTTTCCAGCAGGTCAAGCCCTATCCTGTACCGCTGCAGGGAGTTATTCCTCCCGAGGTGCAGGACCCTACACTTGCCCTTGTTGAACTTCATTAGGTTCCTCTCCGCCCACCTCTCCAGCCTGTCCAGGTCTCGCTGAATGGTGGGTGGCACAGCCTTCTGGTGTGTCAGCCACTCCTCCCACTTTGGTGTCACATGACACAAACTGTTCCCTAACAGCATTGCTGCAGGACTAACTGAAGGCTTCCATCTTGCAGCATAAGCCAGGAAACCCTTTTTAATGGAGGTTGCAAGCACCTGGTAGGGACTTCCCTCCACAGAGTCCAGGAGAGTCAGGAGTCAGAGCACTGCCTGTTCCGGAGGGCTTGAGTCCCGTCATGTGCCCTTTAGGGCAAAAAACCTCAATGTGCTCTACGGGAGGGTAACTAGGGCCTGGGAAATGTCAGTCATCCAAAAGGGTTTCTCTGCTGTTGGAGACCAGCAAGTGCCTTTCTAGTGCAAGGAGGAGGAAAGAGTTAGTTGCAGAGTGACTGCTGACCAGCTCTATGGAAGTTGGTGGAGAGCTAGAAGGCAGAATCAAAGACTCGTGGGGATCAAAGCGTGAAGGAAACCATGTGGGGTGGCTGTCCAGATTTGAACAAGGCTCTGCTCTTCAGGCAAACTACGGTGGTCTTACGGTGTGTGCATGGAGTGCCTTCCTGAGAGGCCTTGATGCCGCGTAGAAGTTCATTCCTAGAAGTAGGGAGCAGCTGTCCTCTCTGAGGAAGGCGGGGGAACCCTGGAGACCCAGCAGACTTCTGTGCCAACAAAGAGGCAAATGAGGAAGGAAAGGAGGTACAGAGGGTGCGAAAGAGGACTCGGTGGCAGCACTTTGTCCTTCTATTCTTGACTGACGTGATTGGGAAGACAGAAGGTCTAGACGCGGCCAGAACAGGTCGTGCTCTTCGGGGAATGGGTTGCCACATGAGCTCCGAAAAAATCCCAAGCAATGGAGCTCAAACGGAGCTGGCCAAAGAGCTGTGGCCGTGCACAACCTTGCTGTGATCCGAGGTGCTCGTTCCCGGCACCCTTCACCTCTGTCGGCATCTCGTAACGGAGCTCTGTAATGCCCTGCCGCCAGAAGGCCGAGCGAAATCTGCAAAAGCCTGGTGAGAAGGAAACCCTGAGCACCAGCATTTGGCTTGGAAGGGGGCTGGCAAAAGAGGATGGCTGAGGACCCTCTCAAGGCAGGAGCTAAAGCCTGGGAAGCCTCTAGTCCCTCTCAGCAGTGTCAGCCAGCTACTACTGGAGAAGGCCTTCTTGGGGTTTCAGGTTTCTCTCTCTGCCCTGAATTGCATTTCAGACCCAGATTCTCCAATACTGGATTTCGCATTCCTTTCTTCCCTTTCTGGCTGCGCCTGAGACACCGTCTGGTTTTTGTCCTGGTGACACAGGAGAATTATTCACAGAAGTCATCGTTGTGGGGTTAACTGAAAGGGTTTTATTAACACTTAAGCGATGATCGAGTGGTAATCAATCGACGATTGAACGCAAATCAAATGGTGCTTAAGCAATAACTGAACTGTAGTGAGAATCATGGAATCATTTAGGTTGGAAAAGACCCTTCAGATTGTCGAGTCCAACCCTTAACCTAACACTAACAAGTCCACCACTAAACCATGTCCCAAAGCGCCACGTCTGCACATCTTTTAAACACCTCCGGAGGTGGTGCCTCAACCGCTTCCCTGGGCAGCCTGTTCCAGTGCTTGACAGCCCTCGGTCCATGGACCCAGCCTGTCCAGATCCCTCTGTAGAGCCTTTCTACCCTCAAACAGACCAACACTCCCACCCACTGCCTCCAAAGCTGCCCCGCAGCCACTTGCAGTTGCCTACCCCACCAAGGAAAGGCTCGCTCTGACTCTTTTTTGTTGCCATGGAAAAGGGCCTTTTCAGCTTGTGGTCCCACTGCTTTTTGTTCTGGAGGCAGCACGTCCCCAAAGTGCTAAGGAGTGCGAGAGAAGACGTTGGGCCAGCTGCGACATTGAAGTGCTCTCCTGCGGTCCTCTGCAGTGCCCCGGCAGCCTGCCGCACCTGAGCGGAGGGCCTGTGTGAGCCCGGGCCAGGCTCACCCGTGAAGCGGTGGCCGTCTCAGAGTGGGAGGCAGGTGGCCGCGGGCAGGTGGGTCCCTGTCCGTGGTTGGGGTGCGCCCAGGCCAGCGGTGCTGATGTCACGGTGGCCATTGTGACATGCGGTGCCAAGGCTATAAAAGGGCACCGGCCGGGCGTCAGTGCAACCTGGTGAGGTGAGGAGAGGGCAGGGGAGGGACAGGGCTGCCGAGGGAGGAGGGGGGCCCCACACCTCGGGGCTCTGGGCCTGGGCTGCAAGCTCCCCCGTGTCCTGTTTCTCCCTCAGGGTCAGCAGAGGAGCACTTGGAGAAGACAGCCCGGCGCTGCTGGGACTTGGACTCTCCATATAAACTCACTGTTGACGTGTGCCATGTCTGCAAGAACGCAGAACGTCCCCGCCTCGACGCAGCAGGGTGAGAGCAAAGTGTCCCTCCCAGAGCCTGGCAGAGGGGGTGTGGTGGGGGTCCGCGTGGGGCCAAGAGCGGTGGCCGGGGGCGGCAGGAGCTCCGCCAGCCCCCCGGGGCAGGGCCCCTCCTTTCCTCAGCACGCAGGGCCCAGGCTGGGCCAGTGGGCACCTGCTGGGACAGCCCTGCCTGCAATGCCCCCTTCCTCCCTGCGGCCTCCAGCCCTGCCCATCAGCCAGCTAGGCAGGGGCAGACGGGCCCCGGGAGGCAATCCCTCAGGGACGCATCCCCCGGCCCTGCAGAGGTGCTCATTCCCGGCGCCCTTTGCTCTCTCCCCTCCAGCGTGCGTGCTGTGTCGCCGGGCAGAGGCTGACCCGGTTATCTGCGGGCGCAAGCTTGAAAAGCACGGGCTCTGTGCCCATTTGTTTTGTCTGGTGAGTTCCTCTGGGGCTCCCTCCAGCTCCCCGACAGGCAGTCCCTGCCTTCCTCTCCTCATCACCTCCTCGTCTTTTCTCTTCTGCAGCGTTTTGTCAAAGAGCTTTCTGAGGAACGAAATAGGGGTGGAGTTCGCCTGAAGAAGATAAGACGCGTGGTCAAGCGGGCAGAACGGAAGGTGAGGATCTGACAAGAACAGAGAGATTTGTGCCAGGAGAGGTTTGCCGGAGCTTAGTCCAGACCCCAAGGAAGAAATCCCAGCCCTCCCAAGCAGCTCTGGGACAAACCTCTTGCTCCCAGCAGCACTGCAGAGCCTCCTCCGCCAGGTGGATCTGCGGGCTGTGACCCAGCTGCAGCCACATCCTGCGCGCCGCCTGGTGGTGTGGGGCTGGCTGTGGAGGCCCTGTGGCTGCCGCTGATGGGGGCTGCTGTGCTCTTTCCAGCACTGCTTCGTCTGTGGCGAGAGCGGGGCCACCATCACCTGCCGGGAGACAGGCTGTGACCGCAGCTTCCATCTCCCCTGTGCCGGGGAGGGTGGATGCGTCACCCAGTTCTTTGGGCTCTACAGGTAAGGCCAGCTGGCCCTCGCAGGGGAGGCTCGTTGCCTTCAGTCCGCTTCCAGACAGCATCAGCAAAACCAGAAAGGAACGCAGAGGTGGCTGGACACGGGCAGAGCCACAGCAAGGCAATGTCTGGGGCTGCTTCACACCACCTCTCTCCTCATCGCCACCACGGGGGAAGGACCCAGCACTTCACACCTTGCCCATGCCGTTCTTCTTCTCCCCAGGTCCTTCTGCTGGGAGCACCGCCCAGAGCAGGAAGTAGAGGTGGCTCCAGTGGAAAACGCCACCTGCCTCATCTGCCTGGACCGTGTGGAGGACAGGAAGTCCTATGGCACCATGGTGTGCCCAGCGTGCAAACACGCCTGGTTCCACAGGGGGTGCCTCCAGAATCAGGCTACCCACAGTGCCTTCTCCAGTTTCCGCTGCCCACATTGTCGAAATGAATACCGATTCACAATGGAAATGCTCACCATGGGCATCCGGATCCCCTTCAGGTTGGTGTCCTTCTGCCCGGTTCACAAGACAGGAGGGTGCAAGTGCTGTGCCGTGCCAGGGCCTGCCCCAGCAGTCCTGGCTCTCCGCTGTCCCCTGAGTCTGGGCTTCAGCTTCACGGAGGAGTTGGAATCAGGGCAGGGTAGGGTAGAGGGGGATGCCCCGCATCTGCCTTATGCCGGGGCTGCGCGGGCTCATCAATTTTCCTTTCTCCATCAGAATGTCATCATGGGAGGAGAGACAGAGATACACAGCGCAAAGTGAGAGGCACAGCCACTGCAATGCCAGCGAGTGCCTGTGTCCAGGAGGCAGGGAGCAGGCAGACGAAGGGGGGTAAGTTGCCAGCGCTGCACCTCGGGGCCCTGCGCGGGATCTCTGTCTCGCCAAGGGCTCAAAGAGGAAGGACTGAGAACAAGATCTCTGTGGGACAATCCCATGCTGCGGTCACTTTGTCCTCACAGCCATGAACCCCTTTGCTTCCACAGGCCATGGGAACTGCTCCTGTGCAGCCACTGCGGTGCCGAGGGCACCCACAGGCGATGCTCCTCTTTGGCAATCAGCACGGCCAGATGGGAGTGTGGCAGATGTGCTGGCCTGGGCACCGGTAAGAGGCAAAGCACCCGGCTGCCCTGGGGCTGGGGCCAGGCAAGGCCTGGCAGCGCGTGCCCAGGGTGGGCTGGGCAGAGCCTCTCTGCTCCAGGAGGGCTGGGGGCACCACTCAGGCCTGTCCTGTCCCAGGCCTGGTGGCCGTGCCCTTGACCTTCCTGCTTCCCCTTACAGCCTCCAGTACCAGCTCGGCGCTCGCCAGACACACCACCGCCACCCAGGCAGGAGTGGGGACTTCCCAGGGCTCCCCGGCACCCGGGACCAGCAGCCCCAGCACCACCAGACAAGCAGCATCAAGCCTGTTGCATGGCTCCCCAGCACTCGAGAGCGGCAGCCGCTCCAGCCCACCTGGACCTGCCCACACACAAAACCGCTCCCCGTTGCAACATCGAGACAGGACGCCCTACAGCCATCCTAGGAGACAACGTGGGAGCAGCCACGAGCCAGCCCAAACTGCTGAGAACAGCACCCCCAGTGAGGCAGGGATGGGACCATCCCAGTGCTCGCTGGTACCCGAGACCAGCAGCTCCAGCACCGCCAGCCAGCTGCCATCGGGGTCCTCCGGCAGCTCCCCAGCACTCGTGAGCAGCAGCCGCTCCAGCCGCCCTGGGCCCATGCGGGTGCGAGATGGCTCCCGTGTGCAACGTCGGGCCCAAAATCCCTACACCCAGCCCAGAAGATGCCTTGAGAGTAGCCACGTGCCTGCACCAAGTGTTGAGAGGACAACACCCACTCAGGCGGTGCTGGGGCCATCCCACAGCTCCACAGCTCCTGAGACCAGCGGCCCCAGCACCACCAGCCAGCTGCCACTGGGGTCCTCTGGCGGCTCCCCAACGCTTGAGAGCGGCTCCAGACCCACTGGGCCCGTGCGGGTTAGAGAAAGCTCCCGCCAGCAACGTCGGGCCCAAAATCCCTACAGCCGGCCCGGACGACGACACAGGACCAGCCGTGCGCCGTCCCCCAGTACTGGCCCTGATACCCCTCCACCAGCACAATAAAGTTGGCCGTTAATCTCAGCACTGGGAGATTCCACGCTCGTTTATCGGCTTCCTCCTCCTCTCCCCTCCTCCTGGGCCCACAGGGTTGTCCTCTCCCTGGGACTTTTCGCCTTTCCAGACCCCCCTCCTTGCGGGCTGGCCTTGGCCGGCTGCCAGGCACCATGGCCGTGCGCGTGGGGCCTTGCCAGCCCCGCAGCCTGCTCAGTTTTCCCGGGGGAAGCTCACACCCAGCCCTGGGACGGGGTGTCTCTGCCCCTGCCCCCAGAAGGCAGCGTGGCCCATGACGGCCCAGTTGTCGCTGCCGCCCATCTCCTGGCAATGTGGGCTACGCCTGCCCATCCAGCGTGGCCCTCGCAGTTCACTCCCCAACATGACGCGCCCTGGCCCCAGTGACTTTTGGCGCGCTTCAACTGTTTTGTTCTGAACAAGGCTCTAACCAGGTCCCATCCTCACTGCCTAGGTTGGATAGAATTGTGGCAAAGCTACTCTTCTTTAAATAGAAGTTCAGTGTCACGCCTGTATTTGTGACATGAAGATTTCTATAGACTGTGTTTGCACAGTAGCCAAAGCACTTTTCCCTTTGCCACGTTCCGAGTCCTGCTCCGTCACCCTCAAAGCAAAGAAGCTTTTCCTCACATTCAGATGGAATTCCCTCTGCTCCAGTTTGTGCCCATTGCCTCTTGTCCCGTCACCAGGCACATCTGAAGAGAGCCTGGCCCCGTCCTCTTGGCACCCACCCTTTAGGTATTTATAGGCTTTGATGAGATCCCCGCTCTGTCTTCTCTTCTCCAGCCTAAACAGGCCCAGGTCTCTCAGCGTTTCCTCATCAGACAGATGGTCCAGTCCCTTGATCATCCTTGGAGCCCTGTGCTGGACTCTCTCCAGTAGTCCCTTGTCCTTCCAGAACCGGGGAGCCCCAAACTGGACATACTACTCCAGACGTGGCCTCACCGGGGGACAATAGATGGGAGGAGGATGACCTCCCTCGACCTGCTGGCCACGCTCTTTTTAATGCACCCCAGGATACCATTGGCCTTCTTGGCCACGAGGGCACATTGCTGGCAATGGTCAACTCATTGCCCACCAGGACTCCCAGGTCTCTCTCTCTCTGCAGAGATGCTTTCCAGCAGGTCAAGCCCTATCCTGTACCGCTGCAGGGAGTTATTCCTCCCGAGGTGCAGGACCCTACACTTGCCCTTGTTGAACTTCATTAGGTTCCTCTCCGCCCACCTCTCCAGCCTGTCCAGGTCTCGCTGAATGGTGGGTGGCACAGCCTTCTGGTGTGTCAGCCACTCCTCCCACTTTGGTGTCACATGACACAAACTGTTCCCTAACAGCATTGCTGCAGGACTAACTGAAGGCTTCCATCTTGCAGCATAAGCCAGGAAACCCTTTTTAATGGAGGTTGCAAGCACCTGGTAGGGACTTCCCTCCACAGAGTCCAGGAGAGTCAGGAGTCAGAGCACTGCCTGTTCCGGAGGGCTTGAGTCCCGTCATGTGCCCTTTAGGGCAAAAAACCTCAATGTGCTCTACGGGAGGGTAACTAGGGCCTGGGAAATGTCAGTCATCCAAAAGGGTTTCTCTGCTGTTGGAGACCAGCAAGTGCCTTTCTAGTGCAAGGAGGAGGAAAGAGTTAGTTGCAGAGTGACTGCTGACCAGCTCTATGGAAGTTGGTGGAGAGCTAGAAGGCAGAATCAAAGACTCGTGGGGATCAAAGCGTGAAGGAAACCATGTGGGGTGGCTGTCCAGATTTAAACAAGCCTCTGCTCTTCAGGCAAACTACGGTGGTCTTACGGTGTGTGCATGGAGTGCCTTCCTGAGAGGCCTTGATGCCGCGTAGAAGTTCATTCCTAGAAGTAGGGAGCAGCTGTCCTCTCTGAGGAAGGCGGGGGAACCCGGGAGACCCAGCAGACTTTTGTGCCAACAAAGAGGCAAATGAGGAAGGAAAGCAGGTACAGAGGGTGCGAAAGAGGACTCGGTGGCAGCACTTTGTCCTTCTATTCTTGACTGACGTGATTGGGAAGACAGAAGGTCTAGACGTGGCCAGAACAGGTCGTGCTCTTCGGGGAATGGGTTGCCACATGAGCTCCGAAAAAATCCCAAGCAATGGAGCTCAAACGGAGCTGGCCAAAGAGCTGTGGCCGTGCACAACCTTGCTGTGATCCGAGGTGCTCGTTCCCGGCACCCTTCACCTCTGTCGGCATCTCGTAACGGAGCTCTGTAATGCCCTGCCGCCAGAAGGCCGAGCGAAATCTGCAAAAGCCTGGTGAGAAGGAAACCCTGAGCACCAGCATTTGGCTTGGAAGGGGGCTGGCAGAAGAGGATGGCTGAGGACCCTCTCAAGGCAGGAGCTGAAGCCTGGGAAGCCTCTAGTCCCTCTCAGCAGTGTCAGCCAGCTACTACTGGAGAAGGCCTTCTTGGGGTTTCAGGTTTCTCTCTCTGCCCTGAATTGCATTTCAGACCCAGATTCTCCAATACTGGATTTCGCATTCCTTTCTTCCCTTTCTGGCTGCGCCTGAGACACCGTCTGGTTTTTGTCCTGGTGACACAGGAGAATTATTCACAGAAGTCATCGTTGTGGGGTTAACTGAAAGGGTTTTATTAACACTTAAGTGATGATCGAGTGGTAATCAATCGACGATTGAATGCAAATCAAATGGTGCTTAAGCAATAACTGAACTGTAGTGAGAATCATGGAATCATTTAGGTTGGAAAAGACCCTTCAGATTGTCGAGTCCAACCCTTAACCTAACACTAACAAGTCCACCACTAAACCATGTCCCAAAGCGCCACGTCTGCACATCTTTTAAACACCTCCGGAGGTGGTGCCTCAACCGCTTCCCTGGGCAGCCTGTTCCAGTGCTTGACAGCCCTCGGTCCATGGACCCAGCCTGTCCAGATCCCTCTGTAGAGCCTTTCTACCCTCAAACAGACAAACACTCCCACCCACTGCCTCCAAAGCTGCCCCGCAGCCACTTGCAGTTGCCTACCCCACCATGGAAAGGCTCGCTCTGACTCTTTTTTGTTGCCATGGAAAAGGGCCTTTTCAGCTTGTGGTCCCACTGCTTTTTGTTCTGGAGGCAGCACGTCCCCAAAGTGCTAAGGAGTGCGAGAGAAGACGTTGGGCCAGCTGCGACATTGAAGTGCTCTCCTGCGGTCCTCTGCAGTGCCCCGGCAGCCTGCCGCACCTGAGCGGAGGGCCTGTGTGAGCCCGGGCCAGGCTCACCCGTGAAGCGGTGGCCGTCTCAGAGTGGGAGGCAGGTGGCCGCGGGCAGGTGGGTCCCTGTCCGTGGTTGGGGTGCGCCCAGGCCAGCGGTGCTGATGTCACGGTGGCCATTGTGACATGCGGTGCCAAGGCTATAAAAGGGCACCGGCCGGGCGTCAGTGCAACCTGGTGAGGTGAGGAGAGGGCAGGGGAGGGACGGGGCTGCCGAGGGAGGAGGGGGGCCCCACACCTCGGGGCTCTGGGCCTGGGCTGCAAGCTCCCCCGTGTCCTGTTTCTCCCTCAGGGTCAGCAGAGGAGCACTTGGAGAAGACAGCCCGGCGCTGCTGGGACTTGGACTCTCCATATAAACTCACTGTTGACGTGTGCCATGTCTGCAAGAACGCAGAACGTCCCCGCCTCGACGCAGCAGGGTGAGAGCAAAGTGTCCCTCCCAGAGCCTGGCAGAGGGGGTGTGGTGGGGGTCCGCGTGGGGCCAAGAGCGGTGGCCGGGGGCGGCAGGAGCTCCGCCAGCCCCCCGGGGCAGGGCCCCTCCTTTCCTCAGCACGCAGGGCCCAGGCTGGGCCAGTGGGCACCTGCTGGGACAGCCCTGCCTGCAATGCCCCCTTCCTCCCTGCGGCCTCCAGCCCTGCCCATCAGCCAGCTAGGCAGGGGCAGACGGGCCCCGGGAGGCAATCCCTCAGGGACGCATCCCCCGGCCCTGCAGAGGTGCTCATTCCCGGCGCCCTTTGCTCTCTCCCCTCCAGCGTGCGTGCTGTGTCGCCGGGCAGAGGCTGACCCGGTTATCTGCGGGCGCAAGCTTGAAAAGCACGGGCTCTGTGCCCATTTGTTTTGTCTGGTGAGTTCCTCTGGGGCTCCCTCCAGCTCCCCGACAGGCAGTCCCTGCCTTCCTCTCCTCATCACCTCCTCGTCTTTTCTCTTCTGCAGCGTTTTGTCAAAGAGCTTTCTGAGGAACGAAATAGGGGTGGAGTTCGCCTGAAGAAGATAAGACGCGTGGTCAAGCGGGCAGAACGGAAGGTGAGGATCTGACAAGAACAGAGAGATTTGTGCCAGGAGAGGTTTGCCGGAGCTTAGTCCAGACCCCAAGGAAGAAATCCCAGCCCTCCCAAGCAGCTCTGGGACAAACCTCTTGCTCCCAGCAGCACTGCAGAGCCTCCTCCGCCAGGTGGATCTGCGGGCTGTGACCCAGCTGCAGCCACATCCTGCGCGCCGCCTGGTGGTGTGGGGCTGGCTGTGGAGGCCCTGTGGCTGCCGCTGATGGGGGCTGCTGTGCTCTTTCCAGCACTGCTTCGTCTGTGGCGAGAGCGGGGCCACCATCACCTGCCGGGAGACAGGCTGTGACCGCAGCTTCCATCTCCCCTGTGCCGGGGAGGGTGGATGCGTCACCCAGTTCTTTGGGCTCTACAGGTAAGGCCAGCTGGCCCTCGCAGGGGAGGCTCGTTGCCTTCAGTCCGCTTCCAGACAGCATCAGCAAAACCAGAAAGGAACGCAGAGGTGGCTGGACACGGGCAGAGCCACAGCAAGGCAATGTCTGGGGCTGCTTCACACCACCTCTCTCCTCATCGCCACCACGGGGGAAGGACCCAGCACTTCACACCTTGCCCATGCCGTTCTTCTTCTCCCCAGGTCCTTCTGCTGGGAGCACCGCCCAGAGCAGGAAGTAGAGGTGGCTCCAGTGGAAAACGCCACCTGCCTCATCTGCCTGGACCGTGTGGAGGACAGGAAGTCCTATGGCACCATGGTGTGCCCAGCGTGCAAACACGCCTGGTTCCACAGGGGGTGCCTCCAGAATCAGGCTACCCACAGTGCCTTCTCCAGTTTCCGCTGCCCACATTGTCGAAATGAATACCGATTCACAATGGAAATGCTCACCATGGGCATCCGGATCCCCTTCAGGTTGGTGTCCTTCTGCCCGGTTCACAAGACAGGAGGGTGCAAGTGCTGTGCCGTGCCAGGGCCTGCCCCAGCAGTCCTGGCTCTCCGCTGTCCCCTGAGTCTGGGCTTCAGCTTCACGGAGGAGTTGGAATCAGGGCAGGGTAGGGTAGAGGGGGATGCCCCGCATCTGCCTTATGCCGGGGCTGCGCGGGCTCATCAATTTTCCTTTCTCCATCAGAATGTCATCATGGGAGGAGAGACAGAGATACACAGCGCAAAGTGAGAGGCACAGCCACTGCAATGCCAGCGAGTGCCTGTGTCCAGGAGGCAGGGAGCAGGCAGACGAAGGGGGGTAAGTTGCCAGCGCTGCACCTCGGGGCCCTGCGCGGGATCTCTGTCTCGCCAAGGGCTCAAAGAGGAAGGACTGAGAACAAGATCTCTGTGGGACAATCCCATGCTGCGGTCACTTTGTCCTCACAGCCATGAACCCCTTTGCTTCCACAGGCCATGGGAACTGCTCCTGTGCAGCCACTGCGGTGCCGAGGGCACCCACAGGCGATGCTCCTCTTTGGCAATCAGCACGGCCAGATGGGAGTGTGGCAGATGTGCTGGCCTGGGCACCGGTAAGAGGCAAAGCACCCGGCTGCCCTGGGGCTGGGGCCAGGCAAGGCCTGGCAGCGCGTGCCCAGGGTGGGCTGGGCAGAGCCTCTCTGCTCCAGGAGGGCTGGGGGCACCACTCAGGCCTGTCCTGTCCCAGGCCTGGTGGCCGTGCCCTTGACCTTCCTGCTTCCCCTTACAGCCTCCAGTACCAGCTCGGCGCTCGCCAGACACACCACCGCCACCCAGGCAGGAGTGGGGACTTCCCAGGGCTCCCCGGCACCCGGGACCAGCAGCCCCAGCACCACCAGACAAGCAGCATCAAGCCTGTTGCATGGCTCCCCAGCACTCGAGAGCGGCAGCCGCTCCAGCCCACCTGGACCTGCCCACACACAAAACCGCTCCCCGTTGCAACATCGAGACAGGACGCCCTACAGCCATCCTAGGAGACAACGTGGGAGCAGCCACGAGCCAGCCCAAACTGCTGAGAACAGCACCCCCAGTGAGGCAGGGATGGGACCATCCCAGTGCTCGCTGGTACCCGAGACCAGCAGCTCCAGCACCGCCAGCCAGCTGCCATCGGGGTCCTCCGGCAGCTCCCCAGCACTCGTGAGCAGCAGCCGCTCCAGCCGCCCTGGGCCCATGCGGGTGCGAGATGGCTCCCGTGTGCAACGTCGGGCCCAAAATCCCTACACCCAGCCCAGAAGATGCCTTGAGAGTAGCCACGTGCCTGCACCAAGTGTTGAGAGGACAACACCCACTCAGGCGGTGCTGGGGCCATCCCACAGCTCCACAGCTCCTGAGACCAGCGGCCCCAGCACCACCAGCCAGCTGCCACTGGGGTCCTCTGGCGGCTCCCCAACGCTTGAGAGCGGCTCCAGACCCACTGGGCCCGTGCGGGTTAGAGAAAGCTCCCGCCAGCAACGTCGGGCCCAAAATCCCTACAGCCGGCCCGGACGACGACACAGGACCAGCCGTGCGCCGTCCCCCAGTACTGGCCCTGATACCCCTCCACCAGCACAATAAAGTTGGCCGTTAATCTCAGCACTGGGAGATTCCACGCTCGTTTATCGGCTTCCTCCTCCTCTCCCCTCCTCCTGGGCCCACAGGGTTGTCCTCTCCCTGGGACTTTTCGCCTTTCCAGACCCCCCTCCTTGCGGGCTGGCCTTGGCCGGCTGCCAGGCACCATGGCCGTGCGCGTGGGGCCTTGCCAGCCCCGCAGCCTGCTCAGTTTTCCCGGGGGAAGCTCACACCCAGCCCTGGGACGGGGTGTCTCTGCCCCTGCCCCCAGAAGGCAGCGTGGCCCATGACGGCCCAGTTGTCGCTGCCGCCCATCTCCTGGCAATGTGGGCTACGCCTGCCCATCCAGCGTGGCCCTCGCAGTTCACTCCCCAACATGACGCGCCCTGGCCCCAGTGACTTTTGGCGCGCTTCAACTGTTTTGTTCTGAACAAGGCTCTAACCAGGTCCCATCCTCACTGCCTAGGTTGGATAGAATTGTGGCAAAGCTACTCTTCTTTAAATAGAAGTTCAGTGTCACGCCTGTATTTGTGACATGAAGATTTCTATAGACTGTGTTTGCACAGTAGCCAAAGCACTTTTCCCTTTGCCACGTTCCGAGTCCTGCTCCGTCACCCTCAAAGCAAAGAAGCTTTTCCTCACATTCAGATGGAATTCCCTCTGCTCCAGTTTGTGCCCATTGCCTCTTGTCCCGTCACCAGGCACATCTGAAGAGAGCCTGGCCCCGTCCTCTTGGCACCCACCCTTTAGGTATTTATAGGCTTTGATGAGATCCCCGCTCTGTCTTCTCTTCTCCAGCCTAAACAGGCCCAGGTCTCTCAGCGTTTCCTCATCAGACAGATGGTCCAGTCCCTTGATCATCCTTGGAGCCCTGTGCTGGACT